>NC_142147.1:21912500-22537500 GCF_024610735.1 Ursus americanus | reverse complement strand
CCTATCCTTCTCAGCACTGGAAAGCAGGCCACTCAGATTTTTGGTGACAGCCCCATTTGACCTCTGGCTGAGATATTTTTCCATCCTCTACTTCTTGCCCAGGCCCTGTTCTCTCCTGTGGATTGAGCTGTGAGCTCGTGATGGCCCAGTCACCCCTGTCTGCACTTTCCCAGGACCTGGTCAGCCAGTGTTCACTTCCTCTTTCCCCACCACACAGGCTACGCACACTTTGAATCCAAATGGACAGTTCTGCCCTACCAGTGGGCCTCTTGAGGGGCCTCAGGCCTGAGGGGCTCCTTGGGGTGGTTCTGGAACTGCAACCTTCCTGCAGGGGCCCTTGGGGCAGGCCTAAGCTGTAGCCAACTTTGGGCTGGTTTGGTCTCCATCACTTGTTTGCTTTCTCCATCCCCTCCACCCTAGCCAACCACCCAAAAAGCTGAGCTGCACACCATCCCCCATCCCCCTCCATGCCACCCTTCATAGTTACAGAGGGAGCACAGAGCTGTGCCCATGTGCTGAGGGCTGTCTGCCCGCCTCCGCCCCCACCCCCACCCCCACCCCAGCCCTGACTCTTCTGGAATGAGCCACCTGCATCCACACACAGGTGTTTCCTGTGCTCCTTCCTGTTGGCCGTTTTTCTGCTCAGCTTGGCTTCCCCAGCAGGTGGTTAAAGGCCCAGCCAAACCTCCTCATACACAGCTTTAAAACACTGGGGAGCAGGGCTCCCTGGGGATCTGGGTCACCTCCTCTCCCCAGCCTTCCCCAGGGGCTGTTGGGACCTCACTGTCTCCTCTTAAGTGCAGGCGCACACACTTTCCCCAGTGTGTCCCACTGCTGTGCTGACACCACAGGCACTGAGACACCAGAATGGGCTCAGGGATTAGGGAGGGCCTGCTTTCCTTGCCCCTGAATAATAATGAAAGCTCCGGAGGGAGAGAGGAAGGGTAGAGAGCCTGTTTGTCCAGCCTTGGGTTTGGGCCTCCCTCAGGCCCTTTTTGTAACAGGGCTGCCACCCTGAAATCCTATCCCCCCCCAAAGAATCCTTAACCTTCTGGGGTTAACACACTCACATGCCAGGGCAGCTCTGGGAAGAGGTGAGCCCTCTCCCTGGAGCTCTGCTTCCTGAAGCAGCAGTCTGCCTGCTGTCGGGGGTGGGGACCTCAGGGCTCAGTCAGGTTTGTTATTACAGAGAGGAGAGGCAGCTTGAGGAGAGAAAAGACTTGCTGTTTAGGGTCACGGGGGCAGCTATCTGCGTTTCCTGCCTCCCAGGCCCGCTCTTCCCCTCTGCAAGGATCTCCTCTTTCTTCCTATCCAGCTCTCAAAGAGCTTCTTGCTCTCAGCTCAGCCACCTTGGTAGGAAGCTGCCAAGGCTGAGGGAAGACCCAGAAGCCTGGCATTCCCTGACGGGGTTCTGCTGCCCCCTTCTGGCCAGAAGCTCCAGCTCTCACCATGCTTTTTCCTCCCTGCTTCCTCTGCCTCCAGGCCACCTGGAGCTAGCTGCGAGGGAGCCATTCCCAGGACCGGCACCTCTGGGCTTTCTGTAGGCCAACTCCAGAGTTTGGCTCTAGCCTGGTCCCATAGCTCCAGGCCCAGGGCACCCCCAGTCTCCAGACTGGGCCTCCTCAGCAACACCCTACCACCCTCTTTCTCTGCTCTCTTTTCCAACCCCAGTTCCAGCCTCTGGGCTCTCTTCTACCTGAATTTCCAGGACCAAAGCCCATGCCATTGTCACAGTTGGGGGTGCAGATACACTAGTGTCAAGAACCGCCATAGCCAGAGCGTGCTGGAGTGGAGGGTCAGGAGTGCACCAGGCCAGGCCATGTAGGAAAGGCATTTTGCTTTTTTATTTTCTGTAAAACTCTGTAAATAAAATATAAAACCAAGGGATGTGGTGGACACTGATTTGTGGCAAGTGTGCTGAGCCGAGGCTGGGAGGCACTTGACTGCAGGCACTGACTCTACCAACCCAAGGGCAACAGAAGAATATATTAGATTTTCATTGATGGGAATCTGGAGGGGGAGAGGTGTCTGGAGCCAGCCCTCACCCTCCCTGCCAGTGCCTGGTAAGCCCTGGAAGTGAGGGGAAGGGGCACTGGAAGCCAGCGGGTAGGGAATTTAGAAAGCCGTGCTGGCCATGCTGCCAGGCCCGAAGATGCGGGGCAGGGCGTCCAGTGATTCCTCCAGCCGTCGATGGGCAGACTGTCCCTCTTCCCCTGTAATAGGTAAGGATGGGGTCAGGAGTGATCCTAGCCCCATCTCAGCCCTCCCATCCCTGACTCCATCTCGCTCCAACTCCCAACGGCCAAAATGTTCCAGAACTTGACTTGACCCATATCTCCCATCTTCTAGCCTCACCACACTGTTGCAGGCTCTGCCGAGCAGCTTCCCTCACGGCTTCTGTGTCCGTTTGGCACAGGTACACCAGGGGCTCAATGCCCTCAGGAGCCTACCAGGGGAGAGAACACTGAGGTGGGCCCAGTGGAGCAGGTGAGAAAGGCCCAGGGCCCAGGGCTGAGGGAGCCACGAGGGGTGTGAACGGGGAAATGGGTTGGCAGGGGTTACCTTGATGCAGCCCAGGGCCAGGCAGCCAGCCACTCTCGTCTGTACATCTTCATCCTCGAGTTGGTCCAGGAAGCACAGGAGGGCCTGGGTAAGGGTGGGAGGGCAGACTTAGCCAGACACTGGGAGCCTGGGGCCCCAGCCTTTGCTTCAAGGAAGGCCTGCCTTGACTCTCACCCGTTCCCGAAAGATAGGGCCCAGTGACAGGCTCCGGAGCTGGGTGCTGACAGCAGCCATGACCTTGTTGTTGCCATGGACCAGCAGGGAGCTGAGGGCCCGAAGCCCATCCCTTCGCAGCCGCCCCTCCGGCGCCAACCTCAGGGCCTTCAGCACAACAGCTTGGTCATCTGAGTTCAAATTCCGCACCAGTAACACTGAAAGAAAGGGAGGGGTGGGACAAGGTGGAACCTCGTGGGGTGGGGTCTTTTGTACACTCATACTCTCCTCCACACCTTCAGACCCACCCACAGGGTCAGGTTGCTTTGTGGTCAGGGCCTCTGCCTCACCCTCCTCAGCGGTTTCAGTCACATAGGCCTCCATAGAGGGGCTATCCAAGGCTTCGACGTAACTCCAGAACTGGAAGACCGTGAACTGCTCTCCAGGCCCTGGCTGGGGCCTCCTGGGCAGCTTCTGCCCCAGGGCATCCTCCAGGAACTTGACACACACTGTGGGAGGCAGTGCCGCAGACCTCAGGATTTGGATGGACCCAGGCCCTTACAGAGAAGAATGCTCCTATCCCAGGTTCAGGTCCAGGGTCCAAACCCCACCCCTCTGGGTCGTTCTGTGCAAAGGAAATAGCCTTCACTAGTTCTTCCTAGTGCTCAGCTCAGCAGGTCTGTGTGGGCTGACTTGGCTTTTCCTGAGGTCCCATCACTGGGGATCGGAGAAAGGAGGGCAGAGGGGGCAGGTAGGCAGCCCACTCACCAGCCTCAGCCAGGCCTTGCTGGCGCAGGGAGAGGCGGGCACTGTACTGATTGCAGAAGGTGAGGAGCACTCGCTCCACAGGGCAGATGAAAGGGCTGAGTCCCTCTGTGCACTGGTCCCAGAAGGTCAGGAAGCCGAGCCGGGAGGCTGAGAACTGCACCACTACGAGAAGGTGCAGACAGCATCAGCAACAGAGCAGGCAGACGGGCATGTAGATGGGGCTGGGTAAGGGAGGAGCTTCTGAGCAGACAGGGCCTTTACCTTCTTGGGCAGAGGTGGCAGGGATTTCCCATCGCCTGCTAAGCTCGCATACGGCCTCCAGCACTCTGGCCTCCCTCAGCAGCCGCTCCAGGGCCCATGCCTCCTGGCAGCGCAGGGGCCCAAATGTGCCCAGTTTCTGGAGAATAGGGGTGGTCAAGCAACTAAGACCTCAGGATAAAGATTGGGGAGGGTGTAGCCCAAGGACTACAAGTCCCAGCATGCATGGAGAGGTGGGGTAGCCAGAGTACGGGAGATGTTCCACTAAGAAAGAGCCAACTGCTGGCTCGGGCTCTGGGGCAGTGGGGAGTGGAAGTCAGAGGAGGTATGGAGGGCTGGGATTGAAGTGCAGGGCTCCCTGGGATAAGGGGCTATAAAAAGAGGGTGTGGGGGAATACCACTAGCCTCACCAGCAGGAGGCGGCTGCAGTGGTACAGGTGCTGGACCAAGGCAGCGTCCAGAGCTGGACACTCTGTGCTGAGGGGGCGGGCACTGGGTAAGTCGAGGCTGTCCTCAGCCCCAGGCTCCAGGCTGTCTGGGGGCCTGAGAGAAAAATGGGGTCAACCACCACAGAAGCGCCATGTGGTCACCAGTATATTTTTATTAAGGTCACCCCATCCCAGAACGGAAGAACAGACAGACGATGCACAGACAACAGACAATGGGTAAGTTCATGGAGAACTTCGGAAGGAGGAAGGGACTAGGACCAGCAGGTGGTAGTGGGGATCTCCAGGGTCTGTCTGCTTTTTACCACCTCCAGCTACAACCGTTGGGAACTCTGGGGCTGAGACAGGTGGGAATAGGGTTGCAGGCAGGCTGGTGTACACAATGTGGACTGCAAGGAGTTATGGCCCAAACGGTGCAGGGCACAGGGCCCTAACCTGGGCAGCAGCAGAGGGAGGAGGGACTGTGCACAACCCTTGACCGGGATTTGGCAAAGGCAGCTCTGGGACAGAGAGCCACAGGGCTGGGTTCTCCGGGAAAGCCTGGGTTGATGCTGGGAGACCCGGGGTGCATGGGGAGGCACTGAAAGGGCTTGTTCATAGGGTAGATCCAAGGTGAGGCTAGGAGAAAGAGGAGGAGCTGGAGGATCACGAGCTGATGGGGACCAGCAGGAGAGGCAGGCATTGCAGGGACCAGAAGGAGGGAGGTCAGATGCACTGGGGACACAGATGGGGTTAGAAACAGGCATCAAGGACACAGGAGGACTACACGGGGTGGGGGGATGGGGTGAATACAGATGCACCTGCTGGCAAGTGCATCCCCTTCTGCCCACCTCCAGTCTTGCTGCTCTCCTGGTGTGCTCTACCTGCCCCCACCTCACCTGTTCCCCCCTTCTGGCCTTTCTCCTTCACCTGGCACTCACCTTACCTCTTCCCCCTCACCTGGCCTTCCTCACCTGTCTGCAGGACCATCCATGTCTTCATCTTCATCCTCGTTGAGGAAGCTGAAGCTCTCCAGGGCATGCTCCACAGTGATACTAAGGCTAGAGGCCCGGCTGCGAGTCAGACCTTGTCTCTGCTGGGGTTGTGAAGGGAGTCAGTGCCACCGCCCACTGTCTGGCTGCCCTCCCTGTGCTGCTGCAGCCCACCCAGCCCTCCTCACCATGAGCAGACTCTCCAGCCGGGTCACCTCCTGCTCCAGGCCCTGCAGCTCAGGGAACTGGCCACGATAGTCATCCAGGGCAGCCATTAGGGCCCCCAGGGCCTCTTCCAGCCTCCTATCCCCAGCCCCTCCCGCTGCCACTGGAACTGGGGCCCGGGTGGCGATGGCTGGGCTACAGTCTAAATGCTGGGCCACAGGGGCTAGAGGTGAGGGAGGGGGACATGGGCTCTGAAGGATGGGCTCTGGGGGGTCTGGAGAAGGACTTGTGAGGGGTTCCCAACTGGAACAGGCAGGAGTTGGGTAGGAGGTGCTGGGGACTATGGGCTCTGCTTGAGTGCAAGGAGTGGAGGCTGGGTAGCTGTAGGACAGGGTGTGGGGGCCTGGGAGGGTAGGATCTGTGTTTGCAGAGGGACTGGGAAGCACAGCATGGCCTAGAGAAGTGGAAGAGCTTACAGTTATCAGGGTGGGGCTTGTGACAGGATGGGTGGGGCTTCTGGTGGTCTGGACTGGGTCCTTAGCTTTGGGGGTAGGACTTGTAGTGGTGTGAGTTGACATCTTGGCTCTGTGAGTAGGGCTTGTAGTGGTATGAGGGGGACTTTCAGTGGTATGGGAGGGGCTTGGAGTAGTGTGGGTGGGGCTTGTAGTGGCGTGCGTGAGGCTTATAGTGATATGGGCGGGGCTTGCAGTAGTGTGGGTGGGGCTTGTAGTGGCATGGGTGGGGCTTACAGTAGTGTGGGTGGGGCTTGTAGTGGCATGAGTGGGGCTTGCAGTAGTGTGGGTAGGGCTTGTAGTGGCATGGGTGGGGCTCGCAGTAGTATGGGTGGGGCTTATGGTGGTATGGGTAGGGCTTGCAGTAAAGTGGGTAGAGCCTGTGGTGGTCTGGACAGGGCCTGTATTGGGGGTAGGACCTACAGTAGTGAGGGTGGAAAGCATTGCTTCGTCGGTGGGGCTTGTGGTGGTCTGGACTGGGGTTGTGGCACTGGGGGTAGAGCCTGTAGTCGAGGGGGTAGAGACCGTGGGCTTGTGGGTGGAACCTGTGGTAATGTGAGTGGCGCCTGAAGCACTGCGGCTAGGGCTAATGGCATTGTAGGTAGAGCTTGTAGTGGTGTGGGTGGGGCCTGGCAATTCAGAAGAGCTAGAGTCTGTGACCTTGTGAACCAAGTCTAGATGTGCAGTTAGGGCAGGGTCTGTAGATGTGTGAGCAGGGCCTGTTGTACTGAGGGTGGGGCTTGTGGCAGAACAGCGAGGGTCCACAGCAAGAGGGACAGGACCAGGTTGCTCCCCATGGGTGGGATCTGGGTCTGCAGGCGGGCTAGGTCCCTGAGCAAGATTTTCTAGACCCAGAGCCTCCACTGCAGCCTCAGCCAAGGCAGCATCCACACTGGCCTCACTGATGTGGCTCAGAGTCCGGCTATAGGGGGCATGCCCATTGGCCAGAGCTGGGGTCATGGCCCCCTCTTCATCCACGGGCCTAGTGGCAGGGGTCTCAGGCCTACGGAAGGCGACTTGAATGGGCAGAGGTTCAGGCTGCTGCACCAGAGGCCTGGGGGCTGAAGAATGGCGGGCAGTGCCCGAGAGCTGAGGGCTGGATGAGTCGTCTGAAGATTCAGATGACAGGGACCATGCTGTCCCATTCTCTAGCTCCTCCTGCCGCCTCAGCATATTCTGGGAAAGAGGAAAGGGCATTTCAGGACCACCCCAGGGAGCCCCTGGGGGATGGTGGGGCCTAAGCCTGGCCTGTGACTCACATAAAAGGCCTGTTCCCGAAGTGAGGGCGTGTCTGGTGGGCTCTGACTATAGGTGGAGAAGCGCTTGGTGACTGTGGAGGCCTTGTTGACAGTGGAAGCAGTTGAGGGCTGGTCATCCTTGTCAAATGGGCTGGGGAAGGAAGAGGCTGTTAGCAGGTGCCACAGGCCCCCTGGACCTGTCCCCAAGCTGCTCAGCCACACCAACCTCCATGTGACTTCCAAGCTGAGCTTGATGGTGCCAAGGTCATTGATGTCCACAGCCACAACTTGGGGCAGGGCAGCGAACAGGTCCTTGGTCTCACAGGAGACACTGCCTACAACCACGTGGTTAGCCAGACCCTTCAGTTCTGTCACCTGTAGCCAAGAATGCATCATGAGGTCACAAGGGTACAGGGGTCATAAGGTTGTGGGAGATCAAAGTCTGAATATGTATAGGGGTTATATGATAGTCACAGGGTCATGGGGCCATGAGAAGGTTGCAGGGATTGGAATTTACTGAGTGATGGGGCCATGGAGGATTAAAGCAGCCTGGGAGCATGGGGATCACAGAGGTCTGAGTTTGTAGGGTCACTGAGGTCACGGGGGTCACAGACTAATGTGGGTCCAGGGGGATCAAATATTCACAAGATTAGAAGATTATGAGAAAATCACAGAATCATGAAGGTCATGGGGGTCATATATTCACAGAGCCATGAAGTCTGGTGGGAGTTACAACAGTAAGGGTCTTAGGGTCATGAGGGGTTCACAGGATCAAGGAGTCACAGGATCATGTTGCCCTGTGGTCCTGGGCAGATACATCACCTTGATGGACAGGAATTCCGTGAGTAGAGGAAGAAAGACGGTTTCCTCACTGTCCCACACCTGCTTTCCACTACCCTCAATTCGGCCCCGTAGTTTCCAGCGCTGCCGCCCATATTTCATGCAGATCTAGGTGAACAGACAGGGTGAGGGAGCCCTTGGTGTTGCGACCCCCCCATCCCAACCCTTCCCTGCACATTCTCATACCTCATACTGATCGCCCACACACAGCCTGGCAAAGCCAGCCAGCCCTGGGAATCGGGGGAGAAGGAGATGAGCCATGTTGAGAGGTCTCAGGCACACAATTCCCCGTCCCCATCACCAGTCTGCCCCCATCACTTAGTACCTTTCATCCGGAGGTGGAACTCGCCCAGCTGTGCCTCTAGCTCACTCTCCAGCAGACACATGCTCTGAGAGGGGTGGGCAGGGACAAGAGGGGGTCAAGAACCAGTCCCCTCTCCCCAGCTCTGCTATACCCTGTGCCTCTGCCTCATGGACACCCATCTCTCACCTCTGTGTACTCGCGATGCCCTCGAGTGGCTTCGGCCAAGCTGTCCCGGGCCTCGCGGCTCCCAGGAGACCCAGTGCTGTAGGCACGGACCATGTTGTAGGCACCATCCCGGAGACGCCGCTGGACACAGTATGCCTCATATAGCTCATCAATCTGGGCAGATGAGTGGGGTGGTATTGGAAGAATTGAGACTCACTACTCGGCTTGCTCACCCAGGGCCTAGCACTCCCCCCGCCACCTCCCTGTGATACCAGTCTACCGCCCTACTCGGGTGTACACATGCATGCTGCACATATACCTTGCTGGCATGGAACTCCAACCGTCGCAGGAAGCGTTCAATGGACTTGACTTGCTGAGGGAGAGGTATGTCAGGAGGGGCCAGAGGACCAGAGACCTTAACCTTCCCCATGTACCAACCTCTTCCCACACCATTCTCTACACACTCACCTTGTCCAAGTCATACAGGAAGCCCTGCAGGGAAGGATGAGAGGAGGCACTTAGGAGGCAATGGGAAGGATTCCAGAGGGGCACCTATCTACCCAGACCCAGCTAACTCCTCTCCTGCACAGCCTTTCTCCCCCTCATACCATAGTCCACAGCCACTCCACTCAAAGCATGGACTGACCCACCTTCCCACATGCCTGGCCTTTGCTGGATGTTAGTGACATATGGTCTGGGACCCCTCCTGTACCCCTCCTCTGACCTCTTCCCTGGGATCCCTCTCCTGGCCCACTCTCTTTCCTGCAACCCCTAGGAAGAGGTTCCCTCTACCAGGGAACTCCTATTCTTCAAGACCCAGCAGAGGTGTTTCCTCCTCTAGGAAGCCCTAACCTGTTCGTTGAGAAGAACCAGGAGTGTATATTAGTACTACTGCAATATAGTCTCCTGTTGTCCGTATCTGTGGAGTCTGACCCACCCCACTGAAAGGTCCCATGGGCAGATACTGGGTCCTAGGCAGAAAGTACACAGCCTGGAGAAGGTGGGGCTAGAAACCTGCCCAGCCCCAGCCTTTCCCGATATCCTGTTTTCTAGTTACAACTGGGCTAAGTCACCCTAGAAAATAGCCCTGATGTCACCCATGGCTGGTGCTACCCAGTCCCCCATACCACAAGGGCAAAAGCAGTTGTCCAGGGCATCCTTGTCAACCCTTTACTCACCAGGCGGGAATTCCTCTTGGACTCCCTAATCTGTCCCTGGAGTTTCTCCTGCTCCTGTTGGTGCACTTCCAAATAGGCCCTGGGAAAAGGGGCGACTACAAGAATTAGCTTACCTTTGCAGCCTCCAGCTGCCCAGGGTACAGGCAGTGGGAAGAAGATATGAGTCTGGGGAAGGTTCACACTCGCAGAAAGGGCATGAGGGCTTAGGGAGGGGTCCTGGGATAAGGCAATGGGAGGAGTTCCTTACGTCAGGCCCTGCTTGAGCGCAGTGTACACCAGGTCCAGCCGCTCAGGCTGCGGGACCTTAGGGGCTGGGTGCGCCACCGCAAACATCCTGGATACTCGGGAGAGCGCTGGGGGCTTCCGTGGGGGCCCCGGGGGGCTGAAGGCCGGGAAGCTCCTGAAGAAGAGGCTACACTCAGAAAGGTACAAGAAGGAATCCCCAAACCCTCACTGGACACCCAGCTCCAACCCCGTTACACTCTCTTGACCCCATTAGCTCCCCTCGGCTGCGTACCTGGGCCCCCGCTCGTGGCTGCCGAGGACGCCTGCGAAGGACTGGCTCCTATTGACCCGGGCGCTGAGCAGGCGGCGCTGCGGCCGCACCGACAGGGACATCATGGAATGAGTCCGCGCGGGGCTCCCTGGGGGGTGGCGAGGGCGGGTGTCCAGCGCCAGTCGGGCTTTTGAAGCCCCCTCCGGAGGCCCGGCCTCTGTATCTTAATCCTGCCGGACACCGCCTGACGCCGGGACTCCGACAACCCCGCCGGCCCCGGCGCTAATGACAGGGCGGCCGGGCGACTCGGCCTCGGACTCAGCGTGGCCTCGGCTCGGCCCCCACTTCCTGCAGAGGGGCAGGCTCCGCCTGTCGCAGGGCAGGAAGGGGGGTCGCGCGGGGACCCTCCCCTGGCTGGGAAGGGGCAGGAAAGGGGCGGGGCGCATGAAGAATGTGCGGAAGCGCCTGTTTACCCGGGGGCGGGGCGGGCTCCCCAGCCCTGCCCCTGAACTCACCCCCCCACCCCCCGCAACAGTGACCAGGAGCTCCCGCGCCCCCACCCCGCGGGCCGCGGGAGGTCACCGGGCGGGGTGCACGCTCTGAACCCAGCGGAGCTGCCCGACAGGCCAGGCAGGCGCGGGGTTGGCTCTCGGGACCCGCCCGCCCCGCGTAAACTGCTCCCCTCCAGCCCCCACCGGCTTGCAGGCGCCGGGACGCCAGACCCCTCCCAGCACCCAGCAGCCGGGGGATTCCCAGAGTGGGGGGCAATGCCAAGAAGTGCCCTGCCTCCGCCGCTTTCCTGTGACTCCGACCTGGAAACTGAGTCACAGATGGACACCTTCGCCCGCACCCTTAGCAGGAAGGGATCTTCGGCAGACCCCCACCCTGCTCCGACGAAACCTGTGCCCCTGGACCCCAGAGTCCAGCCCACACCCCCTGGGGCCAGCCCCAGAGCCTTCGCAGCCCCAGGCCGGGTCCTACCTCTCTTCTTGGCACTCATGGTAGGTCCAGGACAGCTCCCCACCCCCTGCGCTTGCCCTCCCGCCCCTGTGTCCCCACAGGCCCGGGGCCACTAGGTGCTGGCCGAGCTGGGCTCCGTGATCGCTCCCAGCGACTCCGGCTCGGGCTTCAGCTCCTCCCGGCGCCGCCCCCCGCCCAGTTCCTGCCGCCTGACTCAGCCCGCCGGGATGGGGCGGGACCGGCTCGACCAGGGGGGGCACGGGGGCCCTGGGACTGGCCGGCCTCTGGGAGGGGTGCCTGGGGGTTCCCTTGGGGGAGGAAACTGAAGTGGGTCCTCTCGGGTGGGGTTAGGAGTTTGGGTAAAGGGAATTGAGCGTTGCGCTGAATCAGGAGGGATAAACAGAATGAAGACCCTGAGTAGAGGCTGGATTGGATGCAGTTAGAATAAAGGGGCTCATAGAGTGACTGTAGAGGGGTGCTGAGAGAGGACTGAGGACACAGAGGGCTAGAAGTTGGGGTTCTGAGTATGTAAAGACTGGTAAGTGGTGCTGAGGGAGTGGAAGGAAGGACTGTGAGCGTGGAGTGGAGGGTCTATGCCAATGGAGGGCAGTCAGGCACTGAGCACGAGGGGTCTGGGAAACTGAGAAGAGAGACCGGCTAAAAGTGTGGGACTGGACCAAGCTTATACTATGTGTTGCTGCCCCAAGAAGGAAGCAGAGAAGGAACCGGGTACAGAGTCACACAGCCCCCATCCACAGAGGGGGTGCTCAGTCTAGGCACTCCCCAGCATCCCGAAGAGGATCAGGTCCCACTTCCCAGCCAGGGTCTCCTTTCTAGTAGAAGCTACATCCTAGAATGAAGCCCCCTCCTCTGGCCACCCTCTCACATGGCTGAATCTCCCTGGTGTTGGCCCTTTCCCACCCCTAGTATCTTTTCCTTGAATTTCCTTCATCCACCTCCAGCCTAAATAGAAGCTACCATGCCCAGGGACTAATGGGCATTGGAAGGGCTGATTGCTCCCCCATCCCGTAAATACTCCTGCTCCTTGATGCTCCGGTCTGCTTACTTTCTCCCTGAGAGGCTGGGTTGGGCCCAGGGCTTAGCATTTCCAACAAGCCCACCGCTCTGCTACAGATTCAGATGCAAGATGCCCAAGGGCCGCAGTTTGAGAAGTGCTATCCTCTCTCTCCTTGAAGACCAGGTGCTGTGCCCCTATACTAGCAACTATGTATTCCTGTGGATTGCCTGCCCAACTCTGGCCTTTCTGCTCCCTTCAGCCACCCTCCATGGGAACACCCCTGGCTCTGGAATGCCCCTTTCCCAAATCACAACCACAACGACTCCAACATTAAGGCTCTCTCCATCACCCCCACCTTCCATGTCTTCTACCTGTGACCTCTTGAGCCCTCAACTCATTTATTCAACTATTCACTGAGTGACAACTCTGTGCCAAGCATGTGTCAGTCACTGGAGATACAGCCCAGAATTTCACAGACACCATCCTGCACAGAGCTCACAATCGGCCTCTGCTTCCTTTCTCTCTGCCAGCTCCCTCCCACCTTCTCTTCCCTGCACACCCTTCTCCCCAACAACAGCCACCACTCCATCGCTCACCTGCTGCTAATATGCCTAGCCCTCTGTGCTTCTCTCCTACCTGGCAGAAACCAAAGCTGGGCAGCCCACCTCCCTGCCTTCTCTGTGTCTGCACATGTTGGCAGGAGCTGCCAGAGGCCCTCGCACAGCAACTGAGCTGGAACCACAGAGTGATTCTCTCAACCTCAGCCAGGCTCTCATTTCCCACCCGGGAAATCCTCATGTGTGGCCCTACTCATCTTTCTTCCTTCTCACAGATGATGAGTGTTTCAGACTTTCTCCACAAGCCTCAAACAAGCTCAAGTCACTCCCACGTAAAAAATGAAAACAACCCTGGCAACTACCCAAATGCCCGTTGTAGATAATGGAACCCTATAGAGCAAAAAGAACAGACGATATGTAACTGCACACAGCAATATGGATGAATCCTACAGACATAAAGAAGAGCAAGACCACACGAGAGGACATGTGTATGGTTCCCTTGATACGCAGTTCAAGAACAGGCAGAACTCATCTATGGCGAAAGAAGTCTGAATACTAGTTACCCTTTGGGAGTAGTTACTGGAAGGGGGTCCAAGGGGGCTTCCAGGGTACAGGTAATGTTCTATTATTTTCTAATCTGGGTTCTATTTCCTGATCCTATGTGGGTGTGTTCCCTTGTGAAAAATGGGCTGAGCTGTACACTTAGGACAGGCACCCTCTCTGTAAATATATTTTTAATATAAAGTTGACCTAATAACTCCAAAATGAAATGACCCCTCTGTGGACCTCACATCTCTTTCCAGCAACCCCACCCATCGCTCTGTTCCACTTTTTCAGAGTCAAATTTCTTGAAGAGATGTTTACCTCAATTTCCTTTCCACGACCACCAAGTTCTCTTCCCACCCTGGTCCACCTCCTGCACCTACCACTCTTCTGACTGGTCAGAGACCTCCCTGTTGCTGAATCCAGTGTCCAAGGTTTAGCCCTTATCATGCTTGATCTCAGTAAAGCTTTTCACTCTCTGGCTCTCTTCCTCTTCTTTGAGCCCTTTCTTCCCTTGAATTTCAAGAGGCAACAACATGCTCCTGGTTTTCCACCTATCTCTCTCTCTCTGTCTCTACATCTTATTTTCCCCACAGGAGATCCGTCTTTCTCATCATCCCGGAATGGGCCTCATCCTCCTCACTCCTGGGCTGGGTACATCTCCCACACCTCAATGCCATCTAAGTGTTGCCAGCTTCCTTATCTCTTCCTTGCCCAAACAGCTCTTCTGAGCACCAGGCCTCTATATCCAACTGCCTGCTTGTCACCTCCCCGGAAGCTGAGTGACAGTGCAGAGTGGGCTATTAGGGATGTGCTGAATTTGAAGTCCCCAAGCCGAATCCACCAATTTTCTTCTCAAACTTAATTCTCCCCAGTCAACCTCTCTGTGACAGCCCCAGCACCTCTTTACCCAGTTGTTCAAGACAGAAAAACTAGGAGTCATCCTGGATGCCTCTGTCTCCGTTACCCCCACATCCACTCAGCCACCCACTTCTGCCATCTCTGGAATCTGCCCCCTCACCTCCACCCCCATTGTTAGAATTCGGGTCCAAGCTGTCACCACCTCTCACCTAGAACCCTACTACAGCTTCCTAATGGGTCCCCTGTCTCCACTGTAGCCCACAATGATCCATTCTTTTATTTTTCTTAAGGGAATCCAGCTGCCTACACTTTTTTTTTTTTTAAAGTAACCTCTGCACCCAACGAGGGGCTTGAACTTAAGACCTGAGATCAAGAGTTGCATGCTCTACTAACTAAGCCAACAGGTACCCCCTGCATTGCTTATTCAGTAACAACATTGCTCTTCTTAAAATTCCAGTCATCTGACAATGCCAAAAACTGTGCTTTGTCAAGTGCTTTCTATAGGCCAGGCACTGCGCTTAATTAACAAACATCATCTCATTTAATTCTGGTAACAACCCTAATAGGGGTAAATCCTATTAGCCCCATCTTGCAGATGAGAAACCTGAGGCTAACTGGCTGCGTGACCTCGGGCATGACATTTCTTAACCTTTTTGGGCTTCAGATACCCCTCTGTTAAACAAGCATAATAACAACAACTGCCTCCCGGGGCTGTTGGGAGTTGAAATGAGCTACTTCTCTCTCTAGGGAGTGTCTGGGGAAGGGAAAATTGTATGCGGGTAGGGAAGTTGGGGTGGACACACTACCACACTTCAATACACAACAAACACTAACTGCCGGTTATTAATATGTCATTAATCTGCCCAAGATTACGCAGCTGGTAAGAGGCAGGGCCAGGATTCAAATCCAGACATTTGGACCCCAGGACTCAAGTCTTTCACATCCCTCTCTTTGACTCTTGTGAAACATCCAGGGATAAAGTCTAGATTCTCTGACATGACCCCCAACAACCTTCAGGCTCTGTGCCTTCCCTCATATACCTTCAACCAGTCCTCCACTCAGTCCCCCTGCTCCTCTCACGATCTTTCTGTTCCAGCTTCCATGACCCTCTCTCAATGCCTGCAAGGGTCTTCAGCCTTTGAGCAGCAGCCTCCGTGGCTCCTGTACCCTCCTCCCATACTCTCAGCCTGAACAACTCCCTCTCTTTTTTCAAGTCTTACCCTATGACTTCTTCCTCCAGGAAGCCTGCCCTGGGCTGGTTCCTTCTTTCAGGCGCCTCGTAACTTCCTTCCTCCAATCCCTGAGACCACATAGCTCAGTTGTCAGTTCTCCTTTACCATCTGTCTTCCAACCAGACTGTGAACTCTGGGAGCAGAGGTCCGTTTGTGGGGTTCACTGCTCTGCTCTCTGGGTCCCACACCAGGGAGCCGAGGGAAGGGGCTGAGTGAACTGGGCTGCCCGGACATCGGAAGAGCAGATCCTGGGCTGTTGAAGGGGTAGATTTCAAGTCTGTGCCCACCCCAACTCCCCTATCCTGCAAACAATCTTCCCTGTCCCTTCCCGACTTTCTGACTGTATCAGCAAGTACGGTTTTGCTCCCCGGGCACAGGGCAGGGAGGGAACCCCTGGGATTCTGGAACCGAGTGGGTAGGTTAGAATCAGAGTAGGCTAACTGTCCCAACACTTTTCTTTCTCTGACTAGGGCTCTGCTGCCACCAACTCCCTAGTCCCTGACAGGGACCAGGATGTGTAACTGTTGGTTTGCACCTCGCCAAATGACCATCAGAATATCCACCTGAGTGATCATTTCTGTGGGTGGAGAGGCAGGATCTTCCCTCCTGCAGGGGAGAGGAAGAGCTGAACCCCTTTGCGCTAAGGGAGAGTGCGCACCTTAAGAGACTCATGCTAGCCCTTAAGTCTGTTCTGGACATGGGACAGATCCCAGGTCCCAAAGATTATGGGGCCTGCAGCACAGCAAGCTCCAGGCAGAAGGGAATGGAACCTCCGTGGCCTGCATGGCCCCAGATTCCTCCACCCCCAATACCCTCTATGCCAAAAGTGGTGCACTTGTGTGGGACGGGAGGTCCCACCACCTGCACTGCCCAGCTCAGTGGTATGCCAGGCCAGGCCAGCAGCCTAGCCAGGAGTCCCCGGTCCAGCCCCGCCCAGGCGTGGGGCTGCCCCAAACTGATGTAAACAGACGCTAAAAATAACCGGGGCAAGGGGCGGCTGCAAGGAGAATGGGGTCCCTAACCAAACCTGTCCCTGTCTCCATGGCGACTGCACCCAAACGAGGCTGCTGACGTCATGCCACAGCTGCCTGAGCGGGAGGGAGGGGGGCGCACACACGCCTGCGGCCTGGGATCCCCCCACCCCAGAACCAGGCGGAGGCAGCCGGGTGCCTTCACTTCCTGCCGGCCCCCTCCCTGGTCAGCTGGTCACATTCCCCGGCTGGCGGCGCCCTGGAAGGCTGGTGGCCTCCCCTGGGCCTGGCCTGGCAGGGTCGGGAGTCCCCAGCCACAGTGAAGGGTTGACTGAGCCTCGCCCTCCTCACGGGCCTTTCCACCCAGAGTGGACCCAGCCTGTCTCCCTGCATGCTCCCCTCACCCCCACCCAAATCAGGCCTCTGTCTCTGGCTGCTGCCCCACAGAACCCAGGAGGAGAGAGGGTGGGTAGAAGTGGAAGCCAAGCCTGGCCTCCTTGTCCTGCTGGAATATTTTGTACCTCACTCTACAATTCTCATTCCCCACACCCCCTCCATGCCACAAAGGTGGTAGGGCAATGGTAAAAATTCAGGTCTGGTTCTAGTTCCCACTTCTCCCTATGCCAGATGTGTGACCTTGAGAATATTACTTAATCTCCCTGGGCCTGCTTCTGCATCTGTCAGATTGCTATAACCCTTCTCAGAAGGCTGTGCCTGTGGGAATGCTGCAGGCCCAGGATGAGGTCCCACAGATGGTGGCTGGGGCACCTTTATTGTTATATTTGTTATGAGACTGCACAGAGTAGGTGCTCCGCCAGCTAGCCTGGACCCAAATTAGGATCAGTCCAGTAGAACTGTCTGGGAAGGGTCAGTTCTGGAGACTGGACTCAGGCCTCAACAGGGAGAGGACGACAGAGGGTGCCCAGGGCAGACTTAGTCAGATCCCTAGCCTTGGTGAGCAGCTCCTTCCCCAAAACAGTTCTGCAGGGTGCCCAAGCCTGGCTGCTTGCACAGACCCCGCAAGAGCCTCCCATTCCCAGGGACAGGGTCTGTCTCCCCGCCAGGCGGGGGAGATCATCTCCAGCTTCAGCCATTTGGGCGAAGAGCCCGGCCACAGGCCAGGATCGGCCACCTTGGGCCGAGCCCCAAAGCCGCTTAGGCCGACCGGTAGGACCAGGAAGATTAGCTCATCTCGGAGGCTGGCCTGCACCCTCATCGCCCCCTCCCCACTCCCAGCTCAGCCTCCCCCGCGGCGAGGGCAGCGGGGGCTCCCGGAGAGCGCCCCTGCCAGCGTCCAGGCTGGCGCCTTGGGCCCGCCATCAGGCCCGGCCCACCCCAGAGCTCCGGGGCAAGGGCCGCCTGGGCCTTGCTTTGGGAGGGAAGAAGGCCCAGAGGCGGCGGCTTTTGTGGGCGTCCTCCGCGTCCGGGGGGAGGGGAGGAACCACACCGCGCGGCTCGGGTCCCGGGGATGGGGCGATGTGGGGCAGGGCCGCAGCCGGGGCAGCAGATCCGGGACTATGGGGAGGCACCCGAAGCGCCGCGCCCATCTCCGGCACGGCCCGCGGGCCCGGGAAACGGCGGTGACACTCACATGGCTGCGCTGGGCTGTGCGGACCTCGCGCTCTCCGTGCGCTCGTCCCTGCCTGGCCTGGTCGCACCGCAGCTGCCGCTGTCGCCGCTACCGGCGTCCGCCCCTCCTTCCGCCCGTCGCCTGCCGCCCAGCCACCCCGCTCCTCCCTAGCCCGCTGGGCCCCACCCACTGCGCTCCCGCGGCTCCCGCACCCGAGGAGGCGCCCACGGCTCGCTCCGCCCTCTCGGGTAACGGGGCAGGCCAGTGGCCCGCGGGGTCCACCAGTCTGCGGGGAGGCGGGGCCCTGGAGGACGCGAGGGCGGTGGGAGTTTTCGGCGCTCAGGATCCGCGGGAACTGGGCAGCTGCTAGCAAGGCCAGTCCCATTCCTTCCCACACAGATCCCAAAACAGGGTGCGCCGGGGAGCCCCGCTTGCCTGCCCCCTTCTCAGAATCTGTGGTCTCTAGAGATCTTTCAGGCCCTTCTATCTGTGACCGCCTGAAACAGGTCCTGGAGCGGCCACTGTTGTGTTGAGTCGGTTGAAGGAAAGGATGGGGCCAGTTTCCTGTGGGAAACAGTTTCCTGATGGGGCCCATCCTGACAAGGGGGCCTGAAGCCTAGCCATTGGACACCTGGCCATGGATTCACCACTCATTGGTTATTGGCTTCTGGGGAGCCTAATGCCTTGCTCACAGAGCATGGCAGGGTCTGGGTACGGGGCTTGGGGCATATGTTGCCCAAGGGGCCAGAGCCCAGTCCTTCCCAGTAAGGGGACTGGAATATGGCCTCTCTCCTCGAGTGGGCTGAGGTAGAGCTGAGAGCTCTAGGCCCTCACCCTTCAGGTTTCACTCTGTAGTCCTTCCCCTTTAGACGTAGCACAGACATACACAGGAGCGGGCTGAGGGACCTCAAGAGGTTCTTGAATATCTGCACCCCCCTCCAAGGGTTGGTCTTCACAGCCCAGAAGTTGTGGTAGGGGCCAAAGGCTCTCAGGGGCACTGATATCCTCTCCATCACCAGCTCTCACAAGAGACACACCTCACCCTCCCCCAATTCTCCCGCCTCCCAGCCCCTTCTCTTTGCCTTCCTTTGCAACACACCTTTCTCTATAGTCCTTGAGCCTGGGGACTGCTTCCAGGGGTGGGGTTCTCTTTATTTCCCCATCCTACTATACCACCCAGTCCCAGAGCTTCCATCCATCCACTACTGAGCATCCCAAGCCATGCTCCATACTCAGAGCCCTTTCCTGTTCCAGAGCCTCTGGATGACCCACCAGATCTCATGACCGGCCCCTGAGGGACTCTTCTTCCTTCGTCTCATCTCTGCAAAGCACCACCCTCCCCTCAGGCTCCCACCTGAGCCAGAGGCCCGCCTCTTCGGAGCTCTCAAAACTGGCACGAGTTGGTCCCTGCCCACCTCTGAAGTCACCTCCTCTGCAAGGCATCTGCTGACCACCTTCTCTGAAGACACCCTGTCCTTGTTACTTTCTCTCCCCGTGTCCTGTGGACTACCTCCATGTCACTCATCACCACCAGGCAGCACGTATGCCCGTATGTGCTCACACGCCTAAACCTGCCTCACTGTGGGTCTCTAAGTTCTGGGTGGGGGGGGGGGAACATGGAAGTCCTCGCCACCACTGTCCCTGGCTCGTAGTAGGAGTTTGAGAAATATTTGTCAGATGCTGGGGCACCTGGGTGGCTCAGGCTGTTGTGTCCCGACTCTTGATCTCAGCTCAGGTCTTGATCTCAGGGTTGTGAGTTCAAGCCCTGCGTTGCCTCCGCACTGGATGTGAAGCCTACTTTAAACACACACACACACACACACACACACACACACACACACACACACGCGGTCAGATGAGACAGTGAATGAATGAAGTGAATGAATGAGTAAATTCATGAACCATAATGTCACCTCTCCTACCCCCACCTTCATACAGCCTTTTTGTCCTGTTAATCCACCTCCAAGACATGTTTCAAATTCATTCCCTCCCTGCACCTCACCTCCCACTGCAAGTACTCTGTTTATTAATTCTACAAAGCCCCACTGAGCACTCAGGGCTGGGCAGCTTGCTGGCTCCTGGGTGGCAGGGGCATAGCGCTGTCCCTGTGCCACTGCTCAGTGCCAGTGCTGCTTTGATGAGGCAGCACTGATTGTAGGGGCTCACTGGAGCACTGTCCGGGGAATTCTTTCTTATTCTGGAATTCCGTAATTCCACTTCCAGAAAAAAAAAATTTTTTTAAGTAAACTCTACCCCCAAGGTGATGCTCGAACTCACAACCCCAAGATCAAGAGTCACATGCTCTACTGATTGAGCCAGCCAGGTTCCCTGAAAATTTCCACTTTTAATGGATGATTCCCTTGCCCTTAGCAGCCACTCTGTTCTGTGTGTGGCCATGTCTCTGCATGGTCACAGTTGGTACCTAGGCCTGGCCCACCATCTTTTCTGGCTTCCCTGACTCCACCTCTATCCTCAACCTAACAGCTCGTATGATCTTCTAAATCATAAATCAGGTCATACTGGTTCACCATCACCCTCAGGATAAGTCCATACTCCGTAGTGGAGCCCCCAAGACCCAGGAGGTCTGGTCTCAGATGACCTCGCCTACTCATCTCCCACGCATCCTGCCATTCTTGGCTGCTCTCGTTCCATTACGCCATTCTACAGGTGGCTCCCTGAGTGTGGCCCCCATGCTCTGGCCTCTGTCTCTTCTCCCAGCTTCCCTTCTACTTGGTTGCTCCTTATTCAACTGTCACCTCCTCCAAGAAACCTGGGTCCTCTGGCTTCCCACTCCACCCTTCTGAGCAGCCATTACAATAGTCCTTGTTTGTGACCAGGCGTGGCTCCCCATCCTGTGACTACCAGGGCCAGGCATGGATGGGGCTGCAGTGAGTAGATGGGACACCTTGAGGCTTCATCTGGCCCCCTCCCCTTGCCTAGGCACCTTGAAAGAGGGATAGTAGCTGAGGCCTACGGGGTGTTGGAAGCTTCTCGGGCTTCTCCCCAACAACCATGAGCCAGGTGAGGAAGGACACAGCTGAAACCCATTTCACAGAGGAGCCACCTGAGGCTCAGGGAAGGCAGGGTCTTTCCATGGTCCTGTGCTTAGAAAGGGGCAGAGTCTGAGCTCCAACTCAGCTCACTGAGTCCTAATCAATTCAGCTCTGAGTCAGCCATGGTTCCCTGAGCACATGCTCAGCTTGGCGCTGGGCTGGGAGCTGGGCCAGAGCACAGAACCATCGCCATTTCTAACCATGAGCACCATGAGTCCACATTCCTGAAGGGACAGGCTCTGGTCTGAGAAAGTCCCTCTACTAAACAGCAGAGGGTGGTAAGAACCACAGCGAACCCCAGGTAGGTAGTTCCACTTTTGGAAGTAATGCAGTTCAAGTCCCCAAATCCCGAAAAATGGAGGCTTCCTTCACCCACCCCACAGCCTCCATGGTATGCAACTTCACTCCCCAGCTTTCTGTGAGGGACAGAATAGAAGCCACCCCTTACTGTGCCTTGGACGGAGCGTGCAGCATTCATTCATTCACCAGACATTCACCAGGCACAACCTGCTGCATGCTCAGCTCCAGAGGGACCAGACATGGGGGCGACAGCGGTGGGGCCACCCAGTCCCTGCTCGTGGGAGCTCACTGTCAAGCAGGGCAGTTACACCCCTGAGTCTCTGTGCCTCCTGTGTCACCAATGTGAGACAGAGAGAGAGGGTCCGTGAATGGTGGGGGCAGATGACAGCTCAAGAGGGAGGACATAGAGGCTTGTGGGTATGTCTGTACCTGCCACCTACCTCCACTCCCCTCCAGCCCCAGGCCGGACTCTACTTCCTATGCATGTGTCAGAGGGCAAGGGCCAGGGATGCTGTTCCATGTTCGAGTCTAGCTTTGCCACTCTCACCTCGTGGTTCCCCGAGCCACTTCTCTTTTCTGATGCTTGCTTTAACTGAACCCATCCATTCACCCATTAAAACTGCAATTTGAAGATGGGCTCCGTCTCATTCATAATCAATACAATGCAAATATAAACAACAGCAAGAGACACTTTTTTTTTTTTTGCATCTGAGATCGGAAGTGAGGGATGATGTGTGAGTGCACACTCTCAAGGGAGTGGCAATTGGTTTGAGGTTTCAGAGTAGTTTTTTCAGAATGTTTCAGATGTCAAGTACAAACCCCTCTTTCAGTTCCACTTCAAGAAATTCATCCCAAAGAAAGAGTCGTACAGGCAAGAAAAGATCTGTGCCTGAGGATGTTGATTACTGGCTTGCTTGCCAGGGATAAAGGGACGACGCATTCCTCGTGACCATCAGTGGGCGACAGAATGCTGGAGGAGGTGCACATATGCCCGGAGATGCTCTGCGGCCACTGAAAATGGAAGTCAGGCACAGATCAAACACCTATTAGGTGCCTGGCATCATTCTGGATGCTGGGGACACAGTGGCAGACCAGAGAAGCAGGGTCTCTGCTCTCAAGGAGTTTACACTCCAGCCAAAGGAGACCAATCATCATCACGTTAGCGCCTAAGTATGATGACTTCAGAGAGAGAGGAGAGAACTGGAGAAAACAACCAGGGTTGATGTGATGTCGAGGGATGGAGCTGAGGGGCTACTTTAGTCAGGGTGGTCAAGGAAGGCCTCTTTTGAGCTGAGAACTGAATGACAAAAAGAAAACAGTCATGGAATGATCCAGAGAAAGGATCAGGCCGAGGGAACAGCAGGGCAACGGCTCGGAGGTGGCAATGAGCTTGCTGTGGTGAATCACATGGCTGCAGCAGAGGAAGAGGAGGTCTGAGAGGTGGCAGGGTCAGGTCGGGGTAGAGCAGGGAGGGAGGGTTTTGTAATCTCTCCACAGGGAAAGGTGCTCCACACAATAAACACGGAGGAGTGGGGAAAGCACAAGGGACAGCTGCTTGTTCTCCTGTCGCAGGAGTCTCCTCAGTGCAAACCTGCCTCCACCAGCCCCGAGAGCTGTCAGGAGAGCTGTCAGGGGCCATCACCTCTGGGCATTGTAATTTCACCTGGTTTTATTTTTTCCTTGTATTTATTTATACAAAGAATGGTTGGCAGTGAACGTGTCACTGTTTTCAAAGACAGCATGGCCCCCCCTTCTTGCGGCATTTCCAGGCCGGCCCCTGCACCTAGTAGGCATAAGTTTC
Source organism: Ursus americanus (assembly GCF_024610735.1). NCBI lineage: Eukaryota > Metazoa > Chordata > Mammalia > Carnivora > Ursidae > Ursus > Ursus americanus. The sequence goes on along the minus strand of NC_142147.1, from coordinate 22,514,578 downwards.
TAGCCCAGGGTGGCCAGGCTCCACAGGTGACTTCCCTGGGGACTCTGCCCCAGGCGGGATGGGGCTTCTGCTATTGTCCCCACTGATCCAGCTTTGGCCTCCAGGGGGGCCTGTGAGCAGTGCCGAGCTGGGGTGGGATGATTGTGTCCCACAGGCTGGGCCAGGCGTCCTTCCTTCCTTCCTGACTCCCTTCTCCCAAGGGACAATCGGGAGGGACGTCTACTCCTCTCCCAGGTCATGGGATGAGCTGCTCCCCTGGGACCCTTTCAGGCCAGGCCCCTTGCCAAGGGCGGCAGTGAGTGATGTGTAGTTTATTCTGAGTTCCTACCACTAGAAGAACTGTTCTGACAGATTTGGAGGGCACTGTAGTGGGGAAGGTCCTAGTCACCCTGTATGTGGTCACACCCTCCACCCATCAGAAGATGATCTTGGGGTGGAGGATCCAGGAACTGACCCCTGCCTTGGCCCATTCTTGCCTAGGAAGTACAGCATTGGTCTTTGGCGCCACCATGTGGGAAGCATCCACACTGCAGTCGCACATTCCACAAAATACTGCCCAGCTCCAGGTGGCAACCCCTTGCCCCAAGTACTGTTTTTGTGAATGGGTAGCCCCTGGAGCCTGCAGCACACAACCTGCTCAGCCTTATGCAGTGGCGGTGGCGGCTCTCCTCACACTCAGACCTAGTGGCAGATCACGGTCACTGGGAACCCCACCATCACCATTAAAACACCCTCTACACTCTGAAGCCTCTTTGCAAATGCTCCCTGACCCTCCACTTCCAGTGCCTCTTCTCCTTGGACCTGTTCCAGGGGTGCTGAGTATACATAATCCTCCTCCTCTTCTGAAGCTCCCTCTGGCCTCTGTGACTGCTCTTCTTGGATTTCTAGCTGCTTCTCTGGCTGTTTCTCTTCGTGTCACTTGGTGGGCTCCTCAGGGTGTTGGGCTCCCTTCTCTCATCCTTAATATTTTTCTCCAAGCCATCCTGACAAGTTCCAGGGCCTTCTTCCCAGCCCCACAGTGATACCTTGAGTCTTGGTCCCCCATCTCTCATTCCATTTACCCCCAAAGATGACCCTTGGGTACCCCAAACTCACTGTGTAAAGTCCATCCTATGTCCTCTCCTCAGAACTGCTCCCCCTCTAGGGTTCTCATGTTAGTCTGGGTAGCCTTTTCCCTGACCCCCCCCATGCGCCACCAGGTCTGTCCTGTCCTGCCCACCTCCCCACCCCACCCTCAACCAGAGCACCTCCTGCAGCTCCTTCCTGGCCTTAGTGTCCTTGGTTTCACCCAGCCTGGTCCATTCTCCACACAGTAGCTGACGGCCTCTGCATATTGGACCCTGTCCCTTCCCACTTCCCCACTGGTCCTTCATCTCTGGCCAGTTCCTCCCCAGGAGGTCCTGGTTCCAGTTAGCCTGAACTTCTTTGTTCCCTGAATGCGCCCTGCTTCCCGTACCGCCACAGTCTGTCCTGTGCATCTTTTTCCTCTTTCTTTCACTGGGCTAACCCATGCCTACCCTTGAAGCCTCAGCTCAGACATCACTTCCTCTGGAATGCCTTCCCTGGACTCCAGGCTATTTCAAGAACCTCTTGGTCGTGCTTACAATGCCCATACTGCTCCCACCACAGCCTTGTCTGCCTTCACTTCTGAAAGGGACAAGTGCTCCTGTATGGACTCCACACACCAAGGCCAGACCCAGGTCCAGTCACTCTCTGCCTGATTCTCACACTCAGAGTCCTCGATCTCAAAAGTTACCAAGCGCACCACAGTGTACCAGCTGCCAGGCTGGGATGGGACACAAGGCTCTTACCTTCCCCTCTGGGGCTCCCTTGTTCCCCCGGATGCCATTGTGAGCCAAGTCAGGATTCTTGAGAGCCCTTGGGAGCTTGAAAGAGAATTGGCAGGTTCATGGCCCGAGGGGGGAAAGAAGCCATCAGCCTGGGCCCTTGAGAGCCCAGGGTGCTGGTAGAGATTGTCCCAGCAAGGGGACTGGCGTGCAGGTGACTTCAGGCCAGCACATCAGCTGAAAGGCGTTAATGAGGTTCCTTTCTCCCCCAGAGCTATGCAGCGGGAGTGTGGCCTAGATGTCCTGCAGGGAGGGCCCAAATTCCTGAAGGGTAGTGGTGGCAGCTGTTAGGGTCCTGGGGTTAATTATCTCCAACGTCACACAGAAGAGAATGTGCTGAGGTGGGACCTCCTCCACCCAGCCTTGGCTTCTCAGGGCACAGATCTCTCCAGAACTCATCCTGCTCCCCATTTGACAAACTCTGAAGATCAGCTCCGTCTGCCTTTGGACCTCAGCTACCTTACCATACTCCAGACCCAAGGGACTGACTTTTCCCTAAGATGCTTTTGGGGGGGGGGTCCCACCTCTGGGCCTTTGCCTTTGCTGTGCCCTCTCCCTACTCCATGCCTGGGTCCAGCTATTTGCTCAGGGAGCTCAGTAAACACTGGTGAAGTGAATTGCTCTGTAAATAAACAGAAAGTGCCATAAGGTTGCCTGGCATTTAGGAGATGCACCCCCCCCCCCAATTTTGTAAGCAAACAAATTACCCAAAATGGGAAAGGAGAAAGGATCCATCCAGTCTTTTCTTGGGACTCTGTTCCCAAAACAGTTCTCCTTTCACTTCTTCCAAACAGCCCTGCTCTCTCTATTCCAGGCCCCTGACTGCAATTTAGCCTGTCCTTTTTGGTGTCTGGACAATCCTACTCGAGGTGCCAAGAAGCCTTGTAGGATCCCCACAGTGGCCTTGTGCCCCTGAAGCTTCTTCCTCGCCCCTTGGCATAAGCGCGTGTGACTGCTTGCTCAGGGGCTGAAAGCTCTGTAGAGCCAGGGACTGCGGCGCCTCGCTCACTACTCCGTGCCCAGCGCCCATCACAGGATGGACAGATGCTGTGTAAATATCTGTTGCATTACGAAAGGCTGCAGCCTCGGAACACTGGGGCATTTTCTCCCTCTCGGAAGCTGCCTGGCTCATTTGCTGAGTCGGTGCCATCTCCGTGGTTGTTCCAAATCGACCAGAGGCACAGGCTCTCACCTGAGCTCTGTCTGGTTCCTTGCTATTTCTCTCGTCACTCTCACTCTTGTTTTTCCCCTCCAGTTCCCACAAGAGTAGAGAGGCTTGACAGTTTCACACTAAAGCTGAAAACTTTCCCCAAGACTCCTCTTGCATATTTCCTGGAATCTGCTTTCCACCTCTCTTGGCTTATACAGCCAGTGACTCAGCCAGGAGTCTCTTCTCCGCAGGGATTTCTTGCAGGAAACATGAGAGGAGCTGGTGACATCGTCTTTCACCCCACCCCCTCTCAGTCCTGGCTTTTCTTATCTAAAAGGCCAGATTTATTGTACCATGTGAAGCGGCAGAATTGCTGTTTTCCCCCTGACACTGGCAGCCCTTATTAAATCAGGGCCCTGTACCCCAGGGGCTCACACCAGGGTATTTGCAGAGCTTCCAACACCCCCAACCCCTAGACTCCACAAGAACATAAAATCACCTGTTTCCTTCCTAAGCTTCCACATAATGATAACCTCCGGCTCTCCCTGGAAATCTAGAGAACTACAGGAATACAGCTAATGCGCTTTCAAGGTGCCAAGCCTTCTCATCCTTCGTAGCCACCAGAAATCACACATGCACATACTTTCTAATTTGCAATAATTTTTAAAAATTTCAAATGCAAATTATAGAGTCTGCCGCCTGCACAAAAGCAGCCTTCACATCAGCTGTCCCTGGCAGGAGGTTTTCACACTGAACGGGAGGGGAATTGTGCAGATGTCACCCACGCAGTCAGATGACCCGAGGGTGTGATTCTGCGTGTCCATGTCAACTTTGAGAGAATTTGGGGAACTGGGTTAGGGGGCTGGGATTTTAGGGACTGTTGATACAACTGGATGAATGGGGTAACATCTGGATATAGGCGCGCGATGTTAGTGGGTGTTTGAAAGGCTAGGTGTGTATTTGTGTTACGTTGCTGAGGGTTGTCAAAGGCACTGCTTAAATAAAAAACACTTTGCAAATAAGCCCGTGAAACAAAGCAGAAGGATGGCTTGTAGAGAGTGAATTAACCTATATGAAGTTTAAAAAACAATTCTGGAAAAGTCCAATAACTTATCATCACCATCATCATCATCATCATCATCATCATCATCAATACTAAACAGTAATAACAGCTATCAGTTTTGAATACTTAGTATGTACCACACACATGCACACGCACGCACACGCGCGCACACGCCCGTACACATGCACACACACGCACACGCACACTTAGGTAGCATGGCACACCCAAGTCAAGGCACTCTTATCTTCTGTGGGTCCTCTATTCTGTAGTGGTCCTGGAACCTTTTGCCCAGGACCTACGTTGTGGGATTCAGTGTAAAATAAAAATGCAGAGCAAAAATGTAGAAAAAAACTGACAAGAAAGGGAAAAACCTGACTAATCTCTAATAATCACTGAAGATTTTTACACCCCACTTCCATCCATCGGTGGCTAGAATAGCTGGACTGACTAATGAGAAAATGCGCAGAAGAAAATGCAAGAAGAACGTTGTTAACTACGCTGCCCGTAGCTGACATTTACAGAACACTAAACTCAACAGCGGGGGCACCCCACATTCTCTTCGAGCAGATGTGGCACCTTCACCAAGATAGACCATATGCTCCCCCATCAAACAGTACTAATAAAATTTAAAGAATGTACAGAATATGTTCTCTGACCTCCATGGAAGAAAATTGAAAGAAGTCACAGTGAGATATACAGAAAAATCGCAGATATTTGGAAATTATACAACATACATCTAAAGAATTCAGAGCTCAAGGAGACATTTGAAGGGAAATTAGAAAACATCCTGAATGCAATGATAAAACTAAACATATCAAAGCTTGTGGGATACACTGATGCAGTAGTTAAGGGGAAACTTAGAGCTTTAAACCCTTATGTTATAGAAAAGTATAGAGTGGGGGTTATTCAACATTCTCATGGCTCTGTGGTTACAGCACAGAGTATGAACCTTGCAGAGCAAAGGACTCCTTCTCCTGGTCTCCCTGCCTACATGGTCTCCCATTTCCTCCAGATGGTAGCCCTGAATATTGTTCCAACACACAAATCTGATTGTATCACTCCCTGGCTCTAAACCCTCTCATGGCTCCCTATTGCTTCACAATGAAATTCAGAATGGACCCGGCAAGCTGGCCTTTTGTGACCTTTACTTCTGATGTCACACCCTGTTTGCCACTGTGCTACCTCCAGCTTTCTGAACTGTCTCTTGAAATCATGAGGTTTTCTCTCTTTTCTGCCCTAGAACTAGGGTTCCAGATAAAAGGCAGGACTCCCAATTAACTTGAATTGCAGATATGTAATGAATACTTTTTTAACATAAGTATGTCCCCAAAACTGCATGGGGCATACGTACACACACACACACACACAAAGTATTCATTATTTATCTGGAGTTCAAGTTTAACTGGGTGTTAAATTTTTATTTTTTATTTGCCAAATCTGGCAACCTCACCCAGAACTAGCATATGGTGTTGCATCTGCCCTTTCTCAGCTTCTGTGTGTAGCTAACTCCTTTTCCTTAGACAGGCCTCAGCTTAGAAATAGCCTCCCCCAGGAAGCCAGTGCCCCTCACTGCCCTTTCTCAGGGTCTCATTCACGGCTAACTCCTCGGCCCTTGGAACAGTGTCTAGCACTTGGTGGACAGTCAACAAATACTTGTTGAAGGAATTAAGTGCTGACCTAGGTCCCAGCTCCAGGAACAAAGAGCTGGCCCACTTCCTGCCTCCCAAGCCTGTGGCCCCCAGTTTGGCGGCGGAGGGGGGACAGGGGATGCATCCGTTATCTATCACTGCAAACAAACCACCCCAAAAAGTAGTGACTTAAGACAGCAGCAATCTTGTAGTTTGCTCGCAAATCTGCACAACAGTCAGAGCTCAGCAGGGACAGCTCACCTCACCGCAGTGGCATCAGCTAGGGCTGGAAGAGCCACTTCCAAGATGACTCACTCATGTGGCTTTCCAGTTGCTGCCGTATGCTGCTTCTCTCTGCACACACTTCTCCACAGGGTGGCTTGGACTTCCTTACAGCATGGTGGCTGGGTTCCAAGTGTAAGTACCTCAAAAGAGACAGGAAACGGCAGATGCTAGGCTTTTCCACTCTATTCTATGGCTTAAGCAGTTGTCGTTCCTATTTAAGGAGGGGGACAGAGACCCTGTCCCTTCATATGACCAGTGCTACAGAATTTTGTGACCATGTTTTAAAGTCACCACGGGGGAGAGTACTCACCACAAAGGAACTGACAGAGCCCATCACCTGCACCCAGTCCGGGTGGGTGATTGTCCATAGGATGGGATGCCTTTCTCTCCACAGATCAGTGGGTGCCACAGAGCCAGTATATTCAAGGCAGCCCTGGAGCGGGACAGGGCAGGAGAGAAGAGAGAGACAAGAGACACAGAGGAAGGGGGGATGAGAGATAAGGAAAGAGTCTTCCCTTGAAGGAATGAGGACTGACCAACCCAACCCATGTAGGCACCTAACACTCCATCTGAAAGGAGGCTGCACAACTGGCACCTATCATGGGTCCCTTGGGATGTTGTAAACAGAAATTCTGAAACTGTATTTTCTTTGGAACAATTTTAAATTTACAGAAAGAACAACCCACACATCTGTCACCTAGTTTCAACAATGGCTAACATTTTGCCACATCTGCTCTTTGAAAGTAAGTTACAAACAAGACATTTCCCTCCTAAAGCCTTCGGCCTGCATCTCCCCCCACCCCCAGGCGATGTACTCTCTGCACCAATGGTTCTCCGCTGGGGGCGATTTTGTCCCTCAGGAGATATTTGACAATGTCAAAGGGAGACATTTTTAAATTCTTTTTTTTTTTTTTTTAAGATTTATTTATTTGACAGAGAGAGAGAGCACAAGCAGGGGGAGCAGCAGAGTGAGGGGGAGAAGCAGGCTCCCCGCTGAGCAGGGAGCCGGATGCAGGACTCGATGCCAGGTCCCTGGGATCATGACCTGAGTGGAAGGCAGACATTTAACTGACTTAGCCACCCAGGCGCCCCTAATTACATTCTTTATTGAGAAAAAATTTACATCACATAAAATTTACCATTTTAATCATTCTCAAATGTACAATCCAGTGTGTTTTCATATACTCGTGACGTGATGCAACTGTTAATACTACCTAATTCCCAAACATTTTCTCAGACATTTCTGCTTGTTGCAACTGCAGGGTGCCGTGCTCCTGACACCTAGTGGGCAGGGACCAGAAGCGCTGCCGAACCCTCAGGAGCACCATCTAGCCCTAAATGTCAGCATTCTACAGTTACACTGCCATTATCACATTTGAGCAAATCAGTAGTAATTGAGTGCTGTCGTCCCCACTGGTCTCAAGGATGCCTTTTTTTTTTTTTTTAAGATTTTATTTATTTATTTGACAGAGATAGAGACAGCCAGTGAGAGAGGAAACACAAGCAGGGGAAGTGGGAGAGGAAGAAGCAGGCTCATAGCGGAGGAGCCTGATGTGGGGCTCGATCCCAGAACGCTGGGATCACGCCCTGAGCCGAAGGCAGACGCTTAACCGCTGTGCCACCCAGGCGCCCCTCAAGGATGCCTTTTTTAAATTCACTTTAGAGATTGATGGAGAGAGAGAGAGAGAGGAGTAGCAGAGGGAGAGAGACAAGCAGAGTCGGTGCTGAGCAAAGAGCCCAAAGCAGGGCTCAACCCCATGACCGGAGATCACGACCTGCGCGGAAACCAAGGGTCAGAAGCTTAATAGAATGAACCACCCAGACGCCCCTCAAGGGCGCCTTTTTAGCCTGTTTATTTTAATTCAGGAGGCGAGGTTCACACACTGCCCTTGGTTCTTAGGTCTTTTTGGTCTCTATTAATATAGAAGAATATTCTCTACCCCACACTCAGCCTTCTTGTTTGATTATTTTTCGTAAGAGTTCAGGCTGGTTTTACAGCATATAGTTTGGATTTATCGGATTGTTTCCTCAAGATTAGATTTGCATTAAACATTTTTGGCAAGAATACGACATTGACGATTACTGCATCACATCGGGAGGTCCATAATATGGGGTTGCTGTGCTATTTGTGATGTTGAAATTGGATGATAATGGAGTTGAGAAGACAGAAGGTGCTGTCTCCCACACCCCGTACACTCAAGTGTGGCACCCAGGCAGTCATTCTGGTTGGCTTACCCTTTTTGAAAAGTAGAGATAGCCTGGGGAGGATTCTCTCACCCCTGGGGAGTGCTCAGGCCCTCCTCCCTTCTCTTTGCTGTCCCACCTTCAAGGGTCAAGGGGAAGGCCCCAAGAGCTGGGGGTTCCCTCTGCCAACCCCAGGGAGTAGGCCCTAGGCCAGGTTGGCTGGGAGGACTTGGAAGGACTCCTGGGCCTCCTTCAGCTGTTCCTTAGTTCTCGGGAAGAAGAAACCGGATGGCACAAGTGGGCTGAGTACTTCGAGCCTGGAACCAGGAAGCTGAGGGTGTGGGTCAGGTGGGGGTCAAGGGCTGGTAAGGCTGGAGTCTGCATGCCTATTAGCATTCCTGCAGTGAACAACTATGCAAAAGCTGTATGGAAATCACTCCCAATTCTCCTTTTGGGAAGCTCCCTCCACCTTTAGGAACCCCCCTAAACACAACTGTCTCCAGGAAACCTCCCAGGACTGCAGGAAGAAGGAAACTGCTCCTGTTCTCAAAGCACTTCAGGCTAGAACCACCGCAAGGGCAGAAGTGCTCTCCCATGACACTGGCAGTGGGAGCATGACAACCCGCATAAAGCTTCTTGAGGCAACAAAGAAACAGCATATTTAAAAAATTCCGTTTTCTGGGGGTACGTGGCTGGCTCAGTGGGTGGGGTGTGCAACTCTTGATCTCAGGGTTGTAAGTTCAAGCCCCACACTGGGTGTTGAGAATACTTAAAAGTAAAATCTTAAAAAAAAAAAAATCAGTTTTCTGGCTTTTCTGGCAACATGGGGCTTGCACCTCAGCCTGGCGTCAACAACTTCCCCTTTCAGACCGAGCACACACTCCACACTGACCCAATACTGAGTCCAAGTGTGGCTTTTAGTCTTGCTCCTTCACCTTGCCAATGCTGTTTTTTCTTCACCTGTGTCTTTGAAAAAAAGGATGACAATAAAAGAGAGGTCTAGGGGCCCTGTGCTTCAGGGAAAATGGGAGAAGGCATATTTCTTTGTGGAACTGAAGAACGTTCCTGTGTCCTTGTAATGCAATTAATGTGAATCTGTGTTAAAAACAATATTGAGGGGTGCCTGGGTGGCTCAGTCAGTTAACCATCTGGCTTTGGCTCAGGTCATGGTCCCAGGGGCCTGGGATCAAGTCCCACATCAGGCTCCTTGCTCAGCAGGGAGCCTGCTTCTCCCTCTGCCTGCTTGTGCACGATCTCGCTGACAAATAAATAAATAAAATCTTAAAAAAAAAACCAATATTGACCCCAAGTGTCGTAGTGTCTTAGCATTGTGGCTGGGAGTCACTGGAATGTCAGCCACCTTCCGGCTCCACCACTTACAAGCTATGCGACCTCAGACAAGACTGTGACAATACTCAGATGCCTCTGTAGTTTAAACCTCTCTCAGCAACTTGAATACTGCCCAGCTGCTATCCTACCAACAAAACACCCGAGCACACGACTTTCAAAGCTGTACTGAGGAAGAACAAGATTCTACACCAAAAGTCTTTTTTTTCTGGGCTGGGAATTTTCCCAAAGTCAACACCTGCCCAAACCAAAAGCCAGACCTGGCTCCCAAAGGTAGATTTTTGACCCTGACATTGGCAGAAGGTGCTGGCCCATGTGACCCACTCCACCCCCAGGGCCACTCCAGGGGCAAGGCCATTGGAGGCCAGAACTGCTGTGGGAGTCACAAGCTGATCCTGGGGATGCTCGGGGCTTGTAAGGATTCAGCTAAAGTCCAAGGAGGACCATCAGGTTCCACCTAGATCAGAAGAACCCACCAGGAATGCTCCAGCCACAACCCTCAGCCGTAGATGCCAGCAGGATTTCTAGAACCAGGACCAGGGAACTGTGGGACAAAGGTGACTCTCTCCTGTAGGATGTGAGTGAGGAAGCAAGAGGCCTCAGAGACTCCTGGAAGCCAATTTGGGTCCACAAGGGAAACAAGCCTTAGAATGAAGCACTTACCACAAAAAACATGGCCAAGAGTTATTGGGGCGCCTGGGTGGCTCAGTCAGTTAAGTGTTTTCCTTCGGCTCAGGTCATGATCCCAGGGTTCTGGGATCAAGTCCTACCTTGGGCTCCCTGCTCGGTGTGGGGTCTGCTTCTTTCTCTCCCTCTGCCCACCCCCTACCCTGCTCATGCTGTTTCTCTCTCCCCACCCCCTCTCTCAAATGAATATACAAAATCTTTAAAAAAAGAGTTATAAAGAAACTGAAAAGGGGCGCCTGGGTGGCTCAGTTGTTAAGCGTCTGCCTTCGGCTCAGAGCGTGATCCCAGCGTTCTGGGATCGAGCCCCACATCAAGCTCCTCCACTGGGAGCCTGCTTCTTCCTCTCCCACTCCCCCTGCTTGTGTTCCCTCTCTCGCTGGCTGTCTCTCTGTCAAATAAATAAAATAAAATCTTTGGAAAAAAGTAAAGAAAAAAAAGAGAAAGAAACTGAAGATACCAGTTGGGAATGTGTTCAGCTGCAAGTAATAGAAAACCTAAGAGTAGCTTAAATAAATATTTATTTCATGTTTGTCTCACGCAATAAAATATCAAGAGGTGGGCAGACAGGCCAGGGTTCATGCAACTGGTTTACACAGCCAGGAAGCCTCCTTTTCTTGCCTGCCATCCGTAGCTTAATCCATTCTCAAAATTGTTGCCTCCATGGTCCTGAGTTGATCATGAACAGGAAGTTGAAAGGAAAAGAAGCAGAAAAGGGAGACACTTGTGCCAGGGAAGCAAAACTTTCCCAGAAGTCCTCACCATAAGTCTCATGGGTCACACCATGAACTCTTAAGGAATCTGAGGAAGTTAGTCTGTTTAACTAGGCACTGCCCCAAACAAAACTGGGCTTCTTTTGGGAAGAAAGGGGAATAGGTATTAGGAGGTCAACCAGCCGGATCTATCACACCAAGTCCTTATACAACCAAAAGCCCTGGTACCAAACCTCACCTGAAACCAGCCTCCTGGATTTTTCAATTATATGAGCCATTAAATTATTTTTATAATTTAAGACAATTAGTGTGTGTGTGTGTTTTAAATATTTTGTTTATTTATTTGACAGAAAGAGAGAGAGCACACAAGCAGGGGGAGCAGCAGAGGGAAAGGGAGAAGCAGACTCCTCACTGAGAAGGGAGCCCAACATGGGGCTTGATCCCAGGACAGACGCTTAACCGACCAAGCCACCCAGGAGCCCCTAATTTAAGACAATTTGAATTGAGCTGTCTGTTCATGACAACTGATATCTCATTGGTAATGTCTGTTTTTTTCCCCTTTTACTATTTTTATTTTGTACCATAAACAACAACTGCTCTTCTTCACATTCATATGAATTTTAGGAAATCACTGCCTTTTCCCCTGGAGAAATAATCTAGAGACAAAAAAAGAAGAAGTACAATACTGAGAAGCTCTGCAAATCCCACAAGTCAACATCTTGAAGATAACTCCTAGAGACAGGAAGACAGTAAGTGTCACAAGAGACAAGGCAAGCTGTGGAAGTGACCACTTTCAATGCCACTGACCCAAATAGCAGGCACTCTTTTCCTCCTGGCCCCACAGCCACCACCTCAAAAGGATATCTTTGGTTTATGGTCTGAAGCACCCTTTTCAAATGACACAGAGTTGCTTTGAGGAGAGATGCACTGAGAAAAGTTTAAGAATGAAAAGCATCATGGGGCGCCTGGGTGGCACAGCGGTTAAGCGTCTGCCTTCGGCTCAGGGCGTGATCCCAGCGTTCTGGGATCGAGCCCCACATCAGGCTCCTCCACTATGAGCCTGCTTCTTCCTCTCCCACTCCCCCTGCTTGTGTTCCTTCTCTTGCTGGCTGTCTCTATCTCTGTCAAGTAAATAAATAAAATCTTAAAAAAAAAAAAAAGAATGAAAAGCATCGTGGGAAGTCCAAAGTCAGGGAAGAACCCCCAGTGAAAAGGACACCTGTGTAACCACCAACCAGATGAAGATATAAAACATTTCCAGCACGCAGACATTGTCTTTATCCCTCTCCTTTGGTCAATAATGCCCCCAGAATCAATCACTATTCAGAGTTCTGTCACCATTTGTTATAGGGTTTTTTTTGGTTTTGTTTTTTAGATTTATTTATTCAACTGAGAGAGAGTGTGTGTGCATACACACAGTGGGGTAGGGACACAGAGAGAGAACCTCAAGCAGACTCCCCGCTGAGCAAGGAGCCCCACGTGGGGCTTGATCTCACAACCCTGAGATCCTGACCAAGAGCTGGACACTCAACTGACTGAGCCACCCAGGTGCCCCTCCATTTGTTACAGTTTTGCCTAGTTTGGAACGTCATATAAACAGAATCATACCACATTCACTCCTCTGTGGCTGGCATCTTTTTTTTTTTTTTAAGAATTTATTTATTTATTTGTCAGAGAGAAAGAGAGTACAAGCAGGGGGAGCTGCAGGCAGGGGAGGAAGCAGACCACCCGCTGAGCAATAAGCCCGATGCGGGACTCGATCCCAGGACCCCAGGATCACGACCTAAGCCAAAGGCAGATGCCCAACGAACGGAGCCACCCAGATGCCTCTGTGGCTGGCATCTTTCATCCAACATTATGTCTGGGAGATTCATCCATGTTGTATACAGCAGTTCATTCTGTTTTTATTGCTGTATAGTTTCCCACTGTATGTATATACCTTTATTGATCCATTTTTCTGGTGTTGGATATTTGGATTCTTCCCAGTTTTTAGCTATTATGAATAAAGTTGCCAAGAACATTCTATACATGCATTTTAGTAGAAATCACACCCAGTTCTCCTGGGTTTGTACCAAAGAGAGAACTTGCTGGGTCATAGGTCAGGTGCAGCAGTTATAGTGAATACTGCAGTTTTCCAGCTTACCTCTTACCAGTTCTAGTTACTTCATATCATCACCAACAATTGGTTTTGTAAATCTTCTTAATTTTAGCCAATGTAATTAGTGTACAATAGTATCTCATGGTGGTTTTATTTTTAAAATTTCTTTATCTATTTTTGAATTTTATTTATTTACTTCGAGAGAGAGAGAAAGCACACATGAGTGGAGGGAGGGGCAGAGGGAGAGAGAGAATCTCAAGCAGACTCCATGCTGAGCGCGGAGCCTGACATGCGGCTTGATCTCAAAACCCTGAGATCATGACCTGGACTGAAATCCAGAGTCAGATGTTTAACTGACTGAGCCACCCAGGCACCCCATAATTTATTTTTATTTATTTGTTTTTTAAAGTAATTTCTACACGCAAAGTGGGGCTTGAACTCACAACCTCAAGATCAAGAGTCAGACGTTCTACAAACTGAGCCCACCAGGTGCCCCTCGTTGTCTTAATTCACATTTTTGTATGAATTAAACCTCTTTAGTGATACTGAGTACCTTTCCACATGCTTGTTGGCCATTTGGAAATCCTCTTTTTTGGAGGCCTGTTCTAGTCCTTTTTCCATAATGACTATGGAATTCTTTACATAGTCTGCAGGAGTCTTTTTTGGAATACATGTATCGCAACATTCTTTTTCCAGTTTGTAATTTAACTTTTCATTTTCTTAAATATCTTTAATTAGTGACCAGAAGTTCTTAATTTTAATGAAGTCTAATTTATCAAACTTTGATGCTTAGAGCTTTCTGAGTCAAGTTGTTTGTTTTTGTTCTTAAATATTTTATTTTTTTCTGAAGCATTTTTTTCTGAACCCCAACATGGGGCTCAAACTCATGACTTGGAGATCAAGAGTTGTACACTTCACAGACTGAACCAGCCAGGGGCCCCCTTTGTGTCTTGTTTAAGAAATCTTTGCCTAGGGACGCCGGGGTGGCTCAGTCAGTTAAGTGTCTGCCTTCGGCTCAGGTCATTATACCAGGGTCCTGTGAGGGAGCCCCACAGTGGGGAGCCTGCTTCTCCCTCTCCCTCTGCTGCTCCTCCTGCTTGTGCCCTCTGTTAGATAAATAAACAAAATCTTAAAAAAAAAAAAAAAAAAGAAAGAAATCTTTGCCTAGTCCACGGTTATAAAGATATTCTATGTTTCTCTAGAAGTTTCACTGTTTTACCTTCACAATTACGCTGATGCTCCATTTCAAATTAATTTTTGTGAAGGCTTCAAGGTACAAGTAAAAGATAGTCTCTTACTTACTCCAACACCATTCCACCACTTACATAAGTTTGCATAATCCATTTTCAACCATTCTTCTTTTCTAACAAAGGCCCTTAAATATATGTGTACTTTAGTTGCATCCCATTAGTTTTGATATATTGTATTTCATTATCATTCAATTTGAAACATTTTCTAGTTCTCCCTTGTGACTTCTTTGATTCATAGATTATTTAGAAACGTGTCCAAGAGCATAAGGACACTCAGCACAGCTCTGGCGCCCAACTGAGCCCACAGCACCATGGGGGGTGAGTCGAGCGGGGGTGCAGCGGCTGCTTGTTTTTGTCTGTGCACCTCTCGGGAGCTCTGTAGGTGGGTGAATGGTTTCCACCGCCAGGAGGTGTGTGGGGAGACATCGTAGGGCAGCATGTCTGACAACCCCCTGATAACACACGTGCGTGTGTGCGCGTGTGCACGCGAGCACACACCCCCACCATGTGCACCTGCACGTGCATGTACACACACTATCCTTCTCCAGCTGTAAAACAGCCCTGAGCCATGCAAGGAAGAAAGGAAAGCAGGCCAGCCCGTTCTCAGGGGAGTGATCGGAACGAAGTCACTTAGGCTATAAGCCTGTTTCCCGATCTATGAAAATGGGGATGGCTTATTTTGACGTTCTGTTGAGAATTACATGTAAGGGATGGGAGTCCTGCTGTGGGGCATTGGATAAACTTAGCAGGTAAAGGGCTGAAGGAGGGAGGAAAACTTGCTTCTATGCCAGATCCTGATACAAAGTCTGGCTTTGGCCAGAGATGGGGAGGAGGACCCCTACCTAGGGCTTGGTGGAGACAGTTTACACAGGGCCTACAGGGGCAAAACTGGGAGTGACCAGCCGGGCTGTTGGCAAAAGGGCACCCTGTGAGCTCCTCCCATGCTGGGCTGGGCCTTGGTGCCGGGGTCAGAGCTGTGCTCCGGAGGTTTAAGCTGGAAGGTTATCTTATCCAACCAAGGTCCCCAGATGACCACTGCCCCCAAGGACTCAACCTCCTCCCAGCTCCTATACGTCTACCTCCCAGGCCTTTTTTTGCAGCTGGAAGCAAAAGAGATGGGAAGGGGTAACAGCAAAAAGGAGGGGGTCCAGAGAACCCTGGGAGCTGCCATAGCTCTCGCTGCTTTCCTTAGCTGACCCTGGGTTCACCCTGAGTCTGTCAACTCCGGTACCAGCGCACCCCTGTGCCCAGTGCCTTAGACAGCATCACCATGCCTATATCCAGAGTTCTGCAGCCTCTGTTCGTTACCTGCACAGAACCCGAGTGGCAGGGATGAACAGGTTGGAGACCTCCTGGGGCTTTAGCAGAAACAGTAATTCCTGGGGGCGCCTGGGTGTCACAGTTGTTAAGCATCTGCCTTCCGCTCAGGGCGTGATCCCGGCGTTCCGGGATCGAGTCCCACATCGGGCTCCTCCGCTGGGAGCCCGCTTCTTCCTCTCCTACTCCCCTGCTGTGTTCCCTCTCGTGCTGGCTGTCTGTCACATAAATAAATAAAATCTTTAAAAAAAAAAAAGAAAAGAAAGAAACAGTAATTCCTGGGGCACCTGGATGGCTCAGTCAGTGAAGCATCTGACTCTTAATCTCAGTGTAGGTCTTGATCTCATGGTTCTGAGTTCGAGGCCCATATTGGCATGCCATGCTTGGCATGGAGAAGGAAGGAAGGATGGATGGAAGGAAGAAATTCCTAGGATAAGAATCATTCCTAGGTCACCTGAGGTTCCTGTTGTGAAAACCCTTATGTTCCTGGGCTTTAGCTCAGCCATTGAATATCCCCAGAGAGTTGGGTTGCTCCCTTCTATGGGGATAGATTAGGAACAATGAAGGGGACATCCTGGGCACCCCCTTCCCAGCCCAACAGTGTTATGCCTCTGTGAAGGGTTGCTGGGGACTCAAACTTACCCAGAGATCTTGGTGAATTCATGGGTCCTCTCGGGGCGCCTGGGTGGCTCAGTTGGTTAAGTGTCTGCCTTCGGCTCGGGCTGTGATCCCAGGGTCCTGGGATCGAGTCCCGCATCGGGCTCTCTGCTCACTGGAGAGTCTGCTTCTCCCTCTGCCTCTGCCTGCCACTCCCCCTGCTTGTGCTCCCTCTTGATCTTGCTCTCTGTCAAATAAATAAATAATCTTTAAATTCAGGGGTCCTCTCATCACCTGGAATGGAATAAGCCCCTCACCACTTTGTGTGGGCTTCCTGTGAGTGTGGAGGCTGTTGTCTGCCTGTTCAGACATGTTGACAGTGAGAAGTCACCCTGAGACAGAAGGTGGGGTGCTGCAACCCCCCTAGAAACAGAGTATTTCACACTGAAAGGTAATCCCTGGCAAGTGGAAAGAAGGACTGGCTATGTCTGCAGGCATCTGGGAGTGGACACTGGGTTGCAGATGTCTTCAGAGGGGGCTGGGGTTGGAGTTTAGGATGGCCTTTGCCATACCAGTGGGGCCCAAGCATCCAGACTGCAAGCCACATCCTATGAACCAGACTAGCTGGGCCTATTTCTCTTTGGCACCCCTGGGCCTTTGTGAAATTCCCTCTGAACACTCCAGCCACAGCTCAGCTGTTCTGGGGACCCCTGATAAAGGGCCCACTTCCAGCACTGAAAGGGAGGACTGTAAGGGGAAGGAGACTGGGAGTTAGAGCAAGGCCTGAGGGTAAAGGGTATTTCTGGGCCTGAGTCCCCTTGTAGTCTGTCCATCAGCGGTCTCTGTACCTTGCTCCACTCTCCCTTGGCCTGGCTCCAGCCTATACTTTCAATGCAACGGGAAAGCCCACAAAGCCTGTCTGACTTCAGAATCAGGAGTTTCAGGTCACCATGGCCTCTGACCTAGACTCCAAGTCCGGAAGCCTTGGTATAATGCCTTTCATGTAGCATGCACTCAATAAATTGTTCTTGCACGAATGGGAGAATGGCAAGCGCTGGCATTCGGTATTCATGCAACAAACATGACTTTCTTCCAGGAGCACCATCCCGCCCAGCTGAGGGCTCAAGACACCAGCCTGAAATAACCCCCATCCATCCTGATTCCCCTCCCTGGATAATTGAGGGGACCACACCTCTCCAGACAACCTCTGCCTTTTGGAAGTCCTACAGATGAGCCACAGGGCAGGGGCAGTGTGCTGGGAGGGGGTCTGGTTTTCAGAACAAAGTAGGATTGAGAGCCAGTGGGTGCTCTGCTGCCCCCTGCTGGACAAAGTAGGAACAGTGCCCTTGGAGGTGAGGACTACCTTGAGGAGGGAAAAGAGGAGAGATAGGGGTTAAGCCCCCCTCCTTGTATTCATACTTGATCTCCCACACATAGCAACCACATTCTCTTCCTCTCTCTGAAATCAGGATCCCTATGTTTGGGTCCCTCCCCAGCCTCACCAAGCAGACTCTGCCTCCCGCCGGGTCTCCCAAATCCGCCACCCAGAACATTTCTTTTTGTCAACAAGCACGATCCTGGGAACATCAGTTCCTGACCAGTAAAATTACCCCCACAGTATTTATACTCATTAGCAGATGAAACGGGCTGGGGGGGGGGGCTTTTATAGACTACTAGATGTAGGCAACTCTTTCATCAGGAGGAAAGATAAATGTAAGGATCAACAAACCCAAGGGAAATAGAAAATAGTAGGAAGGCAGAAACTTAATTGTAACAAAATTTGATAAAATCAAGCCAAAGATTGGTTATTTGCAAAAACAAATAAAATGTGATAAGTCAACGGAAATATCACTTTAGATAGAGGAACAGATATAGATATGGATATAGATATATAGAGAGAACTACGACCAGAAAGCCACAGGCAATGTTTGGGGCTACTTCAGAGGCGGTGGGAGGCGGGTAGGTGACAATGCTGGGGGGCAGAAGGAGGGCGGGGTGGGAAAGCATGTAAACAAATGTTGATGGGGTGGCAGGACAGCTGCTGGGCACTTGGGGCTAGGGTCTGAACCTGTGCACGCTCACAGCAGTGATACAATGTGGAGCGTGTGATAGATGTCTGCTGATTGACTCACTGACTGAATCAACTCTGGGAGTAGCCAACTCTCTGACCCCGGGTGGGGCGGGGAGGGGGGAGAAAAGCGTCTACTGACTGCTCACCAGGCTGGGGCTCATCCAGCAGGAACCAGGCTTGGAGCAGAGCCTTACCAATGTTATGCTGTAGAACCAGGCAGCTTGGTAAATCAAGTGCCAATTATGGGTCCAGGAAACTTACATTGTCCCTTGTCTGGCTCCACCCTTGACTCTTACTCAAGCTTCATGAATGAATAAAAGTTTCCTCTTCCAGACAGCCTTCCCTAGCCAACTTCCTGCTCCTCCCTCCTCTGGGGTAGGTGCCCCTCCTAGTCCTACAGGCTCCTGGGGCATTCTTCTATCAAAGCATTTATCCCATTGCATTTTAAATAATTCTCTTTGTTTTTAATATTTATTATGAAGATTTTCAAACATACACAAGGATAGCAGTCATGGGATAATGAAGCCCGTGTACTCATCATCCCATTTCAACAAATTACCAACTCATAAACAATTTTATTTCATCTATATCATGTCCTGCTATTCCCCCTCCCTTGGATTATTTCATATCATTTTATCAGTAAATACTTCATTATATTTCTCTAAAAAAAAGCTACTTCAAACCATAATACCATTATCACAACTTAAAAAATTAACAATTATTCCTTAATGTCATCAAATATCCAATGTTTAGATTTCTCTCACTATCCTACTGTGTTTTGATGGTTGGTTTTCTTGACTGTCTCCCTCACTGGACCTGACTAGGGACGGGGCTGCCCCGGGAGTGCTCAGCCCTTGCCCATCACTGCCCATGTCTTCACCTCCACACACACAGGGGAAGACAGTCACTGCTCTGTAGATGAGCAGACACGGAGCGCCTGGGTGGGATGAGCCCACCGCCCCGGAACATGAACTATTCTCAGCATGGATGCCGATCAGGCCCAGCCAAGTGCTCACAGCCTCCACCTCAACTCACCTGGAGCACCTTTCCAAAATCCACATGCAGTCCCTGCTCCCCACCTCCAACTTTTCAGCCAGAATCTTCAAGGATGGGGCTAGGAATTTGGGGAAAGTGCCTTGGGTACATTTGATGTATTGCCCTTCTTGAACCCCAAGTGGCCCCACCAAGATGGAAGCATATTTAGTGCCTGATACCTTCACCCTGCACCACTCTGAGAAGAGAAAGCCCTGGAGTAGAAGCCTGGGCCCAGCTCTAGCCTCTGGGAAAGAAAGGTCAATGTTAGTTGCCAGGGAGACCTTGATACCAGGTCCACTTTGTGGCTCTTTGTCACCAAAATAGCCAGTGGCATTGTAGGGGGAGAAAGGGGGATGGCCCTTTGCTGGATTATCCAGGGACCAGCTCCTCAGAGAGGCTTTCCCTTACTCCCCAGCCTCCTCCCTCTGGGCAGTAGTATGTGACCCTCTGAGCTCCTAGACTGTTATCCTGTGCCAACCACAAGTGAGCCCAGTGTTAGCCTGATACCAGAACAGACATCAGTGCCCATCTGTGAATGAAGCTGCCACAGCCCTGCTGTCTGCTGAGTAGGCCTTCCCCATGCAACTGAACCCCAAGACCGACTGTTGGTGCTGAAGGCCAAAGGCTGTCAGATGACAACATATGGTGTCCACCTGCTGCTGGGAGGACTTCCTCAGGCCTTGTCCTGGGCAGAACAACCTGTGTGAACCTAGACTGCAAACCCCAACGGCCTCTTCATCCTCCTACTGTCTCAGGCCGGCTCAGTTTGTACACTGAGGTTTTGAAGGTAATTCAGCCTGTACCCCTTTCCCTGATGGGCAAGTGTGTATTAAAGAGTCTTCCAGAGGGGAGAGCGAAGGCAGGAGCAGGTGGGGTCCTGTGTGTCCTCCCACCTTCATGAAAGGGCAGTCTTCACCCTGGCCTTGTGCTGATGAGACCAAGCGTGGGCACAGGCCTGACAACACAGGGCGGAAGGGAACAGCCATTAGCACTAATGAGATAGGCAGCCTGAAAGCTTTTTACTTTGAAGCTGCTCGCCCACCCAGGGAACAGTCCGTTCTGCCTCCCTGGCTTCCAGGAACCCCAGGCGGAAAAGGGTTTGGGAGAAGGAGTAGGGGTGGGGGGTCTTGGAGTAGCCTGGAGGGACAAAGGCGGTGGCGGGGCGGGGGGGAGGACCAGGGATGGAGGCAGGAGAACTTGATTTTGGCTAAGTGGACTTCTCCCCTCCCTTTTCCCTCCAAAAAAACCCCAGGGTCTAGGTCTGCACCCCACTCTGGCCACTGGCCCATCACCCTCTTCAATGCCCTTGACCAAAGTTCCTGGAAGCAAAGGAAACAACACGCCACACACGGTCTGAGTGAGCACCTCCGGGGCCACAAATTAAATTAAGATCTCAGGGCTGCCTGCCTTGTTACTGCTAATGGCTCCAGCCTGTCCAACCTCCCCACCCCTACCCAGGTCCCTGTCCTGTAGAAATTTGGGGGTTCTGGGCGTCCTATCTTGTTCCCAAACTTTAATTGGCACCTGGGGACCTCACCCCAAATCAGAGATGGGCACACCTCTTACAGAGCATCCAAAAGCCCAGGTTGCAGGGAGAGAGGCCTGAGCTGTGCCCCCACCCTCTGGGGAGGGCCCCTTATGTCCTAGCTGCAGGCAGCAGTCACGTGTGGGGCATTCATTAGACCCTGCCATATAAGCTGAGGGCACGGAGTGGCCAGAAACTCTCCAGGCAAGGATCCAGCAAGCAAAGGTAAGACCTCAGGTTGGGCAGAGACTCCTGATCTCTGGGAGGTCTCTGTCGGGGTAGGGCAACTAGATGGTGCATCAAGGATGAGGAAGGACTAAGTGGTGGGTCTTATTGCTGGCCAGGTCATGCTGCCTGCAGTGCTGCTGAGCTGTGCCCTGCTGCTGGCACTGCCCCCCATGCAGGGGGCCCAGATGGGCCTGGCCCCCCTGGAAGGCATCAGAAGGCCTGACCAGGACCTGTTCCCAGAGCTCCCAGGTCAGTATGGGCAGGGGTGGAGCTGGGTGGAGCCTGGATACCCTCTGGCCACAAAGTATCCTGCTTGGTATGAGCCCTCCTTCCCCCTTCCCAACCCCAGGCCTTGGAGGTGGGTGTTTTATGCATGGGGAGGGAGGGGGTTCTGCCCTCACATCATCGGTTCCAGGCCTGGGCCTGCAGTCCTCGCTGAAAAGAACAACTGCAGAACAGTCAGAAGCCCTGCTGCAGGAGGCCGAGGCTTTGGCAGAGGTAACCGCCCAGGAAAAGGGGGATGGCCACAGGCCTGGGAGGGCCGTCAGGCATCATCCCCTCTCTCTACCTCACGACCCCCACCCAGGGTGATACTGCAGACTACGCTCTCCATGCTCCACTGCCATCCTGCCTGGATTGAGGCAGGTGACATCCCCGGACCTGCCTTCAGAGGCCCATGCCTGAAATCCTGCTCCCTCACTCCTGTAGGTACTAGATCCGGAGGGCCGCGAGCCACGCTCCCCGCGTCGCTGCGTAAGGCTGCATGAATCCTGTCTGGGACACCAGGTACCATGTTGCGACCCATGTGCCACGTGCTACTGCCGTTTCTTCAACGCCTTCTGCTACTGCCGCAAGCTGGGTACTGCCATGAACCCCTGCAGCCGTACCTAGTGGGTCGACGTCGGGGTCGGGGCTGTGCACGAGGTAGCGAATAAAGGCTGGGACCAACCCCAAGGCTGTGGCGTTATTTCCAACGTGGCCGTCGGAGGCGGGAGGTCATGGAGGTCACAGTAGGATGGGGATACCGCCAAGCCAAGAAATCACACACACACCTACCCCACGGTCTAGGCTACCCATCATCTGAATCACTTACATGCATCCTCTTACGGTGCCAGGCGCCGGTGGGGAAGCAGAAGGGCCGGGCTCCAGCCCTCCAGAATCTTGTACAATAAATGCGGGTGCAGCGCGCCATGCATGTAAGGGCTGTAACTCCCGGCTGGCCAAGCAAACATTAGGCTCCAGGGCCCGCTAGCAGCTAACTCGACCTGCGACCTCACTGAAGCCTGCCCCTCGAGCCGTAGTTCCCTTCGGGGGAAGACTGACTCAACAGTCTGGAACATTTCCAAGCATAAGAAGCACCGCTCACTCCCATCTTTACTCTGCCTGCCCCTCAGGAACAGCCACCCCACACGGGGGTGTAAAGCTAGAGGGCCCAATCGAATCCCCGCGGCCACGTGCGCCACCACGCGGCCGGCCTCAGACACTCCAAGTTGGTTAAACCCGGTAGCGAGAGGCACGCCTGCCCTACTCGCGCAGGCGCCAGAGGGCCCACACCTGCGCAATGCTTTCGGACGAAACCACCCGGAAGCCGGGCGCCACTCAGAGCCCCGCCCCATTGTGCTCACGTGAGGCTCCCGCGCATCACCTGACCCGCTTGACAGCCCGCTGCTGGCGCCGAGTCAGCTGATCTTGGAATCAAGCTGTCCACCGGGCGATCGGGGTTCTCCGATCTCGCCTCCCCCGCCGCAGCCATGTCGTTCTTCCCGGAGCTTTATTTCAACGTGGACAATGGCTACTTGGAGGGACTGGTGCGCGGCCTGAAGGCCGGGGTGCTCAGCCAGGCGGACTACCTCAATCTGGTGCAGTGCGAGACGCTCGAGGGTGAGCCGCGGGGCCGGGCGGCTGGGCCTTGAAAGGCCGGCACGAAGACTGGCCCAGGCCTGGGGGTTCCGAGATCTGGGCGGGGAAGCCGGAGGCGGGGGTTCTCGAAGGGCCTGAGAGGCCTTGCTGGGAATCCAGGGGCCGATGGCGGGCGCCCCGGAAGGGAATCTCCCTCCAGCTGCGTCTCCAGACGCATGGGCCCAGACGCAACCAAGGCTTTAAGAACCTAGGTGGTTAGCGTCTGCTGGGACCGCCTCTTTCCCCTCTTGTGCCTGCCGTGTAGTTTGAAAAAGAGGGTCTCTCGAGAGTGATTGATCGGTGGTGCGAGAAGTGCCCATACAAACCTCATTACCCTGACGTAGTCAAAGAACGGCCCCGTGGCAATGCTCAGAGAACCTAAGCGGAAAAGTCCCCCGCTTCCCGCCTAACATACACGAAGGCATTTGGGATCACAGTCTCTTAGCTTTGGCCGGCGGGCTGAGCCTTCCTGGGGAACTGGTGAGCCAACCTAGTGAGAGTTTGCTCCCATCGCCGAACCACTGGCTGAGCAGAGTCTCCTGAAGGCAGTGATTCGGAGAGCAAGAGGTGGCCCTCCAAGTTTGGAAGTTCCTACACTTGTATTTGGCTAATAAAGCCCACCTCCCTAGCGAGAAGGTTGCCTGTTGGAACAGGATTTTTTTTGTTTGTTTGTTTGTTTTTAAAGCACAAGGATGATGAGAAGCTAAGTTCCCCTTTCTTCAGCTCCAAACTAAGATTAACTCCCTGGGGCACAGCTGCATCAGATTTACTAGATTAGAGATGTCGCTGAGTCCCCACTTCCCCTGGTGATAGCGAAGGGCATTGTGCTTGGGATGTAAGTTCCCATTTCTGACCCACATCTCTTGTGCTGGCTCCATGGTTGGTAACTGGAGGGGAAGACGATTTGCCCTCTGGAGAAAATTTTCTCATCAAAGACTTATTGAGGTTAAAAGAGGATTCAATTTTTAAATATCAGTTATTGTTTATCTTGTAAACTGGACCAGTAAAGTAAAAATAAATACTTTTAAATTTTAAAACTTATTGAAGTTAAAATGCAATAATTCTGGACTTTATGGTTTTAACATAAACATATGAGAAAAGCTGTTTGCCTTATGAGAGTGGAGGTGGGAAGGAGAGGAGAGCACATCAGGGTGCCGGGTTGTAGGAGCCTGCCAGCAACCTGATTTTCCTCACTGGGAAAAGGAGAAGAAACAGAGGGAGGCTGCCAAGGGCAGGGCCTGGCATACAGTTGGCATTTAATATGAGTTTTGTGGACTGCCTGGGACTGGAGATCTTTCTTTGTTTAAATCTGAAGGTGAACACTGTTGATTACCAACTGGCATTTGGTAAACTTGTTTCTCTTCTAGGTTTTCCTCACTAATGCTGCTGCTTGTCCTTCCTCCTCCTGTAGAGCTTCTGGGGGCACCAGGTTCCCATCTTCCCAGCAACCCCTCCATCATCCTCCATAAATGTGTTAGGCCCTTCCTCCTGCAACACTGCTCAGCACATGGCCTGCCTTGTGGCACCCCATCTAGACCTTTACGGTCACATTCAAGGATTTCCTTGCTCTTCCACACATACTCCTTTCCCTCACACAAGCCATCCCTCTCAACTCTTGATGCACATAGTGTGGTGGACCCTGGGGTTGGAAAAAAACTGAGTTTGAATCCCAGCCCTGCCAATTACTGGATTACCTTAGACAAGTTATTTAACATCTCTGGGCCTTGGATTCTTCATCTGGTATGTTGTCATCACCTGTTTCATAAGGTTGTGAAATGTCAACAGGCTTTTACATATAAACATTTAGCCCAGCAACAAACACAGAGTATGTGCTAGATAAATGTTAGCTCTTGCTTTCACTACATTGCACCTGCCATTCCTCTGTATCCGTCTCATCCCCACGAAGCCCAGTGATTCCCACCCTTCAAGGCCCAGCCCCAGTAGCACCCCATTTTAGAGCCCCCTTGTGGTCATGCTAGGCTAGAATGTTGTCCCCTCCACCCAATTACAGCTCCTGTGGTTGTCTGTGCCATTTTCCTTGATGTTTCTTGACGCAGAGTTTGGGATTCTTGGGACCCTATATACTGGAGATGCTGAAGACTTTCAGGTGCTGGGGATAACCAGAAGCAGAAGGAGTGACCACAAAACCCATTGTCATCTACAGATAGTCCTTCTCTGCTTCTGAAGGTGACACCTAAGGCCTTTGTTGCCGGGTGTGTTTTTGCCTCCCTAACTCCAGGGGAAAGGAGAGAGGAGAGGGGAGACCAAGGAAGCCTTCAGTCCCTAGTGAGATCTGTAAGTGTGTCCTGAAGTGACAAGATTTCCGAAGAAGATGTTTCAGGTGTTGGACAGTTCCCGGAAGGCACAGGGCACTGGGCAGAGGGTGTTCTTCAAGGAAGGGCAAATGCATGCCCTCCACCACACTCCGGGCCTTCCTGAATTCCACTCCAGCAGGGCATCTGCTACTGATCTCTTCTGCTAGAACTCAGTCTTTTAGGACTTCCAAAGCTCATATGTTCTCCATTGTCCATCTTGCTTGCTTGGTTTGCTCTTTTTCTTGGTATAGTATCATAATGCACATGTGGATTTTGATATATTTTTGTTTTTCCATCTTTTTATTGATGCTTACATTATCCCTTGGCCAGTGGGAGCTTATTCAATATGCTGTTGAGTCTTTTTGACACAATCCTGTAGCCTTTGAGAACTTTCCTTACTTCGGAGATGACCATATGTTCTAATCTTATACATTTCCTGACCCAGACCGAGAGTCCTCATTTCTCCTAGGAGACCTGGTTCTTTTTATTGGAAAATGGTATTTAGAGATCATAATGAGTCTAAGGGGTTCTCATTGCTACTGGCCTGGTCATTGTTTCCAGGATTTTTCTATGGATTAGCTCTCTTCTTACTCAGAAACATAGAAAATAGAAGAAAGCAAGCATATGGCTAGCTGGGTAATGCAGCCACAATTCAGCTGATGCTAGTTTCCTAACTTGGAATGGAGGCTTCTACCTGACAGTTGGGCCAGTCAGGACATCTCTTTCCTGTTGTAAAGAAATATAATTAACATTCAGGAGGGGAGAGCCAGTAAATTAGATGCTCAGGAACCATGGTTGAAGGGCTCACATGTATGGTATGCTGGCTGTCTTCCAGAACACTTTATCCCTCCCTGTTCTGAGTTGCTTGTGTTCTTTTCATTACAACATCTCCTGCATTTCAACATTTTTTCACAAGAGACTGTCTCTTATGGGAAGAAGAAAGCAAGCCTCCAGTCTGGGCTTGGCCAATCACCAGTCACATGAAACTGCAGATGGAGAGGGAGATGGTGTCCTCCAAGAGTGGCAGGTCATTCAGCACTAACTATGGTGTGGCAAGGAGTGTGGCTGGAGAGTTAGAGATCAGGTCTTGAGGGATTGCAGAAGCCGTAGAGGAAGTGCTTTGTCCTGAGTGAGGGCATGGGTGAGTAAAACTATTGGACTTGTACTTTAGAGTGCCCCTGCAATGTGAAAAGGGGATTGGAAGTGGGGGCCACACCAGAAGTGGGAAGAACAGCTTGCAGGATTTTATAAGTAATCCAGGTCAGAGACGATGACAGCTTGCCTTTGGCATTAGCAAGGATCATTGTGGGGGACTCTTAGGAAGAGGAAGTGAGAGGACTTGAGGGGTTGGATAAGGAGCTGAGGAGGAAGGAAGAGTCACAGCCCATGTCCTCACCTCTTGTGTAGGCAACCGTGTTGGTGGCAGAGTGAAATGATAGTGAAATGCAGAAGAGAAGGTTGGAGAAAGAATGAGAAGAGCAGGATTGAGGGAACTGTGAGCCATTTGCGTGGCAATGTAGAGGCGATTTTTGGTGGTCAGGAGTGAGTCTGAGCTTGGGAGACAACTTTGGGAATCAGGGTAGAAGTGTGGCTGCTGCCTCCAAGAGAGAGCCTAGAGTCAGAAGAGTAGAGGCCCAAGATGAGACCCTCCCCTGGGACAGGCTCCAGTTAATCAAGGGGTCCTGCCAAAAAGGTGGAAGACACCCCCTGAGAGGTGGGCAGCCCCAGCAGAGAACCTGTAAAAGAAGGGGTGATGAATGCCAAATGTGGCCAAGAGATTGAGATAAAGTCAGACAGCTTTTCACTTGGATTTGCCATTCAGAGGTCACGGTGACCTTAATGAGACGAGAGGAGAATGGGACTAGAAGGTGAGAACAGTGCGTGGAGTGTATGGGCAGAGATGACATACAGATGGAACAGAGCTCACTGGGGAACTAATCCCAGCTCAGCTACTTACTGGCTTTGTGACCTTGGGCAAGTCATTTGTCCTCAGCTGTACAGTCAGAAATGTTAACAGCATCTCTTCGAGATGTGTACGAAGTGTAAGCACAGGGCCCGGTGCCAAGTGAACAGTCACGGAAGCCAGCTGCTCTCACCATGGTCAGTCCCTCCTATCACTCCTGAGAGATGGGCTCCACGCTGGGCCTTGAATGGGTAATGAAAACTTGTCACATGGGTCTTGCCTGGGGGTAAGTGTGTCTGTCTAATGGGCAAACAACATCGAATGTATAGTAGGCACGAGGTAAATTTTAGGGGGATGGGATGGGAGCAGGTGGGGTAAAAGGATACAGGGTTTCTTTTTGGGGTTCTAAAATTGATGGTGGTGATGATCACACAATTCTGTGAATATACTAAGACCCACTGAATTGTACACTTTAAATGGGAAAGTTGTATGGCATATGAATGATATCTCAGTAAAGCTGTTATCAAAAAAAGTCAGCTAGGCCAAGGCGGTGGGAAGAAGGAACAGCGTTAGAGTCTCAGAAACATGAAACTTCATAGAGTGTCCAAGGAGCTTCATGAACTGGGAAGAGAGAATGGAACACGTGCCAGGGACGTATAGGGGCTGAGTGTGGATATGTGCATCAGGCTGGTTCCTGAAAGACTTTGAGTGCCTTTGACACAGCTCAGGAGGGATGAAATGTTACGATTAAAAAAAGAAGAAGAAGAAGGGAAAGGAGAGATTCTTAGGGTTAGGTTGAGGCCAGTGTGTGGGAAATGTCTAAGAGTTTCTGTTTATAGTCTTGCCTGGAAATATTTCCTATATTGCCTTTTGTTGGTGAAAGGAGACTCTACTGAGTTGGTGAAGTTAGAGGACCATGGCTTGGACAGGAAGATGAGCTTAGCTCAGTGCAAAATTCCTCAGAGTCGGATGCCTCCCGAATGAAGAGATAACACAGCCCTGAGAGTCCACTGGCCATAAGCAAGAGAGAGAGGAGCTCAGGGGCATCGGGAGCAGAGTGTGCAGAAGGTCATAGCCTGGGAGAGTTTGCCTGTGGAGCGAAGGGAACAAGCACCTCGATTCTGAGCTATGACAGCCTGGCCCCATACACACCTGAAATTTTCCCCGAGGAGTCTGAGGATCCATGTTGTCCCAACTGCCCTGGGCAGGGGCATCGCTGAGCGAAGAGACCCCCGATGCCCAGTGATGTATGAGCTGGCGTGGATCATTGGTGGTGACCGTGGCCACCCGATACCTTGATTCTTCCTCTCCAACTTGCTGCTGCCCAAGAGGCCGAGGCTCCAGAGTGGGGTGGAGGCTTGAGAGGGACAGGAGAGAGGTCTTGCTGCCATGAGCCCACTCGGACTTGGTCCCTTGGTAGATGAAGGGGGCAGGGGGGAGTTGTGAAGGGAGTGGGGGTGGGAGGAGGATGCAGTTGGAAACGTGGTCTGAGGCTCTGGAGGATGGATCTAGGCGGGCCAGGCTAGAGGCAGGCAGCTGTTGCAGCTCTCCAGGTGAGAAAACACGGGCCGAACCCGGGCAGGAGGGGCAGGAGGGGAGATGAAGGACTGGATCAGGCACCAGCTTAGGGGGTGAGACCCACAAGTTTGGGCCAGTTTTCATTCGGTGTGGGAGTGAGAGGCATTAGGAGTCAGGCTTCCGACTTCATAAATGACTGGGTAGGTGCTGGAAGTGCTCCTGAGATGGGGACCAGCTGAAGAGGAGACAGTTTGGGGTATGAATGGGGTAATGGAAGAGGAGGTGTTCTGTCTCAGATGTGCTGAGCCGAAGTGTCTGAGGGAGGCGGCTGTGTGGGTCTGGAGCTCAGGGGAAGTGACACCGGAGATACCAGTCTGGAAGTCATCAGCATGCTGGCTGGCTGGCTGGCAGCATTTCAGCCCACGCTCAG
This sequence comes from Ursus americanus, assembly GCF_024610735.1. Lineage (NCBI taxonomy): Eukaryota > Metazoa > Chordata > Mammalia > Carnivora > Ursidae > Ursus > Ursus americanus. Next base: position 22,485,491 of record NC_142147.1, on the reverse strand, counting down.
CCATCTGTTGGCTTGCAGCCAGGGCAAGTCTCCCTTAGAAGCCCAGTCCTGCCCGTGAGTCCTGCCAGGAGGCTGGAGACAGCCTTAAGGACAGGCCAAGTGGACACAAGCATGGTCTGACGAGGACGCCTGGCATGGAGCCTAATTTGGCAAGCGGCACAGGGAGAGCAACAGCCAGGGATTCCCCTTCTGATCCCTGCCGTGCATTCTCCTGCATGACTGGGCATGGTGGTGGTTTTGTGTTTGTTTTTGTTTTTGACTAAACGTATATATTTTTTTAATTCCAAAAAGTAAAGTTGGTGGAAGGGTGACTCAGTGAGGACCTTTTGGGGTCAGGTTCTCACCATCTTGTTAAAACACTGCATGTGTATGTACTCTGTGTCCCCGTAGCCCCACTTAGAGTCTCGTGTCCCTCTAAGTTAGCACAAGATGGCATGTATAGAGATATTCACATCAGCCTTGTTCATAACCATAGCCTGTTAGAACCAATTGAGTATTCATCAACAGGGGTATTGTTAAAGAAACTATGGTCTGTCTTTACAGTGGAATACTATGCAAATGCTAAAAAGCGTGAAGTTCTATAAGGACTGATTTAAAAATATATTGTTAATATATTCCCACTTTAGTAGAATACTATATGCACATGGAAAAGTGTTTGGAAGCATAGATACCATACGGTCTAGAATGGCAGCCTCTGGAGAGAGGGATTGAAGAGGCTGGGAGGGGAATATGTGCGTTTTTTATATTTTTTATTTTATGTACTCTTTGGATTTATTGCAGTGAACAAATAGTTCATAATTTGAGACATCTGATAAAGACATGTAAAATAAGGGAAATTAGAGCACATAGATATGCACAGAGAAGCTACTCACACCCAATGGCCAACCATGAGGAGACCTCTGCTGGTGACCCTGGACATCTGACTTGCAGATTTTGGTTCACAGCCTGCCAGGGCTGGTCTGAGTCTTAGGGAACCCCCATCAAGCCCCTTCTTTTTACACCTGAAGACTCAGAGCCCAGGGGCTACGTGAGGGCCCAGGCCAGGGCTGGACACCTCTGGCTGGTGACCAGGCCAGAACCCCAGGGCTCCTGTCCAGGTACAGCTCATCTGCTCACGTCTCACCTGGCCATCTTTCTCTTTTCTTCTTCACCTCCTCCCCCCTTGCTTTTCCTTTCTTGATTACATCTTGCGCTGATATATACTTCAGCACAGGACCTGATAGCCCCTGTTTCACAAGCCCTGCCCCAGAGGTCATGTCAGAACTTGCTCTGCCGGGTGATAACACACTTTTCTTGGATTTACTCAGTGATCTCTTGGGCTTGGTTTCTGAGGTGGAGCCAGTGTCTGATAGGGCCTTTTGAGGTAGCCTCAGCATAGGCAAATGTGAGCCATCCAGGACCCTTGGGGATAGGCTTTCTGGGTGGCCAGGGTTTCTGGATGGTAGAGAAGGAAAGGCCCCAGTACTCTTAATTTAAATATTTTGCATGGCACCCTTCTGGAATGTATTGGTCTCCCTTTCATGCTTTCTTGTGGCACACACGGAGCATAGCAGAGTTTCTCCCACATCGGGGCTGTTAGACTTCAGATGGAAAGAACCGCTGTCCCCGAGGGCCCAAGTCGGCTTTGGGTAGTTTGGTTCCTGCCGCCTGTCAGACTGCCCACTCGCCCATCCTGCTGTAGTTAGGGTGCCTGCTGCAGCACCCCAGACCCTTTTTCTAACTCTTAGCTGTTCTTGGGCTTTGGGCTCAGCGGTCAGACATACTGCAGCTAGTTAGACGGTCTGCATCAAGAGCAAATAGGTGTGAGGACATGAAGTAGTGGCCTCTCCTATAGATCGTCTGTGCCTGCTCAGGGTCAGGAGCCTCAGGGTCCCCCTGGGTCGCCAGGACCCGTCATGAGTTCTGTGTGAGGTGGGGCGTCAGGCAGACCACGGCTTCCTTTCTGGCTGGCTGTGGGTGCTCAGCACGTGATTAAATACGTCAAAGCTTATTTGCCCGCCTATGAAATGAAATCACTTGCAGGCTGTGAGGATTCAGCAGCACAGTGCCTCGCCAGAGTGAATGCTCAATAGATGTTTCTGTGATTAGATGAGTGTCCACTCGGTATTGGTGCTGGCAGACGGCTAGGCTTTGGTGTACAGGGGAGGAGAACCTAAGGCCGCCATCCTGGAGGGGTGTGCCATGTCATAGATTGTCCTGTGTCTGGGTTATTAAGCACCTGCTTTTTGAAATGTTTTTAAAGATTTAATTTTTTAAAGTAGGCTCCACGGCCAGCATGAAAGCCACCACGGGGCTTGAACTCACCATCCAGAGATCAAGACCTGGGCTGAGATCAGAAATCGGATGCTTAACAGACTGAACCACTCAGGTGCCCCTAGAAATTTTTTTTTTTAAGATTTTATTTAGGGGCACCTGGGTGGTCTCAGTTGGTTAAGCAGCTGCCTTTGGCTCAGGTCATGATCCCAGGGTCCTTGCACGTGCTCTAAAATAAATAAATAAAATCTTTTAAAAAGTTTAAAGATTTTATCTGTTAGAGAACGCATGCGTGTGCACAGGCAGGCTAGGGGCAGGGCACAGGGAGAAGGAGAAGCAGGCTCTCTGCTGATAGGGAGCCCATCTTGGGGCTCAATCCCAGGACCCTGGAATCATGACCTGAGCTGTGACATGAACCACCCAGGCACCCGCCCCTAAAGATGCTGTAGTCAGGGTGCCCTGACTTTCAAGACTTTTTAAATAATCGCAGCACCCAACATGGGACTCAAACTCACAACCTGGCGATCAAGAGTCGCATACACTACCCACTGGCCAGCCAGGCACTCCAGCACCTGCTTTTTTAAGATATGGCATTAGGCAGTAGAGGCAGGGTAGGGGTGGGGTGGAAAGCTGGATCAAGGGATTTGAGGGTCTGGCTGAGCTGGGAAACAAGAGTGTAGGGGACCGAGGATGCCCAGGCTTCCTCTGCAGTCTCTCCAGTTTTGCTCCTCAGAAGGTTCTGTCTTCAATGATGCAAGACGGACCAGTCCACCCCCAGGGGGAAAAAAAAAAAAAGACCAGTCCCTCATAACCACACTCAAGCTCACCTTGTCTCCATTCTGGCTTTCCCAGACTCATTTCTACCTTGGGCCTATTCCTTGTTCTTTATGACACATTCCTGTGTGGCTTTTCAGGTGCCTGCAGCCTCCCCCCCCAGGGATCACTGGCTGGGGGGAGATAGTGACCAGAAGTCTGAGGCAGGGATTAGATTGGAGGGGTGTGTTGAGAGGGAGAGGAGTGGACCCTTGCTGTTTACAAAGCCATCCTCCCTGCGGCCACAAGGTGGTGTGCCATGACCACTCGGCTGCTAGAGAGCAGAGGAGGGGTGTGTGGCTAAACTAGTGACTCAGCCAGGCTGCCTCTCCTCTCCTTCTCTGCACAGCATCTGCCTGTGGCCACTGTCCCTTGGAACTCTGTCCTGGGCCCTGCCTCCCTCACCCAAGTCCTAGTTGGCCTTCTCAGATTACGTAGGACTCACGGCTCAGTGTCTCCTGTCTGTCCATCTCTTCCTGTCCTCACCTCCCTGTGTCCCAGCTTCCTGGGTTGGGAAGGAGAAGGCCAGGGGACATTCTCTGAGGCTGTCCACCTTGGTTCTGAGTGCACGCTGCTCCAGGCTTAACCATCACGCTGTCCTCATATGTCCCCACCTGGGTCATGCTGGTGGCTCCGACTCAGAGCAGCAGCTGCAGCTCAGTGTACTAGCCATGGACCAGGGGTCTCAGGGGCTCCAAGCAGGAGTTTGAGGCTGCCAAGGGATCAGGGCCATACTTCCCAGGCTCCCAGAAGCACCACTCTTCCCCACGTGGCCTCCACTCTTGTCCTGCAACCCTGGGCCCTCTAGGAGAGGGAAAGTTCATCCTCAGGGCAGACTCCTTTTCTCCCAAACTCCTTCAGCACTTTAGGGGACACATACAGGTGCACATGGGTAGAGTGATTCTGGGAAAGGTCCAAGGTAGGCACCCCAAACTCCATAGGCACTGTAGGTACACACGGTCATGCTGGACAGGGATTGTTAGCAGGTGACTGACAACTCTTCTCTTCCACTCTGCACCCCAATTTGGGGGACCTTTCCATCAACCTTCCTGGCTTCTGCCTCATCTAACACCTACTTGGCTGATTTTTTTTTTTTTTAATCTTGTCTGCACTGGCCTTCCTCCTCTTTTAGAGGCGGGAAGATCAAGACTCTGAAGGGCCACTTAGTAGGTTTGGCTGCTGTTCTGTAGCCTGGCACGTGCTCTGCCTGTCTGCCTCCAGCACCCTGTAGCATAAGGGCCTGGACTGGGGCTACCCCCGTGGGAACTTGAGTGGTCCTGAAGAGTGGCAGGCAGGCTTGTGGCAAAGGAAAGGGGTGTGTGGAGGAACAGCCCTGACTGGGTGCTGGGTGCTGGGCACTGATTTCCTGGCCAACTCTGGCCTGGCCCTGGGCACTTGCCCAGACCTTGTCTCTCCTTGGCTACTCAGGCAGCAGTTTTTTCAGGCCTTAACCTCAGCTGAGGCTTTGCATTTGGCTGCCGGCTGGGGCTTCCCCTCTGAGGAATTATCTTCGTGTCCTCACTGTTGCAACTCAGTCTTCCCTGCCTTCCCTTGCTCTGGTGGCTGCTCAGAGGCTCCACAAGCCCAGGCCTCCCCTGCACCTGCTGTCGGTTCTGCCAAGGTTCCTCCATGGGTACCCAGGCCTCTAGACTCACCCTGAGCCCTTGCATGGCCCTCAGGGGCTGAGTTGTGGAGAGTCTGTGTGATCTAGGCCTGACCGGGGTAGAGGACGTCAGAGCTGGCCAGCCTCCTGGAGGTGAACTTATCCAACCCTCTTCTTTACCTGGGAAATTGGGTCCAGGTGAAGGCCAAGGGCTTGCTTACAATCTCCTGACACCTTCGTTAGCTCCTCCTGTCCAATCACCCGACAGTCTTTGGTTGTTTCCTTCTTATTCCTGCATATGTTCACTGAAGGATGCCTGAACTCTGCCTGTGTGTGGCGCCCGATTCAGGCAGTGGTGGTCAGGTGAAAAAGACCCTGCTTTTGGGGCCCCTCACCATTCCTCCAGGCCTTGCCACACGGTATCTAGCTTAGAGATTAAACGGTCGGGAGTTGAGGAACCTGGGTGAGCTGCAACACATGGCCTAGCACACAGGGCCCTAAGGCAGCCAGGGCATGGCTTGTAGCTCACCCAGCCTCCCCACCCGCTTACCCCTTTAGGCTCCATGGCAGATACCAGGTGGTAAGGCCTGGGGGAAGTGAGGGTCCTGGCTCATCATGCTCCATGTCTCACTGTCACCCCATTTCTCCATTGGCCTCCATCATTGGGACCTAGCCTCTGCTGTGAGGCTCCCTGAGCAGGTGACCACCTATCCTAGGGGCTGGCCCAAGTCCACAGCACTGATCATGCTCAGTCTGGCGTGTTACTGCTTACCCTGTACGTGTCCTGCCAGGCCCTTGAGCTGGGTGGTTAAAGGGCTCTGAGGGTACTATACAGGATCAGCCCGGATGCATACTGCTCCTGCCATTTGCTGCCTGGCCCAAGCCACTTGGCTCTGCTGGTCATGGGTATGGGATGGGTCAGCTCTGCTTCTGGCCTGGCCTGTTCAGTCCAGTTTCTGTAAGCTGTAGTAAATGAGGCTTTGTGCTAAAAGCAGCATGGCTCGTAGCCCCAAATGAGACTTGATCCAGTGAGCCCAGCCATACGGCCTAAGTCTAAGCAAAATGAGTATTTCCATAGCTTTGGCTCTAGGCTTTGCAGACCTGGCAGGATCCTCCAGCCAGGATCCAGCCTGACCTGGCTTAATCTCACTGTGAGTAGTAGCCGCTGGGGGCCTTAAAACTGCCCTTTCCCCATCCAGGTGAGCTCCAGCTTCCCTTAGTGTCCTTCCTCCAGAGGTCTATGCGAGTAGAGCAGAAGCCGCACACGACGGGCTGACGGGATTGCTCCGGTGGTGCAGGCCCGTGGGCCCCGGGTCCAGATGTGGGCTTGGGCCAGCATCCGAGCAAGCTCACTGCCACAGCTGGCCCTGCCTGGCTGCCTGGCACCTGGCCGTGTGGGACCACTTTACGTCTCTCGCTCACACCAGGCCGACTTCACATCTTTGGTAAAATGAAAAGCTCTTCCTTGCAGCCCCAGATCCACTCCCACCTGCAGGATCTGTAACTGTGTGGCCAGAAAGAGCTGGCTCAAGGTCAAAGTGCAGGGCAGCAGCCGAGGTGTGGCCACCGCCTCCCAGGGTGAGGCTGGGCCTCCTGGTTCTCAGGCTGGGCTGTGGCAGGGAAACACAGGGAAGCTGCCTTCTAAGCCCTGTGTCTCCTGGGACGGGCCAGTCCCGTGGAGCCTTAGGGCCTGGGTGGGGATGTTCTGGTGAGGGGATATCCAGGCGGATCTCCGCTCAGTCAGAGGAGAGTTTCTTGGAACTTGCCCTGGGTGCAGCAGTAACCAGTTCTGCCCCTCCCTTTGGCACAGGGGACTGTCGCCTGCCTGGCACCCTTTTGACTGTCAGATAGGTTGACTTCCTCATGGGATATGAGGGATGCTTTCATTCTCCCAGCAGCAGGAACGAGGTGTTCCTAAGAGCATGAGGGTAATTAAATGTGGCTCCACCACCACCTGTCACCTGTCTCAGAGCAGAGAGAAGGGTAGTAAACCTGGGTTGGACACCCTGCTGCCTCCAGGACATGGGGAGTGACCCTCCCATTTGATCCCTGCACCTGGTGTGCTGGTGAGTAGTGCCATGGGCTCCTGGTGTCAGCTGGACCACCTCTGTGGATCAGTCCCATCCCCCTCTGTGAATGCTTCACCTCACTGAAAGGCCTCCAGCGTGAAACAAAATGCTGGTCCAGGGACCAAGGAAGGAGAACTCTCTGTCCTTTCCCTGCAGGGTCTCTGCGGAACGCCAGCTGAAACCCAGTAACTTGCATGTGGCCATGCCAGCAGTGGACTCCAGGTTCTTCCCGAGACTGCTGGCCCGCCAGCCTGGGGGCTTCCCATGGAGCGGGAGCTGCCCTTGGCCGTACCACCTCCTGCCTGCTCCCAAGACCCCCAGGACAGCAGCTCAGGGTGTGGTGGATGGTACAGCCTGGGGTCCTAGCCTCTGTGTGCGCGGGGCTGCCAAAAGCTCTATATTATCATGCTGGTAGGTGAAGTGGGACCTAGGCTTGGGGACAGGAGTCCTGGATGTTGAGCCAGCTCTGTTCCTTCCTCCCTCAGAGACAGCAGAGTGGGGCCTGTGTGTTTATATGTGCTCGCTGCACAAGGCCCCCCACAGCCTTTATAGTGAGGAGGAGGACGTGCCAGACGGAAAGGGTCGGGACAGACCATGGGGAAGAAGGGCAGGGGCATTCTTCAGAGTACCGAGTAGGACAGCCTGAGCAAGGGCTGGGGTCGAGAACACGTACCACCTGACTGGGGCTGAGGGTCTTGGTTAAGAAGCTCCAGGTGGGCTCCTCTCTGTCTGGAGAGACGGACTATGGTGTACTGTGCTCAGTTCTAACACTGCCTCTGCTCAGTGTCTGTCACCGGTGCCCCGGAAGGCTGGCACTGCACAGCCTTTCACCAGGTGACCGGCCAGGAGCCCGGATCCAGAGGGATCCACAAGCTGCTCAGAGGCAAGCTGTGAGACAGGGTTTGAACCCAGGTTACCGTGGCTCCAGAGCTCAGGTTCTCTCTCCCCTGCCGCGCTCAGCCATCTAAGGAGCAATGTCCGAAGCCAGTGATCTGGCAAAATTGGGCTGCAGAGGGGGGCAGGGGGCAGGGGCTGCGGCGTGCACCAGCTGATGGATGATAGATAGATTTGTGCTGGCCAGGACATCGCAGTTGGAGGGGTGAGCAGTGAGGAGGTTCTGGAAGGACAATGGCAAGGCGGCCCCTGAGGGAGCGGAGGAAGAGCTGGCATTTGATAGGACGAGCTGGAACTCAGGGTTGGTTGGTGTTATGTGAGGTTTGCAGGGGGCCTGTGATGGGCCCTGGCAGAGGTCGGGGGGTGAAAAAAGATGCTTAGTCTGTGTGTAGGCCCCAGGTACAGCCAGGGTTAACGGTTTCCATGCCGTGGCTCCCACACTGGAGTTCCAGATGTGGTGCTCTGACCCTGCAGAGCCAGCCAGCCAGTACACACATCTGCTTTGGAGCTGATAGAAAGGAGAGGTCTCAGCCACCCCAGAGCCTGGGGAGGCGACTCAGGCACAGCGCATTTGCTGAGGCGGGGCTGTGGCTCCACTGGGCCACCAGCCTGGCCATCTGCCCGAATCTGTCCATCCGTCTGAGTTTGCCTGCTTTGAGCCCCTGGAAGTTGCAGCTTTAGAGAGCCTCTGGGGCAGAAGAAGCAGTGGAGGTAGAAGCCAGTTCAGTCTCTTCAGAGTAGACCCCTCACCTGGGCGCAGGGACGTGGTGGGGCAAGCTCTGAGGCCCCGTCACCCTGAAAGGGAGTGGCAGGGTGGGCACGCTGGGCTCTAGGGAGCAGATTTGCACATCTGGTTTTACTCAGCGGGCCGCAATTCCTGAAAACCCCTGAGCTCCCCAGGAGAGCGTCGTTGAGTGACCTCTGGAAAAGCAGAAGTGAAGTCTGGGAACACACTGTCCTCTCACGCTGTGCGGTGGCCAGCTGGCCAGCAGGGCCCCTCCGTGGGCCATGAGGCCATGGGTGAGTCTAGAGCAGGGGGCCGCCCCGCCTAGTGTACTGTGCCAGGAGCCGCCTCGGTGCCTGCTGGGCCCCTGGGGAAGTGTGGGACCAACCCCCTGGCATGGGCCAAGACCCTCCCTTCCTGTCTCCCTGGGGCCCTTGGGGAGGGGCTCCCGAGGCTCGGGGGCTGGAAGGGCCACGTGCTGCCTGCCCCTGGGAGTCCTGGAGGGGCTGAAAGATCACTTTCAGGGCTGGCAGGATCTGGGAAGGGTTTCAGGAAGTGGATGGGGAATAGGGCTGCCCAGCTGCCACCTCTCAAGGCCTGGCTGGGACTGGCTGCCAAGCCCACACTTTGTCCTACGCAGAGAAGAGAGTGCTGGTCAGGCCAGGTGTGCCCATGCCCTCTTGCTAGTCAGGGGCTGCGTGGTTGAATCAGAAGTGCCAGCTGGGCCCAGGGCTGTGCTGCTGCGGGGTCCTGGCCTTGAAGACGCGGGCTGAGGGAGAGGCAGGAGGTTAAGGGACAGGGGAAGCTATGGAGCCGGCTTGATTGGGTGTACTTGGTGAGCCCGGGGGGAACAGCCGTGCAGGTAGGGTGGGGCCTTCAGAGAGCTCAGCAGAAGCCTGCTGGAGCTAGGGCAATGATCTTTGACATCGGCAAACTCAAGGCCAACAGTGGCGCCCTATGGAAGAGGGAGGGCAGAGGCGTCTCTGGCTGAGGAAGAAGCCCTGTTTCCTGCCCTTCCGGGGCTTTTTCCCTAGGGCATCCTGTAGACTTCCCTGAAGCACTTGCTTGGGACAGAGATCATAGGCAAGTTGCCCTCGTGAGAGCACGGGACCAGTAGAGCAGAGAGTTGATGACTGAGACTGAGGTGATGCTAGGGTTGAGGGCATGGGGCCTCACAGACTGTGGGCAGGAGGCAGGGCTCTAGCTCTGGGGCCACAGAGGCCGCTGGGTAATGGTGACAATGACACGCTGAAGTTGGAAGACTTCACTCTAGTGATGTTGTGAGAGTGGACTTGGGAGCAGGGAGCTAAAACATGGGACAGGAGGCCAGCAAAAGGCACCATGGTGGCAGGGAGGCCTGAGTGGCACTGGAAGATGGGAGTTGTGGGGAGAGTCACTGTCATATTGGGACAGGCCACCCTGGGAAGCAGAGGAGGTATGGGAAGGTCCTGGTGGGGTGAGGGGTGCTGAGGAGCAAGCCCAGAGCCCTCAGGGGAGGCTGGAGGCACTGGGAAACTGAGTTGGTGGGCTTCCTCTGAGGAGGGGTTTAGGTCAGACTGCAGAGAGAACTTCCTGATAGCAGCAGCATCCTCTTGGACATGAGAAATCAGCCTCTGAGGAAGTCTCTTGCTATGAGAGCTCCCAAGCTGGCCAGACATTCCTGGTGCTGGGCCACGGATGGGAGGATTTGGGGTAGACAGCTGGGCTTGTGGGTAGACCAGAGCGGTCCCCTGAGTGCGTGCTAACCAGAACACAGCTCATGCCTCAGCCCAGGCACGTCTGGAGCTCTCAGGGGCTGTCACCGAGGCTGTCAGGCTGCTGAGCTTAAGGCGCAGAGCAGAACTAGCCCCTGCCTTCTCAGAGCCCCTGGCGTCCTTGGCTGCCCTTGGGGGCTGGGCCAGGGCTGGGTGGCCGGGTCTCCCACGAAGCTCTCAACAAGTTCCAGGCCTCTCCTACTGTGTTTGGGTCCCACCCCTAGGCACACCCCCTTCTCTGCATCCCTCAGAGACAGCAGGAAGCTGCTGGTGGTGGTGGTGGAGGGGGGGCGGTTCTAGCGGACCTCCTCCCAGCGCTGACGACTGTCTAAAGGGCTCGGGGCTGTCCGTAAGTGGTCCTGGACACCAGGTTACTTGAACCGGGTCAGAGCTGGTTCAGAAGCCCTGTGTGGTCCAAGCAGAGGGATCGGCTAGCCTGCCTGCCTCCAAGTCGCCTTCTTGGCTGGCAGGCTGTCCCCTCTCCCTGGGTCACAGGGAGACACAGGGCTTGGCCAGGGAAAGTGGTCTGGAACGGCCCTTTGACATCATCCCTGGGGGCCTTTAAAAATGAGTTTCCTGGTAAGGAAGACTCCTTGGGCTTTGGGCAGGATTCTCAGTAGAGTCTCCCGGGTTTGCTCCGATCTGACAAAAGCCAGCAGAAACCACGCAGCCGTCTGTGCTCCAGCAGTGCTGGGAGCTGCGGCTTCCCCAGATGCTGCGTCAGCAGAATGCAGCAGCCAAGGCACAGGGGGGTTTGCTGTCAGGCCTGTGCTGAGCCCCACGGGTGGGAGAATGCAAAGAAGAGCCCACCCCTCAGCTTTGCACCTCTCGTTCACATGCACATGTTCCTGGCTTCTCTAGGAATAGACATTGCCACGGGGGATACCAGAGGGGCTTGCTGAGGCATGACGTCAGGTGGGCAGTGAGTGTCCAGGCTGCCTCCAAGGTCATGGAGGGGGCAGCCCTGGCCACTCTCACTCCTCTGCCCCCTGCCAGCTCTTCTGGGACTAAAGTAGTCTAGGCAGTTGGGTCCATATCCAAAAGGCCCACCTTGGGCCGAGGGCCATGGGAGAATGTGGTCAAGGATGTAAAGGGTGGGGGAGGAAAGGAGGCCAGAATTGGAGACAACAGAATCCACCAGGTTTGATCCACATCCTGGCCCCTCTACACCTGACTGGGACTCTGGATAAGTTTTGTGTTCCCTCTGATTGCTCCTTTCTAAGTCTGTGAAATGGGCATGGCTGGGAGGCCCAGTGCACAGGTCGCTCCTGGCACGGGGCTGAGTACACAGCAGGGACCTCTCTGTTTCCAGTTAGAGTGGGTCTGGGTTTCCCCTGGTGTTGGGGTGCTGACTCCCACTTCACCAGTGTATTAGATGGCAAGTCAGTGGGAGCTGGAGAACAGAGAGGGTACTTGGCAGTGGGGAAGTTGTTGAGCGCGCTTTCCCAGCGAAGAGAAGCCCTGTTTCGAAAGGCAGAGGTGGGGTACACTGCTGGAGAGTGGAGGCTAGGGTGCCAGCATTTAGGGAAGCCTCTAGCAGCGAATGCAAAGATGCTTTGGAGGGTAGGTGGCAGGAAGCTAGGCTGGGGCCCAGGGCCTGGACTAGCTGTCCCAGAGCAGAGTGGGGTGAGGCATGAGGGGCCCTGCTAAGGGGCCTGGGTTTTGCCCTGGGTTTTGCCCTGTACATCTGGCCTGGCCTCTGCACCCAGCTGTGCACTGGAGAGGAAGGAGTCTTATCGCCTGAGATGGGCTCTCTGCTGGCTGCAGTGGCCGGGTGGATCAACGAACAGGTTTGGTCTGGCAGCTGCCGCACTAGACGGTCTGACCCAGAACACTACATTCCAGCCCCGGCTTCCAGCTGCTGTCCGCTCTGAAGCTTCCCCTAGTGGGGATGTGAGCACCTGCTGTGCCCTGGCCAGAAACCCCTGCCCACTTTGTTTTTCAAGCATCATAATGTGTGATAGATACAAGTATATAAAACCAGGGCATGAATATGACTTGATAAATTAAGTGGAATTAATTTTAATACTGTAATAAAAGGGATCAGGTCCTATTCGCACTCTCTGTTCCACCCACAAAAACCCCTTCAAGAACATTAACGATCTCTCAAAACTGATCAGTTGTGTGCAAGTAAACCATGTTTCTTTTAAAAAGAATTGTGTGCTTTTTCAGGGTCGAGGATGTTAAAACCTGACACATAAGGCCCATTACTAGAGGTAGGAATACAAGGTGATGTACTGTTCCAGCAACCATCAGTTATAACCATCAGTTAAGGTTACGAATTTTTCTTTGACAACCAAATGGGTGATTAAACATTGCAACAACTCAAGTACCACTGAGCAAAACACCTTCTCTCACCCTTGCCTATTCTAAGCATAGGTGGACCTTGGCCAGACCATGGTAGGGACAGGGAAGAATGGAACCCAGGGCAGGGACTTGTGGCAGACGGCCTGGGGTGAGGACATAAGAGTGTGCACACCTCCTGGGCCAAAGGCAGCCAAGTCCATGGGGTAGAGCAGGGGGCTGGTGGCTTCTCCCTTTCCTACCTTGCCCTTGGTTCTGTCCTACTTTTGGGTGGCTGTGGAGAGAAGGGGGTGTGAGTTGGCAGGGCAATGGCAAGAGCAGCAGGTGGTGAAGGCCTCCTGCAGGCCTCACAGGGTTAAAGTCCATTCTGTGAGGGCCCAGGAGCCACAGAGGACATGAGTGCTGGCGGCCACCGGGTGCCACCCAGAGCTGCAGGTAAAAGGCATTTCACCCAGGGGCATGCACGCCCCTCCCTCCCTCACCTCCCCCTCTCACATACCCTTTCGTCTCTCCTTTCGCACACCTAACCCCAGGCTGGGAATGTTTTTCTCTCGGTGGGGTGCAGGGATAGGGGCTTCACAGGGAGTTATGTGCCACACTGTCCCTTCCTTCGAAGCAGCCCGGGATAGCATGGCCCTCCAGGCCCACAGACAACACAGGGAGGCTTGATCAGGGGGGCTTGTGGCAATGTTCACGAGTGTGACCCTTTTTGTCCTCCCCTGGGCAACCTTCCCAGGGGACAGAAAACACGTCGTCCCTTATAGCAGAAGCCGGCCTTGGCTTTTGGGCCTTCATACACGCACGCACGCACGCACGCACATACGGGTACCTTCTCAGCCACTGTTCTTGGTACTGCCATCGCTGCTACAGTGTCCCCCATTTCAAAATCCAGGAGTAAACCCACCTACTGTCCTCACCAACACTATCCCCAGACTTTTGTCCATCCCCCAGTTACTTACTGAGCATGAAAACGCAGCAGAACATGCTCTGTTCTAGGCTCTAGGACAGCGCAGTGACCCCAGATCCCTGCTGTCGCGGAGCTTATGGGTCCCTTGACGGGGGGAACAGGTGTTTGAAGAAGAGCAGCATATGTGAAGGGACAGGGTCATGAGGCTGCAGGAGAGGTCTTTGAAGAGGGGATGTCTGAGAAGAGAGCATCACTGTCTAGGCAGAGGGACAGGGAGGGCCCCGATGTGAGGACGTGCAAACAAGTGACATGCGTCGCCTCGTGTCAAGACTGCGCAGGCTGCTGGTGGAGACTAGACCGGGGGTGGGAGACAAAGGCAAAAGCCCGGTGACTGTTATGTTGTTGCCCGGATCCCACTGGGTCTCACCGGACCTTCCCACCCAGGACCCTTCTGCTTGTCCTCTTGTCCCTTTTCCCTGGCCCCATCCCTGATTGCTCAGAAGAGCCTGGATGATGGGCCTGTCTGCCTCCAGCCACTCCTGCAGCAAGCCCGGTCTTCCCTCCCAGCCTCATCTCCCCCCATGCCACTCATTTGCCCTCCAGGCCACTTGTCACTCAGGCCATCCTGTTGGCTGTTGCCTTTGTATGTTCCTGTCCCTGCCCTTTGCTCTGGCCCAGCCCGGCATGTTCTCTCATCCTCTCCGTCCTATCTCAGTGTCCACTCAACTCCTGCCTCCTTTATTTTATATGCATTGTTTCTGCCCGGGGTGTGTTGCTTGCACTTCTAGCCATGAGGCTCTGGAGGGCAGGGTGCACATCTTACCCTGCTCTAGGTTAAGGCCACCCAAGAGACCACCATACAGAAGGGCCTCAAAGGCTATGGGTTGGGTTATGAATGGCACCTTGGGTTGGTGTTTCCAGGCCATCTTGTCATTTGGAGGAACAGTTGTTCTTCTGGTGCTTGGCCTCTGGGGCCCAGTGTACTGGCTCATGGCCCAAGGGTCTGGGACATCTCTGGAGCCTTGGTCTGACGGCCCCGGAGCCAACAGGGAGGGACAGTAGGTCAGGGTAGCAGCAGGCCACAACTCCAGGGGAGAGACCGGGGCTCAGAGTTCGGGTGGGTACGGGGTCTTGGGGTCCTGAGAGGCTCAGCATGGCCAACTCTCACCCTCCCATCCCCCCGCCTTGGCTTTCAGACCTGAAGCTGCACCTGCAGAGCACAGACTACGGCAACTTCCTGGCCAATGAGGCGTCGCCGCTGACAGTGTCAGTCATCGATGACCGGCTCAAGGAGAAGATGGTGGTGGAGTTCCGCCACATGAGGAACCACGCCTACGAGCCACTCGCCAGCTTCCTGGACTTCATTACGTAAGCATGCCCTGTAGTGCCTTCCCCTCCCACTGGGCAGGATGGCTGCAGCTGCTGCGGCTGGCCTAGCGTGGGCTCAGGCCGGCTGCCCGCAGAGTCTTCCTGGACTGTGTGGCTGGGCTGGTCATTCGCGACCCTGGACCTCCAGGCCCCCACCAGCCACTACACTACTGCCTGGGAATCTGGTGGCAGGCAAGAGTGTCCCACACTGTAGTGTTGGATGGAGCCCCTTTCCCTGCACCCTTAGCATTACAGAGATTGGGGTGGGGAGACCAGGGATGATGGGAGCACTTTTCCTCTCTCACCCTGCAGCATCTGCACTGAATACTCGCTATATCCCCACTTCCCATCCTGGGATCAGGGCTAAGGGGATGGGCAGAGCTCTGGAGAGCCAGGTTCTTGGAATGGACCATTCAGGCCCTCTGGCCCTGTCTGGGCTGAAGCCCATTCTCCATCTTCTCTGTCCATGGCCTTGAATCTTAGGGAGACGGGGGAGGCTGAACACCTAGCTGCCTTTCCCAATTCCCCAGGTCCTCATGCTTATGACCCTTGATTGCCTAGCTTCCCCACTGTCTAACCTTTGGGTGTAGCCCTGCCTCCACTAAGCTCCTGGGGAAGCTAAGCGGAGGAAAGGCCCCCGGGACCTGCAGGCTAGGGGAGGGCACTTGGGTAAGGCAGCCTCTGCTTGCCCAGTATGCCTGTGGAAACAGGGAGATAGAGAGGCTCCCTCTGCCAGGATAGCCCGGGAGTCATGAGCCAGTGCCTAGTGAACAGAGATGGTCCCAGAGGTGTGATTGGTGGCTAGCTTAAATGAGTGTGCTCTGCCTTAGTGCAGTGTGTGAGTGTGTTGTGGGGAAGCACTTCCAGGTACTCTTCTGGGTACTATTGAGCTTTTACCATTCCCTGATTTCGGTGCTGCCACCCTCCTCCTTGGGACTTGGCACACCCGCCTGGCTAGGTGCTTCCGCCCATCCTGATTCCCATTCCTAGCAAAGAGTGGCCACTTACTCAAGATCCACTAGCTCAAGGAGGGGCTGCAGCCAGAAGGGCTCCCTTCTTGAGTGGAGGCCACAGGCTGGGACCCCTGAAGGGCTCAGGGAACCTGCCCGGGCTGAGAAGCAGTCTCTTTCCCAGCCACAGGCCTCCTTGCTCTCCTGGCTGGGCCTATACTTACACCTCCCTGGCTCTGGTCAAGGTACAGACTACATGGTCCTTCTGGGGCAGGAGGCCAGAGATGGGGCATGTCTTGTGATGCTGAGTTGGGGGGTCACACCAGAGTGTCCCATGTGTCAGTCAACCCCTGGCCTGGGCCTGTGTATCCCTTGCTCCAAGGCCAGAGCTGGGGACATACCAGGAAGCAATGCATTTATTGCCAGAGCCCAGCCTTCACCTTGTTTGCACAAGGCTCTTTCAGCTTCCTGATGAATGTTCTGGCCTTGCCAGCTAGGCTGGCCAGAGGAGGCCTGACCCATGCCAGTGGTGAGAGGGCAGTTGTCATCCATCCCACTGCCCGCTTGGCCCACCCGCCTGTGCAGCCAGCTCCTGGCCTTTCTTGGTACCCTTAGAGGCTTGGTCGCAGCCTGCCAGGCCATGAAACTGGAGAGGGCTCTGAGCGTGACTGAGGCCGCACAGCCGCCAGCTCTTTGCTGGAGGCTGGCTGCAAGCACCAAGTGTGCTTAAAGCAGCCGAGCGCTATCCTGCGGCCGGCAGTCACTTCCCCGCCCCTTCCATTCATGGGTGATCGTGGCTGAAGTCTTCCCATCTCCTCACTCCTGCCCTCACTCAGGAGGAGCTCAGCAGCCACGTGTCAGCCTGTCTGAGCCTGTGGCTGCTCGTTCCATGACCTCGTCATCTGCAGTGACCCGCTCTTCTGCTCTCCACTTCAGCCACCCCCACGGATGGCTACCCAAGGCCATGTCACTGCTGGAACTGCTCCACCCCAAAATCGCTGAGTCAGGCCCCCCCTCTCTACCCACAGTCTTCAGGCCCTCCAGCCCACTCTCAGTCCCTTGTGGGACGCGGGTTCCGGACTCAGCAGGACACAGGGCTTTGCTTCCTCCCCTGCTGCCCCTTCTGTCTTCGTTTTCCTCCCTTCCCAGCTGAGGTTCCCTGGTCCATCATTTGAGCACTCTTCTGCCAGCATCCGCAGCTCTCTTGGCCGCCCGGCTTCTGGTCCCGCCCTGGCTGGCAGCCCCCCAGCCCTGGAGGAATCCCAGCAGCCTCTGGCCTGGAGGCGCCCTCCCCCACCTCCACAGCCTGGAGCAAAACTGGGGAAGCCGGCCTTGGGCGGTGATCCCTGCTGCCAGACGTGCTGCTCACAGCTGGCCTGGGCTTGTCTTTGCCCAGCTGGCTGTTTGCCCTCCCTACCCAGCTCCTGCAGCCCCCACCTCACCATCTTACCCACCACCCCTCTCCTGCCCCCAGCCTTCTCTCTGGGCAGATGGCCCACCTTCCTCCTCCACGGAGATGGTAGAAACCAGTCACCTCCCAGCACCGCATCTGTGTCCACAACCCTGATCTGAAGGCAGAGGCTCCCTCTTCTCTTGGGTCCTTCTGCCAGAGTCCTGAGTCCCCTCACCCCACTCCCTGGACCCTGAGTGGCCACTCACCTGTACTGGCCTGTCTATACAGCCACCTTCCCCTTCCAGATTCTTCACATCAACATCTGAACAAGCGCAGATGTCTACACCATTAAAAACCCATCTCCTGGGGCCTACGCTTTTTACACTCACTATCTGTTCTCTCACCTGTGCCCCCACCCCTGCCCATCCTTTGAGTCTCCAGTCTGCTCCCAGCCCTTCCATCACTCTCCCACAAGGCCCTGATCAAGGTCACTACTGACCTTTATGCAGCAAGGTCTCCAGGCCTCATCAGGAGCCACGGCCCTCAGCCTCCAGCAGTCTCCTCCCTCTCATGGCGTCTCTGCCATTTCACTCCTGCCTCCCTGTCTGCTCTTCTCCTCCCCTGCACCTCCTCTGCTTCCTCCTTTCTGGGTCATCCCACAGTGTTGCAGAAAGAAGGGATCCCTTCCGTCGGGCCAGGGCCCGTCCAGGGCAGCTGCCCCAGACTGGGAACTCACACCTGGCTTCTCTGACGAGGGGGCTATGTGGCTGAGGGGAAGGGTGTTTAAAGGAGAAATTGAAGGAGCGGGGGCTTCTGGACTGAGGGAACCACATGTGGTCTCAGCAGCTGGAGCATGGATCCTCAATCCTAGGGGTGTCCAGAGGAAAGTCACCGGAGAGGAGAGTGTGGTTCCACCAGAGAGGGAAGCTGTCAGCTAGTGGCTCCATCCTGAGCGTGAATACTTGAAGGAACAGTGCCATCACTGCCCACAGACAAAGCGGGCCCAGCCGGGGTGGAGGGTGGGATCACCATGAGAGATCAACTTAGCTCCATCCCTCAGAGTCTCTTAGTTGCCTTCGGAGCTGCCCCTGGATGGCTGGAACAGGATTCCCCACGAGGTGATGGGTTCCTTGTCACGAAGGTATGCTAAAAGGTGGTAAAGGCCTTTTCTGCCCTCCCATGGCAAAAGACAGTGTCCAGTGGTTTTGTAGATCCCAGCCAGCCTTCAGCCAACACACATGACCAGTATCAGCTCTGGGCTAGGCCCAGCGCCAGGAGGGAAGGGGATGTATGAATGCAGTGGGACGGGTGCCAGTGGTGGTGTAGACAGCTCCTGGAGAGGCCTGTGGGCAGCTGCTACAAATGGATCCAGGGTCACAGGAGGCTTTCCGGCATTAAGAGGACTCCCGGATCGGGGGGGTTAGGCCACTCAGGAGAGTAGGTGGCCCGAGCAGAGGCAGCTGCCTGGTGTGGGGCAGACAGGCCTTGAGCGAGCGAGAATCCGAGAAGTAGGCTGTCATCAGTCATGTAGTCTTGAAACGATTTAGCTCGATATGATGGCGATAAATGTAATGTGAAGGTCCTTTCTGGGACCCAGCCATTAATTTGCTTTGTGACTTGGGGGGGGAGCCTCTATTAGGCTTTTTCGGCACTGGAGGGCGATCTGATCTGGGCCATTGCATGACAGCTTCCCATAGGAGAGTAGATCCTGAAGGGGTAGCTGGGAAAGTTGCTTGTGAGAGGCGAGTCTGGTCTCTGGGGAGTCTCAGGTGGGCCTCAGAGGCTTTTGTCTTTAGATGAGTGAGCCTCCTGGAGGGTGCCATCCCCCGTAAGCAGCAGCCAGGTACCCACTGGCAGAGCCTGGGCATGGTAACCTCCACCATCTGGGAGGGGTGAGGTCCAATCTTACGTACCAGGGACCTCAGTGCCACTAGCTGGAGTGGGTAGCTGGAAGGAGGCTTTGTCCCAGGATGGTGGGGTCAAGTGCCCCGTGGGCCTTTTAGCATACATGCCTTTCTGCCCAGAACTTTCTACACCATGGGCCCCGGAGGTATCAGATTACGTTAGACCTCCCTATCCTGGCCCTCCAGCCCTCTTTTTCCACAACCACTGTTTTTGGGTCCCAGCAGGGTCTATACAGGCTGGGGCTCCAGACCTGCCATGGTTGCTGGGTCCTGCATTAGATCTGGCTTCTGCCTTGAGGGAGAGCCAGCAGTGACACTCTTTTCCGGAGACTGAGGGAGAGCATGCAGGAGCTCTTCAAGGCCCAGAAGACTTAGGTCAAGTGGGAAGACCCAGCTGGGCCTCTGGGGGAGGGGCGGGATTTTAATGATAAGGTCAGGACCTCACTAGCTTTGCTGTGGGCTGCGTTTCAGTTATCCTGATTGCAGAGGAGAAACTGAGGCTTGACAGGTAGTATGCTGAGGCCACAACTTGGTATCTCTGTTCACTTGCTGCCCTGGGCAGCTGTGCAGGACTCTGATGTGATCAAGCACAAGTACTGTTTATGAGCAGCCTCTGCTGGGAGCTGTAAGATGGACAGACTGGCAGAGGTACCGAACCATCGGGGCCTCCTCGCCAGTGCCGGGCCAGCCCCCAGGGCCAAGATGAGAACATGCAGGCAAGCCATGCGTCTCCAGCAGGTGGCGCCAAAGGGCACAGCAGAGGGACAGGGCTTGGCTAGGGGCTCTGAAGACTTCTTGAAAGAAGGGGCTTCCTAAACCCCAACCCGAGACTTCTGTGGGCCCCAGCTGAGTCTTAAAGGCTCAGGGTGAGGGAGGCAGAGGAATACAGACTCCCCACTCCCACCCCACAAGGGCCTCTTTGGCCTGGCGGGCAGCCGCCTGTCCACTCCCCAGCTGTCTTCCTCTGGAGGGAGACGCTGACCAGCTGGAACCTCATTCTCTCCTATCGAGGCCAAACGAGGGGAGGACTGGTGGAGTGGCTTTCTGGGGGCAGGGAGGCAGCTGCTGAAGCCAGGCGAGGAGGAGGAGGATTTCCCTGCCTGCTGAAGGCCTTGGCTTTGGGGGAGAAACAGACTGCCTCGCCAGCACCATCTCTGCCAGGCCTACTCTGCCTCTTTTCTCCCAGGAAAGATGATTCTGGCTCTCACTGGGGGAGAAAAGCAGGGGCTGCTTCTGCAGCGACCCTGTAGTTGACTCGGAGAGGGAAGAGCCGGGCCTGGCACAGGATTGTCCAAGGCTGGCCTAGCCTGGGTTAGAAAGGGGCCCTGGAAGGGGGTGGGGATATGTAATCATAAGTGGCCCTTAATTGGCTCAGCATTTTCCTTGGTGCCCAGCCAGGACTTCTAGCAGGAGAGGCTGGGGGTAGCTAGGGGCTGCTACCACTGGCCCCCACGTCTGCTGTCAGGGCTGAAACGTGAATCATAGCTGGCCTGTTCCACATCACTGGAGGGATAACAACAAAGCCGGCGGTAGAGTCTTCCCACAGGGCTCTCCTCTGAGTCCCAGCCAGGACTCTGAGGAGTACCAGTGCCTCCCTTGGGCCCTGACCCCAGCCCATCCCCAACATAAACAGTTTCCCCGAGTTGTGGACACAAGGAGTGAGGAGGTTTAGAGAAAGAAAACTGGCTTGTGCGGATCCCTCTGAGAAGACAAGGCTAGATGGGGAGTGTAGTGCCAGGGCCTGGCTGGGACTCAGAGGAGAGCCCTGTGGGAAGACTCTACCGCCAGGAAATGGGGACATAGAGCTCATCTGCCCGGTGGCGTGGCGGGGCTGAGTGCTGTACTCTCTCTTACTTCTTTGGACACTGGAGTTGCTGATGCTGGTGGTTGTGATATCAATAGGATAATATAGGCCTAAGAAGTATGATCTCCCTGTCCCTGTCCAAAGGGTTGTGAGAGTGTAGAAGAGCATCTTCAGGGTGGGGGCGGGGATCTTTGTGGCTGTCTCGGGGCACAGGACGGCTGGAGTGGGGCTGGATGGGGTGTCGCTAGGGGCTGCGGGAGGTGACATGGAGTCCCGTGGTACTGTGCTGCATGAGGTTCTGGAGGCATTGGGAACAAGGGATGCTGTCCAGGGTGGAGGGGATGCAGGCTTGGGCTGGAGGCCAAGGCACAGAACTCCAGCGAGCTTTCTCTGAAGTCCCTCTGCTCTGCCAGCTCTGTCAGGTCAGGGGCAGAAGGCTGGCCATTTGGGCTTCTTGGCTTGTAGCTACAAATGGGCCCCGCCTGAAGCCCTCAGTTTGAGAAGGGGGGGGCTGTCTCTTCTCAGTGCACATCCTGTCGCTGACCCAGCCGGTTCGGGGGCGGAGAGAGGGCAGCTGCCTGGCCCCAAGCCCAGGAGAGCAGAGGTCGCAGCAGGGCGCTGGGCTGGGTGGGAGCTGGGGGAGGGTGCAGCAAGCAGGGGGAGTGGGGGTCAGGCCAGGACAGGAGCTGTGACTTCTTCCTCCTGCAGCCTTCCTGGAGGGCCTTGTGGGAGCTCCCCACATGGCTGGCCCTCTGAGTTGAGGCCTGGGCCACCCCTTTCCCTTTCTTCTCTTGGTATTTAGGGCCACTGCCCACCAGGGAGCTTCTGTGGACAGCTTTGGCCTTAGGTGCTCAAAATACTTTTCCAGGACAGGGGCCTAACTGTGGGCCGCCCAGAAGCTAGGGCCACGCCTGTGCTCAGTGCCCACCGAGAGCGGCAACCACCACCTCAGCTCTGACCCTGCAGGTGCCTCTCCCCCCAGGCCTCTTCCCCTCCCCGTACCCTGAGTTCATCACTGGAGAAATGTGGTTACTGCCACCTGACTGTGCCTGGGGCCTTCCCCCATCTTCACCCCATCCCCACATAGGTGACTACACAGAGCTCTGCCCCAGCTCCTTTATGGCATTTAAGACAAGGTCGGAAGCAGAGCTTGCCCCTTGCCAGGTCTGAACCGGGCGCCCCACCCTCCCCAGCTCCACAGCCCCCTCTGCTGCCCATGCGCTCTCCAGAGCGTTGAGCCAGGGGAGCCTGGGATGACCTGAGCCCCTCCTCCAGGCCTCTGGGTCTCCTCCAGGCCTCCTGGGTGGATACCTGGCCTAGGCCTCTGGCCTTAAGGAGGAGGCGGTGCCCTGCCTTTGGAGTGGGGCTGCACAGGGCAGCTATCTACCTGTTCCATCTCTCCCTGACCTGGGGCCCTACTCCAGAGGGGCACTCCCACGGCTCCTTCCGGTCTTCCCTCCTTCTCTGGTCTCTCCCCACCCTACTCCTCAGGCTTTCCTCCCCTTGCTATCCACCCTCCAGCCTTCCCCACCCAGCAGCCAGACCGACCCTAATGGGACTGTGTACTCCCTGCCCGCATCCTGCTCATGGATCCCTAGTGCTCCACATGCAGTCAGAACCCTCAGCCTGGCCTGGAGTACCAGTGTCCAGGCCCCAGCCTGCTGGCAGCACTGCCCTGGTTCCCTCCCTCTGCCAACCCTGAACTGTGCTCAGTTCCTCGAATGCGGCAGGCACTCGGTGAATGCCTCCAGGCCTTTGCACACACTGTTCCCTCTTCCCAGAACACACTTTCATCTCCCAGTTCTTTCATCCACCAGGCTGGCCTTGCAGCCCCCTCCTTGTGCCCTGCTGGAACTGTTCGCACCGTGGGGTAGTTACCTGTTCTCAGCCACTGAAGGGGCGCGCATCTGTGCCACCCCCCAAGGGAGGGGCCATGTGTGTCCCAGACTCTTGGCGCTGGAGTATAGGGGTGCACCCGGGCAGGGAGGTGAGCCAGTGGTGCTGGTCTTCAGTGCCCTCGAGGCGGCATCACCACGGAGGGGTGGAGGGGGGTTGTGCGGGGTGGGGGCAGGGCACAGTGCTGGACTAGGACTTGCAAACCCCCCTCCCTGACAGGCTTCCCTGCTGTTGTGTGCCTCCCGCAGCTACAGCTACATGATTGACAACGTCATCCTGCTCATCACGGGCACGCTGCACCAGCGCTCTATCGCCGAACTTGTGCCCAAGTGCCACCCGCTAGGCAGCTTTGAGCAGATGGAGGCCGTGAACATTGCGCAGACACCTGCCGAGCTCTACAATGCCATTCTGGTGGACACGCCCCTGGGTGAGCCCCTGGGGCGGAGGGGGAGGAGGGGGGCAGCACCTCCTTGGGGGGTTCTTGTGGAGGACGCCTGGGGGGGGCTGATACTGAGCCAGAAGGGGAGGCCTGCCCCCTGCTGCTTACCTTTATCTTGCCCTCAACTTCCCTCCCATTCTCTCACCCTCTTTCTGCCCCTTTCCTGTTGCTCTTGCTGGGCCAGGCAGGCTACCCCCAGGGCCTGACTCGGAGCATTGTAACTTGGTGAAACTGGCCAATTTGTCAGGATGCAGAGAAGGGCTGAGCTCATGGAGAGGGGAGAGGCCCGGGTCCCTCAGAGTCTTGGGAGCTCGAACTGTGCTCGACTGTGGCCCCAAGTGGGGCTGGAGTGGCTGGCTGCCTGTGAGGCAGAGGAGGGAAGCAAATAGCTTCACTGGCCTCCACAGAGCAGGTCCCAGGGGCCAGGTCAGGCAGTGTCCGGCAGGATGCAGGGTTCGTGTCAGAGGCCGAGAAAGGAAGGGGAACTGGGAGCTTCCTGCTGGGCCCCACCTAAGCAGTGCTGGCTCCTGCCTGTCTTGGAGGCTGGGGAGAAGGCACTAAGGCTGTCCCCAGCTAGTGCCCTCATAGCCACAATCCTAGTCCCCAGGGCACCACCTCCAGGAAGCCTCCAGGGTTAAACCAGTGGGTTCTAAGCTGCACTTGTTTCTGTGCTAAGAGGCCTGAGCACTGCTTGCTGGGCATATCTGCCATAGGCTCTCCCAGTAACTCTGAGCTAGTTCTGGGCTGTTTGTGGCTTCTCAGTTTCTCCATCTTTAAAGAAGAGACAGACTAGGGCCCCTGTCAGGGGAGGAGGTTCTGTCCTGCTCTGGCCTCCACTTTCAGCCCAACAGTGGCCCTCTGGGTCACTGGTCTATGCCCGCCCAGCTCATTCCTTGTCTGAAAGAGAAGGAGGCTGGTTTTCCAAATGTGGGCCTGAGGCCCTCCTGGGGGTTGCAGATCTGTGGGCATCAGGCCCCAAATCCACAGCTGCCCCTTAAGGAAGGAGGATGTCATGGCCTCTTATGCAAGTCTGTCTTTGGCATGGTCTGAGCTTGGGTCTGCCCCAGAGGCGATTAGATCATGTTATGGCTGGCCGCCTCCTTTATAAATCAGTTTTAGGAGCAAGGATGCAGGAGAAGCTCAGGTCAGTGCACATGGCCCCAAGTATTGCTTCTGCCACTTCCAAGGCAATCGCCCAGGCTGGGCTGGGAGGCCCCCAACCCCCAGCCAGCTGGGCCTTGTGGCAGGAGCCCTCTGTGCCCTGCAGGGTGGCTGAACAACAGCTGGATTCTTGCTTAGGCTGAGTCCAGTCACCCACCCTCACCCCCACATCTTTCTTCCCCAGCGGCCTTTTTCCAGGACTGCATTTCAGAGCAGGACCTTGATGAGATGAACATCGAGATCATCCGCAACACACTCTACAAGGTAGCGCCCTCGCCGGTGGTGGGGCCTGGCCTCTGGGCGGGGGCCCCTGGCGTGGCGGGCGGGTGGTTTAGGTGGGGTGCCGGGACAGCGTGCAGCTGCACCAGGCTCCTGTCCTAGGGCCTTCTGCACTCCCTCGCTGGCTCCCGCGATGGGCGCAGGCTGCATGGAACAGGTTCTCCGTCTCGTGGCGCCTGCGGCAGGCCCTGATAAGATCAGCAGGAGTGCCTGGCCTGTCAGAGCTGGCTCCTGGATGGCCGCCCCCCCGCCCTGCATCCAAGAGGGTCATGGGCTGCCACCCAGGCCATAGCGTTCAGGTTTACCCCGCCTGGACTGTTGCCAGCAAGGGCAGGCTTTGAGCAGAGGCAACAGTGTGCTCAGTTATGGTGGAGGGAGGGACCCAGCCAGGTGTAGCCAGGTCACCACGTCCTTCTCAGGCCTAGAACCAGTGTCATGTCCCAGCATCTGCATCCCCAACCCACCTTCTGCTTCCCCCCAGGCTATAGCACAGGTTGGTGACCGCTGGAGATAGAGTGAGCTTGGGATTCATGGGGTTGCGCTGCGCTGGCCTGAGAGGCTAGGACCAGGGCTGGGAGCCAAGGCAGGGGGCTGGCCAGGGACCAGTGAAGGCCATTTGGGACAGACTGGGCTCTGGCCGTAGTGAGGCGCTGAGCTGTGGTGCCAGGACCCCTGATGGGCTGCAGCCAGGAACATGGATCAGCAGTAGGCAGGCTCCGACGTGGTAGCCCAGGCCAAGAGTCCTGCTGACCTAACCCTGAGAACATCTGTCTGTCAGATCTTTACCGTGAAGGTCTTCTCCTGCCTGGGTTGGAGCTAGGGGGCCAACACTCGGCTGCCGCTTGAGCCCAGGCCCTCCAGTCTCCCTCCAGGAATCTGGGCTAGAGTGCAAGGGAGGCTCTGGGGGTAGGTGAGGAGCCTGCTTGTAGGTTGCAGGGGTGTAGGCAGGGGAGCAGCACATGCAGAAGCAAGCATGGAACGTGGGCCAAGTGGCAGGCAGTTTGCTGTGGAAGTGCAGGTTTCAGATGGATAGCAGGACACAGGTCTGGAAAAAGAGGGAGACACAGGATCTAGTCACCCAGGGCCTGGAGTGCCAGGCTAGAGTTTGAACTGTATCCTGCGGACGGGGTCAGCCAGTGAAGGTTTGCAACGGGGCAGAGTATCATCAGAAAGGTCCCTCTGGCAACAATGGGGAGGACAGAGCAGAGACGTGAGACTAAGGTAGGAAGATTGCCGACGACTTTAATCGTCAGGACCGCCCCAGGAGGTAGGTGGGCATTACTATCCACACTGGTAAGATGCGGAAACTGGGGGCTCAGAGAGGCAGGTGGGTTGCCTGAAGCCACTTTCTAGACTTTGGCAGCCCTGGATCACACCTGGCTCAGCCTGTTCGCACAGCACGTGCTCTCATCTGCCCTGCTAACAGGGAGGCGGGCCAGGCAGTCAGCCGAGGCTGTGTGCGCGCACACCATCTGAGTGCTCCTGCCCGCCCAGCTGGCCTGCTGCTGGGATCCCTGCCCTGAGACTGGGTGAGGGGTGCGGCTGTCCCCCCAGCCTCACCCACACCCTCACCGGGCCTGACTGGTTCTAGCTGGAGTCACTGGTGAGGGCTGCTCGGGCACCAGCTCATAAACACTGATCCAAGGCTGAGGGCGCCATGCCAGGACCGCCCGCTCACAGGCAATGTCCCAGCCCAGTGGCCACAGATGGGAGATTAGACGGACCCTCAACCACCTGGCGGGTGGGAACTGTAGGCAGCTGGTGTAGCAGCCATGGCTGGCAGGCTGCAGGGGACAGGGAGGGGGTAGGGAGGTCACCTTGGTACCTGGGCCTTTGGGGTCTTGCCAGTTTCTTCAGCTGCCCTAGCTTCCAGAAGAGAGTCTGGGTCTCTCCCATCATCTCCCCCGACCCTGGGTCAGCCTTTCCAGGGGCCGGTATGGCTGGGGAGAGGCTGGTGGCTGCAGTTTGGAACTGCCGGCCCCCCTGGGGCAAGCCTGGAGATTTGGGGACAGCAAGTTTGGTTGGCTGTGGGGAGAAAAGTGGCTGGGGACAGTTGTAGAGGGACTAAACTACCACCAAGCCATGGTAGGACTGGCAAAGGTTTCTGCCACCCAAGCCCTCTGATTCTTGGGGATCTGCTGTGCTGGGGTCCACTCTCTCCTTTCAAGCCTCTGGCCCCCTGACCTGTCCTAGACTTCTGTTTCCTGTGACCCCAGTGGTCACCACGGGCCTCCTCCCGAGCCCAGCTTGCCCACTGCTGCTGGCCAGGCTTTGCCTGTGCTCATGGACTCCTGGGTCTCATCTCACCTCCTTGGAGCAGCTGGTGGTGGGTGGAAAGGTCTCTGAACCTTGGAGGGCAGACCTCGGTGCCGAAAGCTTTCCAGGCCTCCCAGCTGTCACCCTCAACCCTGAAGAATAATCTCTAGCCTGTGGAGCCAGAGTCCCTATGACCATGCCACCAGAAGGAACCCAGGAGGATCTGAGTGAAGGGAGCTTCAGGGCGGGGAACGCAAGACCATTACCCTCTTGACATGTGCCTGGTTGGTTTTATGAGTGAGTGCTGCAAGGGAACAGAGGGCCTGAGCCGACCTGTCCTTTCCTTATGCTCAGCAGATCCAATTTGCCTGGGCAGGAAATGCTCATTCCCACCACAGCCCATGTGTCCAGCCATTGCACTGCAGGGCTGACGTCTGTGCAGGCAATAACCATCCCTCAGCAGGAGTGGGGCTGACAATTTGCTTCCTGCTTCCTGATGCCTGGAGCTACCTGAGGGGTAGGAGTTCTGTGAGGTGGAGTGCCAGGAGGGGCCACAGCACCCAGACCAGACTACCTCCATGAACTCTCAGGAGTAACCTTCCTTCACTAAGCCCATCAAGATATGGTTTTCTGAGGCTGAGGAGGGGAGTTTGGGGGAATGGCAGGCAGCACAGCTGGGGGCATACAGAGCCCCTCTCTGAGACTGGCCTCCTGTGGGATGACAGTGTAGGGGTGTGGGGGGGGCAGTGCACCACGAAGCAGACAGTCAGCCAAAAATCGCTGTCACTCCTGGGTGCAGAGAGGCGCAGGCCACCTGACTAACAGTTGGAATTTGTGGATGTTTCTGAAGCCCTGACATGGGGGCCGCCCTGGCCAATCCGTCAGTGTGATGTTTGGACTCACCATGCAAGGGACTGGGGAGGGAAGGAGGGAATTGTGAGGAAGAGGCCTGGCAAATCCCCTAGTTCCCAGTTTCCTCCCTGGGTTGAGCAAGCCCCCTGCTCTGCACAGGCCTACCTGGAGTCCTTCTACAAGTTCTGCACCTTACTGGGCGGGACCACGGCCGATGCCATGTGCCCCATCCTGGAGGTGAGTGCCTGCCCACCCTCCCACCTGCCGGTCCCTGGAACCCCGGGCCTGGGGGAAGCCCTGCCAGCTGACTGGCAACTGCCCCCTCCCCCTCCCCCTCGCCTTGCTTGTGCACCGGCCCCACAGTTTGAAGCCGACCGACGAGCCTTCATCATCACCATCAACTCGTTCGACACAGAGCTGTCCAAGGAGGACCGTGCCAAGCTCTTTCCGCACTGCGGGAGGCTGTACCCGGAAGGCCTGGCCCAGCTGGCTCGGGCTGACGACTATGAGCAGGTGAAGAGTGTGGCCGACTACTACCCGGTGAGTGTCCTGGCTACAGGATGATGGGCATACTGGCCTCTCCATCCTCACCCCACTCCCAGCAGCGCCCTCACGCTCATGCTGTCCGTCCCTCCCCTGGGCCAGGAGTACAAGCTGCTCTTCGAGGGCGCAGGCAGCAACCCTGGAGACAAGACCCTGGAGGACCGATTCTTCGAGCATGAGGTGAGGGGTTGCTCCCCTGCCCGTCGTAGGGAGGGGTTGGTGGCCCAGGCCTAACCTGCACACCCTGCCTGCTTCTGTCGACAGGTGAAACTGAACAAGTTAGCGTTCCTGAACCAGTTCCACTTTGGTATCTTCTACGCCTTTGTGAAGCTCAAGGAGCAAGAGTGTCGCAACATTGTGTGGATCGCTGAGTGCATTGCCCAGCGCCACCGCGCCAAGATCGACAACTACATCCCCATCTTCTAGCGCCCTGGCCCAAGGCTCCCCACAAGTGTGTGTCTGCGTGTGCTGTGACAAAGCCCGTGGTTCACATGCCTGCCCTGGGGGGTAGCACATTGTCCTAGTGACTTTCAGTTTTCCTGACCCTCTCTGAGATGGCTCTTGGGCCTGAAAAGGGGCTGGGCACCTACTCCC
The DNA here is from genome assembly GCF_024610735.1 of Ursus americanus. Classification (NCBI taxonomy): domain Eukaryota; kingdom Metazoa; phylum Chordata; class Mammalia; order Carnivora; family Ursidae; genus Ursus; species Ursus americanus. The sequence goes on along the minus strand of NC_142147.1, from coordinate 22,456,731 downwards.
CCTACCAAGGATGGACCAACCCCCCCTCCCCAGGCTCCCTCAGCCCTCTGTTTACAGCCACTGACATGTCTGAGAAGCATGTAGTCACTTTGTGTCCTTCCCTGAGAACCCCTGGGGCAGTGTGAGCCTCCTCTTCCCTCAGTGGTTGGCCCCGGAGGAACGACAGAGTGTGTGTCCTTGAGGCATAGGGGAAATAGCTCTGCAACCCCGTCCCTCAGCTCGGCCCTCTGAGACAATAAACTGCCCTCTCTATGCCTAGCTGTCTGCTGTCTCCTTTGGGCCCCAGTACCTCTCCCAGACCCCAGCTTCCCTTGGGTGCCACCCTTGTTGAGCCCACCCCCACCCCAAGCTTTCTACCTCCTTCGCTGGCCCTCTCCCTGGACAGCCAGGTTCTGCAGGGTGGGGGAAGTCACTGGAGGCCCAGATAAGCCTGTGGAGTTGGGTCCTGGCCCTGGAGGGTCCCAGTCCTCCCTGTTTGCCCCATTGAGCCCCACTATGCCGTAGGCCAGGGGCACTATCCCCATTGCACTATGAGGAAGCCCAAATCTGTGGATAAACGATCTGCCCCCAGTCAATGAAGGGGGATAGGTGTGAGCCACAGAACTTGTGCCCAGAGCCAAGGCGCATGCTAACCACCAGCGGTTCCCTAGGCAGTTCCCAGTCTGTCACCCCGCCACAGCCTGTCACCCAGGCAGTCACTCCCTCCTGACACAGCATCTTTCCATTCTAGGAGAAATAAAAATTTGTCTGTATTTAAAAGGTGGCAGTTGGGCAAGTGGGGTATGAAGCTTCCCTGTGGCTAAGGGGGCTTTGGGTGGGTGGTCAGGGCCCTAATTCTTGAGCCAGTCAAGAAACAGGATTCACCCTTTGAACTGCAGCACTGAGGCACTGGTGCCTCAAAAAAATCCTGAGGGGGGGAGTCCCCACCCCACCCAGTCACTCCTTCGTTTGCAGAGGCACTGTCTGCGGGATCCTGTCAAAGTCTACAGCTAAGTCTTGCACAAAACTCCCCATCCAGCTGGGTTCTCCCAGCTACATGGTGGAACCTTGCGCCCAGAAGGGTCTGTGTGGGCTCATGAAGCAGTAGAGAGGCCTGGAGGTTTATTGGGAAGCCTCAGCTTCACCAGGCCTGGCCTGGGGCATTGACCAAATGGGTAGGGCTGGGGTCCTTTAGGCCAGGCTCTAGGGCAGACTTGGGGGTCACAATGCCCAGGAGAGGGCCAAGGGCTCGTGGGACCTCCTCTGCCGGAGCGGCTAGGCCATCTGTGGGCACTGGTCATTGGGCTGCCATGGGGGAAGGGCCTGGGTTTGGGTCCGGGTCTGGGTCCTGGGCTGCATCCTGGGCTGGGGTAGAGCCGGGCTGGCCAGGCCGCAGTGCCCTGGGCAGACAGTGATTGATGAAGAAGGTCTGTAGGAAGCGGCGCCGCAGGCCCTCAGGCAGGTAGTAGTGGATGAAGTACATGAGCCCCAGGCCACGGCCCGGGTAATAGCGGCGGCGCGGCTGAGCTGCCAGCAGTGCGTCGGTGATGGCATCTACAACCGGGCTGAGGTCTGGCAGCGCCAGGCGCAGTGAATGCAGGAATTGCCTGTGTAAGTGCTCGATGTAGTCCTCGCCGTAGGCCTGGAGCAACTCTCGGGGCAGGCTGGCCAGCAGCAGCTGCTTGCGCTTCTCCCAATGGCCCACATTCCGCACAGACTCTGGGGGGGAAGGAGTGGCAAGGTCCGGCTGAGGTCAGTTAGGGAAGCCAAAGCCAGACTCAGGTCCATCTACCCCCAGACCGATCCCTGCTTCCAGCCAGAGCCATGCCCATTCCTCAGACCCGATCCTCCCCCAGATAAGACCACACCCACATACCCCATCCCAAACCTGACTCCCACCTGTCTTAAAGCAGCCAGGCTGGATGACGCTGACCTTGACCCCCCAAGGCAGAAGTTCACAGCTGAATGTGTCCATGAGCAGCGCCATGGCTGCTTTAGAGGTCCCATAGGCTGCCAAGCAGGGGTACGGCATGTCTCCTGGGGATGGATTGGGAGTGAAACAGCCCAGCCCAGGCCAGAGGCTCTGACATCCCTCCCCACTCTGCAGCAGCACCTTTTCTACTCCAGCGGGGAAGGGCACTCACCTGCTGGGCTGCCCACAGTCACAATGCGACCCCTAGAACGGCGCAGCAGTGGCAAGAGACCCTTGGTCAGCTCAAGGGCACCGAAGAAATTCACCTCCATGCAGCTGCGGAATGTGGCCACTGGAGACAGCTCCACATCAGCCACTACGTCATTGTGGCCTGCATTGTTGACCAGGCCCCACAAGCCTGAGGGCATGGAGAAGGGGGCGAAAGAAAGGAGGAAGCTCTGGGTCAGGCCAGCAGCAAACCCCTAATCTCTGCCCATTCACTCCCACCCAAGCACACCCTCTCCTGGGGGATCTATGGCCACAGACCTGTGCTGGTGGTGTGGGCCTTTGTGAACTCCAGTGCTCGGCTGATGTCTGCTGGCTTGGTCAGGTCCATCTGCAGCAGCCTTAGGCGAGGAGAACAGCTGGCACGCAGCTCTAGGGCACCGGGGCCATCCAACTCCAACACAGTGGCCAGCACCGTGAAGCCCATGGCATCTAGCTTCTTGGCCGTCTCCTTGCCAAAACCAGAGTCACAGCCTGGCCAGGGCAGGGCAGCCAGTGAACTCCCCCTGTGGCTTAGTCTGGCCTGAGACAACTCTGGGATCACCAGGGTCCGGACAGGATCCAGGCCCCTGGATATCCAATCTTCCAGCAATCAGTAGCCCTCCCTCCTTTCCCAGGTCTGCCACTGCAGGTTTCGGCCCTCTGGCTGAGCACCTGTGCACCAGCTCTCTCACAGCTGCCAACACCCTGACTCCCCAGAGCTACTCCAAACATGGCTTACGATTCCCACTTTATAGATGAGGACACAGACCTAGGAATGTGAAGTTGCTTCCCAAAGTCACTTAGCCAACAAAGAGGAAGGCCAGGACTTCTGGAGGTCAGTGGGAGACCCAGTCTCAGCCCCGAGGTCCTGCCTGCTTTGCTCTCAGGCCTCAGCTTGCGTGTGCAGTAGCACAGCCTCCCTCCCTTGCTCGCTGCCCTTGCCCAGGCTTCTTCCTCTTACCTGGCCTAGGAAACAGTCCCATCTTTGGTCCTGTCCCATCTTGCCCCCTTGAATCCATTCTCTACCTAAGCAGCCAGAGGGATCTTTCCAAAAATGACAATATCACGCTGTGGCTGAAAACCTTTCCAGGTGCCCCCCTGCAACGCCCTCACCCCCCGCCCTTCCTCGGGATGAAGCCCAAGCTCTCAGCTCCCGTCATCACAACCTGAGCCCCACCTCCCTTCCCTGCCAACATCCCTACTATTGTTCCAGGCTCTAGGCAAGCTGGAGGCCCATCCCCACCTCACCCTTGACCCCTGCTCTTGGAATTCCAATCTGTGGCAACAGCGGGGCATTCTCTGAGACTCAGACCACTTGCCCCCAGGACAGGCAAGATGATGGGTGGGGAAGAGAACAGACCTACATTTGAATCCCTTCCCACACCCAACAAGTGTGACCTGAGGTCAGCTACCACTTTGGAGACTTAATTTCCTGTCTTTGGTATGTAGAAAGAAGAACCACCAGGCAGAGCCAGAGTGGGGGTCTGATAAGCAATGCCCCCTTCCTCAATTGTTCCCATTCTGATCCTGGCTCCGTGGGCAGCCAGCAAGGGGAGGGAGAGGCCCATGAGGCTCTCTGAAGCCTGCCTCCCTGGTGGTCCTGCTGAGCAGAAGCTTCACAGAAGCCCCACTTCCCCAAATCTGGATGCTCTGGGACGGGAAGCCCTCCCCACCTCAGCCCTGCCCCCTCTGCGGAGGCAGAGAACAAAGCCGGGCAGGGGGCTGTGAGCTGGGCTTTGTGTGGGTGGCTGGGGGACTGCAGACAGCCCTGGGCTGACGGGCCCTCCCAGGGCCAGTGTGGCTGGGGGAGGCAAGTGAGCACATGTATGTCCACTCGCCTAAGCTCGCTCCCAGAGCAGACAGGCCCTTCACAGGGAAACGGAGGACTTCCAGAGCCTCAGCTCTGCGGTCCCAACAGTCACCCATGCCGTGCATACCCTCTTGTTCACCTGTCCCCACACAGACACCTGTACAGACCTCCAACCTGCCTGCATATTCACACAGGGGTTTGCACCCATGAGACCCCCTGCTACCATCGGTGCACAGATGTGCACACAAGGCACTCAGCCACTCGGCCCAAACTCTGACCCCAGGGCTGAGCTCTTGGAGTGGCCTTGGGCAGTGGTTTTCAGCGGCATTCTCGGGCAGCTCTGGCAGGCTCAAGACACTGTTTCTGGCTGGTGAGGCTGGGCCTGGTCACCTCTTTGTCTTGCAGTCAGGTGGTGAGAGAGGAAACCACAGAGAAGCTGGAGTGGGCTGGGCAGTACTCTTCCCCTCTCCCATCGTGGGGCTTTACAGCCAGATGGCATCCCACCTCTCCCCTCACTCTCAGTCTCAAGGCAAGGAGAAGTAGCAGCAGCATGAAGGCCTAGGGGAGATCTCAGGAAAGACTGCCCACTGGGTCACTAGTACCAGCAGATAGCCCGGGTCCTGTTGAGGCAGCTCACAAATTAGAAGGCAGGAGGGGAGCTGCCCCGTCCGTGGGAGCAGAGCTCACAACCTAGTTCCTGCTTCATACCAGGAAGGTCTGTATCTTTCCTTCCTCAATCCCCTGAAATTTCATACTGTACCCTGAACTCAGGTCTCACAAATCCAGCCTGAACCCTGCTTTAACTCTACCCTCTTGCTGAAGCCCAAAAGCCCTCATGCCATCCTTATTCCCACCTACCTCAGCAGTCTGGCTTCTTGCCTGGCATTCAAGGCCTCTTCTGAGGAAAGAACTTCATATCCCACTACATTCCAGCAGCCAGGCTGGTTACTGACTGTCCCCTACGAGGCCACGCTCATTCCTGTCTCAAACCTTTGTCCCACACCCACACTTTGATCCAAAACACCTTTCACACTCCACCTATCTTCACTCATCCTCCCAGGCCCAGGTCAAGGATGGCCTCTGGGAAGTTCTCCCAGGTCCATCTGATCATGCAGGGCCTCCTACTGGACCGAGCTTCTGAGAAGCCAGTCTAGAGGCAGCCCCCAGTCCAGGGCCCAGTGTAAGGGCAGAGCTCTGAGAACCTGTCCAAAGCCATGGGGGCTGGGGGAGAACTAGGCTGCACCTCCCCCTGTACAACGGAGCCAGTGCCCCCTGGCCTTTCTACCCCTCCCCACTTCCGGCTGGGCCTCAGTGCCCCCCCCCCCCTTCTGGTGACAGATTTATTCCCTGCTCCAGACAAAGGGAACTCCGCCAGGCCCAGAGGCACCTGAGTACAGCTCTCCAAGACCTCCTTCCTGGGCACTGAAGACCAGGAGGAATGTGGGGTGGGGTGCTGGTTGCAGACTCTGGACGGCTACCTCAGCAGTTTGGGGGTGGGTGACGCGTTCTGAGAGGCAGCTGAATGCCCACATGCCCCTCATGGTGACCTCAACCTTTTCTGGAGTCCAAGGATCCCAGCCAACTGGGGGATGGGTGCCCCAGCTCCTCATCTAAGCGCCTTCCTCTGATCCCGGGGAAGAGGAGATGGGGCGTCCCACGTGGGGATATTAGGCAGAGTTGGAGGGGTGACCATCCTCTGAAGTCCCTCAGTGCACGCCCCCGTCCAGAGCCTGGACCCCAGACTCCAGGAGGTTCCATCATTCTCATCCAGCAGTTGTCCCTGCGCACCTGCCCACTCCCGGCCTCATTTTCCCTCCAACACTCTCCACAGCGGCAGGTAGTTAACCCGGACTTAGGGAGGTGCCTTGCGCTTCCTACTTGGCTCACTCCCGGCACCCAAGTAAGGGCGACACTCCCATTCCTGTGCTGGGGTCCCGCCTTGCTTTGGCGTGCTCATGGGGAGCCCTCTGGGTGTCTGGTCCCGCCCTCGAGCCTGGAGTCCCCGCGCTCCGCGCACTCACCGGTGATGAGCACCGCGCGAGTGGCCACGGGCAGGCGCGGCGGGCGCGCCAGGCGGGACAACGCGATCCAGCCGGCTGCGGCCAGCACGGCGAGTGCGGCCGGCGGGGGCAGCAGGCGCTGGCACAGCCAGTCGAGCGCAGCCAGCAGCGCCAGCGCCGCCAGCAGCGGGCGGCCCAGACGCAGGTCTGCGCGCAGCAGCTGCAGCAGCGCGCGGGCCGCCACGAGCAGCCAGGCGCCGCCCGACGGCCAAGGCCAGCGCTCCATGGCGGCTGGGCCGGGCTGGGCCGGGGAGGGGCGGGGGCCGGGCCGGGGAACAGGGAGAGGGATTTGGGGGCCGGGGCGCGGGGTGCGGGGTGCAGCAGAACACCGGCCAAGGGCGGAAGGGATACTCGCTTTCTCTGTTCGCCCTCGGGCCGAGCTTATAAAGAGCCCCGGGGGCGGGGGAGAGGGCGGGGCGGAGGCGGGGAAGGGGCGGGGCTCTCCTCCACTTCTCACCCGCACCCTCCTGCGGGCAGGTGCCCCCCCCTCCGCCCCGCCCCCGCGGCCAGATCTGCTTTCTAAGAAGCCGGAACAAAGTCCCAAAGTTGCTGCTAGAGGAGGAGCCGCCTAGCCGCGGACCGTGCCGGGAGCAGGGCCGGTTGGTGTAGCCCTCGTGTCTTGCGTCTGCTCACCCCTTCGCCCCCCCACCCCCTCCCCCATGCTCCCAGGGCCGCTGAGCCGCTGTTCCCAGGTGAGCACATCCAGCTCACACTTGCTCCGGACACCTGAGGACACGCACAAACGTCCATCGGCTTCCCACACTGACAGGACCGCAGCGGCCTCCCGGCCTGCCGGAACACCGCGGGGAAGCAGCCCGCCCTCACCCGGCCTGTGGCGGCAGCCGCAGCGGGCACACGCGCCGCACTCCCACGCTGTGCGCGGCCGCAGGTCCCTCGCGCACACACACGCCCTGACGCGCGCTCACACCTAAGCCGCCTGCGGTCACAAAACCGGCTTGTGGCGGGGGCTGGGGGGAGCAAGATGACTGCCCAGGTTCTTGGGAGTCTCTTGCCCCGCCTTCCTCCTTCCCTCCAGGGCCCAGTCCTGGGGATGCACCAACCCCACCTCCTTCTGCCACACAAGTGTACGTGTGTGGGAGTGCAGGTGTGTGTGTGTGTGTGTGTGTGTGTGTGTGTGTGTGTGACCGGGGCAGGGGCTCACAGAAAGTGTCTAGGCCTCCCATTACCTCCAGCCCACCCTCAGACAGATACTCCTAGAGCCAGGCCAATGGGGACGCCTGGAGTCAGTGAGGGCAGCCTCTAGGACAAGGTGATCAGTGCCCTACTCCCATGATTCCACAGGGTATAAAATAAGTGATGTGAGTGTGGGTGCATTTCCCTGCCTGTATATATGAAGATCTGTGTTTGTGTGTGGCCCAGCGGCCCCCCATCCTGTCCACCCCCGTGTCTGGCACCCTGTATTTGGCATCCATGCTAGGGCTCTGCCAGGCACTAGGAGTTGGTGCCAGCACCTGGCTGACAGGCCCTATTCTGAGGGCAGTAGGTGCAGCCCATGGCAGAAGGAGTCCTTGCTTCCTGTGGGCCTCTGGACCTTGCCCACTGCCTCATCTATGCCCCAACTAGGTCCTGGGAGGTCATGATCCCTCCCAGCCCTGTGCCCAATCTCTATTTTAGGTGCTCAGGCTCTGTGCCAGGGCTTGGAGGCAATGCCTCCTCCAAAGTCTTCTCTGCCACCCAGGCATGGCTCCCTGGTGGGCCAGGGGACCCTCGGGAAAGGGGCTGGGAGACATTTAGTAAGGGAGGCTCTGGGTGGAGGGCGCAGCTCCTGTCCAGAGGCACTTCTGTGCCTTCATGTATTCCTCCTCTTACGAGCACAGATGGCAGGCTAGCCCTGGCCCTGGGAGTTAGGACTTCCCTAAGAAGGACATGTGTGCCTACCTTGAGTACATGACCTTGTGTACCCATTTGTGCCAGTATTTGCAAACACTTGTGTCCATGACCGGTGCCATGACCCAGCATGTGCGTGTGAGTGCATCTGTGCGTGTTGTGTGTGCTTCTGGCGACTCTCCCTTGGTCTGGGTCATCCTTTGGAAACTCAGGGAAACATTCCTTTTCTAAAACCTGCTGACTCCTATTGCCCTGCATCTATGGCCCAGGCTCACAGGCAGGCACAGCAACCTTGGCCTGGCTTGCTGACCTGAGCTGTAGACCCTGGATTTGTGGGAGCCACCCCCCCCCCCGTCACCCTACTGAAAGTCTGGCTATGTTTTCTCCTGCCTCAGCCTATTAAGGGCTTCCCTTTGGAGCTGGAGAGGGGGTATAAAGGAGGAGGTGGGGTGGGGGTCCCAGGCAGTCTTCAAGGTCAAGGCCAACAGGTAGTCCTAGCACTTGCCTGAACTGGAATCGAAACTAGGGGAAGTGGAAGTGGGACAGCAAGGTGAGAACAGAGACTGAGAAGCAGAATCCTACACTGTCCTGAGAAGGAACCATGAAGGATCCTGACTTACTGGGAAGCCCATGGTAGGGAGAAAGACTTGCCGAGAGGGGGTATAGGGAATTGCCTTCGGCTGCAGAGTATAGGATGGCTAGGATGGGGAGGGGGTGTTTCCAGCTCATCTTCTGGGATGCTCTGCCACCTCGGACAGAACTATTAGTGTTGTGTGATTTGGGTCTTGTGGGACTGGATGATCTGTCACATTTTTATATGCGCCCACCCAGCCCACCCCAATTCGTCCTACTTCCAAGGCCAGGAGGCCAGGCCTCCTTCCTAGGGTCTCTGCTGCAGCCCCCTGCAGCCCCCTGCAGCAGCTGAACCCTTAGCCCTCATCAGGTGGAGACGTCCTGGAAGTAGAAAGAAGGTGGTTCAGGCAGTCATGGCTGGGAGGGGCTGGCCCAACCCTGTCTGAGGCCTGGTGCCAGCTTGTGCCTGCCCAGGGGCAGAGAACCAGCCTCTGCCAGAACCAGGAGTCTGGGCTGGCAGGGGCCTCCAGGGAAGAGAAGGGAAGGGGGGCAGAGGGCAGGAGCCCTGGCAGATAAGGCAGGGCTTGGCAGGGGCAAAGGAATGAAGGGCAACCAGAAGGATCAGAGCCCCCTAGTCACCCCACCCCTAAGCCTTCAGTCCATTGTCTCTCTTAGTCCTCAGTCTGACACACCCGTCACTGTGCCCCCCACCCACCGTGGTCTCTCCTCCCCCTTGGTCAGAAATCTGGTGAGCCAAACCTTAGCTTGCCCCAGGCTCTAGAGGGTCACGGGTTGGTGGGGGCTGGCTCCAGTCCGCTCCAGCAGAGTCTGGCAGCTCACTGGCACCATCTGCTGGCCTTTCTGGAAGGGCGCGGCTCTGAAAGGGATAGAGTGAAGGTGACTGCTGGATTTGAGGATGAGGGGAGCAGAAGCAGGTGTGGGGTGCCGTCGCAGTCCAAGAGTTCACCCTCTGTCCCCTGGCCACACTGGGGTTCCTGGAGCCAAGACTCTCTTGTCATTTCTTCCTCCCTCCGTGGTGCAGCTCAGAGGCAGCAAAGTCCCAAGGAGGCCCTGCCTTGCCCTCTGCTCCCTCCTGGCACCCCACCACCCCTCCCTCCCGTGGAAGAGAGGCCAGTCTTCCTGCCAATGGCCAGTACCCCCACTGAAGTCCCAGACCCCATCCCTCCCCATCCTCAACGATAGTAAACTTTTATTGAGTTTCTACTGTGTGCCAGGCCCTGTGCTGGGTGCCCTAGGTTCATAGAAACAACTGGCCTCTCCTATGGGTAGCCGATAGACAACTTCCTTCACCTCAATCCCATACCACAACCCTCCAGCACTGTTCTTGTGCTCCCCCCTTCTTAACCACATTTCTTCATAACCGTCCACAATCACCAACTCCACTGTCCCCCCAGCCCCACTCTAGCTCTGCATGGCTCCCCCTCCTGACCTCATCAAAGGCCACCAGAGAATGACACCCCAGTCCCCAAATAGCGTAGACACATCTCTGCTCAGGCGTACTTGAGCCCAAAGTCTGCGATATTGAGAACTGTGTTAATGCAGGAGCACATTTGCCACATGTGGCCTCTTAAACTTCATTCTGAGGGCAAAGGAGAGCTGGGAGTGGTCTGGAGCAAATGAGATACCTGTCCCAATTGCCAGGAAATGGATTTAGGGATGGGGGAAGAGTGGAGGCTGGAAGTCCTGTTGCTGCATCCAGACAAGGGACAGAAGCAGAGGTGTGTTTTGGGCTAACGGAGCCCAAGATGCTCGTGGATGTGCAAGGGCCGAGCCCAGAGGCACCCAGATACCCACGGTCTGCAGCACATCACTCACATGGCACAGGAGCCCAGGAGATTGCCGACTCACCTTCGTGTGCCCTGGGCATGAAGTGAAATCCCTCTATTTTCAGAGGTACCCCATCTAGGCTGTGCATCTGGAAATCAGGCCCTCTGGCCAGCAGAGAGAGGGGATGGTGAGGCAGGGGAAGCGGGGGGGTCATCACTTGCATTTTCAAACTGTCTTTCGCCCTCCTCAGAACTTTTCTTTTGCCCCCAGGATTGAAGGCAGATATTTGGTTGGGAATTAGGGCCCTCGAGTTTGGGAAACACTACGAGAATGTGTTCTGAAGCATTTTCTGGACCAGTCCTGGGGGGCGGGGGGAGGGTGAGGCAAGCCCCAGTTGAGAACACTTGCCAGGAGAGCTTGGCTGACTCCAGGTGAAACCAGCTGTCTCCGATCCAGCAGTGCGGTTTTGAGTCGTTCCTAACCTTCTGCCACATTTCCTGCGTGTGTGTTGTGTGCCAGTCCTCGTGTGCGGTTTGCTTGTCCTTTATTTACTATCCTCATATCGTCCCTGGGAAGCAGGTGCTATACATGAGAAAACAAACCCAGGGGCAGCTGATGGCTCAGTCAGTTCAGTGACCGGCTCCTGGTTTCTGCTCGGGTCATGATCTCATGGTCCTGGGATCCAGCCTCAGGTGGGGCTCAATGGTCAGCGCAGAGTCTCCTTGTCCCTCTCCCTCTGCTCTTTCTCTCTCTCTAAAATAATAAATAGACAAAATCTTAAAAAAAAAAAAAAAGAAAGAAAGAAAGAAGAAAGAAAGAAAACAAATCCAGAGAGGTTATAGGTTATGAGGTGCTGTAGGTCACACATCCATCCAGACGCTATGCTCCCAACCATCTGGTCACACTGCCCCCTGGCCTTCAGCCTAGGGAGTCGGCAATACCCAGGTGAAAGACTATCAACCTTTTTTTATTTGCTTCTAGGTCAGAAACATGTCTCCCAACGGTAGAATTAAGGCAAGTTGTTAAAACTAATTTCAAGACTTGCTTCTTTACAGCTTCCATCACCCCTGATTTAGGCCTATTTTTTTTCTTTTTTGGCAGAACAATTGCAAAAGATACAAAAATTAGTTGCTGTTGGCTAGCTGGTTTAATTCATTTGCATATATAAAATTCAGCCCCACCCTTGGTGGCTAACACCCTCCCTGGGGAAGCTGTGGCTGTTTTCTGATTGCTGGTGGGGAGGCCTGTGTGCGTTGCTTTTTAAATAAACTGAAACCAGATGGAGGGGGGTTTTGTTCACAGCCTTGCCTACAATTTTCTCCAGCAAATTCCTTGAAAAGCCAACCACCTATGAGTGGTGCCTGTTCTCCTAGGAGGTCTCTCACCGCTGGTATGCAAATTGCAAGCTGGGTTGGGATTTCTGAAAGTGAAACAGAAGAGGGGGCAAAAGAAGCTTCTTGGGGCAGGGGCTTTCTGGAATGCAGGGTCATCTACTTGTGGAGTCCAGATTTTTAGGTCTGTGCTTAGAGTTTGTGTCCTCATTCTCCCCTTCTCCCTGGAGTTGGGGGTTGGGCTGGGGAGGTGGAGTCTAAGGCTGGGTTTGAGTCAGAATCACCTGGACCCATCACTTGGTGAAAATATGGATTCCAGACCCCCACCCCCACCCCATACATATCCCATTTGTACTGCTAACTGCTGGTATGAGAACCCAACTCTTCAGATGGGTTGATTTTTGAGTCAGTGGAGGGTGTTTTAACCCCTGAAAGGGGCCCAAGCCATTCTGGCTTCCATCCTGGGAAGACCAGTTGCTCAAGGTGGTTATCGAAATATTTTTAACCACCAGCCAGGTCTAGGGCTTTTGTAATGTCCCTCGAGTACCTCGTTAAGCGATTCCTTGTTCGGAGAGATGAAGCAAATGCACCCACTGGTCCCGGTGTCAGGAGGTTAGCATTTTTCTTTGGAATGTGAATTGGGTATTGTCATAGTGAGGTATGACCCAGTCCCCGGGCAGGGGATAACACTTCTTTCCTAGCTCCAACCTTCATTCCTAGCTCAGAACACTGTTCTTTTGGATTCCGAGGCTTTTCAGATAATTGTGTCAGGTTACATAAGGTTTCGAGATATGAACACTCAAAGGAAATTCCGCTGGGAACAGGCCTGAGAGGTTCCGGCACATAATTTGCTTTCAAGTATTCCAGGAAAAATTCAGGTGTCTCAGGCCTGCACATTTCTGAAATAAAGTAAGAACACCAGCAGCTTTGCATGCGTGTACCATTCCCCATAGAAGTGAGCGAGCAAAGACAGAGATTTCATGCGAGATGGAAATACCCCTCCCTGGGGAGCAAGGCCAAGGCGGGGAGGTCATTTACAAAGAGGACAGTTTTGACCAGGCTGCCACAGACATTCTCACCAGCACAAAATACCCTTTACCACCACCCCCCCATCTTCCCCCTGCGTCTTAGGTAACACATGGTAGATACAAGCCTTCAGTTTTCCAAGAAACATAAAATAAAAACTGAATTACTGGCAGAGAAGCTTTAAAATCTTTAGTTCCTTGGACTCTGTGGGCACATTTTTCACACACCATGATTTTTATTACATTTGCCTCCAAGGGACGGCCCTGCAGCAGCTCTGTTGCATAAGGCGCTGTTTCCAAACACCTTGTCCCCAACTAGACACAGAATAAGTTTTATCGCGGTCCGAGAGAGTTCTGGAGGGGTGACATCGTGTTCCAAGCTGCACTGGTTATAGTCAACAGTGGGAAAGCGGCCAGAATCTTCTCACCAAGGAAGCTGAGAGAATATTCTAAATACCGAGCAGTACTTCTTTCTTAAAACACAAAGGGGTCATAAAAACCATTTAACAAGGAAAAATTAATGGGAGGAAAATGTCCTGAGTGTAGCAAATAAAAAAAAATCTTTACAAGGCATATGGAAAAAAATAGATTTACTATGTTGAAGGGACGATAACATAGGAAAGTCAATTTTTACACCAAAAATAATTCAACAAGTATCATTTACTTTACAAAAGGCTTCACAAAAGAATTCCCATAAGAAGTACTATCTTTTCATTTATTCCTTCCACCTTTCTTCCCTCCCTTCCTTCCTTTCTTCAGCAAACATCTATTGAGTGCTTCCTGTGTTCCAGGCTCTGTACTAAAGGTGCTAGATAAACATCATTCCCCCCCCGTGTGGTCTGTCCGGCTGGCTGGAGGGACAGCCCCTAATCAGATCACTACACAATCCAGCAGCCACTGACAGCAGAAACCAGAGTCCCATGGTGCTATGGGAGTAACAGTCTCTTCTATTCTGAGGGTCAGGGAAAGCTTGCCCAGAGGAAGTGGGCAGCAGCATCAGTGCAAAAGGCCCTAGTATGACTGCAAGCCTGGTCCTTCGAGGAAAGGGAGGCCATTAGGCTGCAGGAATTAACCGGAGCCAGGGGGCATGGGAGGTCTTGGAGGCCACTGTGAGGAGGAGGTTTTGATTCTAATTTCATGGTATATTGAAATATTGCTCCCTGGGGAGCAGGGAGAGTCATGATGCTTGTAAGCAGGAAGTAATATAATCAGTTTGGCTTTAAAAAATTTTTGTTTTTTGGACAGCCACAAGTTGTGAAGAAAATGGACGGATGGGGTTGCGGAGCCCACAGTGGAAGCAGAAAGACCAGTCAGGAGGCCACTGAGCTCACTGGGGCAAGAAATGCTGGTGGACGTGGGGATGAGCCAAGTGAATGGGCCGATTCATCCCAGGGTTCATTGGAAAGGGTACTGTGACCCAGACAAAGTGGACCCAGAGAATAAGAGCTGTGACTGACCACATCCCACCCGGGCTAATTTGACAATTAAAATTTAATTTCAGTAGCTGATGAAATGTCATCTTCCTGACAGGAAGACAAGCAAGGCCTAGATGAGACGTATGGATGTCTACCACCAGCTCTGTATGCTTTATGACCGTGAGCACATTTCCAGTCCTCATCACCCTTGTGCAGTAGCTATTGTTACTTTCATGTCACAAAAATGAGCAAATTGAGATTCACAGATGTTAAGGAGTTTGCCCAGCTGGTGATAGCAGAGCTGGGATTGAAAGTGGTAAACTACTGACCTGCCCTGGGACGAGTGACAAGTCTTAGGGGGCCCAGGCACACAATGGCTCTAATTGAGGATGGGCTGCTTGGGCACAGGGCACGTTGAGCTGCGCTTGCCCGCCCCAGAGGTCTCTTCTGGTGGTTCCAGGAGTCATGAAAGCCAGCGCAGAATCTTTACACATGCGTGTGCAAGCCCTTACACCACAAAGGGGCCTTTTCTCCCCCTGGCCTGGGCCCTTCCACTCTTGGCCGACCTACTTTGTGTGTCAGGGCCAGCTGCTCCTGCCCGAGGGGCTGACTTCTGTCCCAGAAAAATGGACCTCACACATTTTCATAGAAATTGGCCAAAACGGGAGCAGGAGGAGCTAACACAACACTCCAAGTAAAGGGAACCTTGGGGGAAAAGGCCTGGGGGTGGTGTGGGTCCCAGGAGCCACATAATTCCCAGAGGACAGGGATGGGCAGGGGAACAGGAACTTGTCGAGCAGGCCCTCTAGCCATGCTTTGGTGTTTCAATTTATCCTAAATGCAAAAGGGAGCCCTGGAAGTATCTGACGCAGAAGACTGATAAGATGGTGTTTTCATGTTGAGAAGGTTTTTCTGCCATTTTCTCTGCCCTGGGAGCAGGCAATGGGTTGCCTTCTTCAGTAGGTGAGGGCCTGAGTGGTGCCAGATTCTGGATTGGGGACCACACTATGTTGACAGACTCAGGAAGAATATGATCAACTGCCTGTGTTTTTAAAAAGCAAGTTTGACCAGGGGTGCCTGACTGACTCAGTCAGTAGAGCATGGCCTCTTGATCTCGATGTCATAAGTTCAAGCCCCACAATGGGTGTGGAGCTTAATAAAAGTAAATAAATAAATAAAATAAAAGGCAAATTTGGCCAGAGGGAGTCCTTTTCTCAGAGAGCCAGGCTTGGAATCACTCGGACAGACACTGAGGGAATGTGAGCTGCCACTTGGATTTTTGTTTCAAACGACACCAGCTTTAATTCATTATATATATGTGTGTGTATTTAACCCTCTTTGAAACCCACTATATTAATTTCCTATTGCTGCAATAACCTATTGCCACACACACATTTAAAAATAATACACATTTTTTACCTTATAGTTCTGAAGGTCAGAAGTTTGAAGTGGGTCTTACTGGGCTAAAGTCAGTAGGCTGATTCCTTTTCGAGGCTCTTGGGTACAATCTCTTTCCTTGCCTTTTCCAGCTGCTAGAGGCTGTCTGCATTCCTCAGCTCCTGGCTTCTTCCTCCACCTTCAAAGCCAGGAGCGCAGTGTTGTCATATCTCTTTGACCTTTGCTTTCACCATCACATCACCTTCTCTCATTCTGACCCTCGGGCCTCCCTCTTATAAGGGCCCTGTGACTACAGTGAGCCCATCTGAAAAATCCAGGATAATCTCCCCCATTTTAAACTCCTTAATTTAATCAAAGTCCCTTTTGCCTTATAAAGTGACACATTCACAGGCGTCAGAGATTAGGATGTGGATGTCTTTGGGAGGCCATTATTCAGACTACAACCCACTTCGACAAATAAAGAGAAAGAGGGCACCTGGCTGGCTCAGTCAGTAGTGTGTGACTCTTGATCTTGGGGTTGTAAGTTTGAGCCCCATGTTGGGTGTAGAGATTACTTAAAAATAAAACCTTATAAAAAAATAAAGAGAAAGAATGATAAGCCCGGCTGCTGGGAGAAGAATGACTGGAAGTAGGTAGGCAGATGTTAGACAAGAGGCTGAGGCAGAATCAGCAAGGAAGATGCTGGTTGTGTGGACTGGAGTGGAGTGGGAGGAACTGACACTGGACATGCTTCAGAAGGAGGACTGCCTGGTCTTGGGGACTACCTGGGTTAGATGGGCAAGGACCAGGAGGACACTGGGTAGTTAGTAGTGCCCATTGGAGGGCTTGAGGGGAGGAACAGGTTTGTGGCAAAGACAGAGAGGGCATATAGGGATGTGTTGTTGCATTTAGATACCCATGGAACATCAAGGAGAGGTGCCTGGGAGGCAGGTGGACCCAGGGCCTAGATGGCTGTGATTCCCTCCCCGTCCTGTGGGCATAAATGGGCTCATCCTCTAAATTGATTTCTGGGTCATCATCTCTGTTGGACCCTAAAGTTCTTCAATTCCAGATAAGAGTCATCTTGATTGACATCTTAACAAGAGAAATCATATTGTGTTTCTGAGGCCAGAGTAGCAGTGATATTTATTCCACATCGAGTTTGAGTTTATCAGGCCTGGAAACAAGAATTTGTATGGTAGAGAGATTAAATCACTTGCACAACTGGTTTTTGACAGAGCAGGAGCTGTTACGTTGCTTTTATTGTATGCATGTGGCTCATACATTTTAGGCATAGGGATGCTTTCTGCCCAGCCTGTTCTGAGCAGGTAGCCAGCCAGCTGCTCACCATTTTAGGGCCTTGGAGATATGGATAGGACAGCTGGCAGAAGACAAAATTTCTTCCTGGTTTTTTGTTTTTGTTTTGTTTTTTTTTTTGAGAAAGCCTGAGCTCATGGGAGAGTCCATTTCCAGTGTACCCTGGCTTTCAGGGAAGTCAGGTCCAGCAGGGTGGTCCCTAAAGCAGGAAAAGGGAAGAAAGTCTTCGGGCTCTGGGATCCAGGAAGCAGGCATCTGTTCCTAGCAATCTTTTCTTTTTTTTTTTTTTTTCTTTTCTTTTTTTTAAGGATTTATTTATTTTTTTTTTAAGAGAGAGAGAGAGGAGAGGCAGAGAGAATCTTTAGCAGACTCCCTGCTGAGCACAGGGCCCAATGTGGGCCTTGATCCCAAGACCCTGAGATCATGATCTGAGCTCAAATCAAGAGTCAGTGGCTTAACTGACTGAGCCACCCAGGCACCCCTGTCCCTGGCAATCTTGGGGCAGTGGGCATGGCCTCCCAGAGCCCAAACCTGAAAGTCCTGTGATTGGGACAATGGTTGTGCCCTCAGTACCAGAGAGGACCCTTGACTTCTCAGGCTGCTGCTGCAGGAGATCTGAGACCTTGGAATAACCTGGTTAAGAGGAGCCCAGTGGAGACCAAGACTGAATTTCCTACCAGCCTGGAGGGTGGGGGCTCCCAGTAGGATTTATACTTGATTTAAAGAAATATAAAAAGGAGATATTTTGTGCTATATATTTTGCTCTTATACTTCACACTTTACATTATGGGGAAACCTGCATACTTACTTGGGTATTTGTCTGTATCTGTCTTTCCCTTAGCCTGTAATCTCCCTGAGGGGCAGGGATCTCATGAGTGCTCCCCATGGAATGTCCAGTGCCCAGCACATACTCGCAAAGTGTGCAGGCTGACCGGGGTTCTCCCTGAGAGTGGTGGTCTCCGGAGAAACTGAAGGGGGTCGCGTTTGGGACAAGTTAGGATTTCGAGAAGATAGCTGTGGAGTGGGGCGGAGGGAGAGTGGGTTGTCGAGGACAAAAGTTGAAAGGGAATGGGGAGAGGGGTCGGCTGGGGTTCCAGGGGTCCCTGGTGAGCCCCGCCCCGAGCCTCGATGCCCGCGCTAAGTGACGCAGCGCGGTTTGGCCGCTGTGGGGCGCCGTAGCCCGCGCCGTTGCCAGGGGAACGGGCCCAGCGCCTGAAGAGTTCCAGCCCGCCTCGGCCTGGCCGGGCCGTACCGCTAGCCTGCTCCAGCAGAATCCCGAGGACTTGCGGGCCGAGCCTCCGTCGCGCGGCCCGGGATGGGGCCCCGCCCCGGGCTGAGCCGCCGCCTGGTCCCGGGAATCGTCTCCGCTGCGAGGGTCTGAAGTGCTGCCGCCCTGGAGGGTGGACGGCCAGGCGCGGGTGCTGAACCACTGAGTGACCTTGGCAGGACCGATCTGGCTCGGTCGCCGCCACGCGCAGGTGAGAAGCCCCCATCGCGGTCCTCACCTGGAAACCTGGCCTGAGCCACGGGGTTGTGGCTGTCCCCCGGCTTGGCCGTGCTCTGCGCTCACCTCGGCCAGGAGCCAGCGGCCTGGGCTCCAGGGACCGGGCAGAGCGCGGCGCTTCCTTCTAGCATTCATCAGGTTCACAAATCTGCGTTGAGCGCCTACTGTGTGGCAGGCGCGGGGCCACGGAGGACTCCAAGAAACGGCGCGAGCTCCAGAACCTACGGAGTATTAAGGGGGGGGGGGGGTGCTGGCGCCAGATAGAAGACTAAAGTGATTTTAGGTCGAGATAAGTGCTCTGGTGATGTAATGGAGGAGGCGGGAGTGGTGTTCAGGCAGGGTCTGCTGTAAAACGTGACTTTGAAGCTAAGACCTGAAGGTTGAAAAGAAATCAGCGTTGAAAGTAGGGTAAGGGTGTTTCTGGAAGAGGGGAAAGCAAATGCAAAGGTCTGGAGACAGCAAAGCACTATTAAGGAACAGAAAGGGGGAGGGGAGCATTGAAGGGTGTAATGGGGGTTTCAGCTTTATCCTAGCAGGAGGAGGAAACCATTGAAAAGTTTTGAGGAGTTTGAAATTTTGAAAAGCTCACCTTCCTCTGGCTGCTGTAGGCAGCGCGTAATGACCGCACACCAGCAAGTCAGTCGAGGGCCATCCTAATTCTGCCAGTCTAGCTGTGTCTCCTAGAAGAAGTTAGTCCCTCTGAGACCCAGTGTCTTCATCTGTGAAAGGGGAATTTGTTCTGCATGTTGTTTATGAGAGAAAGTGAGAGACCAGCCCATGGAGACCAATGACGGAGGTCTATGAGAACAGTTTGAAATGCTAGGACCTACTCAGAGAGTTGTGAGGGTTTATAAGTGAATTCTGTCAAAGCACTTAAAGCAGTGCCCGGCACAGAAAAAGTACCCTCTAAATGCTGGTGATGGCCAGTATCACTGGAACGATGTAGGGGAGCAATGACGGAGGCTTGAATTAGGGTGATGGCAGCAGAGATGGTAAGAAATGGCTTAATTTTTCTTATTGAAGGAGTGTTGGATTTAGAGATAGGTGAAGGGTGGTCTCTGCTTTTGTGGAACTGGTGGTTCACTGCGGGAGATGGGTTTGTAAACAGATAATCACCATGAGCTACAATAAAAGCAACATTGGTGCTTAATTAGGCAGTTTTTTTTTCCTTTTGTTTTTCTTACTTTGTTTTGTCACAACTTTGTTCTTAATGACTGTTTCTTGGTGGGTGTTCCTCAGGGCTTACTCCTACAATCATGTGAGTTGGTTTCCTGGTTAAAATCAACAACCCTTGGCTCCTCTCATTGGCCTTGTTTTCACTCCATGTTGCTCTCCTCTTCTTGTCCCCTTTCCCTGGCTACACTTTAATCCCAAACAGTTTGCAGTGGTTGCTTCAGGAGGAGAATGGCACAGAAAATGTTTTCGGACCATGCCAACTCAGGAATGATTGAGGTCTCAGGCTTTTCTTGCTCTGGCATCAGACTTCTGCATGTTGCTTATGTGAGAGCCCAGCTGCATCTGAGACCAAGGACTGGAGAAGACTATGAGAACAGCTTGAAGTTCCAGTTTATTTTCTGGGCATTGTGGTGATGTGCGTCTTTTAGTCAAACTAGAGCCACTTCCCAGAATTTGAAGGCCAAAGACTTCTCTGGCACCTGTGGGGAATTTTAATAAATTAGTTGCCCCAAAACTTCTTTTTTTTTTTTTTAAAGATTTTATTTATTTATTTGACAGAGATAGAGACAGCCAGTGAGAGAGGGAACACAAGCAGGGGGAGTGGGAGAGGAAGAAGCAGGCTCATAGCAGAGGAGCCTGATGTGGGGCTCGATCCCTTAATGCCAGGATCACGCCCTGAGCCGAAGGCAGACGCTTAACCGCTGTGCCACCCAGGCGCCCCCCAAAACTTCTTTTATAAATGACTTTTCACACTGTAAAACAGTGTGCACCATGTAGCATTTTTTTCCAGCTCCTGTTTAGGTTTAAACTGGGCATCTGTTAAATCTTAGGGAAAATTATTTTAAAAGCAGGTCCGAAGAAAAAAACCCTGAAAATTTGATTAGAAGTATCCATAGAAAATCATTCATTATGGTGGCAACCATAAATCCTCTAGCTTTTCTTAGCGAAAAGACAAGATGCTTGTGAGCAAAACCATCCCGCGGTGTGCACCTTCCCTTTGGGTTCTGGAGTCACGGTAAGCTGAGCTGGCCTTTGGCCGAGGACCGAGGTCCTGCCCAGCAGCTCCTCTGTTGTGCTGCCTGGTGGTCTGGTTCCAGCTTTGTCAAGACCTCCGACAGCTCACAGGGAGCCCTGTGGTTCTTCCTCACAGCTCTGCAGATGAACCGTTCAGAATTGCTTTCGAGAGTGAGAAAGCATTCAACTAAAGCCGAGCACTCTTTCTGCATCGTTGTTAGGTGGGATTTCCTTGTTTGTCAGGCGTGGTACAGGGCTCTGGAGCCCACACGCACATTGGGTCCACATGGCAGCCCAATGGGGCCGGGAGGGTAAGAGGTGACACCCCTCAATTATTTGACATAATTTTTTTTTCAAAAGCATTAAATGCATGTGGTAAAAAAAAAATTTCAAATGGTGCACAAAGCAAATCTCTCTCACCCCAGCCACTAACCCTCCTTCCCAGAGGCTAGCTGCCCCTATGTTTGCCTTCTTGTATTTCTTTCCAGAGAGAATCTGTGCAAATAGAAACTTACACATCCCTCCATCCCCCTTTGTTTTTACTCACTTGGGAGCACGCTATGCAGCTCACTGTCCCACATCTTGCTTTTCCACTTCACTGTGTATCAAAGGTCACGCCATCCCTCCCTGTTTTGATGTTCTAGAGCGCTTCATTGTGTGGATGTGCCACGGTTGGTTTACATTGTTTTTTGTCCTTTATTATTACAAACAAGACTGCAGTGGATCTTTGTGTACTTTGTGACCATATGTAAAAGATAAATATCTTGAAACGGAATGACTGGGCCCAAGGGTATATGTGTTCTAAAGTTTGGTAGACATTGCCAAATTGCCTTCCAGGTTTTTTTTTTGTTGTTGTTGTTTTTAAGTGAGCTCTACGCCCAACATGGGGCCTGAACTCAACAAACCTGAGATCAAGAGTTGCATGCTCTATTGACTGAGCCAGCTAGGTGCCCGCACCCCCCCACGCCCCCCCCCCCCCGCCCCAGCTAACTTTTTTGAAAGCTGAGTAAAGGAGACACCCAAAGAGGTGGCTCTGAAATTTGCCTCCGGGTTGCCCAATCTGAGTGGCAGGGCAGGAACCAGAACCTGGCTGTGCCTCCAGGCCTAGCCCTCTTGCTAGCTCCAACCCGTCTCTCTCTGTTGGTGGCTCAGGTCACCAAGCCCTCAGTCCCCCTTAACAGCCCTGTCTCTTCTCCTCTGACCCTATCACTCTATCTTCCCAGTTCAGTGGCCTCCCCCTATGAACGCTCTTCGGTAATTAAGTTGATTCTTTTCTGAAATTCTCAGACGTTTTGCGGGAATGCAGGGGTGCCCACAGCCTCTCCAGGGTTGCTACTTTTCACCTCAGTCTGCTTGTTTTGACGGTGCTATTCATGAATCTCAAATCAGCATTCCCAAATTTTTTTTTTTTGGTGAGAGCAGAGGTGGGCAAGAGGGAAGTAGATCAGTCATATAACTATTCTACAGTTCATAATGAGAACTGGAAATATTAAGAGTTCCCTCTTTTAAATCAGGCATATAAATTAAGGCCGCCTAACTTTCTTTTGAAAATGCTATTTTAGGGTTTTAGCAAGTGGGTGTTAACAGGAAGAGACTGTTGTCATCCTAGCAATGACCTTCACCTTATTGGGACAAGGGAGGGGCCTGTACAGCGCCTCCAGCCCACCTCAGAAGCCAGGTGGCTCCTTGACTTACCAAGGCGGTGGTGACCTTTGGCCATAACACTCCATGGTGCCTCTTCGCTCTTGTCTTTCCTCCATCTCCACCAGTTTAACTCTGTGGTGTGTTCTGTGGCAGCAGAAGGTACATAAAAAATCTTTTACCAAGGTCTGTATACCTCTCAGCCCACCAGAGTTGCAGCTGGGGACATTGGGTGGTCTGAGGGACCTTGTGGGCTTGACCTCCATCTCCTGAACAATTCCTCACAAAGCTGCTGGGCTGCTGCCTTCCCTGGCCCACCCTGTTGTGGTGTCACCTTTCCCTTCTTGCTCATGCCCTCTTCCCCACTATGACTAGAAAGCTTTGTAAAGCATCCCCACCTTTATGTCATTGCCCTGCTTTAAACTTCCTTTGACTCCTGGCAGCTCTTCCGTATGCCCAAGCTTCCTTGCCTGGCCTCCTAGGCCCCATGGGATCTGATCCTGCGGCTCCTCAGGGCTCAACTCTCTCTGGATCGGCCCCCCTACACCATCCCCCCGTGCACCCTGTGTTCTGTCACACTGAATGGCTGGCCCTGGCAGACCCATTCACCCACTAACCTCATGTCTGTCTGGGCCCCCAGAAAGCAGGAGCCTGGTCTCATCTGTGTTTACATCTGCAGCGCCCTCGGGGCTGGGCCCCCACAGTGCTGACCTGGCCGATGTGTGAGTGCAGAGGCTGGCCAAGTTGTCTGGGAGCAGAGCCGTGCATCTTTCAGTCTGGTGTCCTAGAGAAGTGCTGAGAGGGAAGAGACAGCCAGAGAAGTTCCTGGGTCTGGTGACAGTGCTTGGTCCCATCCCTGCTTGAGAAGCCCCTACCTCTCGGCCCTTTTAATCAAAGTCTTTTGGGCCAAAAGAATTTGTAGCCACCAGCCCCACAAGGGAAAACATCATCAGTTAAGAGCCCGCCGGCCAGGTTCTGGGGGCAGGTGGCATGCCAGCTTGGGTGTCCGTTCTGGGGTGCTGCCGCTGCCACAAGGGCTTTAGGCCCTGTAGCACCATCCCTTTGCCCACAGTCTCAAGTGAGTGGACCCTCCCTGGGTCAGTAGTCCCCTGGTTTGGAGTCAGAGCCACCCCCAAGGCCTCAGATGCTGACTCCTCCCGCTTCAGGTAATTGGGGAGGCAGCAGCTCTGGGGGGGTCCCTGTGGCCATTGCCAGCCCACTCCGGGCAGCAGGGACTTGTCAGCCATGTGCCTCTGCTTCTTTCTTTAGAAACTTCAAGGTGTAGGGCTGCAGAGGTGTGAAGAGGGCAAAAGGAAAGCTGGAACTTAGGGCTCCCAATTCATGGGTTCTCTTCGAAGTAGTTACCCTGGGGATGGTATCACTGGAGAACTGAGGTGCAAGCCGCAGGGATTTGCCCTTGAGCAGAGTCACCCAGCTCAGCTGTTCACAGGGCTTCACCTGGGGACCTTTGTTTCCAGAAATCAAAGACAGATTTGCTACCTCTGGGGAACACTGAAAATGAAGCGGTACCAGTTCTTTTTGTTTCATTTTGTTTTTAGATCCCCTTTGTCCCTTTGATCAAAGGTGAGATGGTTAGAATGACCATCCACTGGCCCAGCTCTCACGGCAACATGTTTCTTGGGACCACTGGTTTAAGAAAGCAGCTTCAACCAACCCCATGACGTTGAAAATTAACTTCGTAGAATATCAGATGCAGCAGCCTCCCTTTGGAGAGATGGGGACAAGCCAGAGGGCTATTTTAAGGGTAATTACAGTATCTGTTGTTTAGGGAGCATTTATGTGTCAGGGCCTTACTTATAGGATCTCTGGTCTGTACACGGCCTGGGTAGCCATCCCTCCCCTCTGTTTTTCAGATGAAGAAACTCAAGCCACTCAGCTAGTAAGTGCCAGGACTTGAACCGAGATCCGTTTCCGCCAAAGCTGGGGCTCTTTATTCACCTTTCACTGTTTCGTATTGAAGACGAAGCAAATGACCAAGGGATTCCACTTGAGTCCCTGAGAGAAAACTAAGGCCACTCCATTTAGCTTTGAGATGAGGCTACTCAGAGGTGAATACGCCAGACTTGACTTGCAGGAGGCTCTGAGCCTCTGGTGGGGGCGCTGGGGCAGGAGGAAGGTCTGCATGGTGGCTGTGCAGATTGAGGGCGGGGCAGAGCGGGCCGGATGGCTTTGGGTGGACCAGGATTCCAGATCATTTACTGCACCCACATCTCCCTTTATTTCAGATGTTTTCAAGTCAGCAGACATTTACTGAGCACCTACTATGTACAAGGTATGTTGTGGGTGCTTGGGGGAGGGGAGGTGGGGAACGGGGGTGAATGAATCACAGTATCGTTGCTACCCTTAGGAGAAACTGGCATAACAGGGGGCAGACACGGGGATGACACAGTATTCTGAGTGGCAAAGTGACTTGCCCAATAAAGACTAAGCAGGAGGGCCCCCTGACTCTGCTTGGGGCATCAGGTAAAGCTTCCTGGATGCTTAGACTGGGCTCTGAAGGTCAAGTCACATTTTGTTGGGCCAAGAAGCGAGGAAGATGTTCTTGGCTGATGTGCTGCGGGGGTCTGCCGTACTTTCTGGCATAGTCAGACTTCCTGGCCCACGGGCGTGAGCTCCTGAAAGGAGAGTCCAGCTGCCTGGGTTTTGTCCCCTGCTCCCGGCCTTCCCACCATAAGTTCTGAGTTGGCCTGTCCCCCCAGTTGTGGCACTGCCGGCGCAGGCTCTAGTCTCGCTTCAGGCCCAGAAGATCCTGGGGGTGGGGCTCTTCCTCCTGGAATGACAGCACACCCTCCCTGCCCTACTTGTAATTTTGGCCACCAGGCAGGTCTTAGACTGAAGGATGGTGGGGTGGGGGCTGGGGGAGTGCTGCCACCTGGTGGTCTGCCTCTGGAAGAGGGCTGGCCTTCCCTGAGATCTCAAGTGAGTCAGAGAGCCTCAGCCCACCTTTCTGTTCCCAGTGCATGGGGCCCAAATTTACCTGGAGAAACGTGGTCGTTGCTGCTGCTGGAGGGAAGTGAGGCGGGATCCTCCCTTCTCTGTTGCATGCTGGCTCCTCCCCAGCCAAGAAGTCTCGGGCAGCGCTTCTGAGGCTCAGGGGAGATCGTTTAGGGTCTCCCACTGGCCCCTGTCCTAAAGGGATTATGTGCTGGCCCAGGGACAGAGGCCAGACCCCCTCCTGAGCACCCATCTTCCCTGTTTCCCCTCGCTAAGAGTAAGGGGGCCCTCTCTGACACTTGCATTTGGGCCTCAGGACAGAGGTGACTAACAGAATCAGCATGTGTTCTCACTGCTCTGGCCTCAGCCTGATATTGTTACCAGATGAGAACATGTCTTATTGGGTTTAACTTTGATGGCTGTGGAGACAGAGCACTTCAAGTTACAGGCAGCCACACTGTGTCCTGAATAAACCCTGGTCCCTTATACCTTGTCCTGGCGGGGACTGGGGCCAGAGCTGGCTCTAGGGCTGTGAGAGGAGCACTCCCCAACCCCCCCCCCCCCCCCGCCACGGACTGTCTTGGTTATGCTAGGGCGCTAGTTCCCTGCCGAGTTGCTGGGAGATGGCCTCACGTCCCAGCCTGCTCCCCCCTGCTGAAACCTGGCTCAAGGCATGGGGTTCTGGGCTCCAGCCCGGGGCCTCCTCAGGCTAATGCTCTCTCTACTTTTTCTTCCTCTGCAGATGAACATCTGCAACAAGCCCTCCAACAAGACAGCCCCTGAGAAGAGTGTGTGGACAGCGCCCGCACAGGCCAGCAGACCCTCCCCGGAGCTGCAGGGCCAGCGGTCCCGCCGGAACGGGTGGAGCTGGCCCCCTCACCCGCTCCAGATTGTGGCTTGGCTGCTGTACCTCTTCTTTGCTGTCATTGGCTTTGGGGTCCTTGTTCCCCTCCTGCCTCACCACTGGGTGCCCGCTGGCTATGCTGTATCCTTGGGCAAGTGTGGGTAGCATGTGGAAGAATTGGGGCAGTGGACAGGGACATGGCAGGGGCCCTAAGCTGTTTCTCCAGAGCCTCCGAGAGTGCGGGCAGGCCCCTTCTCTGCACAGGAGGACCAGTGGCCTGCCTGCCTGGCCTCCAACCCCTAGTTGACCTCTCTGCCTGATGGGGTGAGCAGATGGACCTAACGTACCTCAGAGCATTTAAAGCCCACACAGCTGGGAACCTCATCAACTGAGGTACCCCAGGAGTGATCACGGAAGAAAGCCTTAAAGCTAATTATGTCCAGAGCTCGACAGGGGATAAATTAGGGAGTAATTATTCCATTTACAAAAGACTTTTCCACTTTTCAAAAGAGTCATGGTAGAATTCTTTTACACACTGAGTTTCCTGGTGTATTTAAAATGTGGTTTTATGTACGGTTAGATAATTACACTGTCCCTGGGACTGTTTAGGAGCTCATTGGTTTTGTAAATAAGACTCTTAGGGTGAGGTTGAATTGACGAGAGGAGGGATAAAGATGCCCTGGAGGCTCCTGGGAGCAGTGACAAACACAAACTTGCATGAGCCTGGCAGTGTGACTGTCCCCGCCTTGGCCACAACTCCCAGCAGCAGGGGACATGGCTACAAGGCTGGGAGATTGGGGTGCAGCAGGTGGCCATGTGCCCGTGTCCAGAGGGTGGCCCGGAGAGTGTGCCCTGGTGTGTGTGCTTCATGAAAATAAGTTCTTGGGCTTCTTAGGGGAGGAGGGTGAGAGTGAGCTGAAGGAGGTTAGCAGGGATGAACTTGAAAGCTTTGGGCAGGGAGTCAGCAGCTGAGCTTGGTCACAGCTCAGCCCTTTTGGGGCCGTACCAGGCTGAGCAGCTTCTGCCAGCTCTCCGGTTCTCGGCCTCCTCCTCTGTCTGACAGGAAGAGTCCTGCAGGCTTCCCAGAGGACAAGGAGCATGCAAGGGTGTGTGTGTGTGTGTGTGAGCACCAGAATGTGTGAGCTAGAAGTGTGAGTGTGCTCTCTCAGGAAACTGCAGAGCCCTTGGCTGGTGAGTGACAGGGACAGGTGTGTGGAGAAGGACTCTAGAGAAGGTTGTTGTCCTCAGTCACCAACAATGTCACTGGGGTGCTTCCTGGTTCACTAGGGCCCAGGGCCTAGTCATCAGCTCTGTAAATGGAAAACTGGACTTTCCCTCAGGTGACTAACAGGCCTTGGTCAGTGCTCTTAAGTAGAATACTTCATGAAACATTCCTTCCATGACCTGGAATGGGCACACCCCTCACTCAGGATTACCTGGGTTTCTGCCACCAGGGTACCTGGGAAGCCAGGTTAATAACCACATGGTTGGAGTAAGTGCAGTCAGAGCAAATAACAGTAAACAAGAGTAACAGCGTTTATTGAGCACGTATGTGCACCAGGCACTGTGCCATCCCTGGTACGTGGACTATGTCATTCGATCCTCATAATAATCTGGAAGGCAGGTGTTCTCTGCACTTTACTAATGAAGAAATTGGGGCTAGGAGAGATTGACTTCCTGAGGTCACACAGCTGATACCCACTGAGGCCAGATGGGCTGCTCAGGCAAGCTGACTCTGAGGCAGTGGGATGGTTTAAGGGTTTTGTCTTCACATCCATTGCTTTGGGCAGTGTGGAGGCTCACAGAGCCACCCAGATTGGCACTCCCATTTCCAGGCCTGGCTGCTGCTTCTTCCTTCCATCAAAGGGACCTTTCTTCTGCAGGTTTCCTCAGGACCCCTGAGGAATGAGGTAGGCTAATGGTGTGTACCACATACCCACTTTGGGCCTGGAACTGGCCTGGGCCCTAGTGTTGCTAAGAGGAATAAGACAGAGCCCCTGCCCTGGGTGCTTAGCCTCCCGCTGGAGGAAAACCTTGTAGATTGGAGAGTGTCACATGGTAGGTGTGGGGGTGGGAGCCTTACAACAGATTATGGATGGAGGAGGAGAGCCGTCTAGACCAACATCGTCATAGGCCCAGATGCACGTCTGACGTGTGCCCGTCCTTCTCTGTGGCTGCCTCTCCAGGTACTCTTGGCTCTTCCCCTTTCCTTCATCACCTATATCCAGTCAGTCAGCAAATCCTGTTGATGTTACCTCCTAAATACCTGTCAGACTTGCCCTCATTCCTCCCCACTGCCCCTCTGGCCTAGGTGACTGTTTTCGTTTCCAAACAGGTCTCCCTACACACACTCTCACTTGGGCCAGTCCATCTGTGTCTATCTGTGTCCCTGCAGCCAGAGGCCCTTTCAAAATCCAAATCTGATAAAGTTGCTCCCCAGCTTAACATCCCATAATGGCTTCTTCCTGCCTTAAGGAATTACGTTCAAGATCCTCAGGGCTCTCTGGGTTCTGGGTTCTGCCCATCTCCCCTGCCTCTTATGTTCTCTCCTCTGGTGTTGTCTGTTGTGACACTACTGGTCTCTGGCTGGAAGGCTTTTGACTCTCTCTACCCAGCTAAGTTAGGAGTCTAGAGCTGGCAGCCAATGGGGAGGTTTGGCCTACAGATCTTCTTCTTCTTCTTTTTTTTTTTTTTATAAGTAGGCTCTATGCCCCATGTGTGGCTTGAATTCACGACCCCAAGGTCAAGAGTTGCATGCTCTACAAACTGAGCCAGCCAGGTGCCCTCAGATTTTCTTTTTTTTTAGGTGAGATTTTCTTTTTCAATTGGGGGAAAATTAACACACAAAAAAGGGGCAGTCTTAAGTGCTCCTTTGGCAAGTGTGTTTTGCACCCCCACACAAGTTGAGGGAGGGGCAGAAGGAGAGGGACAAGCAGACTCCCCGTGGAGCTCAGAACTTTACATGGGGTTCAATTCCAGGACCCTGATATTGTGACCGGAGCCGAAGTCAGACGCTTAACTGACTAAGCCACCCAGCTGCCCCTGGCAGGTGTGTTTTAAAAATTATTTATTCCTTGTCAACATTTAAAAAATGAGATCTCACATAAAAATCCCGATTTCTGGTTCCTTTTGAAAAGCCAGAATTTGTTGACGTGTGCCCTCATTCCTGCATGGCAGCAATGAGCTGAGCTGGAACCACACATCAGCAACCCCTCTGGCTGGGACTCTGTTTGCTCCCAGTACCCAGCCTAACCCCTCCTGTCCACGTTCCCTACCAGGTACCTATTGTCTGTTCCTCTACAAGTCTCAGCTGAGATGATACTTTCTCAGGGCAGCCTTCTGGATCCTCATCAGACTAGATGAGGCCACGCAGTTTCTCCTTAGTCCCATGAACTTCCTTAATTGTAATCAACCCATTATGTGATTAACATATATATTTTCGGGACAGTGGGCTCCTTGGGGTGAGAGACAAAGTCTGTCTTGCTCCTGCCATTAGCCTTAGGGCCTGGCGTAGAGAAAGACCTCAGTGAACAGCTGAATCAATGAATTGGGGTGGGGAGGGGAAGAAGTGTTGGAGCAGGCAGGAAGCTGAATGTTCGCTAAATATTCAGTGTGTCTGAAGAGAGGCTGGAATGGTGAGGAGTAGTGGTTGGTGATACCAGTCAGGTTTGACAGGAGCTGGAGCAGAAGGGGCCTTGGCACTGAACTGAGTAGTAAACTTTAGCTTGAGAGCCATTGAGAGCCACTGTAGAAATTGAAGCAGGCAAGGTTTTAGGTTTAAGCTATTCAGAGCTCACTTCGGGACCAAATGAAGGGCAGGCTCAAGGGCGCGCAGACAGGAGGAGCAGTCAGGAGACTATGGGGTAACCCAGGGGAGAGGTGAAGGCCTGATGCACAGCCAGGGCTGGCGGGGCAGAGAGCTTGTGATGGGCTATGGGACTCGTGTAAGGCTGTGGTACAGCACTTTAGGGCAGAGCCTTGCTCATGCAGACATGTATGGAAGTTTGGCCACTGGGAGGAGGAGGAAGAAGGAAAAAGGAGGTTGGGCAGCTGATGAATGGAGGATGAATGATGGAGGGATGATGTCTGCCTGGTTAGCAAGAGGATGGATGGATGGATAGATGGACAGATGGATAGATGGCGGATGGCTGCCTGGGTAGAGTCTATTGGTGAATTTTTACAAATTTAGACTTTGCAGCAAGTTGTCAGCATACTTGTCCCCAGCATTTGGTCTAATCATTTTGCAGATAGGTCCTAGAAGATCTGTGTTTCAGCTCCAGAATTAGTCATGCTGCCCCTGGCCAGGCCCTGTCAAGTCACCTCAGAACCCTTAGCCCTAGGGTTCCAAGTAGCTGGACTCCAGTCGGGGAGGTGGTGGGTGTATGAGACCCTGTCTACAAGTGATTCTCCATCTGGCTGCTGAGAAAGGATGGCTGCTTCCCTCTCAGAGCTGACTTCCTATGAAGGCAAGAGAAACAAACTTAGAACTTATATTTTGGGTCCCTCGACCTTAGAGGATAATCTCCTTCAGTCTCACTTCATCATTTAGAATCTGAAACTAGATCATCTGGATTCTGAGGTCAGACCAGCGAGCACCTGTGCCAGTCCTGGAGCAATGAGGCCAGAGCCCTGTGGTTGGGCCCCTCAGCAGCAGTACTCAGTGGCTTGTGAGCTTTGTGACCAGATGGCTCCTCTCTCCCGTCTGGGGCATGGGTATACTGAAGAGGTCTGACAAGGAAGCTCTTGTGGGGCTGGAGGTCAGAGGTGGCACAGGTAGAGAGTCTCTGCATGAGGGAGTCACATAGAGATAGCCAGCTGTTGTCTGGCTCCAAAAAGTTGGGGAGGGGGTCTTCCAGCCGGCAGAGTGCGGAGTGAGTCTTTAACCTGCTGGGCCAGTGCATGGGCGCCATCTTTGCCGGCCACCTCGTGGTTCACCTGACCGCTGTCTCCATCGATCCAGCAGATGCCAACGTGCGGGACAAGAGCTATGCAGGGCCCCTGCCCATCTTCAACCGCAGCCAGCACGCACATGTCATTGAAGATCTGCACTGCAACTTGTGCGACGTAGATGTGTGAGTGAGTGTGGGCCGACGGTGTGCGTGGGCGGAGAGTGTGCCCCGGGATACTGCCAGCAGGCGCTCAAGGCAGAGAGGGGCATGCCCAGGGCTTTGGAGTTATCCTGATGCCTCAGAACCCTCGTGTTTCACACAGTCAAGAATCTTGACAGAGTGACAGAGAATTGGGTGAAGGAGAAGGAGATTGGAAACAGAAGATGAGGAATGGCATTTCCAACAGTTAAAGTAGGAAACATTTGGCACCGCCACAGACTTTTCTCATGACTAACTCTGCCAGTAACCCCTTCATCCCCCATTTCTCACAAGCATTCCCAGAGAGAGGCAGGGAGGGGAATTAATGCTAGAGTACTTACTATGTGCCAAGTGCTTATGAGCAACCCTGCAGGGTGGGCAGCATCTTTGTCACCTCACAGAAGAGGAAGAGCCCAGTGGTGCAAAGGGCTGAGAGGCCTACCTGAGGTCATATGGCTATTGGGTAGCAAAGCCAGATTCACAACCCAGCCTGCCTGGCCCCCAAGCCCATACTGTTATCTTCAGTTACCCATGAGGAATCTGAGGCCCAGAGACGCCAAGTGACTTCCTCCAGATCACACTGCTAGTAGGAAGGGCAGTCAGAATGTGCAGAGCCCATACCCCCTTGGCTGTTCCGGACTGCCTCCCTAGGCCCCTCCCTACCCCCCTGGAGCTTCCAGCCTCAGGCAGGGAATTGGGGAAGGGGGTATGGACCAAGGCTAGCTCCACATTTCCAATCTTGAGATCCAGCAGCCTGTTGAAGGGGGTGTGTCCACAGAACAGAGTAAGAGCCAACGGCATTAAGGCACTGAGGAGTTTGGTGTCAGATCATCCTTTTCTTTGCTAGGCACCGGCCAAGTGCACTGTTTTTTAGTGGGTGCTGTGGCAGCGGCTACCCACTCCGTTTTATTCTGGGGGAGGGGGTTGCAGCTCACTCCTCCACACCCCTTTGGGCTTGCATTCCTAATGTGGCCTCACCTCATCTGACCCCCTGCAGCGAACTGCTCACCTAGATGTCAGCTTGCTCCGCTGCCTTTGGCTCCCTTTGGGTAGCCCACACAGACAGGTTTTCTGGAAGAATGCCAGTAAAAATCCCATAGACTGCCAGGGAAACAGGGACTCAAAAATGGAGATGTGAGAAAAACCACTGCAGGCCCTGGACCCAGCAGCCTTGCTCTCTTCTGCTCCCTGGTCCCACACCTGCATCGTCTCCTGGCGCGGCGCAGGGGTCCTTGCTTGGAAAGGAAGCCCCATTTCCGTTTCATACCACCGTCAAGCAGGTGCGCAATCCCAGAGTGGGAGAGTGTAATGCCTCCCAGACCCTTCCTTCCTGCCTGAGCCCCTGGCCCTTCAGCAGAGGCCTCCTGTGGGTGCTCTGCTTCTCAGTGCCGCCAGAGGGCGTGCGCGCTCCCCGTCGCCAAGCTCCTCGGTGGAGCCGAGAGCCGGGCGCGTAACCTGCTCCAGGTCCGGCTTCCGGGTCCCTGGTCCCTCCGCCGCCGACTCCGCTGCCCAGCGGCCCGCGGGGAAGTGCGGGAAAGCTAGCTAACCGTGTTGTGCCCCTTCCACCCCTTCCCGCAGGAGCGCTCGCTCCAAGCACTGCAGCGCCTGCAACAAGTGCGTGTGTGGTTTTGACCACCACTGCAAGTGGCTCAACAACTGCGTGGGCGAGAGGAACTACCGGTGAGAGCGGGACACGGACGCATCTTTGTCTGGGGTTGCATGGGTCTGAGTGTGAGCCAGGGACCCTGAGCCTGCATATGGGGTGGGGCAGGGTTGGGGTGCTTAGAGGACCTGTAGCTGGTGTGCATTAGCGCGTGCTGCTCTGAGGGTGACGCTCCTGATGGCTGCTGCCTGGGACTGCTGAGCGGAGGTTTGGGGTCTTCTTCCTGCTGGGGCGGCCGCCCAAATTAATCTTTGCCCTAAGCCATTGACTGCAGGAGGAGTTGGGGCTGTGGGGTCAGAGGACTGGGTCCCCCTCCCATCCATGGGCCCTTCTGAGTTCTGGGCCCTTACCCAGCTGGAGCACCTGGGTGCTGACAGCTGCCCATGGCTGGGCCCAGGCTCTTTCTACACAGTGTGGCATCTGCCTTACTGGGTGTCCTGCTCCTCGTGCTGGTGGCCACTTATGTCTTTGTGGAGTTCTTTGTCAACCCCATGCGGCTGCGCACCAATCACCACTTTGAAGGTCAGTCCCAGCTCCAGGCCCACTCCCACCCTCCAGCCCTGGGCCTGTTCTGGTCGCTGGTCATAGCCCCATAGTTCACCCAGATGAGCAGTCTGCCTGTGCCTTGCAGTCCTGAAGAATCACACAGATGTGTGGTTTGTGTTCCTGCCCGCTGCCCCTGTGGAGACTCAGGCTCCTGCCATCCTGGCCCTGGCCGCCCTACTCATCCTTCTGGGCCTGCTTTCCACAGCCCTGCTGGGCCACCTGTTCTGCTTCCACATTTATCTCAGTAAGTCCCCCCTCCCCCCCTCCAAACGCTTGCGCACGCGCGCGCATGCACGCGCGTGCACACACACCTACATACACCCACACCTGCCTTGCAGGGGGATAGGGGTCCCTAGGCCACAGGGAGGTATCAGTTGTGCTGTAGAACCCTGAAGCCATGCTCCTTCTCAGTACTGGCTTTCTGTGGTAGCCTGGTCTCACTTCATGGATTAGTGTATTTGGGGACAGTGGTTTCAGCCTGGGGCCGGGTACCCTCCCTTTCATTCTGAACTCTAGGATCCCCTTTCCACTGCATTGAGCCCTCTCCTCACCCCCTCAGTGTGGCACAAGCTCACCACCTATGAGTACATCGTGCAGCATCGCCTGCCACAGGAGGCAAAGGGGGCCCACAGGGAGCTCGAGTCATGTCCCCCCAAGATGCGGCCCATTCAGGTATAGAAGTGGCCCAGAGGGCTAAGGGGGTGGGTGATGGGGCCTGGGTGTGGGAGGGGTGGTGGGCTGTGTAGCAAGCAGCAGTGATGAGACAGGGCAAAGGGAAGCAGGCCTGGAACCGCAGCTGGAGTAGGGGATGCTCGAGGCAATAGGAGCAAGGCCAAGCCTACACTAAGCACGTATCTGCTTGCTCAAGTGTGGGCAGAGCCAGAGGGAGCCCTGTGTTTCCCCGACCCCATATACACTCCTGTTCAGGCTCCAAGCATGTGCTGGAGGTCGGGAGCCTGAAAGTAGGCAGGTTGGGGCTGCAGAAGAGAGAGGAATGGACCAGCAAATAGGTCACTAGGATGGAGCCATCAGTTCTCTCCACCCGTGATCCTGAGCCCTTATACCCATTAGCCGATTTAATCCTTAAAAGAGCCCATGAGGCAGGTAATGTAACTGTACCCATGTTGCAGGTGAGCCTGTTGAGGCCAACAAGGGTTAAACAAGCTGGGTCTGGGAAGAGTTAAGGTCTTCACACTCTGAAGCAGAAACCCTCCAGCCCAGCTACTGACCAGCCTATCCCCATTCCCACGCCCCATGGCTTCCTGAGGTCAGCAGCTGGGGGTGGGGGAGTCCAGTTCTTGGAGCCCCCAGGGACTGGGAAGGCAGGGGGCCCAGGCAGGCCTTGCTGGGAGGGCTGAGCTCTGGATCCCAAGTCCTCATGGCAACTAGACACAAACACAGGCTGGTGGGTGGGTTGGGAGAAGGCTTGGGACCCCGCCTCTCCTGTTGTCATTGCCAGGGATGGGTCAGGCTGCCAGGCCTGGGAGGCCCGGGAGAGTGCTACGTTTGGTGGTGGCCCCCCTGCCACAGCACCATGTACATAAATTGGTGCCTGGCACTAAACCCATGTAAGTGCAGTGGCAGCCATCCTGGGAGTGGTTGTCTTCTCTATCCCCACTTCACAGAGGAGGCAGGCACAGAAATATAGGCAGGAGACTTTCTCAAGCTTCATAGTCAGTACCCATTGAGGCAGGGCCAGCCCTAGAATGCTTAGACTAGAGGGCTCTAGGCCCCTGCCCTGTAGTCACTGCCTGCCTAGGCTTTGGAGTCAGGTGTGGCAGCAAAAGCAGCAAGGGCATTTAATATCATCTGCATGTGACCTGAGGGAGGCCTCCCCAGGGGGAGGAGGGATGTGCTTGTCCCATTGCACAGAGGAGAGTGCTGAGGCTGAGAGGTACCATTTACTAGTCAGGAATGTGCACATTTTGAAGGTCTCTGTGAGAGGATCCTAGGGACAGCTGTGATGAGGGGAAGGACGTTTGAGTGGAGACACCTTGGTATACCCTCAAACTTCCCCAGCTGGCCAGGGCCTGGCTCCTGTCTCATCCTGGCCCCTCAGGCTTCTGGGACTATCCTCTGCTGCTGCTTCTCCCACCCCTCCTGCCTCACCCCCTTCTGGAGCCCAGGGGCACTAGGGTCAGCTTAGCCCCTTTCTGCTGGGCCTTGGAGGGGTACTGAGTCCACCCTGGGGAAGAGGAAAGATGTGGGGTGTGGATTACCTTGAGGTCCTAGTCATTACCTTGAGGTCCCAGTTCTCACCACTGGCCTCTGACTCCTTCTTTTCCAGTGTTCCTCTGCTGAGGCTGTCACCCCCACACTACTTTCCAAAGGGCTAGCCTGGTCATTGGTTGGGCATGAAGCTTACCCTGGGCTTCAATCTCTGTATCTGTGCAGCCAGCCTGGGGCCGGCTGGGCTCTGTCCCCCAGATCTGCCAGGGCCCTGTAGGCGGCCTCCCCACCCCCACCCTGAGCAGGAATGCGGGAGGGGCCCCACTCTGGAGCCGTTGCCCCCAAACATAGGCTTGTTTTAGAGACAGTGTTGCTGTTACAGTGTCATCTCTGCATTAGTCAGGACGCCTGGGTCTCCATGGAAACAACTTAGAAGCAGGCGACAGCTGTCCTGATGCCCTCCCCCACCCAGTGGGGCGGGGCATTGTCCTGGCTCTGCCCAATGCCCTCCATACCCGGGTTGGCTTTTTCCTAGCTTTTGTCTCCTCATCTCCTGTTCTCATGGGCATCCTGTGTGCTGGGTGGCAGACCAGCCCACTTCTGTGACCTCCTGGCCTCAGGTCCCTCTGCTTTCAGGGGTTGGGTCTGCCACTCCCAGGGTGGCTGTGAGGATCAGTGACTAAAGTAGACCTAGAACTTGCCTATAAGCCTGATCCCGGATGGGGCCGTGGTGCTGTTTTTTTCCTACTTCTTACTGCCTCCCATCATCCCACTAGCCCCCATCACTGCCCCCTCCCCCAGGTAGCCAAGATTGTGGCCAGTACCCTGAGGACTCAGCTCCAGTCCAGTCATGCACACAGCCTCGGGTGCACACCCTGGCATATGAATGGGGCGGGCCAGTCTCCCAGCCAGGGAAAAGATCAGTTCAGAGACTGGAGCCCTGGGAGAAGAGAGAACCAGGAGAGGGTTGCTCTGAGAGCCTCTTCCCCACCACCCACCTCGGCCAGAGCAGACTGGGTTCATTGGACCTATGAGGCTGGGGGCTTCCTGGAGGAAGAGTTTGACTAGATGAAGTAAGGAAGATGGTGGGGATGGGGTAAGGTCCAGAAGTGGGTGTTTTAAGCCTTGGCCTTCAGAGGGATTTTCCCAGCATAGCTGGGAAGCTTAGAGGACAGTCATGGACCTCTGCACCCAGACTTCCCAGAGACCAGTCAGAAGGGGATGTTCCGTACAGGATGGGGAATTGTATACAGGATGGGGTGGGCTCAGGACCCAGAAGGCCTTGGATCCACACCTGGCCCCCCAGCCTCCCTGACCCCCACCTTCCCCAGGAGATGGAGTTCTACATGCGGACCTTCAGCCATGTGCGCCCAGAACCCCCTGGCCAGGCCAGGCCTGCCACAGTGAATGCCAAGTGAGTGCAACCTGGGCATGTGCCACCTGGACATCTCTCATTGGCATAGCAGGGACATTCGAGGTGGGAGAAAGGGGGTAGGCCAAGGCCAAAGTATAGGTCTGGGTCCAGGCTGGCATGCCCTTGGACAAATCAATGCCCCTTTCTCTCTGTGTGCTAGGAAGGGAGGCTTATTTCGGGACTTCCAGTGGGGTGGGATTTGAGGAAACAATGGCCATCCAGCGATTACCCTTCCACTTCCCCCTCAGTCTTTCCCAGTTCTTTGCCACCCGAGGCCAAGTGGAACCCCCACCACCCTCCTCCCCAGAGACTCGGGCTCTGCCTCCCCGGATCCGACCCCAGGTAAGGGGAACTGGGCTGGCCTCCCTGCCCAGGAGGAAGGGGATGGGAAAGAAGCCTCTACCCTGCCCAACTCCTCTGCTTCTTTGGGCGATGTGGAGTCTAGGGAAGGGGCACTCAGGCTCTCCCCTCTCTCTGCAGAAAAAGAGAAAGCGGCGTGTGTATAAGGTGCCAACCTCTGGGAACTTGGACCCTGAATCGACGCTGCCCAGGCTGCCGGGTGAGTGTGTCTTCCTGACCGGATCCTGAGCTCTGAGGGAAGGAAAGGTAGGGCCCCGAGAGTGTCACAGCCCCCACTTTCACATTTTCCTCCATCCCCGCAGGGCCCCGGGCCCCAGGCCGCAACTCTAGCTCGGTGTTGGATTCTGCGGGCGCCAGTCCAGTGCACGCCGCTGGGCCTGCAGGAGCCTACCACTCCGCGTCAGCCGAGTCCATGGACCAGATTCCAGTGGCGCAGACGCGCCTGGGCAGCGCCGCTCTGGCCGCCTCTGGGGGTAGGGGCCGAGAGCCCGGGCTGGCGCTGCAGGTGCGTGCGCCCGCGGTTTTCGTGAGCCCGAGCAGCGGCGAGCCCGGGGCGCGGGGCGGCCCAGAGGCTGACCTGGCTTAGTCGGGTGGAGAGGCAGGAAAGCCGAGGAGGTGGAGCGGCCAGCCCGATTCTCTATGCAACACCCCCACCCTCGCCGCACCGAGTGCACTTTAGGAGCCTGTTCCGTCAGGCGGGATGGGACACCTTCCCCCACGACTCAGCAATACCCGCCCCACCGGCCCTGATGCTCCAATAAACTTTCTTTTCTTTTCTTTTTTTTTTTTTTTATAATGCTTTTGCGGACTTAGTGCATACTTTCTTAATGGCGAGGGCCACAGGCCATCCTGGAGCTGAACCGTGGTCAGTCGGCTTAGGCGCGGGGGTGGGAGGGGCTCGTACATTGAGTCACCACCCAGATCGTCGTATGGAAAGGTACACGTGGACCGGAGGCGCTCAGGTACAGGGCTCCTGGTTGTGAAAAGTCCTTGGAAGGCTGCCTGGAGAAGGTTATTTTTCTTGAAGATAGCGTTTATCCTTAGGGAAAACAGGCTTTGGGATCCGGAGGCAGCAGCAGGGGCAGAGACTTCGAGGCCGACACTGGGGTAGAATGGGAATAAAGGAGTACACGGACCCCAGAGGTCCTGGAGCTTTTCCTGCAGTTGGGATGGCAGTCGGTGTACCAGGATTCTGGGGCTGGGCACTCGTGATTCGCTCATTGTTCCCTCCTGCTCCCAATGCTCCCGAGTTGTGGCCTGGGTATGCCACACGTTAATTGGAGAGCTGTGGCCTTGAGCCAGCTCTAGACCCCACTGTCATTGAGGGAAGGGACTTCTCGCTCTTCTCCCACCCCAGCTCCCCCCACCCCACCTCCTGCACCCCTCCCAACCCCTGCCCGCTCCAGCTCCCAAATGGCCTTCTGCTGCAGCTTTGGGAAGCTTCATCTCCCCCGCGGAGGTGGGGGCCTGTTTTGAACTTTGGGCGAAGCCCCGGATGAGGCTGTTTTCCCATTAGGGGGTCATCCAAGGACGTCGAGAGCTGCAGAGGGCCGGTCTCCCCCAGCGCAAAGGCGGTAGAGCAGCCCTGGGAGCTGCGGGATATGGCTTTAGCAGTAGCTCCGCCCCCGCGGAGCGCGGAGGGGGCGGGGTCCGGTGGGTGGGGCCAGCGTGACCTTGGTCATTCTCCCGCCGAGACAGCCCTGGGGGTGGGACTCGCCGTCTCTATGGAGACCGAGAAACAGGGGATAATACGGCGGAACCGCCCGGGCTGCAGTCCCGCCCCGGAGCCGGCAGGGAGCAGAGCTTTGGAGCTGCCTGGTCTCCCGTGTCCGTCGGTCCGTTCTTGCGTCCTTCTGTCCATCGAGCACGCACCGCGGGAACAGCCACGAAGTAGAAGCAGGTAAGAGACCCAGGCGCCGACCACCCTAATTCGTATCCTGCATGATAAGGAAGGGGGTGGGGTGGGAGCGCCCTGAAAGGGGTTCCAACCCCAGATGGTACCGAGCCAGCCGAGCGGCCCTGCCCTGGGCCCCAGACGTTCCTCCCCCACCAGCTCGCCCGGCTGATTGATGACTCCAGCTGTCCCAGTGGGAGCCAGCGGGTGGCCCCAGTTCTTGGGCGTGGCTGCTGCATCCTTGGCCTGCAGACTCCTGGGACTACGGCCTGCGACCTGGCTCCACCTGATTAGTACCAAGAATCCTCCTTCCCACAGACGAGAGTGTGAGCACTAGATGCAGAATCCTTCCAGTCACCTGGGACAAGCATCTATGCTCCGCAAGCTCCCTCAGACTTTACCCTTGGGTCGGATCTTTGGATCCCTGGTGGGAGGTCGAAGTGTAGAGAGAGGGAAGGAGAGTGCTGTGTGGACTGGGATTGTGGGCCCACAGGGTCATTACAATGTAGGGGTTGTGGGGGACCCCAGTCCCAGAAATTGCAATTTAGGGATTGGTGAGGATGGTCACTGGGAGAGGGTTTTCAGTGTTAAGGCCAGTGGTAAATGTAAAGGGGGTGTAGTTCTGTAGGGGCCCAGGCTGTGATCACTGGAGGCCTTAGGATAAAAGGCAGAGGTAGATGTTTGCTGAGCCCACGACTGAGGGTGTGGTCAGGAGGCTGCGGTGGAGATGGAGGGTGTGCTCAGGGAGTCTTAACATGCGGACTCTCAGTGCAGTACCTGGGAGTCTGGAAATGCAAGTCTGTGGATGTGGACATCCGGGGGGCTTCAGGGAGGGTTGAGCATGAGGCCAGAAGACTGTGGGTGTGTGGACAAGGGTAGGCTTGAGGATGTGGTCGGAGGCTACAGGCGTATGGAGAGGGGGTGAGTTGTGAAGCTCTAGTTAGGGGGCTCAGTAAGAGCTACGGGTATGTGGATGGGGCTCCTAATCCCAGGACTGGGGTGTGTGTGGATGGAGGCAGCTGCAGTGGAGGGCTGAACGTGTGGTCAAGGAGTCCTCAGTACTGGGCTGTGTTACATGGAGGAAGTTTCAGTGCAGGGCTGTAGGTGTGGCCAGAGGACTGCGGGGGGGACTGTGAGGGTGTAGGAGGGACACTTTAGTGCAGGGCTGAGGGTATTATTGGTGGGTTTCTGTACAGAGCTGTTAGATGTGTGGGGGTGGGTGCTGAGGTAATGGTCCAGGCCCTCAGTCCCAGGGCTGGTTAAGGGTGTGGTCAGGGGAATAAGGCTGAGAATGTTGAGAGCCAGGGCTGAGTGCATTCAGCTGTGGGAGTGTGGACTGGTGTGACGGTGCTCAGGGTGTGGCCAGGGGCTTCCATAGAAGACTGAAGGGGTAGACACTGGGGGAAAATGCTTCAATGTAGGGGGTAGGTGTGAGGATTATAGGACCAAGACCGTAGTTCCAGTCACCAACATGCCTCTCGGGGCTGGCTCATAACTCTACAACCCCTACCCATCCTAGTCCCCAAATCACCTGCTCCTCCTAAACTCTACAGACTGGGAGGTTACAGTGGCAATGGATGGCAAGGGGCCAGGCAGCCACGGTTGTGCCCCAGGCACTGGGAGTGCTGGTGTGCCGCACCCGTGGGCCCCAGTTCCCTAGCCCAGCCCAGCCCAGCCCAGCAGCACTGGGAGCTTCTCTCTGAGCCGCCCTGACACCATCCTGCCCTTAGCAACATTCTCCAAGTAGCACTACCCTCCCTTAGCAACTGTCTCCAGGCTTCACAAACTGTGGCCAGGCCAGCCCCAGACTCTTGCTCCCCTCATGTTTTTGTTTAACAGCAAATAGTAACAAGGTCCTGGCTGGGCCAGCTGCACCCTTGCCTAAGGCATGCACCCCTGCTCATGCTTTGGCTCCCTTCTCAGCCTGGGCTGGGTCTTGCTGGATCCTCATGACTCTGACAGAGACCCCGTCCTCACTAAATACCTGCCCAACCAGCAGCCTGGCCTGGCCCTGACCTAGCTCGGCATGGAACTCCTAGGGAGGGGGGCCAGCTCCACCACCCTCACTTCCACCCAAGCAGGCCTTGTGCCAGGGCCAGACAAAGCCATGGCCCCAGCTGCTGCCCTCATAGTCTTTCAGGACAGTGCCACTCTGTTCCCAGCCTTGTGTGGGCATCATGATTTCATCTTCTGAACTCCACTCTAAGCCAGAGCTGGCATTAAGTGACCACACCTTTCCTCTCGGGGCTCTGGGGCCCAGGGACACACTGAGTGCTGGCCTCTCTC
This sequence comes from Ursus americanus, assembly GCF_024610735.1. NCBI lineage: Eukaryota > Metazoa > Chordata > Mammalia > Carnivora > Ursidae > Ursus > Ursus americanus. The sequence goes on along the minus strand of NC_142147.1, from coordinate 22,415,476 downwards.
CCCAGGCAGCTCCATCTCCAATTCAGAGGGTATATGGCATAAGTGCCCATAACTCAGACCTTGGTAGGTGTTGAGGTAGAGGCAGTGATGTTCTGTGCCTTGGGGAGGGGAGGCGCAGCTTGGCTGGGAGGTGACTGAGGTGGGTCCTCCCTACAGGGTGGCATGGCAACGAGCACAGATGTGGCTGGGCTGGAGGAAAGCTTCCGCAAATTTGCCATCCATGGTGACCCCAAGGCCAGTGGGCAAGAGATGAATGGCAAGAACTGGGCCAAGCTGTGCAAGGACTGCAAGGTGGCTGATGGAAAGGCCGTGACAGGAACGGATGTCGACATCGTCTTCTCCAAAGTCAAGTGAGCCCCAGGCAGTCCTTGCTTCTGATGTTCCCAGAAGGTGGGGAACTGGGGGGCTGGAACCAGGGAAGACATGGAGACGGGGGAAAACTCATGGTGCCCACATACCTGGCAGGGGAAAGTCTGCTCGGGTTATCAACTATGAGGAGTTCAAGAAGGCCCTAGAAGAGCTGGCAATGAAGCGATTCAAAGGGAAGAGTAAGGAGGAAGCCTTTGATGCTATCTGTCAGCTGGTGGCAGGCAAGGAACCAGCCAATGTGGGCGTCACCGTAAGTACCCTGGCTGGTCTTGGGTGGCCACTGAGGGGGATATGGGGAATCACGGCTGGGGGTGGAGGTCTGGACTCCCTAACAAGGCATCCCTGGGGGAACAACTCTATCCGAACAGAAAGCAAAGACAGGAGGTGCTGTGGAACGGCTGACCGACACCAGCAAGTACACAGGCTCCCACAAGGAGCGCTTCGATGAGAGCGGCAAGGGCAAGGGCATTGCTGGACGTCAGGACATCCTGGATGACAGCGGCTATGTGAGTGCCTATAAGAATGCAGGCACCTATGATGCCAAGGTGAAGAAGTAAGGCCTGGGAAGGCCCCCAGTGCGGCTGCCTCCAGCAGAGGCTCAGGCCTGGGCCTAAAGGGCACGTGGAGCAAGAGAGCCCTGTCCCCTCCCTGCTGGACCTACCACCCAGTGCTTTCTGCCCAGCCTCACAGGGCTAGCCCACCAGGCCTCTGACCCAGACTGCTCTGCGTCCCCTTCCCCTTCCTCCCTGACTTTTGGCTGTCTGGGGAGAGTCTGTGCCTATAGCCTCACTGCCCCAACCTAGCCCCTGGGCATGGCTAACCCCTGCGTGCTTGCCTCATATTTAAGCTGCTGCTCTGGCCAAGTGCCTAATTCTTACCCAGACCTCAATAAAGATACCTTTTGTACCAATATGGCCTGGTCAGGTTTATAATAATGGGGTTAATGACATTCACATCCTGCTGACCACTGTGTTACCACTCACTTGTATGTCACAGTTTTCTGATCTTTCCACTGGTAACGCTGCCCAGAAAAAGACACACCCCAGGCCCCTTCCATTAGCACAGAGCCAGACTGCCTGAGGATGCTCCTTGGGGGAATCTAAGGCCTTTCACCTCAGCCCTGACCCACAGTTCTAACATCACAGCTTGCCATCCTATTAGGGTTCAGTTTTGGCCTCTCCAGGAAAGAGGAATGAGACAGCAGACTAGGCCTGGCCCAGTGCCAGGCCTCAGGTCTATGCCCCCACCTCGATGGGGCTACCAAGGTTAGTTTTTTGGGGGTCTAGCGCAGAAGGTCAGAAAATGCAAGACCGGGAATATTTTTAGAGAGTAGACGGTCCGACTCCCTAATTTTATAGCTGAGGAAACCAAGGCCCAGAGAGTGAGGGAGCTTCTGCAGAACAGAGCCCAGAACAATGCCTCTTGCCCCAGGCCAGGCTTTTTCTAACAGTAAGCCCCAATACTGATTTCCAAAAATGGGGCTGGATGGCCAGTGACAGAGCCTGGCACCCAGCACCAGCCTTTGGCGTGTGAGCAGGGTGTCCAACAGTGAAGTGGCTTCTTCTCGCTGATTAACTCCCATTTGTTCAACATCCCAGGTTGGGAGGAGGGAGGGGAAATCTCTGGTCCCCAAGGACTCCTGGAAGTTTCCAGATCAACCTTTTTTCTTCTCTGAGGCTCTGGGTGTTAGGCTGTAACTATTCCCAAGCCCAAGGCTTTGGGGCCAACTCTCCTTCCTTCCTGCTGACAAGCGGGTTGGATGGGACTTAGGGCCTGCCCAGGATAGGGCAACTCCCAAGGGCGCTAGAAAAGGATTAACAGATCACACACACTGACAAATGCCTTTTTTCTCTCACCTGGATAAGGCAGCAAAGCAGTACAGCTATTTATTTCCTTATCCCACAGACTGTTCTGGGATGTTCCTGCTCCAGGTAGACCCAGAGTCCCTTAAGCCCAACTCTATGTGGAGTGGGGATGGAGAGGAATAGTATGGCTTGGGGCAGGGACACTGGGGAGATGAGGTGGGAGTTACAGGGGGAGGTCAGCACGTGGCCACAGCAGAGCCTTGCCTAACAGCTGACAGCTGTGGGCTCCTCCTGACTCAGCTGACCACATCACTTTGCCCAGGGAGGAGTTTCAGAGAGCTTTACCTCTCCCACCAGCAAACAGTAAGAGCAATGATTCCTCCAGCCTTATGGAATTTGTTGAATTGCAAACTTAAGTGAGCAAAATAAGAGTGAAACCCAAATTCTTCTGGCTTGCATTTACTAAAATACCCTCATCGTGAAAAGAATTTAACCGTATTGCAAATTGGTCCAGGCTATTACGCTGCAGGTGAGAGTACCATCCAATGTATAGGAGAGCAGCAGCTCAGCTCTTCCTGTGACTGGCAACGTGGCTTAGAGGAGCTCAGAGAGAGAACAGGCTGAGCCCCAAAACTCCACCTTATAGGAGTAAAGCCCCTCTTGAAAAGTAGTTATGGAGCCTGAGAGAAATCAAGGCCCTTCCAGAGCCAGGAAACTCCTTAAAGACTGATGGGTCTAGCAGAATTTGGTATGTGGCATCGACTGCTCAAACAATGCCACTTCAGCCCTTCAGTTAATTACGTTCCATCTTCCACAGTCTCCTCATGGTGGAAAGCTTTGGGTACCCTTGCTAGCAAAGCCAGGTAGGCAAGGAAGAGAGGTTAGGTTCTGTGGGATGGAGCCATTAAAACTCTATGTATGGCTGGCAAGAAGGCTACACTTGTCAGATTGGCCCTTCTCCTCCTTTTGGACGTAGAACTTCCCTGAGAATCCAGTTTCCATCCCAGCCCTGTTTCCTTTTTTCTCCCAACAGTGCCAGGCCTAGGGTAAGGAATCCCTCTCCACCTACTTTTGACTTGCTTCAGGAACCTTCCCCACTCCATGTTGAGCCTGCTGAGCCCCACAGGGCAACAACTCTTCGGCCCTTGACACCCCCCCATCCCTGCCCCTGCCATCTAGACCAAGAGAAATTAGAAAACACGCTGACTTCCCCAGACGTGGCCAGCAACTCAGAGGTGTGCCTGGCCTGGGGCAGGACCAGCCGCTTTCAGTGACAATAGAAAATGGGGTGAAAGGTGATTGACTCAGTCTGCTCCTCCTTAGAGGTATCCTAAATACGTTCTGGGTCTGGCATTATTAGATGTCCATAGGGCAAGGAAGGGAGGGCTGGGGTTGAAAAAGAAGTTCATTATTTTTCCCTTAATTGTCTGCCTAATAAGTTGGACTGTGTGCTGTGCCAGGGCCCTGAAATATGACAACTCAGGGCTACAAGGCTACCGGCTGAGGCTACCCTACCTGGGCAAGGCTTACACTCTTTGGAGTCCTCTTAATGGGGCCAAAAAGCCCTAGAAAAGTCAGGAAGGGGGCTGTTCTTACTATTTCCACAGAGTACGAGCTCACTCAAGCTCCTACAGGGCCACACAGCTCAAAGAAATTTATGGCTCCTCTGTACGTGCTTCTTTTGGGAACCCACGTATAATTCAGAGGTCTGTGGATTTTATTTATAACTCAGAAATGTGTGATCTTGGTTGTGATCTTCACGTCTCATTATTTTGGCTACAGCTCTCCTTCCCTGCAGAGTACCTGGGTCAGGGGAGCAAATAATGTGTAATCTTTCCACCTCTCTCTCTCTCTCTCTCTCTCTCTCTCTCTCTCTGATACGACCCTGGAGATGAAGAGAAGCACAACATGGAGTTGACAGTCCTTTGCCCTCTACATGCTCTCTGGCAACATTAGCTGCCTGGGCTACCCTGAAGCAGAAACATACTTAGAGCCACTTTATCTTTCCCACTGATTTTTAAATGTTCAACCAATCAGGATTCAAAGAAAAATTATGCCTCAGGTCTGAAATACAGGGTACTCATGTGTAAAGTGAGCCCAAATCTAACATTTGGAAACTTCATCTCTGGTCTGGACCACACCAGTCTTCTCTCACAACTCTACCTCCTCCTTGGTTCTCCCCTACTCCACATGGCCCTCAACCCATTCCTCTTACAGAGAAAGCTTATAAAACACAAGTGTCACTCCTTTGCCTTCCCATCTAAAATCTTCAAGGAGCAGTGTGACCCAGTTCTTACTCATCTCCTCTTAGCACCTCAGTTCCCTGAATGGACCCTATCCTTTGCCTGGTGACTTCCTATTCATTTTCCAGGTCTCAGATGAAATATTTCTTTAGGGGCGCCTGGCTGGCTCAGTTGGAAGAGCATGTGGCTCTTGATCTTTGGGTCAAAAGTTTGAGCCCCACCATTGGGCACAGAGATTCCTTAACATAAATAACAATAAAATTAAAAAAAAAAGATCATTTCTTTAGCGGACATTTCCTGACACCATACCTCCCAGGCTAGGACAGGTCCCCTGGTGCTATATTCTCCCAGCATCATGACCCACATCTTCCCTGCCCCGCAATCTCTCTAGGGGCTCCAGACTCTTCTACTCTGCATTTTTGGCCTGGGAGACTCTGCACGTCCCCTCTATCTGCTACCATCGTAATTCTTCAAACTTCCACTCAAATGACAAATCCTCATTGATGCCTTCTCCAATTCCCCAGAGTGGGAATTCCTGCCTCTGCCTCTCTCTCCCCTCTTCTCTTTTTCTCTCTCCAGGGCATCTTTGGGTTTGTAGTTAGACCCATTTGGTACCAATACCAAATACCATCACATGAGTTTTGCTTTTCTCAACTAAATTGTTGTCTGCTCCTAAGCTGACACCAGACAGTGTCACCTTTTCACTATGATGGGAGGAAACTCAAAACATGCTTGATGAACCCATCGATAAAGAGTCTCTGAAATTTGTTCTAACACAAAACACACCTGGCCATTGATGTTCTTTTTTTTTAACCTTTTAACCTTTTTGAAACCTAACATGGTTTCAAATGACACTCAGAAAAATATCTGACATTTTTTCCGTTTTCGACATTTTCAGCCAATGTTTCTATGTGATATGATGCCTAGGATTAAGTGCCAGCTATTTCTGTGGGCAGGGAGAAAGAATGACTCGAGGGGAGGAAATAAAGAAAGAAATAAAAAGGACCAATACAGTGTAATCAGAATAAGATTTTTTCTTAATCTTGTGGGTGAATACCACCATACTAGTGGCAATGACACCGAGAGCCCCGCTGGGGGTGAGAGGGAAGCTGCAGAGAAGGTGCTCTGCGCTAGCTCCATAAACTAGGCTCTGGAACAGAGTCTGAGACACTCTGTATTAGATACTGACCCGTGTCATGTGCCACTGGTGAGGAGGAAGGCAGCGCGCTTTTCCCAAAGGGTGATGATCTCCCCAAATGATGACTCTTCTCAGGAGGCAGGAGTGCTTTCCCAGCATAACCTTTTTGCTCTTTATTCAGCTGCTGCAGCAGATACTCATTAGTTACCACCAGGGACCTGAGGCATGGCGAAAAAGACAGTCATGAAATCATAAAAGCAATGTAGATGCTATTCAGACCTGAAATGTTTACTAAAGACAAATGTAAAATGAAGTAACATCTTTAAATAGAAAGAACTGACCGATTTATGAGTGGGTTATTTTAAAAGCAGGCTGACAGTTTCTTTCTCATTACAGTTCTGTTTGATTATGTTCCAGACTGACTGTAGCAATAACATAGTTCACATTTTATATAGTGATGGTTCTATTCTTTCCAAAGCACCTTCATGATGAGGTAAGAAGACTGGAAGACTGGCACCTGACCAGGCCTCCAATTTCTATCCCCAAATCTTAACTTCTACTTAGTCTAATTTATCCTAATTAACTAATGGTGCTAGTCATGGCTGTATTCTTGGACTCTGTATTACCATGTAATATTAAAAGCTATCAGAGACTAACCAAAAAAAATAATGCATGCACAATGCTGTTCATTGCAACACTATTTGTAACAGCCAAATACTGTCCACTTAAATGTCCATCAATAGAAGACTAATTAAATAAGCACACAGATGGAGTCCTATGCACTTATAAAAAGGAAGGAGAACTAACTCTATATACCACCGTGAACTGATTTCTAAGATAAAATGTTAAAACAATATTATGCTTTTTATATTTGTCTGAATAAGATAACATTATGTAGATTTACTTTGGGACCATGTAAATGTTTTACATAATTATAAAACAAGATTAAATAAAAACAATTAAAAAATTCCTTATGAATCAAAAGCAAAATGAAACAAATTGAAGCTGTATATTGATGGTTTAACAACACACAGAAGAATAATTTCAAGTTACTTTAAAATATAGCAATTTGACTGTACATCACTTAAAGAGATATACCCTAACGTTCTCAAAATGTGGTCCCCAAATCAACAACAGCATCACCTGGAAATTCATTAGAAATGCAACTTCTCTCTCCGCATCAGACCTGCTGAGTCAGAAACTCTGGGGGTGGGGGCCCAGCAATCTGCATTTCAGTTTTTCAGATGATTCTGATACCCCAGTTTGAGAAGGATGATTTTATGCTACTTCCCCTACTTTTGTATTTGAAATAATTATAATGAAAAGTTAAAAAAAAAGCCATCTAGAATGGGTCTGGGTGTAATTCTCTGAATATGAAGCTATCCTAATTCACTAGGTATCCAGGAAGTAAAGTTTGGGGATTAAGGTTTAGGGATGGGGTTCTTATGTTTAAACTTCATTGAAAGTCATAGTGAAGGTTTGCAAATCAAAATGTCAAGAGCTTCTGTAAATATACCAAGAGTCTTGAGGATTCTTCTGATTTGTCTAGCTGTCATCCTGAGAGAACCGTTCTTTGAAGAGGCTGATGCTGTTGAGCTCCTCTGAAGAGAACAAATACATTGGACTTTCCGTCACTCTCCCTAAGTGCTTGATGTCTCTTCTGAGATCATTAGGAGGCAGGCATTTTCCAGAAGAGCCAGATGGCTGATTTGAGGGGCATGTAGTGACCAAGGAAAGCTAGCTGACTCAAACAAGGGTCCTGTTGGATCTAGTGAGAAACTACTTATTATTGAGGTGTTGCAACCCACCAATGGCAGCAAAGACATTTCGTCCCTCATGTGTCCTGGAATACAGGAGGTTTATATACAGACACACCTAGGTACATGAGGTTTACACAGAGAATGGAGTTAATGTGAAAAGGATATAGATATTATCAAATAAGACAAAGCAGATAAAGGGAAGTAAATATCTGCTTCTAAAAGTCAGCTGGATAGGCCCTCTCTTACCTCTGACTTTCATGGAGAAGGACCACTGTCTCCTCCAGCTTTTTCAGCTGGGCAAGCTCCTGGTTCAGGCAAGCCACCTGCATGTTCAGCTGTTGGTTTTTGCGCAGAAGATCATCTACAAAGGGTACAGGAGCCAGGTGTGAACAGGATTCCAAGCCACTGTCTTTGAGCAGAGCTTAAGTAGTCAGGTAGCCTTCTTAAAAAATTGGGGGCCCCACCGCCTCCATCTCCACACTCCATTCACCACTCCCTCCTTTAGAGAGATAGCAGATATGGGGCTTAGGAACAGAGAGATCTGAATTAAAATTCAACCACTTAATATTGCACATTAGTTTATTTTTCTGAGTTTCACTAGGGCTCATAACCCTGCCCCACATGATTATGAGGATTCGATCCTCATTTAGCATAGTCAACACACATTAGGTTTCCCTATATTCTCCATTTTAGTTTGTGAATGTAGGTCCTTCACTTCTTGCAGAATCTGTGGAAACATCTGGAACTGCGTCAGGCACATAGTAATAATTCAATGAGTGCTCGCAGAAACTGAATTTGTAGTCAAGACACTTATACTTAGCTCCCCAAATATGTCACTGATGCCTGCAATAATGAAGTAAGTAAAAACACAGGAACTATGGTCCTAAGGAAGTCAGTCTTCTAGAACAGTACTTCTTAAACTTCAATATGCTTACAAATCACCTGTGGATTTTATTAAAAACAGATTCTGATTTAGTAGGTCTGAGGTGAAGCCCGATATTCTACATGTCTAACAAGCTCCCAGGTGATGCTAATGTTTCTGATCTACAGATCACCCTTTGAGTAGCAAGGTTCTAGAAGGAGGAAAACAGAGCTACAACAGCTGTATTTATCACCAATAAGCCAAAATACAGTACTGGGCTTTGTGGTCGATTCAAAGTGGGTATCTAGTGAACAACATCTATTTTCAGAGTAGCTTAGTGGAGATGCCTTGATTATTCAGGCTTGTGAGAATCAGATAGTGATCAGTTTCAATTCTGGAAATTCAGTGCTGACTTCCAAATCAAGTTTCTCATGTAAATCCAAATGCCCATGATGTTTGCTTAGGGGTGCTAAGTTAGATGTTTAAAGCCAAGGGTAGACCACATCTAAAATACTGGCCTAAACTATGCTGATAATAAAGTAGTACAAATCAAGATGTCAAAGGGATACTATTTTTCACTTATCACAATGGGAAAAAAGTAAAAAAACAAAACAAAAAAGCAAAAACCGGAGTGTGGGCAAGGATGGAGTGAAAAGGGCATTCAAATACACTCCCTGCTGATGTGAATGTAAATTGAAATAACCTTGCTTGGGAGTGATTTGATAATAAGCAAAAAAAACCAAAAACCAAAAAACAAAAAAACCCTCAAAAATGTCCACATCCTTTGAGCTATTAATTCTACTTCTAGGAATGTCTCCTAGGAAAATAGTCTGAAATTTATGTACATAAGCAGCTGCAATAGTCATCATAATGAATATTAAGACTCTCAGCTCTATCAGAAGGGAAGAGACAATTTCGGAGAAGCACTTCTACTCAGGTCTTCATTCAAGCATTTCATTTCAAGTCTTCTGAATTTTTGGAAATTCTTTAGAATTATTCATGTGATATTATAGGAAATGCCTCTGCCATTAAATAAATAATATTAGGATGTAAAAATCAGATTGGTAATTGCTTAGGGTAGAGAGTAGGGGAAACTCATTGCACAAGGGTCTGAGGTAACAGAAATGTTGTGTATTTTGGTTGGGATGGAATTAAAAGTGTATATATTTGTCAAAACTCATCTAACTTAAAATGTGTGCATTTTGTTGTATGTTATTTATTTTTAAAACAAATTTTATTTTTTAAAGTTTTTTTTTTTTTAAGATTCTTATTTATTTATTTGAGAGAGAGAGAGAGAGATTGAGAGCACGAACAGGGAGAGAGCAGAGGGAGAGAGACAGACTCTGCATCAAGGGCGGAGCCCAACGTGGGGCTTGATCCCACAACCCAGAGAGCACGACCTGAGCTGAAATCAAGAATCAGATGCTTAACCAACTGAGCCACCCAGGCATCCCTAAAAGATTTTATTTTTTAAGTAATCTCTACACCTAACTTGGGGCTGGAACTCACAACCCCAAGATCAAGGGTAGTATGTTCCACAGACTGAGCTATCCAGGTGCCCCTCACAAATTTTAAGTTAAAAATATAGGTATAGACGTATGATGAAAGAAAATAGACCAAAAATAATAATGGCAGTTATTGCAGGGTAATGGGATTATATTTTCTTCATATTTTTCAAACTATCTATAAAGAACACGACCTTTTCTTAATTTTAAGTAATTTCTACATGTGGGGCACCTGGGTGGCTCAGTCAGTAAATTGTCTTGCCTTTGGCTCAGGTCATGATCCCAGGGTCCTGGGATCAAGCCTACATCGGACTCCCTGCTTAGTGGGGAGCCTGCTTCTCCCTCTCCTTCCCGCTTGTGCTCTCTCTCGCTATCTCTGTTGCTCTGTCTCTCTCTAATAAATAAAATCTTAAAAAAAAAAAAAAAGAGTACTCTCTACACCCAATGTAGGGCTCAAATTCACAATCCCGAGCTCAAGAGGCACACCCTCTATCTAACTGAGCCAGCCAGGTGCCCATAGAACATGATCTTCTGCTATAAACAGAAAGTGTCAATCTCAAAAATAATGACAATAATAACATCTGTACTTGCTTTACACTGACAAAGAGCTTCATATGGTAACTCAAGCCACTGGCATTACAACTCTCTGAGGCAAGATGATTGTTTCCATTTAGGAAGCCATGTGACCTTTAGATGATGAAGCTTATTAAACGGGTCATCTATAAACAAACAGTTGTCTTGGGACACACTACATGTTGCTTTCCTGAACTCACCGTAAGTGTGTGACTGGTGCCCACTCACAATCAAGGTAGCAGCATCTTCCTCCAACTGCTTGATTTTTTCTGACAAAATGAGGTTTTCTTCTAGCACTCTGACCAGTTTTTGCTTCAAACTTTCCTTTAGATGAGAAAACAAAATACATTAAGAATCTGAAAATCTGTGGAGGGCTTTTAGAAGACTGAAAAACAATTTCCTCTGTTTACTGATAAACGAAATGGAGGTCAGCATCTCTCTTTCTCATTAGAATTTTAATTAATTGGTAAACATAGCTCAAGTGCAGCAAACAAACAGCACAAAGAGATGCACTCTTCCCTCTGAGTTATCCACGACTCTTGCAGACAAGTGCTTCTTTTGACAAGTGGCCAGCAATTCTGAGTCATCTATCTGAAGTTTCTAAATACTCAAGTTGGTGTGTGAAAATCCTTTTATGTTAAGAAAAGAGGGGAAAAGCCTAAGGATATGAGTCCCTTCTTCCTTTCCCAAAGTCAGCAGCCCAATGCTCTAGGAATGGCCCATGTTTCAGGGTTCTCGGTTCCATCAGAAGAGAGGAAAGACAATCCCAGAGATACTGGCCTTCCCTCATTGGAATTAAACCACAACCTTCTAAAATATGAACCTAAGTATTTTCATTCTGAGATCTTTTTTTTTTTTTTTTTCTTTCTCCAAGTCTTTCTTTAGAATTTTTGGGATAGAGCTGGGATTAGGGAGTCATCCCTGCAGAACCTCCAAGTTGTTCCTATGCTGGCAAGTTTTGTGTTCCTGATTTGCCTTGACTGACTTCTCTGTATTTTCATTCCCGGACATCTAGGTTCATGGTGATGATGATCGTTATGGCACAAAGCTGTTCTAGTTTGGCTGCTCTGTTCTTTTCTAGTAAAGAAAGAGTAGGCAAGGAAGATGACAGAGGCATACCATGTCATTAGGGACCACATGCCCAGCTTCCTTCAGTTCCATCTCTCTCCTGCGGAAGGTTTTTGACATGTCTTCAGGACGTGAGTGACACCACTGCTGGGAAGGAGCAGGGACTACCAAAGTCAGAAGTAAATCTCGGGCAGGACCTGCCAAAAATTCAGGTTGGGCACACGGGCCAATCTTAAAAGCTAAAGCACAGAATTCCTAGTCAATAACTACCAGCTCTGTAGGACAAATACGGTAATCTAATATTTCCTTTTTACAAAAATTTATTAAGTGTCTGTAAGAGCTGATTCATAATGGATAAGAAATTCTATCCCATGCCTTCTATGGAGAAACAACAGTAGACCTTCATGAGTAGACCCTCAACAGCCCTGTGCTATTCTCTAGTCACTGATGAGTGGCTCCTGAGGATAATTTCCTAAAAAATGAGAGCAAAGAGTCAATGCGGTAAGGAAAATATACTAAGACTTTTTCTCCTATGTGTCCCTTAAGAAATTAAAAAAAATTAAGCCCAAACAACTTTAAAGTTTCTAGTTTTTCCTAAACATTTACCACCACCAAAAAATCCTTGAACTCGGGGCGCCTGGGTGGCTTAGCGGTTGGGCGTCTGCCTTCGGCTCAGGGCGTAATCCCGGCGTTATGGGATCGAGCCCCACATCAGGCTCCTCCGCTATGAGCCTGCTTCTTCCTCTCCCACTCCCCCTGCTTGTGTTCCCTCTCTGGCTGGCTGTCTCTATCTCTGCCGGATAAATAAATAAAATCTTAAAAAAAAAAAAAATCCTTGAACTCTTTTTCCATTAAACAACAAATAAACACATGGGGGCAACATTTGCAGTATGATTTTTCCTCCAATCTCCTAAAAAAAAAGTCCTAAGAAGAGTCCAAGTCATTAATTCATTCAAGTTTTTCAAATCATAACATTTCAACAGGCATCTTAGAATTCTGATGTTCAAACCCAATTTTCATTGTTTTTATTATTGGCACTATCCCAAGGATCATAAAATCCTTTCATAATCATGAACACCACAATGCTCTATTTTACATATCTCATCACTCTACATATTACCCAAAGACTAACCAAAAAAAAGTCACCAGAGGGACAAAACAATTAGTACATGAGGGAAGAATGTTGATAAAACAAAAAACAGGGAAGAAGATTATGAGAAATGCAGATTTGCCAATTACTGTGCCGCTGACAAATTTTGGTGATCATGGGAACAATTTTTCCCCTGCAAGTTAAGGGAGCTGAGTGGCTTTTATAGGAACACAGAGCAGAAGCAAGGTCTGAGCCCTTCTCCAGGAGCTGAGAATGCATTCACTTACCGAGAAACTTCTTGTTAAGAAGAAGAGAGCCAGAGCCATTCCAGTGCTTATCCACAAGCTCCAAGAGCTGTCTGAGGACAGTGGCCACATGGGAGGTTCTGGCAGAGATCGGGGGACTGTGATTTCCTGGCAAACCATGCAAACTGCCCAGGTCACTAGAGAGAGGCTCAAGAAAAAAAAAAACACAAAAAACCAACCATTTGTCATTCTTACACAATATGGGAAGTAAGAATCTGGACATTTAAAGTGTTAACATTAAAAAGAAAAAGGTGGTTTCATCTTTCAGTTTGGATTTGAATAGAATGTTATTTATGTCCAAGCAAATATAGTAGTATATTCAAGGATAATTTCAAAGATTACAGTATACTCTATCATAATTTTCTGTAGAGATTTTTAGAAGAAAACATTAAATAAGTTTAGACACCTACAACTATGGCTCAATATATTAAATTATGTAGTATAAAAAGATTAAACTTGCAGAACATTTTAAAAACCTATTACAGATCACAAAATAGGGAGTATTTTTTTTTAATTTTTAGTTTAGTAACCTCTATACCCAACATGATGCTTGAACTCATGACCCTGATATCAACAGTTGCATGCTCTACCGACTGAGCCAGCCAGACCCAAAAATGGGGACTATTGTATTGTATTTTAAAAGATTCATTTACTTTAGAGAGAGAGAGCATGAGGGGAGGGGCAGAGGGAGAGAGAATCTTAAACACACTTCACAATGTGAGGCTCACTCCTATGACCCCAAGATCATGATCTGAGATGAAATCAAGAGTCAGATGCTTGGGGCGCCTGGGTGGCACAGCGGTTAAGCGTCTGCCTTCGGCTCAGGGCGTGATCCCGGCGTTACGGGATCGAGCCCCACATCAGGCTCCTCCACTGTGAGCCTGCTTCTTCCTCTCCCACTCCCCCTGCTTGTGTTCCCTCTCTCACTGGCTGTCTCTATCTCTGTCAAATAAATAAAAAAAAAAAAAAAAAAAAAAAGAGTCAGATGCTTAACCGACCTTGCCACCCAGGCACTCTTGGGGAGTATTTCAAAAACTGTAACTCATAAGCTTATATTTAGTATTTTAATATTTAACAAACATAAATATTCTATAACATTTTAAAGATTTTATTTATTTATTTATTTATTTGAGAGAGAGAGAACATGGGCGGAGGAGAGGGGAAGAGGGAGAGGGAGAAGTAGACTCCCTACTGAGCAGGGAGATGGACACAGGGATCCCAGGACCCTGGGATCATGACCTGAGCCGAAGGCAGATGCTTACCCAACTGAGCCACCCAGGTGCCCCTATAACATTTTAAATATTATATGTTAAATGTTATTGTTGGACCCACTACTAAAGATTCTTTTTATTTAGTAAGACTCTTATAGAAAAATGTATAGGTCGATCTGTCCAGTAAAATTCACAAGTATTTTGTATTCATTTAGATATGATATATATATATGTATGTATATGTTTATTAACTCATGACTGAATGAATAAAAAGCAACTGTGAATAATTTTAAGATTTAAGATTTTAAGATTATAAACATCAGTGCTACAGATTTCACTCTTCAGCTGACCCAGAGCCCCTGGCAACTTCTTCATTTGCTGCTGTGGTAAACTCTCTCTGCCACTTCCTATTATCAGAGTATGCCTCCACAAAATTCATGCTCTGGAAGTAGATTAGGGTGTGTTCTCACTGTGACAGAAATAAGAAAATGCAGCAGAAGGGGAATGCCTTTCCTAAGGGCAGGAGAGTCACAGGCTTTGGCCTGGCAGTATTAACCACTGGCCTCTAAAAATCCCTTTGAACTTGTAGTACCCTTGGTCAGAATCACTGCTACCCTCAGCAGAACTCCATTGTGGTCTTGAATCTGATGTGTTTGTTGGATAAGCACAAACAAACCAATACTTGCCTCACTTCCCGTAGCATCTCTGAAACCAATCTTTGGATTCAGGGTGGCAAGGATATTGTCCTTCCGTTTGAATCCTCTCCTTGATGGGCTTAATGACCTCTTGGTCAGATTCTCTCTGTGTTCTGAGGTCCCAGTAGGCAACAGCAGTGTCTGTAGAGAGTCTCCCAGGGCGGGGTTGTTTGGGAAAGAACCATGTGCTGGTGTTAAATCACTGAGACTGGCAGATAATTGCTGCTCTACCTTAACCAGCAGAGCAGGGTCACTGTTGAAATGGGTTGTGGCATACAGATCTGTGAAGGAAACAGGCTGGAAGATGACCCTGCCTTTCAACTCTCTCATGTCTCACTTCCAACATCATCCCCCCTGGAGTCCAATGGTCATAGTAACCTCTCCCTACTATACATCCTCAACTCTCTGGATCCTCCCCTCCCCCAACCTGACAAAACCCCAACTCTGGCTAAATCCAACTGTCCATATACTCCAAGCCTACATGAGAGCAGTAAGCAGGGGCTTGAGAATCTCTTCTGTCTTCACTACTATGAAGGAGTATGTGAAATGTATTGCTCTGACTGTGGCTAGAGAAGACTAGATGCTACTAGAAATACGTCCTGGCATGCTATTTAGCTACAAAAGTACATAGTTATGAAGCTCACATTTCTACAAATTTTCTGTAATACTATATCTACCATGTTAAACTCATATCCTGCACATTTCTAGAGGTTTCATTGGCTACTGATACCCCAAAATCGAATTTAAGAAATGCTAATGAAATTTAAGAAATGTTAACTCCAAAATTTCCAGTTATACCTCTATCTCGTGACTAGGAAAAAGGGCTATAAACTGACAAGAAGCTATTACCTGAACTAAGCTTCAAAAGCCTTCCGGTGCTGGAGTCAGGGTTTGACAGAGAAGTCAGTAAGTCTCCACAGGAATGGGATGTGGAGGCCTTCATGTCATTTGAAGGCTTTATGCTATATTCTCGGTAGTTCTTGCTTCTCTGAGGCCTTTTTCCAAGACTTCCGTGCAGGGACAGATTGTGAGAACAATGGCTATCATAATTTTCTAGACCAACATCTGAAGGTAACTGATAGGGATGGATCTGGCTAGAATCACCCACATCCAGACGTTTACCCAATGAGACATCGTGGGTAAGCTGATAAGTATCAGGTTTTAGTATCAAATCCTTTTCTGGAGAAGAACCTGAAGACTTATTGTCCAAAAAAGATAGTCGGTACACTTCTCTAGCCATCTTCTCTGGGGATCGGACTGTGGACTGACGAGGAGAGTAGTGTCTAAATTCTAACCACCACCAAGAGGAAAAGAAAACACAAAATACAATGAGAATTCTTCTTGGCTGAGTTAGGGTACCTCTGTTCACTAGACATACCTCTGTCTACCAGAAAACGTTTTCAGGAAGAGATGGTTTATAATTTTGATAAATAGTAGCATAAAATGATAAAAGGACTTTTACATGGAACAACAACAAAATATGCTGGACACTGTGTAAACAGTAAAGAATCTTTAACATTCTGGAGATAAATTTCATATCAACCTAATCCCCTAGGAATTTCCTCCTAAAACTATAGTATCAGAGTTTTCTAGATGCTGTTTTCATATAAAAATTTTGGTGCACCCCATATGACAATAGCTGTGATCTTATGTCTTCAGTCTATAGACAATAGTTGGTAGGTCTATGATTTTATAGACTCCTCACAATAAAGCTAAGCCCACCGCCACCCCCAAACTCCACTCAAAAGTTCTAGGTTCATTCGCTGGGAACCAGTATCCTAAGCCAATTAAATGGCAGGGAATCCAAAACCTATGAAAATCCCTAACCAGCTATAAAGCATTTCAGACAGCTGTATGTCATCTCTAAAGAGTGTCAGAGTGGGGTAAGTAGAAGTCTTTGTGCTCTTTAGAGTTTTCAGAGTTTCATATGCTTAAAGGTCTTCCTTAGGAAGCATACCCGAGTTAGTCACATTAACTTTAAAAAAAAAGTACAACCAAGGACTTTTTATCTCCATAGGACCTACAGAATATCAACATTTTACCCAGGGCCAGCCTACACAGTGAGGAAAAGATTGTAGAACATTTTTATGTAACAAAAAGAATCTAACAAGTGATGAGATTAAATAATTCAGACTGTGCCTGTTATTGAAGACATTAAAAAAGTGGGATGATACATCTTCTTAAAAGCATCAAAGAGCTTGTTAGCTAGTGAGGATTTTATAGGCCAAAATCTAGGAAACAGCAAGGACACACATAGGTAAGTCTAGCACTGAAAGTCACATTTACCCTCAGAAGTTTTAGGATAACAGGGACAGAAGTTTAACATCCATCCAAAGTTAGAAGTATGACAAACCATCCCTACCTCCATCCCCCCCACATACACATTAAGAGGGAACCCCAAGCAGAATGCAACCTCAGAGTAAAAGTAAACTGGAAATAAGCCAGCCCTTGTACTGACTGATAATCCGGGTTTGTATCATCTGAGGGAACCTTAAGTTTTGAGCTTGGATTTAAGTGATTCCCAGAATGATAGTGTCCCAGGTACCTGGTAGAAGCAAATGAAAATCTGATCTGGAAAAGATACCTTTATGTAAGACTTTAAATAATTCCTATAGTTTTTCAAATACACAGCAAATAGCCAAAGCAAAGGAACAAAAAAGGAAAGAAGACAACATAAGTATGAGTAGAAAAAAAAAACAATAAATTTCAGATACTGGAATTAACAGATACAGCCTATGCAACAGCTATGTTTACTATGTATAAAGAAATATAAAACAAGCTGGAAAATTTCTGTTTATAAAAACTGACCCAGCAGACTTGAAAAAGAACAAAATAAAACTTAGAGAACTGAGAAATAAAACTATTAAAATTAAGAACTCAGCAGACAAGATTAACAGATTAGACACAGCTGAAGAAAATGTTAGTGAACTGAAAGATGAATGAGAAGGAATTATCCAGAATGCAAATCAGAACCCTGAACACTGCCAAATGAAAAATATAAAAGAATAAGAGAAAAAGGAAAAGAGGACAAAGTAAAAATCTCTACTATATATTTATTTAATCAAGAGTCCCAGAAAGACAAAGAGAAAGAATGAGACACAAACAATATTTGAAGCACTTTTCAGAATTAGTAAGACACAATTCACAGATTCAAGTGTAATAAATACCAAACTGGATAAATAAAAAGAAATCCACATATCATGCCAAAATTGAAGAAAACCAAAGACAATTGGAAAATCTTAAAAGCAGCCAGAGAATAAAAGACAGATTATCACTGCAGGAGTGACAGACCTCCAGTGGACTTTTCAAAAGCAAAACCAAAAGAATACAGTGGAATACCTTCAATATTCTGAGAGACGTAACTGCCAATCTAGAAATTTATAACTGGCCAAAATACTCTTTAAGAATAATGGTGGAATAGAGGCATTTTCACACAAACAAAAACTGAAAGAGTTTAACAGAATAAACCCACACTAAAGGAAATTCTAAAAGACATACTATAAGCTAGAGAAAAATGATCTCAGAAGGGAAATCTAGGATGAAAAAAAGAAATGAAGAACAAAGTGATAAATACAAGGATAAATTTAGATGAACATTGACTGTATAAAAACAATTTCACGTGGGCTTAAAAATGTAGGGAATTAAAATCTGTAATAATAATATTTAAATCAGGAGAGACTGAAAGGGGCAAAGTACTTCAAGGTCTTTAAATTATCCAAGAGCAGGGGCGCCTGGGTGGCACAGCGGTTAAGCATCTGCTTTTGGCTTAGGGAGTGATCCTGGCGTTCCGGGATCGAGCCCCACATCGGGCTCCTCCACTAGGAGCCTGCTTCTTCCTCTCCCACTCCCCCTGCTTGTGTTCCCTCTCTCTCTGGCTGTTTCTATCTCTGTCAAATAAATAAATAAAATCTTTAAAAAAAAATTATCCAAGAGAAGAGTTATAAGTTAAGGACTCATATTGTAGTTTGGTGAATAATAATAAAGGTACTGAAACAGTGTATAATTTATAAATAAACTAGTAGAGAGAAAAAATGGATGAATAAAAACATAATAAATCTAAAAGAGGGTAAGAAAGGTAAGAAAAAGAAATAAGGAACAGCCAGACAGTTCAAAAAGTCAAGAACAAAGGAAGTCAGAATATCCACTCTTCAACCAGAAAGGCCTCACAGATCACTAAGCATCCAGGGCAGCCCCCAACAAAAGCAGAAAGAGTTAGCTGACCATATAGGGCCCCAGGGCTGAGACATCTCCATCTTCTCCCAAATCTCATCACATCTAGGTTTCTCTGATTAGCGTGGAGAAAAATACTCCCTGAACAAAATACTTACCATCTTCCTGGTGATTGTCACTTGGGATCTCCCTTCTTGCCACTTCCTGCAACAAAAAAAAGTTTGAATGTTTAGGAAAAGAGAGTTAATGGGCATCCAGATGTGAGCTTACTAGACATTTCCTTTAAAACAAATACTAAGATATTTTATAATAGTAACTGAGATAATTTCTAAGTTACCTAAAGAGAATCCCCAAAAACAAAGCAATCAACTAAATACTAATGTTTTTATAAGATGAAGGTATTGTAAACTCAAACTGAAAAAAAATATATCTTACTTTTTACTAGTACAGTGTTGATTATCCAAAAGTGGATTAATCAGAGCCCTTCTTCTTTTTTTTTTTTTTCTCCTTCTGGCTATTTTCAGCAACTTCATTGCTCATAATTTATCAGAGAAAATGCAGACCAAAGGAGAAGTTCAATATAAAGTAGTCAGTTCTGCTTCCTGCATCATACTCACTCATACAAATGAGTCTTATATAATGGTTGTATCCCCCTCCCACCAATTTTTTTACTAAAAACTTATTTTATTTTTTTAGATTTTTATTTATTTGTCAGAGATAGAGAAAGACAGAACACAAGCAGGGGGAGCAGTAGGTAGAGGGAGAAGTCGGCTCCCCGCTGAGCAAGGAGCCTGATAAGTGACTTGATCCCAAGACCCTGAGCTCATGATGTGAGCCAAAGGCAGATGCTAAACTGACTGAGCCACCCAGGCGTCCCTAAAAACTTATTCTTAATTCTTGCCTCATCTTGCACAATCTCTACCTCCCCGTTGCCCACAGCTTCTATGCCACCTTTACCTCTTAACTTTTCTTCTTTTATGTTCCAATGAAGAGGCAGCTTTGGGAAAGCCACCCTTGAGATGTTAAGATTCAGTAATTAAAAGTCAGAGGTAAGGACACCTGGGTGGCTCAGTAGGTTAAAACCCTGGCTCTTGGTTTTGGCTTAGGTCGTGATCTCAGGGTCCTCCATGGGGCTCCAAGCTCAGCAGGGAGTCTGCTTCCTCTCTTTCTCTCTCTCTGTCTCTCCCCCCCAGCTCATGCTCTATTTTCTCTCTCTCTCTCAAATAAATAAATCTTAAAAAAAAAAGTCAGAGGTGGAAAATGTAAGAAGTAAGGTAACAGGAGATGGAGACATTGGATAGAGAGGAGAAATTTTAAAACCAGCCAAAACCTCTAATTGTCGTATCCCTGTTTGAGAGCCAAAACAATTAGCATAAAATGTGCTAAAAGTTGTAATGTATAAATATACCACTTTCGATAATGGGGAGAGGGAGGAGGAAGATTGCAATTAATGGAGAAGGTCTTCTGCATTCTGTCTTCCCTTCCTTCCTTTTAAAGGGTCTAAAATGCCTTCATCAAACAAGTCCTCCTAGATCTTCATAAATAATTGAAAGTCCAATGAATTGTT
Organism: Ursus americanus; assembly: GCF_024610735.1. NCBI lineage: Eukaryota > Metazoa > Chordata > Mammalia > Carnivora > Ursidae > Ursus > Ursus americanus. The sequence continues at coordinate 22,395,115 of NC_142147.1, read as the reverse complement.
AGTATTAATCATTGACTAGTCAACAGATCAACAGGAAGGTGAATACATTACCTGTGTTCCCAGTGGGAAAGTGTCTAATTTCTGATCTGGTATACCACAGCCCTGAGTTGCAGAAGTACTCATTAGGGAATCCTTTATTTCCCGGTTGGGGAAGGGAATAAAAAGTCCTTTGTTTGAGTCTGTATTAAAAGAAAAGGAATACAATGAAGCACTGACCAGACTTCAAAGGCAACATGTCTTATGGAAAGATACTGGAAGGGAAGTCACCAGATTGAGAGCTAGTTCTGGTGTTACCAGTTGGAAATCAGTTGAGAACCTGGGCAAACTGCTTAACCTCTCTAATTTTCTCCATTGTAAAACAGTGATGATAAACTCTAAACTACCTCTTAGGGTTGAGGTAAGGTTAAAGCAAGGTAATAGGGAGGTGCCTGGCTGGCTCAGTCAGTGGAGTGTGCAACTCTTGATCTCAGAGTTGTGAGTTTGAGCCCCACACTGGGTACAGAGATTATTTAAAAATAAAATCTTAAAAACAAACAAACAAGTATATCCTAGTCCTGGCCACCCTAGAAACTGTTATCAAAAAGAGCCAATTAGGATTTTTATTAGATTGGAACACTTGTAGAGACATTTTTGCACATTCATTTTTTTTTTTAAGATTTATTTATTTTAGAGAGAGTGTATGCTCGTGTGAGCAGAGGGAGGGACAGAGGGAGAAGGAGAGAAACTCTCAAGCAGATTCCGCGCTGAGCATGGAGCCTGACATGGGCTCCATCTCGAATGAAATCATGACCTGAGCCAAAACCAAGAGTCGGTCGCTCAACTGACTGAGCCACCCAGGTGCCCCCACACATTCTTGATCAATACTTACTAATTGTACAATTCTGGAATCTGGAGTCTTCTGGGGGAACTTGGATGAAAGTAAGAGCTTCTTGTTTAGGGAGGTTTATTCCCCTAGCACGATTATGTAAGAATTAAGATAGTTTCAAAAACTTGGGCCTTAGTCAAACAATGTGCTCTTCTGCTAGTTTTCATCTGTAGGCTCTGGCAACAGAAAGCTGCTGTAAGCCAGGGCAACTGAGAATACACACTGAGTAAAGCCAGCTTTTTGAAAATCCAGCCCCTCGGTCCATTTGGGGCTCTAAAATGCTTCCTACTTCTGAGTTGTCTCCTGGGACTGAAATTTCCTATTACTTCAATACAAAATGCTCTTTCACCATTGTATTTGAGAGAACTACTTTTAAGCTCTCAAAGTTTATGTTCTCTGTCTCCTATCGCACTAGTAACACAGAAAAAAAACAAAACAAAGTAAGGCAGAAATTACTGGTCTTAATCTGATTCTTAGTAGAAAATGAGAATGGTAAGTAAGTTGCGATTTTGGGTTCAGGCCTCCTCTTACCTTCATCCTACAGAATAATACTTACACTTCCCAGGTGTCCAAGACCCTGCTCCATCCTGGTTTTTCTTTTACTGTACTTATTCTTTTCCAGATTCACAGGTTCTTTTTCTTTCAAATTCCCCAATTTCCAAATTCTTTGCTGAATGCTCCCATACCTTCTCTTTATCACCTAAATTTGGATGACTCAAAATCTTTTTTTCTTTAAAGATTTTATTTATTTATTTGAGAGAAAGAGATAGTGACAGAAAGCACGAGCCAGGAGGAGAGGGAGAAGCAGGCTCCCTGCTGAACTTGGGGCTCAATCCCAGGACCTGAGATCATGACATGAGCTGAAGGCAGATACTTAACTGACTGAGCCACCCAGGCACCCTGCATGACCCAAAATCTCCGTCTCAACTCTGAGCTCTCTTTTGATGTCCAGACCTAAGTTTTTTGAACTGCCTCCAAGGAGTGCCCCTGTCCTAGACAAAGAAAAGGTCAGTATTTTCTAAATCAAACTCATTATTTTCACTTCTAGGCCTACTGCTACTGATGCTCTCCACCTTCCACTCCACGCCGCATCTCAGTACTGGCATTACTACTCAATCAATCCCTCAAGATAGAAACTAATTCTTTGACTCTCACTCATTTTAAATTTCAATCAATTACCAGTGCTATAGAATCACTTTTCTGGGGGGGAAGGAATCTTTAACCTTATTCCCATACCTTATAATTAACCCTTTTACAGTGAACAACTCAGTGATTTTCAGTATATTCACAAAGTCTTCAACCATCACCATGATCTAATTTCATTATCCAAAAAGAAACTCAATAAGCTGTCACTTTCAATTCTCTCTTCCCTGCCAGCACCTGGCAAGCATCAATATGCTTTCTGTCTCTATGGACTTTCCTATTCTGGACATTTCATATAAATGGAATAATATGATATTTAGCTCTTTGTGTCTGGCTCCTATCACTTGATGTTTTCAAGACATACATTGTAGATGTATCAGTACTTTATTCTTTTTTTATGGATATACCATATTTTGTTTATCAATTCATCAGCTGATGGACTTTTGGGCTATTAGAGATAATGCTGCTTTCATTCCTATACAAGGGTGATTGTGATGAATTTTTCTTTGCTATTTTACTTTCTTAAAGATTTTTTAAAAGTAATCTCTACGCCCAACATGGGGCTTGAACTCACAACCCAAAGACCAAGAGTCACATGTTCTACCAACTGAGCCAGCCAGATGCCTGCCCCTCTTTGCTGTTTTAAAATAAGATACCTATTAGACCAATATATTTTAGGTGTAAGTCTACTAAAAGTTAAAAGGAATTGGCTGAAAGAGTGAGCAGGACCCCTTTCAACTCACAGAGTATATATGTGCTATTTGCATGTAAATTATCTTTAGTAAGGCATTCATTGTTCTCCAGTAATCTGACCATCTACCAAACATAAACCTATCCAAACCACATGATTACTCAACTGTCTATGACCTGCTATACCCATTACCACTTTCACACAGCTTTTCACACCAATCCCACCAACCACTCGGGCTATCCCAGGGCTCCACAGCCTTTAATGGCTGAGGGCTTTGTTTCCATACCTGCCACAAAACCTTTTCACGTATGCTTTTAGCACAGTCTGAGCTTCTATAGCATGTGCCCGTCCACATCAGTGTTTCTCAAACTCAATATTCTCACAAACTCTGACAATATGAATCCAGTTTGAGAAACTTCAATTTAAGAAGCTCAGTATATAGAAAGATATTTTAAAAAGCAGATTGTATTGGGTGACAGTTTGGCAGTTTCTTACAAAATTAAACACTTGCTATTTTCCCAAAGGAATTGAAAACTTATGTCCACACAAACACTGCACACGGATGTTTATAGCAGTTTTTTTCAAAATTGCCAAAACTTAGAAGCAACCAAGATGTCCTTCAGTAGGTGAATGGATAAATAAAGTGTGGTACACCCAGACAACAGAATATCATTCAGCACTAGAAAGAAAGGAGCTATCAAACCATGAAAAGACATAAAGGAAACTTAAATGGACATTACTAAATAAAGAAGTCAATCTAAAAAGGCTACATACGTAATGATTCCAACCATATGCCATTCTGGAAAAGGCAAAACTATGGAGACAGGGGAAGATGGCAGAGTAAGCAGCACCCTGCATCTGTCCTCCACCTAGGCAACAATTACCCTGGCAGAAATTGTCTGATTTAACTATTTTGGAATTCTGGAGTCTACTGAAGGCTTGCAATTTCCAGGGGGAAGACCTGGAAGCTAAATTGAAGTTAACTTCAGTCAATTTCAGCTCTTGGCCGTATCAGTAACAGTTACCCATGTCCCATGATCGTGCAAAAAAATGAAGGTACACCCTTACCTAATCATCCCTTCCTCCCCTCAAGCCTGGCAACCACTGATCTTTTTTTTTTTTTTAAGATTTTTTTTTTTTTAAAGATTTTATTTATTTATTCGACAGAGATAGAGATAGCCAGCGAGAGAGGGAACACAAGCAGGGGGAGTGGGAGAGGAAGAAGCAGGCTCAGAGCAGAGGAGCCTGATGTGGGGCTCGATCCCACAACGCCGGGATCACGCCCTGAGCCGAAGGCAGACGCTTAACCGCTGTGCCACCCAGGCGCCCCTTTTTTTTAAGATTTTTATTTATTTATTCAACAGAGATAGAGACAGCCAGCGAGAGAGGGAAACAAGCAGGGGGAGTGGGAGAGGAAGAAGCAGGCTCATAGCGGAGGAGCCTGATGTGGAGCTCGATCCCATAACGCCGGGATCACGCCCTGAGCCGAAGGCAGACGCTTAACCGCTATGCCACCCAGACACCCCAACCACTGATCTTTTTACTGCCTCCATAGTTTTGGGTTTTTTTCCCCCAATTACTTTTATTGCGGCTAAATACACATAACACAAAATTCACCATCTTAATCATTTTTAAGTGTACAGTTCAGTGGTATTAAATGCATTCATGTTACGCAACCATCACCACCATCATCTCCAGAACTCTTTTCCTCTTATAAAACTGAAACTATATCCATGAAATGATAACTCCCTACTTCTTCCTCCCTGTAGCCCCTGGTAACCACCATTCTATTTTCTGTGTCTGTGATTTTGACTGCTTTAAGTACCTCATACAAGTGGGATCATATAGTGTTTGTCTTTTTGTGAGTGGCTAATTTTGGTTAGCATAATGTCCTTAAGGTTCATCCATGTTGTAGCATATGTCAGAATTTCCTTCCTTTTAAAGGGTGAATAATACTCCATTGTTTATGTATATCACATTTTGCTTATTCATTCGTCTGTTGATGGACACTTGGATTGCTTCCATGTTTTAGCTGTTGTGAATAATGCTGCTATGAACATGGATATACAAACACTTCAAGACCCTGCTTTCACTTCTTTGGGAATAGGCCCAAAAGTGGAATCACTGCATCATATGGTAATTTTATTTTTAATTTTTTTCAGGAACTGCCATACTGTTGTCCATAGCATCTGTACCATTTTATATTCCCACCAAACAGTTGGATCAGCAGTTCCAATTTCTCCACATCCTTGCCAACATGTGTTATTTTCTGTTTTTTTTGATAGTAGCCATGCTAATGGGTATCATTCTAAATGACTGGTGGAAAAGCACTGTTTGGAACAACTGAGCTAGTGGGAACTGTTCTCCAGAAAGCTTTCTCCTAGCCTGTGGCACAACCATTAACATGGCATAACCACTTTAGTCATATTGGATTACCAACAGTGCTTACAGGAAACACTCCCCAGGGGTCTAGCACAAACACAATTTTCAGTGGAAAGCAAAGCTCTTTAACGTTACAAAGTAGCAACATTAAATTTTATATTAAAAAAAAAAAACAACAACGAGGCAACAGCTGGAGCTTCCAACCTTTAGAAATGGGCTTTGTGTCTGGTAAAGTAGTTTTTTCTCAGTAGAGATTACGCACCTTTTTAAAAAAAGATTTATTTATTTGACAGAGAAAGCACAGGAGAGTGGGGAGGGGGCAGGGACAGTGGGAGAGAATCTTCTAGCAGACTCCCTGCTGAAAACCGAGCTGGATGCCCCATGAGACCATGCTCTTAGGCAAAACCAAGAATCCCACACGTTTAACCAACTGAACCACCCAGATGCCCCAAGACTATGCACTTTAAAACATTTTAATTCGTGGGGTGAAACTTTATGTGTGCTAATGATGTAATATGACATAAATGAAGTTTAACTCAGCTCATACAAAAAGAAGCAAATTATACTTCAACATATCTTCATCATTCTGGAAATGGACATATAAATGTTTTTACCTAGAAAAAAATATGAGAAGGCTGTATACCAAATTATTAATTGGGATTCTCTCTAGGGGACAGGCTTATGAGTGATTACATGCTGTTCTTCATGCTTTTTTAGTATTTTCCAAAATTATTACAATAGAATTTCATCAGGCATGCCTGAATGGCTCAGTAGATTAAGCACCAACTCTTGGTTTCTGCTCGGGTCATAATCTCAAGATCATGAGATCAAGCCCTGTTTCCTCATGTAAAAAGTCATCTGATGAGTGCCAAGTTAATCCATTGGGTCCATTGCATGCAATTCCTCTCACGAAAAGCTTTCTCCTTGACTGTGCTACGATCATTAAATGTGGCATAACCACTTTAATCCTATTAGGTTACCAACACTGCTTACAGGCAACACTCACCAGGAATATAGCACAAACACAAGAGATTCTGCCGCTGCAAAGGTTCAAGGTAGAGAAACCCAGAAGGCCCAGGGTCTGAGCTGCGGTGATGCAGATGAGTCATGAGTCTCTGGCTAATGAATCAATCACCTTAGCAATGCTCAGGGGCCACAGGGACTGGCAGTGCAATTTTCAGAATGTACTAATGATGTAAATTGATGTAAATGAAATTGAATTTTGAGTACAGCCTGTACTTGACGGGTTCTGGTTTAGGCCTGCTCAATAAATAGGGCCTTTTCTGGCAGTGAGAGAAAGGAGGAAAAACACAGTCAGTAAATCTGGTGCTTACTTCAAATCTGTTATTTCTCAACTATTTTGTCTTCATTCTATGCAAGATTGGCCACAAAAGCTGAAATAACTAATGTTTTAAGCATTTTGTGATCAGAGAGAAAACTTACCAGTTTCAATTCTGTTATCAACATCAGCATTGACTTTTGATGCAGAGTTCTCATCTGTCACACAGTTTTTCATTGTCTTCTCCCTAGAGCTGCCACAAAGAATAATTTATTTAAAATTCAAATTTTAGGGGCACCTGGGTGGCTCAGTTGTTAGGTGTCTGCCTCTGGCTGAGGGCGTGATCCCGGCTATGGGATCGAGCCCCGCATCAGGCTCCTCCACTGGGAGCCTGCTTCTTCCTCTCCCACTCCCCCTGCTTGTGTTCCCTCTCTCGCTGGCTGTCTCTCTCTCTGTCAAATAAATAAATAAAATCTTTAAAAAAATAAAATAAAATAAAACTCAAATTTTAAAAAAAGCTCAAAAGAAGGTTTCTGAGATCACCAGTAAATTCTACTTAGAAAACATTAATTCATGGTAATCATATTTTTTTCAAATGTTCTAGAAAATATTAATTTCGCAAAAATTTCAGTTAAACCCATTTTTTAAAGCCATATTGTTATTACTGGGAATAGTGAGAGAGAAAGATACTATAGTTCAGCCTTTAAAGTATGAAAGCCAGGCTCAGTTAGTCGAGCGTCTGACTCTTGATTTCAGCTCAGATCATGATCTCAGGGTCGTGGGACTGAGCCCTCCATACAGCTCTGTGGTTAGCAGGGAGTCTGCTTGAGATTCTCTCTCTTCCTCTGCCCCTCCCCCTGCGCGTGCGTGCATGCATGTCTAAATAAAATCTTCAAAAAAAAAAAGTATGAAAACCAGAAAATTCAGGAGTTAGACACTGTTTTCTTGATACAAACTTAGGTCTAAATGATTAAGGGAATAAGATATTTTCTTTTGAATTAAAAAATTCAAAGGACACAGAAAGGAAGGTTCTGCTGCCAAGAATTATACTGGGAGCAACTACAGCCATTAGGTAAAAAAAAAAAAAAAAAGACAAGAGAGGCAAATGTTTGCTCTTGATTGGTATAGTACAGTAAGATGTAAGTACAGTAAGTACAGATTGGAAGTACAGATAGCCTAGACTATGAGCCAGGCACTTTACACTACCATTTCATTTAATCATAAAAGCTCCCCTATTATCCATTATCTCCATTTTATAGGTTGGGGGAGCTGGGACTCAGAAAGACTTAAAAAAAATCTTTACCCAACGTTGGAGAGCTTGTAAGATATTAATGCCAGGACTGGGCACTTAAGTAACATTTTACCTCTGCTTTTGCAATCATCATATGGTAACTAAACAGAAATATGATAGTGCTACTTATCTGCCTTACTAGGAAATGTATTCAATTACACATTAATTCATCTCTGTATTTCTGCAGTAAACGAGGTACCCCCAATGAACTGAAATAAGAATTAGTTCACAAAATATATATACAAATAATTTTTAAGGAACATTCCATTTCTTTTTATAGCAGGGTGAATTTTACTCTATGTAAAAGCCTCAATAAACCTGACTTTAAAAAATTGAGAACCAAAAAATATACATATAGGGAACTAAAAATGCTCTCGGAGGGTTACATTATAAAATATATAAAGGATCAGAGCAGAGACAGACAAAGAGAAAGATCCCAGGCCAACAGAACAGTCATTGACTTCGTCCATTCATCATTCAACAAATTATTTCTTAGTACCTTATACGTGTTAGGCACTGTTCTAGGCACTAGGGTTACTGCAATAAATAAAACAAGCGAGGTCCTAGTTCTCATGGAGGGGAAAGGCAATAAACAAAGAAAAAACTCATTCTGGAGAAGAATATTTAATGTCATGGAGATATGTTCATATCTTATCAAACTAAAAATGGTATGTATAGGAAGCAAATTACTATAAATATTATATATTTTTTTATTAATGTATATTTAGAGATTATATGACATAGAATATCAAATATAAACACACACATACATATACCTGAGACTAAGGATATTTATTATAATTAATGTTTATTTCTAGGCAGTAAAATTATGAGTTGCTAATTTATTTCTTGTGGTTTTTCTATACTTTCCAAATTCTCAATAATTATGCACTACTTATACCATCAGAAAACAATACTAACAGACACATGTACATGTGCCTATTGGTAGGTACACAGATGTCTAGAAGGATGTATACCAAACATTACTAGTAGTTAACTCTTGGTTGCAGAATATGGGGTGATTTTGACTTTTTTTCAGTGCACTTTTCTGTATTATGTAAATTTTAATGGACTTGTTTTTCAAAAACAATAAAGCTACTTTTTAAAAATAAAGAGATTTTTGAGTTTTGGAGTAGAAGATACGGTGTCTTATTTTGATCAGATTTTAGTAACAAGTAGAAAAATCTACCATTCAGATACTTTAGAGCTTCAAGTTCTGTTCACTTTTGATTTTGTAGAAAAACATTTCCCTTACCTTTTAACAAATTAGTCTCCATGGTACTATAAACCTTCTAATTCAATAGGAAAAGACCATGTACTGATTTATAACTCCAAGAAAGAGTTGGTAAGCATTTACGGGGATGGTATTTCATGGTATCCCTATCTATAAGCTTTTAACAGCAGCTTTAAAGGATTATCAATAATTACATCCAGGAGCACCTGGGTGGCTCAGGTCATGATCCCAGCCCCGCAACACATAGGGGCTCCCCGCTCAGCAGGGAGTCTGCTTCTTCCTCTCCCTCTGCCCCATCCCCCAGCTTGTTCTCTCTCTCTCTAATAAATAAATAAAATCTTTAAAAAAAATAATTATATCCAAAGCAGACCCAAAAGTTCAAGAAAGCAGAAATGTTCTGAGGGCCAGATTCTCATCCCAGATAAATTTCAATATGTTGAATAGATACTTTTATTGCTGAACTGAGGATTCTTACAACTTGTGGAGATTTCTGCTGGAAAATGACATGAGTAGGAATTCACTGCTGTCTATGTCTGAACCAAACTAAAATATTTTTTTACAAAGAATTGTCTTACCTTTTTTCCACCTCTAAAAGAAAATTTTCACTGTTGCCCAACTGACTAAAATGCAGCTTGGCAGCTTTTCTTTCACTTTCTCGCACAGCTCGGTCATCTGGAGGCAAAAACCGTGGTCTGAGCATGTTTCTTTTTTGGAGTGAACAGTAGTGGGTCAGAAAACCATATTCACAGAGTAAAAACTAAAGATCAGTCTCACATTCTTTTGTTAGAGACAGGTCACAAAATAATGCTATTATGTTGTCACTGGAGCAAGTAGTAACTCAGGGAGACTACAGGGATACCATAGCAACAACTGCCACATAGGTGTAACTACCCGGGCAGGAAAGTAGAGTTTAGGCAGCAAACAATCCAAATGGCTTAGTATTCTGCTGAAAGTTACACTGTTTCTGAAAGAAATTGGTGTCCCCACAATAACTTTCCCAGGGGCATGTGAAATCCAGGTTTGTATCAGTAAGAAATGTATACTCAACAATAAAATTATAAAGAAATACAGACTAGCTCATTTGAAGGAATAAGCCCCAAAGAGTTGTTGTATTCATTTTCTATTGCTAATATAGTTGCAAATTTGGGGCACCTGGAAAAATAAATCTCAACCTGGAAACTCTTTGTTGGGGAGGAAGTGGTGGTGAAACCATCAACTGAAGAAAACTAAAGCTGGAAGTAACTGATAAAATCATATTGTCATTCAATAAAAAAAGGACTCGTCATACATCCTGCCAACACAAAAGAATTACATAAATATTGACTAATAAACAAATATATCCTGCAGTGCACACTGTGGGCCAACACCCAAAACGTTAGGAGGCAGCTGGTTTAATGTATATTCTGGGGCAAGGAACAGGGGAGGAGGGTCTCACCCAGTTTCTCCAGAGTTTGTAGCGTGTACACAGCAAAGAGCCTATAATCTGTATCTTTCCTGACAACAGGGTTGAGTCTCAAATCTAGTTCTTTGAGGAAGGGTAAAGGCTGTAGGCGGGACACCTCCACTAATGAAGGAATGTTGTTATAATATAAATTCAGGTCTTGGAGTGAACATAAATACTGGATGCCCTGCAAGGAAAAGACCACATTATGAAACTGCACATAAGTACGGCCTAGGAATCTCACAGATAAAGGTGGAAATGTATCTATTACTTCCATCCTTAAACATGTTACCTGAGTCACCCATGAGAAAGGCAGGGTTGAAACTCTTATTTAGATGCCTGAGAATAAGAACAATGCAGCCCATAGGCACTGGATATACTATGTATTAAATAATCCATAGATATTATACGTTTCCTCCTTACAAAATCTGACTTGGAAATATCTGCAGTCAATTCTCTACTTCTCTTGCTCCCCAATCACACTCCCTTCCAGTGGCTAGGCCAAGTCACTTTTGCCCTTCTCTCACCCTTGCCACATCATCCATTCTCCTGACCCCAGAAGCACCTCAATTTTAAAGAGGTGAGGAGGTAGGCAAAAGAGATAGTTCTGAGGAAGAAGGGTATAATTTTTTAAAAAATTAAGTGTGTTTATGTTGTGTGTTCCTTTATCTCAATGCCTCACATTTAGGGTCAATGGAGTGTATGGGAAAACAAAACAACACTGTATCTATGTCTTCCCTCTTGGAACAGTCTGGAACCCTTCTTGTCCTTGTTTCTCCTTTCAGAATTACCCCACCCTTCCATTTCTCTGTGATACTGGATACGAAAAGCCACAATATGCCTCCCTTGCTAAAATCTACTATCGAAAATAATTGTTTAATTTTCATGTATTTGGCTAGTTAGCTGCTTTTGCCTAACACTAAATTTCAGGACAATAATCCAAAACATGTACATATATGTATAATCATATCCTTTTAGTAGTAAAAATGCTTACCATAGAAGGAACTCTGTCATTGAGAGTAATTTCAGTAAAATTATTTTCCATCATGTATTTATAAAATAATGTTTTTTTAGTCTTCTGTCATTCAAAATTACCATTCTCTTGTTGCAGAAAATTTAGAAAACTCAAAGATATACACAAAGCATTTCTGAATAGAGAACCCTGTTTACACTTTGATTCATTTCTTTTTGGCTTTTTTCAATTCCATTAACTTCTATATTGTGAAACAGTCAGTAGTTAGGAATCGTTGTCAGTGACTTTGGCCCCACTTTCAGGGCAGTACACCATTAGGACTCTCTTTAAATGTGTCTAATGGCCTAGCTCAAGTAATCTTTTAATGTCTCTCAGTGTAAAAGTCAAGGATATGACTTCTATCTTCCTCTCACCTTTCCCACTTGGCATGAATTCATGTATTTCCCAAAGTTATAGTAGAAATAATCACAAAACATTCATCCCCTGAGAAAATTAAGTAAAATGATTCAGAACTGCTAGAGATGAACATATGCAGATAAATCATAGAAGCAAAAAAATGGAGAAAAAATTTACTAAGTGATTCCTATATGCCAAACAGTGTACACATGCTAACCTTCACAATAGTTTTTTGCCCAATTTATAGAACCAGAAAGAAAGCGAGCATAAAAACAAATTATGAAAATGTCCAATCAATTTTTTAGCTTGGAAATTAACAAGGAAACAAACATACATATATACATGTGAAAAAAGGAGACCTAAGCAACTCTGAACTAATGCTTTCTGAAACTGATGGGCCAGATATAAATGGCTGCTACCGAATGGTCTAACCACCTAGTTTAACTTGCAGCTTCTGCTTTTAGAGTCCTAGCTGGAAATCTTGCTTGAACTTCTCTTTTAGGGTCCTTTGTTTTAGACTTGGGTCTGGCTTGTCTTGTTGAACAAATATCCCCTTAAAAGCACAAAACTGGCACGATAATCCAGGAGATCATTAACGAATCCTGAATAGCATTTGTCAGTCTTTGACCTTGAGTTTTGCAAAGAAGGGCTTAATCAAGACAGGCACATAACTGGGTAAAACAGGAACATGTGGAAGAAATACCATCTGGGGGTCTACCACAAAGAAAACAGAACTCCCACCTGTGTGTGTGCACACTTATGTTTGTAGAGCTCTTTGTGTATTTGCTAATCCTCACACTGCTCAAGCCTGCTCCTGCCCACTTTCCTGTCCTGCCCTCTGTTCTTCCATCCCCTGATCTAGACATTTTTCTTTGTTTTCAAGACCACCATTTCCTCCTCCTCCTTGAAAAAACCCACAGTAAGAATCTAGACCAGTGTTTCTGTACCATGTACCAACATCATCAGAATCCCCTGGGTATATCCTGAGCCCACCCCAGACCTACTAACTCAGAATCTCTCTCAGAGTAGCAACTAAGAATATGTACTTTGACAAGTCCTCCTTGTAATTTTTTTTTTACACACATAAAAAATTTATCCTATTGCCTTAGCTTGTGATCATTTAATGTAATTTTCCCTGAGTACAAAAGAAAATTTCCCCAATATTTTATATCAGAAAATTTCAAACATAGAATAAAGCTGAATGAATTTTACAGCAAATAATAAAATTTAGTTTGGAAACACTTAAAAGGAAGATCCTATATTCCCCAGGCTGACCTTATCTATTTCTTATTTCTTCCCATCGAAACTACTACTACTACTACTACTACTATTACAATAAATTGTGCTGAACTGACTAGTCATAGAATATAGAACTTACCTTCAGGCTTGTGATCAAATTTCTTGATAGATCTAAGGATCGGAGGTTTTTAAAATTTCTGAAGGCATCACCAATGGAATGAATTTTTCCAGCATAAGATCCCTGCAATGAAAGAGACTCCACCAATTCTGAAAAGAGATCACCAGTAGATATGTTATGAACTCTGCCTAAACAACAGCCAGTGAAAATAGGCCTTCCTTCCTCCCATACCCCATTTGTGAAAGGCCCTACATCCAAGGTTCATAATAAGATCAGATTTTCCTTTTAAAAGCAGTGATATCACCTAATACAGTGAAACCAAACCTTGGTTTTACAGAATCCTTGTGTTTCTCTATTCACCCTGAAGGATGTAATAAAAGTCTCCAAAAGTTCTCAAAACAAATTTAAAAAGAAATGTAGCAATCCCACTGCTAGGATTTAGCCCTATAGATTATAATCAAAAAATTTTGCCAGGACATATAATATATACACATGGGTATCAACTGCAGAAATATTTTAGGATAGTTTAAAAAAAGAGAGAAAGAAAAAAAAAGAAGAAAAAAAAAAAAGAAAAAGAAAATGATCACAGGGTCTATCAGCAGAAGAGTAGAACTTGATGTCCTAAATAACAGTAGATGGATACAATGGACAAAGTACTAGATCTGTGGCTTTCTACAAGTCACTTACTCTCTGTACTTCAGATTCCTTATCTGTAAAATGGGGATAATAACAGTACTTAACTCATAAGATGTTGTAATGATTAACTGAATGTATATACAAAACTTAGAACAGTACCTGATACATGATAATTGCTATATATGTGTTAATTATTGTTATGCAGTTATTTTAAAAAATGAGATAGATTTGTAGATGATCATATGGAAAGTTCTCCAAGACAGTGAGTGAGGGAAAAGTACGTATGTGTTTAACTATGTTTTAAAGAACATACATACATACATATATATTTATATAATATACTCACACATATAGAAGAAAGTCAACTAGACTTCTAACAGCACTAAAAAGAGGAGAATCTCAAAATTGTCAATAGGAACTCACTGGCAAGTGTAGTGGAAAAATACAATAGCAATAAAAACTGGAAGGAGGTTCTGCAAGATCCAATTTGTAGGTGAGTGCCAGGGGACTGCAATGAAATAATGTTTAAGGTGCTAGAGCAGTCTGGACCCTATAAACTCTGGCAAGTAATAAACTGAAGATCCCTTTCAAGACAAGACCCATATCAGGGAGAAATTAGTGGGAGTAGAATCCACACTGAATGGGATAGAAACAACAGGTTCAAAGGAAAGAGAAGGTCCAGACACAAGTGGGAAGTGAAGCAAAGATGGCAGATATCAGGAAGCATAAAGCTCCATTTTTTAGCACTTTGTGAACATAACAGAAGAGGGAGCTCCAAAACCCTGAAAGTAGAAAAGCTATTCTGGCCCACCCTTACCATGTAAAAGAATAGGAAAACTTACTGCACTTAAAGAGCCACAGGAAAGGATTATAGTCCAATTTTACATGAAGTTAATAAAAGAAAAAAAAAAGAGTAACATCCCTAAAGAAAGAAGGCACTCCAGAAAGATATATCACAAATGAAAATTTTAACTTAATATTTCAAAACAAGCTAAAAGATAAAAAAACAAAATGCAGCAGTTCTCAAAGTGTGGTTCCTAGACCCCTGAAGAGCCCTGAGGCATGTACAGGGGTCCACAAAATCAAAACTATTTTTAAAAAATTACTTTCATAATAATATTATTAATTAGGTTTTCCACTGTTGCACTTTTGGTGCAAAAGCAAAACTACTGGGGCCTTAGGATGACTCAATGAACACTCATAGTCACAGTGTTCTTTACCATCACATACTTGCAATTTTTAAAAATAGCCAGTTTCACTTAAGAACGTCCTTTAAAAAGCAGTAAAAATGATTAATTTTATTAATTTTGAACCTTGAGCACATGTTCGTTTTATTTGTGTGACTAAATGAGAAATATGCATGAAGTACTTCTGTTGCATACTGAAGTATGGTGCATGCCCTGAGGGAAAACATTTGTGTGAATTTTTTTTAAAGATTTAATTATTTATTTTAGAGAGAGAGAGTGCACGCAGAGAGAAGGGGCAGAGGGAGAGAGAGAGAGAGAGAAAGAGAGAAAGAATCTCAAGCAGAGATCCAGCACAGAGCTGAGCACTGAGCCAACGGGGCTCTACCTCAGGACCCTGAGATCATGACCTGAGCCAAAATCAAGAGTCAGATGCTTAACCGATGAGCCACCCAGGTGCCCCAGTGTGATTTTTGAGACGCCAGCTTAACTAGCTACTTTTTATCTGGAATACCATTTTTACTTGAAAAAGCCTGATACATGACGGTTAGTCAGACTTGAATATTTGGAGACATTTTCTTGAAAACAAAGTGAGATTGTTATTTCAGGAAAACAAGTGATAGTAATTGCTGTCAGTTATAACTGAGTTTCCAAGGAGAGATGGGAATTTTGGAAAACTTATATCTGCCGCCATGAACTTGACAGCTTTCCAACACTTAAAAGATCTTTCTAATGAGATTGATGACATTAACAAATGAAATTTCTATTTTATATGTTATACAGAATGACATTTGTCAGCATTTGAAAGACCTACATAACTCAGTGAGTTAATATCTTTCAAATGATCAATGCATGATGTCACAAAATCATGCATGGGTAAAAGATCCACTTAAATGCAAGATGTACCAATGGATTTTAATGTAACAGAGTACAACAAGTACGCTGATATGGTTTCAGATTCCACATACAACTAAACTTTAAGAAATTACCATTTGTTCATTTTTCATGTCATATCAAAGAAGAATATCCACAATTCTCTGAAAAGGCTATTAAAATACCCCCCCCCTTATTGAACCTCTTATCTGTGTGAGGCATCCTTTTTAAAAAATATATTTCAACCAGGGGTGCCTGGGTGGCTCAGTCGTTTAAGCGTCTGCCTTCAGCTCAGGTCATGATACTGGGGTCAAGCCCTGCATTGGGCTCCCTGTTCAGTGGAGAGCCTGCTTCTTCCTCTCCCTCTGCTGCTCCCCCCTCCTTGGGTTCTTTCTCTCTCTCTCTGATAAATAGATAAATAAATAAAATCTTTAATATATATATATATTTTTTCAACCAATACAACATATCCTAAGAGATTTAATACAGAAGCAGATATGAGACTCTAGAGGTCTCCAATTAAGACATTAAAGATATTTGTAAGAATATAAAACAATGTCACTATTTTTTAAAAATATTCTGAAACCAGAAAGTTTGAAAATTGCTGAAAAATGTAAATTAGAATGAGAAAAATTTTGAAAAATTAGCGGAAAGAAAAGGAAGATTTGAAAGAAAGACAGGACTCAAATTAAAAAAAAATAAAAGGTCATTTCTTTTTTTTTTTTGAAGATTGGTAATCAATTTCATTTTCATTTTTTTTAATGATTTTTTATTATATTATGTTAGTCACCATACAGTACATCCCCGGTTTCCGATGTAAGGCTCGATGATTCATTAGTTGTGTATAACACCCAGTGCACCATGCAATACGTGCCCTCCTTACTACCCATCACCGGTCTATCCCATTCCCCCACCCTAAAAGGTCATTTCAAAAATGAAGATCAGTGGCATCTATATGGCTCTAGGGGTGCCTGGGACAACTTGGCAGTGTCTTATAAAACTAGACACAGCTTACCAGATGATCTAGCAATCATGTGCCTTGACACTTGCCCAAGTGAGTCGAAAGTTGATGTCCACACAGAAACCTCTGTATTTATAGCACCTATACTTTACATAGAGGCTTATATATACAAACCTGAATGTTTATAGTAGTTTTACTTATAACTGCCAAAACTTAGAAGCAACCAAGATGTTCTTCAATAAGTAAATGGATAAACTAAGCTATCAATTGAGCTATGGAAAGACATGGAAGAATCTTAAATACATACTGCTAAGTGAAAGAAGCCAGTCTGAAAAGGTTATACATTATATGGTTCCATCTATATGACTTTGTGAAAAAGGCAACAGTAAATAGATCACTGATGTACAGCATGGTGACTATTTAATAATACTGTATTGCATATTTGAAAGTTGCTAAGTAGATCTTAAATGTTCTCATCACAAGGAAATAAATTTCTTTGTAACTATGTAATGTGACAAATGTTAACTAGATTTATTACATGTATACATGTCACAAGTATCAAATCATTATGTTCTATATCTGAAACGAATATAATGTTGTATGTCATTTATATTTCAATTAAAAGATTTTTTTTTAAAGGTTAGTGGTTGGGGGTGCCTCGGTGGCTCAGTCGGTTAAGCATCCACCTCTTGATTTCGGCTCAGGTCGAGATCTCAGGGTCCTGGGATTCAGCCTTGCAGCCCTATGTTGGACCATGTGCTCAAGGGGAGCCTGCTGGTGCAGGGAATTCTCTCTCTTCCTCTCCCTCCGCCCTCACCCCTTGCATGCGTGCATGCTCTCTCAAATAAATGAAATCTTAAAGGGTTAGTGGTTGCCAGAGACTACATATTAAATGATTACAACTATATGACATTCTGTAGAAAGTAGTAGAAAAAAGATGAGTAGTTGCTAGGGGTTAAGTAAAAAGGGAAGGATGAACAGATGGAGCACAGGGGATATTTAGGGCAGTGAAACTATTCTGTTTGATACTGTAATGCTATACACATGACACTATATATTTGTCAAAATCCACAGAATCAAACAATGCAAAGAGTGAATCTTAATGTAAACAACAGACCTCAGTTAATAATAATATATTGGTATTGGTTCATTAATCATAACAAATGTACCACACAAATGCAATATATTAATAATAGGGGAAACTGGGGAGATATTGGGGAAGTATGAGGTGGGGAAGAGGGAGCTTTTACGAACTCTCTGTACTCCCTGCTCAGCTTTTCTATAAAGCTAAAAATGCTTTAAAAAATAAATTCTAGGGGCTCCTGGGTGGCTCAGTCGTTAAGCGTCTGCCTTCGGCTCAGGGCGTGATCCCAGGGTCCTGGGATCAAGCCCCGCACCGGACTCCCTGCTCCGCTGGGAGCCTGCTTCTTCCTCTCCCACTCCCTCTGCTTGTGTTCCCTCTCTCGCTGTCTCTCTGTCAAATAAATAAATAAAATCTTTTAAAAAATAAATTCTATTAATTAAAAAAAGGAATGAAGTACCCATACATGATAAATATGGATGAACCTTAAAAATATCATGCTAAGTGAAAGAAGCCAGATATAAAAGGCCATATATTGTATGATTCTATTTATATGGAGTATCTAGAGCAGGCAAATCCATAGAGACAGAAAGCAGACTAGTGGTTGCCAGGGACTCAGGGGAAGATGAAAATGAGAAGTGACTGCCTAATGGGTATAGGGTTTCCCTTGGGGCTGATGAAAATGTTCTGGAACTAGATAATGGTAATGGCTGTGCAATGAACTAAGTGGCACTAGATTACATACATTAAATTTTATAGTATGTGAATTATATCTCAAAAAAATTTTTTCCCTGACTTTGAGGGCAGCATATTGGTAGGCCTGTAGTATGCAATGATCTGGTACCCTAAGAATCTGTTACCATGGGACAAAAGCTAAGGTCAATTATAATTTCTATCAGTGCCCTGCAGCATTTTTCATGCCTTTCACTGAAGGCTGTTTTGAAGAGCAGACATTTTAATATTTTTTAAGGAACCAGAATTATCAAATGATAAACTGCCATAGTGTCAGACATTCTTTTATGATTCATATGAAGTGCAAGGTCTTAAGAGATTATGCACTGTTTCAATGCTTATAAAGAGAGTGAAGACAAAGAGATCAAAGATCGAATCAAACATTGCACATCATAGATGTCAAGAACAACAGAATAATCTTCCAATTTTAATATATGAGCTACATAACCCCAATGAGTCAAAACGCATTTTACTCATGAAAACAACAAATCAAGTAAATAATCTCTCTAGAAAACCATTTATAGCTCACTTGAAACCGAATTCATAATCTTTAATAAAGCTTGTTTATAATGATGATGAAAGAGTTTCAAATAAGTAAAACTGAAAAAAGGCCTCAAGAGTCAACCTGAAAGATTTCCCACTAGCCAAAGTTGGGACAAGTTCAGCAGCAATTATAATAATAACTGCAATAGATTAGAACACACCAAAAACACTTAAATCCATGAATTTATAATGACACTAAGAAAACAAAACAACTCTCTTATTGGTCACCTTTAGAGGATGCTAAGAAAACAATTCATTTTTCCAAAAACTGATTATAAGCTGAAAAAAAATCAAAGTACTTATCCTGTCTTTGCTGTACAAATTGTGCCTCAAGATAACCAAATAATTGATAGGAAATGTCTTTTCATATAAGTATTACAACTAATAAAAATGAAAGACAGAATTAGAAAATTATCATTTTGCAATGCCTAATGAATTAGTTGACTTTACATAGTCATGTTCAATAGCTGATAACATCACAAAAAGAACACCAGATAATTATATACTTCAGGACAGTATATATAGACTCACCTATGAAGTAGTCTTGCAAAAAGCCAAACAAACCTGAATCAAATCAAGCTTCTCTTAACTAGCAATCTATAGGAACATGAA
Organism: Ursus americanus; assembly: GCF_024610735.1. Classification (NCBI taxonomy): domain Eukaryota; kingdom Metazoa; phylum Chordata; class Mammalia; order Carnivora; family Ursidae; genus Ursus; species Ursus americanus. The sequence goes on along the minus strand of NC_142147.1, from coordinate 22,375,441 downwards.
CGGGGAAAATGTTAAACATCTTAGGAATGTAATAAGCAAAATCCAGATTGTAAGAAACTATTCAGGACAAATGGCCTAATTTCTTTAAGGACAATAGAAAATGCAAGGAAAAAAGGAAGGGGGAACCTATGGTTCAAATAATATTTAATACAAATATCAACTGTATAGTGCTAACTGAAATAAGTCAAAGAAAGACAAATACCTTATGATTTCACTCATATGTGGAATTTAAGAAACAGAACAAATGAGCAGAAAAAAAATAAATAAATAGAGACAAGCCAAGAAACTGATTAACTATTGAGAACAAACCGATGGTTACCAGAGAGGTGAATGAGGTGATAGGGATTAAGGAGTGCAATTGTCCTGATGAGCACTGGGTGATGCATGAAATTGTTGAATCACTTAAAAAAAAAAAAGAAAGAAAGAAATTGTTGAATCACTATATTGTACACTTGAAATGAATGTAATGCTGTATGTTAACTATACTGGAATTAAAATTTTTTTAAAAAGACAAATATCAACCAATTACAGTAGACCGTACATAGATCCTGTTTCAGAAAAATTTTATATGACAGTTGATGAAATGAGAAAACTGGCTGCGTGTTTGATATCAAGAAATTACTACTAAATATTTTTAGGTAAGTGATTATTATTTTTAAAAGAATTCTTATCTTTTGAAGATACATACATTAAAATATATATGGGTTAAATCACATGATAGGGATTTGCTTCAAAATAAACAGTGCAGGGGGTAAGGGGTGGGTAGAAGTTAGGTGAGGTACAGATGAAAGAAGATTGGCCATGAATTGACAATACCAGCTGAGGTAGGGTGATGGGAGTTGATTATTGTATTGTTTCTACTCTTGTATATATTTATATACTGCCATTAATAAAAAATTATAAAATAAGTTATATGCTTATATATGTAGAGAATATTTCTGGAAAGCTATCCAAGATATTGGTAACAGTGACTGTCTTTAGGAGAATTGGGCCAGGGCCAGGGAAGAGGGGTGGTCAAGACTCACTTTTCACTGTACAATAATTATATTATCCATAAAATAAATAAACTGAATTATTTTTAAAAGCCAAAGAAGTATATAGTTATATATTTTCTCTACCAAATAATCATCATCAGCATACAAATATGTTCTAGTATATTGTGTCTTTAAAAAATTTGTTCTTGGGGTCCCTGGGTGGCTCAGTCGATTAGATTAAGTGTCTGCCTCTGGCTCAGGTCGAGCTCGGCAGGGAGCCTGCTTCTCCCTCTCCCTCTACTCCTCCCCCTGCTTGTGCTCTCTCTCTCTGTCAAATAAATAAATAAACAAATAAAATCTTAAAAAAAAAAAAGAAACCCACTGAAAAACTTGTTCTTGATCCCACATCATATCCCCCAAATAATATCGCACTTCTGTGTTCTCTTTTATAGCCACATTTCTCAGGAAAGGTCTTGCCTTCACTATCTCTTCTCCCTCATGTATCATTCCCTTTTCATTCCAACCCAGTCTGGCTTCCCTCCTCCCCATTCTCTCGAAATTCCCCTAAAGTGACCAATGAGTTCCATGCTGTCAAATCTAACAGACATGTCTCTGCTTGCTTAGCCTGTCAATAGCATTTGGCACAGCTGACCATTACTTCCTTGATATACTACCTTTTCTTAAATGCCAAGACACCATGTTCTTCCTTCTCTATTCAACGTCTAAACACTGAAATACCCCAAGATGAGTCTTAAACCTTCTTCTATTCTCCATCCACATTCTCTAGTTAGGTGAGTTCACCCATTGCCATCATTTCGAATATTATGTGTTTGCTAATGTCTCCCAAAATTTACAACTCTAACCCTGACCTCTCTCCTCTGAGATCCAGACTTGTATATCCAATTGCCTATTAAAAATCTCACATTTGAATGTCTAGTAAGTATTTTAAACTTAACATGCTCAAAACAGCACTCTTGATTCCCCTTCCCCAGTCTTTGTGCTCTAAATAAATAGCACCATCGTCCACCCAGCAATAACCTAAACCAAGTCTAAGTGTTATCTTTGAATCTTCCCTTTCCTCATCTCCCATATTCAAATTTTTTTTGCAAGTGTTGTCCTATCTACCAACAAAATACACCTTGACTCTGTCCACTTCTTTTTATCTCCACTGTCATCCTCCTAGTCCAAGCCATTCATTACCTCTTATCTGGACTACTGTAATAGGCTTCTAATGGGTGAGAGTCATATTTTAAAAATAAGTATTAGATCAGGACACATCCCTGCTTAAAATGCTTTCATGAACACTGACAAGCTGATTCTAAAATTCTAAAAGAGAATAAAGGGCTAAGAATAGCCTAGACAACTTTGAAGGAGAATGAGGAAAGAAAAGTGAAGGAGGACATTGACTTTACCAGTTATCAAAACCTACTGTTAAACCACAGTAGTTACAAAAGCCTGATACTGGTGTAGGAATAGACAAACAGAACAGTGGAACAGAACAGAGAGCCTACAAACAGATCCACCTTTACAAAGGAACTTAGAATATAGCAGAAGTACTATAAATAGGTTCTGAGGAAACTGGCTATCAGTATAAAAAATACAATTATACCAAATCACATATTGTATATAAAAAGAAGTTCCAGGTAGATTAGACTTAAGGTGAAGAGCAAAGCAGCAGAATTATCAGAAAAAAAAAAAAATGTTATTCATCAGTGTAGGGAAAAACTTCAAAACTAACACCAAAAAATCACAAATCATAAGGAAAAATAAACTTGACTACCTTAAGATGGAAATTTTTCTGCATGACAAAGGATAATTTAAACATTTATGGGAATTCTTTAGTACAGGGAAATACAACAACAACAACAAAAAAACCCCACAAACATACAAAACAGTCTATAACTGCTCCACAAGATCACAAGACTATCCCTTTGGACATTAAAAAGGAAGTAACACTTACTACGTAGCCAGAAAATTCCAACAGTACAGAAAAGTGCAGAATAAAAGTAAAAAGCCTTTCTCCCCAAAGATGACCACTGTGATTTTTTACTTTATAGTGCATATGCCAGCACATTAATATAATTGAAAATATCTGTTTTATTGATAAGTAAAAAAAAAAAAAAGCAAATTGCCAAATAATAGATATGCTCTTATACCTTTAAAAAAATACCTATGTGTATATGTTTGTATAAGTAATGGAAAAGGTATGCAAAGAGGGAGAGGGAAGAATATTCTTTTACTTTAGATAGTTTTGCATTGTTTGAATTGTCAGAATGAGCAGAATTTTGTTATTCAGACTGTAATAAAACAAAGAAACGAACAAAAACAAGCAAAAAAAATCTGCCATGTGCCATTACAGCTGGAGAATGTAAGGAGTACATGCCCCACCCCCAATCGAATAAAACGGAATCAACCTTTTTTTTTAAAGGCAAGGAAAGTACAAAAGTGTGTTAAACCAATAAAGCTTTTCTTATCTAACCTGTAAAATAGGAGAGCTCAAAGTAGTTTGGAAAAGCAAAAATAAACCTGAAATATCTGCATCAGTCTATTCATACACACACCAAACCACTACCTTTGGTTGGGGGTGGAGGGATTTCCAGAGGAAGGAAAGATTAATAACCTTTGTTCATTCATGTAATGTTTGTTACTAGCATGCACTAGTTTTTATAAATTTTAAATAAATAATTTTTAAACAAAATAAAACCAAATTATTTCATATCCCACAAGTAAACAGTACTAGAGGAAGCAAGAAAGGGAACTTCTTGTTATGGTTAGACTAGCACAGGCTCGGACTCAAGAGTGCTAGGTTAATAAACCCTGGCTGTGTCACTGTGGGCAGGAGGCTAAACCTAATTTTAACCCATCTGTAAAATAGGCACAATAACAGCATCTGCTTTACAGGCTTGTTATGGGGATTAAATACTGAGAGGGGGCGGGGGGGGGGGGGCAGGGAGCATTTAACACAGGGCCTGGCATTAAGGAGAGAAAAAATTTAGTAAGGGTAAAAGTTGAATTAGGAATACTGATAGCTTTTCCAACATTTCTAGTCCTTAGAAACTCAGAAAACAAGCTCTATGAATCAGAGCCCAGGTCAAAGGCGAGGTCAGCATTTACTCAGCCAGTTCTCTCAAGTGCCTTGAGACCAGCTGCTTGCTATTGCTTTCACAATTGAGGCCCCTTTCTGAGTGTCTCTTAAAAAGAGGCCACACATCCGGATGGATCAAAGAAATGGCTAAGTTCTTGAGACGGAGACTAGACGAAGAGGGGGATTGATAAGGGAACATCCTTTACCGTTTTACCCCAAACAGGAAAAGTGCCCCCTGGGTCTGAAATTTCAGAAAATGCCAAAACGAATGCCCTTCGTGCCTTCCTCAAGAGCACCGCGACCTCAAAGGCGCTTCTCAGCACGTCCCTTCTCCCGCCAATGCCCCTTTTGGGGCTCCGTTTCCTTCCACTAGCTCAGACTCTGTCCAGTTCTGTGTTTCCAGCCGCAGTGTCCCGTTAGTCTACTTTCTCCTCCACTTCAGACTCCGTTCGTCTCCCTCAATTCCTCGCCCTCCTCCCAGACTCTCAGGTTACTTCACGTCCTTCACCTCCACCTCAGTGTGACTCTTCTGCCTCAATAACCCCTCTCTTCCTCAAGGACCGCTCCACCGCCGCCATTCCTCCGCGTTTACCGCAGGTTCCCCCACCTCTACCTCAGTTTTCTCCCCTCAGCCTCAGACCCCACGCTCCCGGCCCAGGTCCTCCCCGCCTGGCCCTACCGGGCTGCTCCAGAGTCAGCGCCCCCAGGCGGCGGACGCCTTCCTCGTCCAGATCCCACTGCTCCGCCATCCCCGCCCGCCCCTCACCTGTCTCGGTCCACGAGACAGGCTGGCGCACGCCAGGCCCCGCCCCCCGCCGCAGGCCCCGCCTCCCGCGCGTGCAGTCGATCTCCTCGGCCGTTAGTGCGGTGATCGCGCGCCTGCCTGCCCGCCTCAGGAGTCTCGACTATGGTATGGATCCCGCCCTGGCGGGGGCGCCAAAACCACCAAACCGGGGCATGGGGAGGCGATGTAGCCAAGGATTAAGGCTACGGGGTTAGGGACCTGGCTCTGGGACATGGGGTGGGATATGGCTCCAGTTTTGAAGGGTTTGGGGACTGGCTCTGAGGGATTGGAAGAATGCGCCTGTTTTGAAGGATGAAGTGTTCTAGTTCTGAGGTTTTGGGGGACTTCAGTTCCGAGAGGTGGAGGTGTGCCTCTTGAAGAGGTGAAGCTCTTCATGTCTCAGCGTTTGGAGCTGTTGACTCTGAGACAAGGCAGTGGCTGGCAGGTGAATGGTGGGGGAGGGGGGGAGGTGTCCAGGTCTGAAGGAGTGGGGTAGGGGTGGGGGCGGGGGCAGCTGAGGGAGCCCCAGATCTGAACCGTTGGTGAACTTGGCTCTGAGGGGTCGAAGTCCTGTCTTTAGATCATGAGGTGGTTCTAGGTCTGAAATTGATTTGGAAGGTGCTCCTTTGGGAGGGAGGATCAGTGCGGAAAAGAGAGATACTCTTTGGAATGGGTTGGAGATGATTATGCTAGCGCTACCCTATTTCCTGTAGTCAGTCTGGCAAGAAGCCTTTTGTCCTTCAAATACTACAGGTCCCCAAGCTTGCCTCTCACCGAGGGCTCTCCCCAGGCTGGGATAGTTCTAACAAACTCTTGTGCAGTCTTCGGAAAGAAAACTCTAGAAAGAATAGCCACATCCTTAACCCCTACCCTCACTCCAGCAGGCATCTTTTTTGAGAGCCCACCTGTGGATGGGACATGTATGTGTAAGAAGGAGGCAAACTCTTGAGCCAAGACACTCTTGTCAAAGACTATCCTTAATAAGAAAAGAGGACTGAAAACAGAACTGTGGCTCACTTTCCAGGAGTGGGTTTTCTTCGGCAGTCAAAATCTGCAATAGTAGGAGCATTTACACTGAGCTATCAACCAGCTAGTCACCTTTAAGAACAGAAAGCAAAATCAAGAGTTCTTGCGTATTTATGCTTTCTGGTCTGGGTGGGTCCCTTATTTACCATCAGCTTGTCCTGCTCAGTTGTAGGCATTTTTTAAAGGGCCAGGACTCAAAAGCCTAGATTAGTTCATTAGATTGGCTTTTCTTACTCAGCTTCTGTGAATCATGACACCATTTAAAAATTTGTAATCTTTCTCATGGCCCCTTTAACTCCTCTAGCCTCAAATGTAGCATATATAATTGCTCTTCTTTACATCTGAATATTTAGACCAGGTTATTATAAGAGAAAGGAACTCCACCCACTTCTTTGTTGCATGCATTTATTTTCCTTCCTCAGCTGTCAAAATAGAAGATGCAGGTTTTGTTGAAGTGGGCCTTTCCTCTCTTGAGCAACCACCTCTTACTTTAACATTCTTCCCCCCACCAACATTTTAATGCAAATTTTAAAAGATTCAGAAAGGTTGAAAGAACTATATACTCACTGCTTGGATTCTACAGTGGACATTTTGCTGTGTTTTATCACATGTCCATTTATCCATCCCTTACCAATCCATGTTGGTTTTTTGACGCATTTCAAAATGTTATAAATATCAGTACATTGCACCCCAATTGCTTCAGCATGCATAATTTTTACTTAGAATTCAGAATTGTTTTATGGTTCCTTTAAGGTAGAATTTTATATACTATTTACCATCTTTTAAATTTTGTTTACAAGAGTAGTCCTTGTTGAGTGTTTATTTTAAAATCTGATACAGATGGTTTGTATGTTCATATGTTCTACTTTCCTATAGTATTGATAAGCTAGGTCATCTTGAAGCAAAATAGTTCACTTATATGAATAGATAACCTTGAACTTTTAACAATGAGCTGAGGAAGGTTAATGATCTTTGCTGCCTTTGTATATACAAAAAGGAAACCACAACATCCAGCTATTCTGCTATGGCTTCAGTAATGTAATGTCTCTGCAGGTATGATCCCAAGAGAGCTCTGCATGCACTCAGAGGGGTAGGGAGTGCCTCCTCATAACTCTCTCTCTTTTTTTTAAGATTTTATTTATTTATTTATTTATTTATTTATTTACTTATTTATTTATTTATTAGAGAGAATGAGAGAAAGAGCAGGGGGAGGGGCGGGGGGGGGTAGGGAGAGGAAGAAGGAAAGAATCCCAGACCGACTCCTTGCTTAGTGCAGAGGCCAATGTAGGGCCTCATAACTCTCCATTTTAAATGGCTTTATTAAGAAATAATTCCCATACTACGATTTACCATTTAAAGTTTACAGTTCAGTGGTTTTTAGTATATTCACAGAGTGTGCAACCAGTACCACAATCAATTTTACAACATTTTCATTATCTGAAAAAGGAATTCCATACCTGTTACTACTAGTCACTGCCCATTTCCCCCACAACCCCTCTAGCCCTAAGCCACCACTAATCTACTCTGTAAATTTGCCTATTCTGCACATTACACATAGATGGAATCATGAAATACGTGGTCTTTTGTGTCTGGCTTCTTTCACTTAGCATATTTCAAGGTTTCCTCTGAGTTGTAGCATGTATCAGTACTTCCTTTTTATTGACAATATTCCATTGTATGGATACACTACATTTTGTTTATTCATTCATCAATTGATCAACATTAGGTTGTTTCTAATGTTTGGCTGTTATGAATAATGCTTCTATGAACATTCATCTGCAAGTTTTTTTGTGGACATAGGTTTTCATTTCTCTTGAATTTATACCTAGAGGTGGAATTGCCAGGCTACATGTTTAACATTTTGAGGGACCACCAAATTGTTTCCCAGAGTAGCTGCACCACTTTACACTCTTGCCAGCAGTGTTAGAGAGTTCCAATTTCTCCAATCCTTGTCAACACTTGTTGTTATCTATTACTTTGATTCAGGGCATCCTACTGGGTGGGAAGTGGTATCAAATTGCAAGTTTTGATTTGCATTTCCCAGATAGCAAATGATGTTAAGTGTATTTTCATGTGCTATTGACCATTTGGAGAAATGTCTTTTTAGATTTTTTACTCCCTTTTAAATTTGATCATCTTTTTATTATTTTTGAGTTGTAAGAGTTATTTATGTAGTCTAAATACAAACTCTTTATCAGATATGTGATTTGCAAATATTTTGTTCCATTAAATAGGTTGTCTTTTTGCTTTCTTGATGGTGTCCTTTGAAGCACAAAAGTTTTTAATTTTGATGAAGTTTTATTTGTTTCACTTGTGCTTTTTGTATCTCATCTAAGAAGGCATTACCTAATCCAAGATCATGAGGATTTTGTGTTTTCTTCTAAGAGTTTTTTATATTTTTAGCTCTTATTTTTAGGTTTGGTCCATTTGGTGTTAATTTTTGTGTATGGTGTGAGGTAGGGGTCTAACTTTTTTATTTTTTATTTTATGCATGTGGATGTCTAGTTGTCCCAGCACCATTTTTTGAAAAGGCCATCCTTTACCCATTGGATTGCCTTGGCTCCCTTGTCAAATTCAATTAACCATAAATGTAAAGGTTTATTTCTGGACTCTCAATGGTGTTCCGCTTATCCATATGTTTTCCTTATACCAATAGCACACTATTTTGATTACTATAGCTTTTTAGTAAGTTTTAAAAGTGGGAAGTGTGACTCATCAAATTTTGTTCTCCATGGGGCGCCTGGGTGGCTTAGTCGGTTAAGTGTCTGACTCTTGATTTCAGTTCAGGTTATGATCTCATGGGTCATGGGATCAAGCCCCACCTTGGGCTCCGAACTCAACAGGGAGTCAGCTTGAGATCTTCTCCCTCTGGCCCTCTCCTCACTCTCTCTCCCGAATTAATTAATTAAATTAATTAATCTTTAAAAAAATTTTTTTTGTTCTCCTTTTTCAAGAGTTGGGGTTTGGGTTTTTTTTTTTGTTTTTTTATTTTTTTACTATTTGGGGTCCCTTGTATTTCCATATGAATTTTAACATCAGCTTGTCAATTTTTGCAAAAAAAAAAAAAGTCTGGAATTTTCACTTGGACTGTGTTCAATCAATCTGGAGAATATTGCAATCTTAACAGTATTAAATCTTCTGATTGGCAAACATGAGATGTTTTTCCATTTACTTAAGTCTTTTTAAAATTTCTTTCAACTGTGTTTTGAACTTTTCAGAGTACAAGTATTTCTTCTGTTAAATTTATTCCTAAATATTTTGTTCTTTTTGATATTATTGGAATAGAATTGTTTTCTTAATCTCATTTTTGGATTATTCATTGCTAGTGTATTAAAATCCAGTTGAGGGGAGCCTAAGTGGCTCAGTCAGTTAAGCATTTGACTTTTGATTTTATCTCAGTTCATGATCTCAAGTTTGTGAGATCAAGCCCCTCAACAGGCTCTGTGCTGGGTGTGGAGCTTGCTTGAGATTCTCTCTCTCCCTCTCCCTCTGTCCATCCCCCCACTCTTGTGCACTCTCTCTTCCTCTCAAATAAATACATAAATAAATAAAAATACAATTAATATATATCTTTCACCCCTGTTGAGCTCATTTCTAATAAATTCCTAGTGAATTCCTTGGGATTTTCTATATGCAAGATCACATTGTCTGCAAATAGAGATAGTCTTACTTCTTCCTTACAATATGGATGCTTTTTATTTCTTTTTCTTGCATAGCTCTGTTTTCATTCTCCTTTTAGGAGGAGCCTGGCATGCCTCATGAATCAGCAGAGGATTTGTTTCATTTCAACGTTGGGGGCTGGCATTTCTCAGTTCCCAGAAGCAAACTTGCTCAGTTTCCAGACTCCCTGCTATGGAAAGAGGCTTCAGCCTTGACCTCTTTGGAAAGCCAGAGGCTCTTCATCGACAGAGACGGTTCCACATTTAGGCACGTGCACTATTACCTCTACACTTCCAAACTCTCTTTCTCCAGTTGTGCAGAACTGAACTTACTCTATGAGCAAGCACTGGGTTTGCAGCTGATGCCTTTGTTGCAGGTAAGATACTCTTGTCTTCTAGAAGTGATCAGTAACATAGGCCTTATATCAATCACTAGGTGTTGTGTCCTTTCATATATTGGTTGCTGAGATGACCCTCTTCATGGGGAAGTGTGATGAATGAGTTCAAGTAATAGATAAACTGAATAAAGGATTTCATCCTGATTCTGCCTTACCTATACCAGTAGCCACCACAGACCCAGGATGGGACTTAACCAACTGCTGAGTTGGTTCCTTGACTCTTGGAAATCCTATTTTAACATTCTTCTTGAATGTTAATTTTTCTCCAAACTACAGAAACCATTTCTATGGCTTATCTTAAGTAGTTTATTCTTAGTTTTTGGACAATGATTTTTTTTAACCTAGAAAAGCTAAATATTATGACTGGAAAGGACTGTTGGACATGCTCTATATTAATCCCACTGTCTGGACAAAGTGTTGTTTACTGGATCCATCTCCATAAGCACTGACCCAGCAAGTCACAGTTCAGCTCAGTGCACTACCAACTGAGCCTCCCCAACACCTCTTAGAAGAAAATTGAAGTAGATTGTGCATATCTGGGTCATATAGGAATGAGAACATTTCACAGTGAGTGTTTTTGCAGATATTCCTTACTAAATAATTTAATGTTTTCTCTTAAAAGTTATTATATATTTGGAACTCAAAACCCTAAAAAAACCCTTAACATATTCCAACACAACTTGTTGTAGTATTTTTTTCTTTTTATTTTTTTAAGGCTACCCACCTGAAATAAAATTTTTTTTCAACTACCTCTGGCATGGAGTGCTAGAATTGATTACAAGTGGCTTCAAAATTACTTACATGGCTTGGCATGTCAAAATTGCTGATCACTCTATGCCAAAGCACCATTTTGTGGGGAAAAGGAAGGGGTCACTTGTTCATTGCAGAAAATCAAAGAGATCAAGGCAATTTTTTGAAGAACCATTTTAAAGAACACAAGCCCATTATACAAACAGTTTATAAAGCCCTTTAATTCCTTTTCTATCCTCACTTTCCAAATTGAAACAAAATCTATCTGGGAAGCAACTTCAGAATATGAGGTAGCAACTCAGAGGCCAATAAGTGGGTCCAATTCCAAAGTTCCAAGTTGTGTGAACAGTAGAATTATTTGAAAAATCATGTGGATCTGCCTCCCTAAAGATACAGTAAAACAAGTGCTTATGTTTTGGAAATAGTGTTTTCAAAGAAATAAACACTTAGGCGGGCCTAATTGAAATGATGTTTATTCTTTGAAGCAGAGTGTAAATACAGCTGGAGAATCAATAGCCATCTCAAGCAAATCACCAGCCTCACACATTTCTGTCACTTTCCCCACTACTAAGGCCTGTCCAAAAATCAGGTTCTTGCATAAATGTATGAACGCTTTCCTTGGAGAAAATGGGAGTTTTCCAATTATTAGTCTTTTCTCAGGCAGTCCACCTTAATGCATTCAGCCAGTATTTATTGAAAACATTTTGGGTACCAGGCCTTATTCCTGTGGGCTTTAAGGAAAACATGGAATGAACCAACAAATATAAAATGTGAGCCACAGGTAATTTTAAATTTTCTAGTAGGCATATTTTTTAAAAATTAAAAAGTGACATTAATTTTAATAATATTTTATTTAACTCAATATATTTAAAATGCTATCATTTCAACATGTAATCAGTATTTTAAAACTGATATATTTTACATTTTTTTGTACTAAGTCTTCAAAATCTGATGTGTGTTTTACACTTATAACACATCTCAGATTCAGATGATTGCATTTCAAGTACTCAGTAGCCACCTGTGGTTAAAGGCTACCATATGGGACAACACATATCCAAACTGTTCTAAAGTGTTGGTGTTCCTCACTGTAATATCCCTCAGATTTAGCTCCTAGCAATAAAAATGGGACTTTGCCTCCTGCTAACTAAAGTTACTATGCACTCAGCAGATTGTATATCCTACTCAGGATTTTCTGTAACACAGTAGACTTTTTTGGAAAGCCATGCAGAAGAGCCAACAAGCAGAATGAGATAGGAAGCTTCTGGAGGACAGACCCCTAGGCTCACATTGCTGCTCTACTCTTCACCCCTCCTAATCCCCCCACATTTCCACTCCTTCTTTCTCCCACCCCTCCCACCTGCCCATCCCACCTCCTTTCAGCCTGTAGCTTTGGTGTCCAAAGGGCACACTTAATACCTATTATTGTCTTGGTTCTAAGTGTAATATTTATTGTGTTTTGAGCACCAATCAAGGGCCAAACACTGGAGATATAGGAAGGAACCATATAGCCATACAATGTCAATGCTATGAAAAACAGAGAAGTGCTTCATGTGTAATAGCGAAAGAGGAGGGCATTTCTGTATTCTAGGACTTCTTGAGGTTTCACAATGTGTTTATATGATTTTCTTTTTGTGTGTATAGTTTTTTTTTTAAGATTTTATTTATTCATTTGAGAGAGAGAGAGACAGCCAGCGAGAGAGGGAACACAAGCAGGGGAGAGAAAGAAGCAGGCTCAGAGCGGAGGAGCCTGACACGGGGCTCGATCCCAGAATGCTGGGATCACTCCCTGAGCCGAAGGCAGACGCTTAACAACTGAGCCACCCAGGCGCCTGAGTGTATAGTTTTTATTCTGTCAGCCACTGCCCTTGTAGTACTGAAATTTAGGTGAAAGAACAGAACATTTACATCTAACCTGCTGTTTTTAAATGTACAGATGTGGGGCGCCTGGGTGGCTCAGTGGGTTAAGCGTCTGTCTTCAGCTCAGGTCATGATCCTCTGCCACCCCCGCCCCTCCCCCTCCCAGCTCGTGCTCTCTCTCACTCTCTCTCTCAAATAAATAAAATATTTTTAAAAAATAAAATAAAAATTAAATATACAGATGTGTAGTATGTGGAAAGGAGATAGCAAGTGACTGAGACCAGGGAAGCCACTCCTTTAAAAAGAGTGGTCAGGGCAGACCTCACTGATAAGACAACATTTGAGCAGAAACTTGCCTGAGGAAAGAGCTTCCAGGCATGTGGAACAGCAAATAGAAATGCCCTGAGGTTAGAGTGACTTGGAAGAGGCAGACTCAGAGGCCACTGTCTGAGAGAATGAAAGGTAGAAAGATGACATAGGTAGCTGGTGAGGTCAGAGCAAGCTGGGGGCCAGATCTTGCAGAGTCTTATAAGCCACATTAAAGACATAGAATCTACTCTAAATGTTATAGGTAGCATCAGGAGATCCTTAAAGAAAGAAGTAAAATGATCAAATTTATGTTTAAAAAAGATTGCTGGACCTTGGGTTAAGCAATGGTTTCTCAGGTACAATACCAAAAGCACAAGCAACCAAAGAAAAAAAATAAGTTGGACTTCATCAAAGTTAAAAACTTTTGTGCTTCAAAGGACACTATCAAAAAAGTGTAAAAGACAACCCACAGAATGAAACAAAATATTTGCAAATCACCTGTCTGATAAGGAACCTGTATCCAGAATATATAAAGAACTCTTACAACTAAACAACAAAAAGATAATCAAATTTTAAAATGTGCAAAGGATTTGAGTAGACATTTCTCAAAAGAATATATGCAAAAAGGCAATAAGCACATGAAAAGATGTTTAACATTATTAGCCATCAGGGAAATGCAAATGGAAACCACAATGAGATATCACTTCACACCCACTAGGATAGCTATCATCAAAAAGACAGGCAATAACAGGTGTTGGCAAGGATGTGGAGAAATTGGAATCCTCACACACTACTAATGGGAATGTAAATTTGTTTAGCTTCTTTGGAAAACAGTCTGGCAGTTCCTCAAAAAGTTAGAATTATTATGTGACCCTGTTAATTCCATTTCTAACTATATACCCAAGAAAAATTAAAACATGTCCACACAAGAACTTGTAAACAAATGTTCAAACCAGCATTATTCATAGTAGCCAAAAAGTAGAAACAATCCTTATGTTCATCAGCTGATGAATAAACAAACAAAATGTATATCCATGCAATGGAATACTATTTGTCGACAAAAAGGAATGAAGTACTGATACATGTAACAACAAGGATGAACTTCAAAACATTATGCTAAGTGAAAGAAGCCGGACACTGAGGACCATATGTTGTATGATTCAATTTATATAAAATGTTCATAATAGGTAAAGTTATAGAGACAAAAAGTAGATTAGTTGTTGCCTAGAGCTGAGGTACAGGGTAGAAAGGATAGGGTGAGCAGGATTGGCAATGACTGTTGATGGGTACAGAGTTACTTTTTAGGATGTTGAAATAGATTGTGATGTTGGTGCACAACTCTGTGAACATACTAAAACCATTGAACTGTACAATTTGAATCGGAGATTTTGTCATTCATATTATATATAAATAAAGTTATATTTATATATAATATGAATGCATTTCACATTAAATATATTTTAATAAAACTATAAAAATATCATTGACTTCTGTCCTAATATTAGACCAGGAGTCATCAAACTATAGCCTATGGATGAAATCCAGTCTACTACCTTTTTTGTACAACCTGTTAGCTAAGAATGGTTTTTACATTTTTATATGGTTGAACAAAAACCAAAAGAAAAATATTTTGTGGCGCATGAAAATTATCTGAAATGCAAAGTTCAGTGCCCATTAAGTTTTATTGGAACATGGTCATGCTCATGTGTTTATATATTGTTTATAGCTGCTCTTGAGCTAGAATACAGAGTTGAACAGTTGCAACAGGGACCATATTCTCAAAGCCTAAAATATTTACTACCTGCACTTTAACAGAAAAAATTTGCGTGAGGCACCCAAAATTTGATCTCAAAGTCATGAGTTCAAGCCCTGCAATGTGTCAACCCCTGGCCTACATTCTAATGGGGCACAGGAAAAGCAGGAAGACCAGTTAGGAGGCTCCTATATTATCCAGATAAAATATAGTGGTAGTTTGGCCTAAGGTGGTAATAGTGGAGTTAGAATTGTTCAAATCTGGATATGTCTCAATGATAGAACTGGCAGGGTTTGCTAATGAATTATTATTTTTTTTTAAAGATTTTATTTATTTATTCGACAGAGATAGAGACAGCCAGCGAGAGAGGGAACACAAGCAGGGGGAGTGGGAGAGGAAGAAGCAGGCTCATAGCGGAAGAGCCTGATGTGGGGCTCGATCCCGTAACGCCGGGATCACGTCCTGAGCCGAAGGCAGACGCTTAACCGCTGTGCCACCCAGGCGCCCCCTGCTAATGAATTATTGATATGAATCGTTGGTAGGGTAAGAGAATGGATAACTCCTTTGTATCCTGAGCAGTAAGGCGAATGGTAGATTCCAAGGGATGTGCAGGGTTTGGGGGAGAAATCAGGCATTAAGATTTGAATGTGTTAAGTTTGAGAGGCAAGAAAAGGGTATTTATTAAACATCCAAGTGGCAATGGTGAAAAGGCAGCAGGATGTGGTCTGGAATTCATGGAAGCAATCTGATCTAGAGGTGTAATTTTGGGAGTCATCAAAGCTGATATATAAATCCATGAGCCTGGATGTTCACAGAAAAAATACAGAGTAGTCATTTCGGGTCTGTACATTAACATTATAGTGTATCCTAGAACTTTCTATGTAATTTAGGAAGTCTCCTTTGCCTAAATGTGAACTGCTTCAAGCTTCTCACAAACTATCAGCCTGGTTGAGTGTCAGCTGCTACTGCAGTGTGAAATTTCTCTTCAGGGTCACTCACCAAGGGTTCAAGGTTTTTGGCAGACTGTCAATTCCCTTTTACTTGTCCCGTTGAAGCCCACTGAGGACTTAGTATGACAGTGCATGCTACTTTTGTTTCCTTTTCCACTGCCTTCTGGGGACTTCTAAGTGTAGAAACTTAAATTATTCTGCCTATGAGCATTCTGTTACCAGCAAGCAACACAAACACACCTGCGTTCCTTGTGCTCAAGGGAGCCAGGCAGTTTTTATGTTGATCATGCAAATGATGCTTTTAAGAAAACAGGTCTCACAATAACAGGTCTCACATTTCCTATTACTCACAATGTGAAGACAGATTACCACTGTGATCTTGGAAAGGAAGATTACATAAACAGTAGATAATTATCACAACAGCACAGCTCGTTTGTGGATATATGGGTAAGTGGACAACCCTTGATATGGTGCCTGCTTGCACTGGCTCCTATCCCAACACATACACACCTACGTGCATGCATGGGCGCACATACACACACACACACACACACACTGAAGTTCAGCCATGTCCCAGATGCCTCTCTTCACACCTTTCAACTTGCTATTTCTTCTTCCTAGAATGATCCTCCTTTAAGGTTAACCCTAAGTATGATCAAAGGAAAGCCTAGCCTGACATTTCCAGGCAGAATTTTTGTTTCTCTGCTCTCAGAGTTTTTTTCTGTCACCTATCAATGCTATTTTGTTTGGATCAGGCATTCATATATCTTTCTCCTTCACTAGCCTGTATTCTTTTCATGTTTGCATTGCTAGCCTCTCACAGTACCCAGCCTATAACAGGTGTTTAATAAACATCCAGTAAGAGAACACTGAATGATGTACCCAAGATGACCTATGAAAGTTGAATCTACTTCTGCAGGTCAGGGAACTGGAGGTGGCAGTGGGAGGGGCAGGTTTGAGATGCTGGTCGTTGTGTCTTATTTGACTTCTTTGGCTGATAGCAGCTGTCTTACACATCCTTTTATTCTACTGGCCTTGTTTCCCTTGAGCTTCAGATTGATGCTGGCCTTCCTTGTTTTTACAAGGCAGTTGGAGATTTGTGAGCTCCTCCAAGCTCCTTCCAACAGCCCACTATCAGAGTATAAGTCATCTCTGAGCGCGGTTCTACTTTGGAAAACCTCCGTTAAATCCCAGAGCTCTTACAGTAGTACATTTGTCAGCCATCTTTTGGTGACCATACCTACACATATACACACTCGCCTACAGGCCATTAGTTTCATACTGCTTCTGACTGACATATTTTTTCACTACTATCTAGGCAAAAGTAACATTAATTATCCTTGTGCTAGTAACTAGCCATCTGAATTCGGGTCTATATTTCCCTAAAGAAATCCTCCCTCTAATAACTTTCTGGGTCATAGCATGTGAATAGTAAAAGTATTCAGGCAGATAGACATGGAATTGAAGTCCATAGAGACCAGCCACATACTCTGTGGCAACTTCAGTCAACAAAGCCAAAGGACAGCTGGAAGCTAGGTTCTCTGAAATTCTCTTCACTAATTCATTACTTCATTCATTCTATGAAAATGTATTGAGGGGTGCCTGGGTGGCTCAGTAGGTTGAGCATCTGACTTCGGCTCAAGTCATGATCCTCAGGGTCCTGGGATCGAGCTCCGCGTTGGGCTCCCAGCTCAGCAGGGAGTCTGCTTCTCCCTCTGCCCCTTCCCCCACTCGTGCTCCCTTTCTCTCTCTCTCAAATAAATAAAAATGTATTGGGATCCCACAGGATCTGTTGTGGGTGCTGCAAATACAGCAGAGAACAAAACACGCAAGATCCTCATGGTGTTGGAGGTCGTATCTACTAGGGGAGACTAACAGATGGTAAATAAATAAGTAGGTGTTATTGAGAACAATAAAGCAAAGTGAGGGGGTTAGGGAATGTGTTCTTTGGATTCATATAGCACCTAAATGGCTTCCCATGAGTAGAAGGCCTCGTGTTTCTAGAATTCAGAGCAAGGATTGACAGAGTTTAGAAAACAACCTAATTAAGGCTTCTGGGCCTAGTGCATGCAGCATGACTTGACTGGCAGGAATTGTGATCTTTTGGGATTTATTTGTATGTTTTTCTTTTTTTAGATTTGTCAAACATACCTTTCTTGGAGAAAGGCATAGCTCACACTTCACATTTGTAGAAGTAGCAAGAAATGGAGATTTCATTTCTACAAAATAGATCATTCTTCCCTCAGCTAGTACATCTCTCAAGCTGGTTGGACTGTCATACCCACCCACCCCACAGGGTATACCTGGGTACCAAATAGCACCTCCAATAAGGGAGTCCAGGCCCATCCTTAAACAGGTTGTTTTCCCAGGCAGGGACTTCCCTTTCTCAGTACATCCCTTCCACAATGGCCAATTTAGAGTTGTTCAAGGCACTGTTGTTCCCTGAGACAGAATTTCAGGATTTGAATCTGCAAATGAGATAAATGGCAGGTTCACGTTCTTCTGATGCAGTCAGCATAGCATGGGTTTCAAATGGTCTGCTGTCTCTTGCAGGCTTTCCCTGGATTTACTCTCTTTTCTTTCTACTTCACCTGACATCTTTTGATCCATCACCAGTCAAACCCAAGTTGAGACCTTTTGTCCTGTCATCCTGTCTCCCTCTTCTCCTTTATCCTTGTCCCTCTCCCCCTTAGATCTACCCTCTGGACTCTAGGTCCAAAGATGGAATCACTGCCTTCATTGCCCTCTGAACTCTCTGGGCTCTGCCCATTGTAATCCTGTGTTGGCTTTTCCTATGGTTTTGCATCCTCAGCATCTTTCTCAGTTTTTGTGAATGCAGTCTGCTTCTCTGCCAGCTCATTTTGGGCTCCCTCATGTCTCATTTTGCTTTTCTTTCCAGAGGACTCAGTTTTCTATCTCTCCATTTACATGCATTCTTTCATTTAACACAGCAATTCTGAGCACTTACTACACATTAGGTTCTAGACTAGAAGCTGGGATGCATCAAGCCAGTCCTTCCCCCAAAGCCTGAAAGGACAGGCCTGAAACCAAGCCAGGGACCCAGAGAAAGAAGTTTGGAGGGGTCTCTGGGAACAAAGGAGAATGACCCACTCTATCTAGGGGAGGCTCCAGGCTTTTCAGACAGAGAAGGGAGGAGAGAAGTGTTCTGGGAAGAGGAAATTGTATATACAAAGTTGAGGAGGCATTAGTGTCTTTGGAGTTTTATGGAGTTTAGTGTCACTGATAATGGGATGCAGACAAAAAGAATGGTAGGAGATGAAGCTGGAAAGGTAGTTTGACCACTAAGAGAAAGGAAATTAACATTTATATTATTTCCTTTAATCCTTATAACAACATCTTCCAGATTTTACTATCTCCACTTTGCATGTGAGGAGCCTGAGGCTTCTAGAGGCTTAGTGACAGATGGGAGGCAATGGGTTAAGAGCATAGACTCTAGAATTCTGGGTTCCATTCCTAGCATCTCCACTTATTTGGGGCACTGAGTACTTGTTCCCTTCTTGAGCCTTGTTTTCCGTTTGCTAAAAGGGAGTGATAATAGTAAAGACTACTTGGTATGGGGAGAAGGGACATTAGGAGGATTGAGTTTAAAAATGCCTGGGTTGTGGTGTCTGGCTGGCTCAGTCAGTAGAACGTGCATCTTTTGTTCTTGGGGTTGTGAGTTTGAGCCCCATGTTGGGTGTAGAGATTACTTAAAAATAAAATCTTAAAAAAAAAAATAAAGTGTCTGGGCAATAAATGTCAGCTCTTAAGTGACCAAGATTCAAAGGCCAGTCTGTCTGAGTTCAGGGCCCTTGTGCTTTTTGTGTATATCCAGCTGTCTCCATTGATTGTGAAGGACCTTGCATGCAATGCCAAGGAGAATTTGGATGGCCCATAGGTAGTGGGGAGCACTGAAGTTTCTTAAGATGGAGAATGGTTTGGACTCATTTGCATGCTTGAAAGATCACTGTAGGGGCGCCTGGGTGGCACAGCGGTTAAGCGTCTGCCTTCGGCTCAGGGCGTGATCCCGGCGTTATGGGATCGAGCCCCACGTCAGGCTCCTCCACTGTGAGCCTGCTTCTTCCTCTCCCACTCCCCTGCTTGTGTTCCCTCTCTCGCTGGCTGTCTCTATCTCTGTCAAATAAATAAATAAAATCTTTAAAAAAAAAAAAAAGAAAGAAAGATCACTGTAAAGAGAGGGCCTGGGGATGACAGGACCAGGACTGGGGGAGGGGAAAGAAGGAAGAGGGTGGAGCAGAGAGCACGGCATGGAGTCATAGGGCTTGCTGACTGACTAGGTGGAGATGTGGGAATATCAGTCAAGTCACAGTCCCTGCTTTAGATCCTCAATGTCTTCTCTTAACCAGGGGATATATCAAACTCCTCAGCCCAGCTTACAGAGGTTTTCACTCTCTGGCTCTTGTTTACTGCCCTGGATTCATCTCCCTCACTCCCTCAACCTCCATACACCTCAGGACCCTGAGATCATGACCCGAGCCAAAGGCAGACACTTAACTGACTGAGCCACCCAGGTGCCCCAACCTCCATATACCTCAAGTCTACAATCAAGGCACAGAGGCAGGTGCCTCAGTATATATCTCTACTTACCATCCTCCCACCTGTCCTGTCTCTCCTGTGCAGTCACTGTTTTCTTTATCCCACTTAGCACAAATACTGCCACATTATAGTAATATAATTTGTTATTATTATTATTATTATTGTTGCCATATCATCATCATCATTATCATCTCATTTTAATTCAGTAATCCTGTTCACCCACTGATGCAGAAACTGTTCCAGTCTCTCCATCACCTTCCTGGCACCTCATTTTTATTTCTCTTTGCCTGAGGCCAACTACTGCCTCATATGAAAACCCATCTCTCACCAGTTTCCCTCCTCAGGATAGCTGACAGCTTGACATAGAAGCTAAAGTTGTGTGCAATCCTGAGCAAAGAGGAACAAGAAAGCTTACATTTCCTTCCAACGCTGTGGAAAGAAATTCTAGGGTTCCTGGAACTCCTGAAACTTCAAAAACGATGCTGGCCTTTAATCTCAGTTTATATAAATTGTTGGTTTTCTTGTCTCTTCTCAGCTTTCCTCCAAGCGGAGAGCTCCTTGAGTCCAGGCACAGTATCTGTGGCCCTGGTGATACACAAGCATTTCTCGAATGAATGAATGACACTCTCTTCTGGTGTTTCACACACACACTGTTCCTCCCTCCCATTACTTAGTGCTCCCAGAAAGAACTCCCCATGACCCTGACATTTTCCAGTCCTTCCACAAATCCAACAGTCACCCAAAATGAGGAAGATTCTCCCATTTCTAGTTTCCTCCTTTTACAGACCTAAGCCGTTCTGCGGGTGCAGTTTATAGCCATGGCCACCAGAGGGCACTTTCAAAGCTCGGGCTTCCTATGAGCAGCTTCACAAGAGCTTCACCTGTGTAATTCAGCTTAGAAGCAGGTTCTTTTATTAGTTTCATACTGAATCTAAGGTGTTTTGTTGATTTTGAGGCTCTTAGAGAAAGAAATTGTCATATGGTGCCTTTCAGCAACTACTTTTCTAGTTATGTCCAGCAATTTCTTGGGAAAATGCTATTGTCTTCTGGAGTAGGGAGAGGAAAAATGGGTTTGCTGTTATGATACTCTGCCCCCTATACAGGCCTTTCGAGGGAGAATGGGTCCTTGAGCAACGGGCAGCACCAGCCTACCTTCTGCTTTGAGCTTCAGCTCTGTCTATCTGGCGTGCTCCAGCTTATGTACCCACCCCTAGTCACCTGCTCCATCAAGTGGAAAAGCTCTGGACGTGGAAGACTGCTTGAGCAAGTCACAAATCCTTTAACCTCAATTGCTTCATCAGTAAAATGGGACTGCAGACATTTACCACATCCATCTCACAGAGCTGTGTCAGGGTAAACGAGCAAACGTCTATGAAAGTGCTTTGAAAAATGTGGTACCCTGTGCCACATCCAAGTCCCTGCTTAGATCATGTTCCAGGATTAGGATGAACACAAATAAGCAGATCACAACAAGTATACAAGTTGTTGAGGGGAAATGGTAGAAAATCTCCAGTTTTTAATGGTTAAATATAAATTACTCTTTAGCTTAAATAAGATAAATTTGTTAGTCAGCATAAAATTATAACCCAAAAAAAGATTGTTTCAAAAATCAGAAGATAGTCAATGAAATTTTGAATATCAGCATATCATCTCGTAGACCTAAATTTTTACATTTTTGTGCGATCGACTAAATTTATTTCAAAACACTTTATCAAAGTAAGTCACATGCTATTTTTCCTGGTATTTTGCCCTAGAACTGGTAGATAATTATGCAATTTAGAATTTTCAAGGCAGTAATTTTCTGTATCTAACAGACTCTAGATAATCTGAAGGAAGGGAAACACCACCTACGTGTACGGCCTGCAGACATACCTGTTGCTGAGAGAGCATCTTTGAACTACTGGCGGACATGGAAATGTATCAGCAAACCCTCAGAATTTCCTATAAAAAGCCCCGCCTTCACAGGTATACCCACAGGCTGACCCTTTCTGTAGCCCACACCAGCTTCCCTTCTCCTCACCCTAATAGACGTGGCTTCCATCCAGAGAGTACTCTGATTGCTGAACTAGTTTTAGATGATCTTTCTACCTCTCCATCATCTTCTTTGATCTTGTACCCTGCCACATGCCCTCTCCAAGGCTGCTTACCCCCTGGAACTAAACATCCTCTTCCACATTCATTCCTCTGCATACTGGTTTTACTTGGGCAAGGCTGGGCTGCATTCTGCCCCCTCCTAGTAGTCAGAAAACTCCACCAACCTTTCATGTCACTTCTAATTACCGCATAAGAAGGGTCCCCAAATGATTACTGTCTGATGGGTGACTTGCAGTATAGATTGGCCTGAGATACCAAAACAGCCATTCGTGATTATTGATGGGTTTTGAGCTTCCAAGAGAGTCAAAATAATCTATTTTGTCACAATGGGTCACAATGGTTGGTTTGATCAATTAGAAACAACCAGATAGGTAACAAGTATGAATTTAATGACCTTTAGTACCTAAGCCAAAATGTTACAATATGTCCTCCTGCCCTTCATTGTAGGAAAAATAGATGTGCATGTCCTTCTCCCACCATACTCCTGTGTTTGGTGTTAGGGTTACATCTGCGGGCAGGGAGGGGGAAAGGAGGCACCTGGCATGACCATCTCT
Organism: Ursus americanus; assembly: GCF_024610735.1. NCBI lineage: Eukaryota > Metazoa > Chordata > Mammalia > Carnivora > Ursidae > Ursus > Ursus americanus. The sequence continues at coordinate 22,352,691 of NC_142147.1, read as the reverse complement.
GGGGTGATCTCCCCAGCTTCCTCCAGGACCCTGGGATCAGTGAGAGCCCTGGCCTCTGAGTGGTGGTGATGCCCCTCTGCACATTCTCTTCCAGGCCTACATGATAAGGCACCTTTGGGACTCATGGACACACCATTGTTAGACACAGAAGAGGAAGTACACTACTGTTTTCTGCCCCTAGACCTAGTGGCCAAGTATCCAAGCCTGGTGACTGAAGACAATCTGCTGTGGCTGGCTGAGACAGTGGCCCTAATCGAGTGCGAGTGCAGCGAGTTCCGCTTCATTGGTGATTGCTCTATCCTGGGGGTGGGGGGCTGATAGGGCCTATCCACCCCTCCCCATCCCCCATCCCATGGAGGCTCAGCTTGGTGCTTAGGGCATTAGGAGCTTCCTTAGGCTGAGGTGGTGGAAGCATGACAGAGCCTTCTGGAAGGCAAGCAGATTCCTGGCATTAGACTCCCACGAACCTCAGGGCTATTTTATTCCCTGTGCATTTGGGGATGGCGTGGGGGTAAAGGGTCACTGGAAGCTGCCTGCAGTGATCGGGGCCACAGGTATTGGTGTGAAGGGCAAGGACCTGAGCCGGGCTCAAAAGTCAGCTACTCTCTAGCTTGTCTTTATGTGTCCATCTGGGTGGGCTCCAGCCTCAGTTCCTCTCACCATAAAATGAGGAAATAGGGTTTCCTATTCCTATTCCTTTGTTTCAAAGAATGGTATCTACCTGCTCTCATATCCGCTAAATCCAGAACAAAAGAGAAAGAGGGTGTCTGGTGAAAGGTTCCCCAAAATCATTATAAAATTGTCTGCTTGAGCTAGTGGCCTAAGGAGGGAGATCTTCAACCTGGACAAAGAGAACTTCTTTCCCCCCACCCTAGGACACACTCTGGTCAGGGGGTGGACTGAGTGAACTCTTTGATTCCAAGATGCTGTTGCTGCCTAGAATGAATACGGCAGGAAACACCCAAGTTGTACGGGGGCCCAAATGCTTGGAACCCCAGCCATTCCTTATAGTCACCTGGAAAGTTGTCTTGATGTGCTTCTGAATCTCCAAGTTGATTCACACAGGACGTTAGCGTTGGCTCCATCTCTGCCTCCCACACTGCAATCCAGGCAGGGACAAACTGCCAAGTGCCACCTGCCAGCTCAGCTCAGCTGGGCCCTTCCTCTGTAAGCGGCAAGACAACTCCCTCTTTTGGAATGACCTGCTCTTGGGTCAAGACTCACAGGGTAAGTCTCAAGGCCAGTATGTTCACCAGGAGGGCCTGGCCTGGAAGCCCCAAGCCAGGCCAAGGGAGGCCACACCCATGGACTCAAACACAGGAAAACAAAGTAATTTGGGGTCTTTCACCTTGAAACCACAGACTCAAAGCTAATCTAACCAGGTATGTTTAGAAATTGTTTCAGAACAAGGAGAGCCTAGGATATATTGCAGTACTACAAACCTGCAAAAAACCTGGACCTACAATTGAATCAGAAATAACCTCCTTAGCCAATTTTGTTTCCCTTTGCTTTTCAAGTGAATTTTCTACGCTCACAGAAGATTTTACTACCAGATAATTTCTCCAACATAGATGCGTTAGAAGCAGAAGTGGAAATTCTGGAAATCCCTGAGCTCACTGAAGCTGTAAGATTGTACCGGATGAACATGGGTATGTCACCAGGGGGACCTTGCCCTCCCCTTGACATTCTGGGGCAGTCCATGCTTGAGCTGGAAAAGCCAAGAACAAATGTCTCCCCTCCCTCCCACAACCACTTTGGTCTTTGGGCAGTGGTGGGAGAGGCAGGTGTTTTGGCTGACTTAGAATATGAGAAGAGCAATTTCAGCCTGAAACCTTGTGTGCCCTCTGGCTGCTCCGCCTCCCCACGGGGCTGTAGGTAGCTCGGCCCAGCCTGGGTGGGGAAACCAGGCCTGAATGTCCTAGAGAGGGAGGCTGGGCCCAAGGGCAAGCTTCACAGAGGTACAGTGGCTCTGCCCTGCTGGTGGAAGTGGTGAGCACCTGGGAACTTGCAGCACCTGGCAGCCACTGCCATCCTTCCCCTTCCAGGCATAGCTGGAGGGCATGGGAGACTCTCAGGCAGATTCTCCCTTAGTGCTTCAGTTCTCTCACCACCCCCAAATTCCCTTGTTTCCCTACTTCACAACCTCCGGCTGCTGTGCCTGTCTGCCTGCTTCTGATACTTCCTGACCCAGGTCCAATCCAGGCCTTCATGCTCGCAGTCCTACTTCATTCTAGTTTCCTCCTCACGTGTTTTATTTGCCTTTCATCATCCCCTTTCCCAAATCCTGTACATGTATGGAAGCTACTGTGCACGTGGCAGGGCACTAGCTACCCCAGCGTGGCCTCAGCTGGCATGCTGAGATTGTAGAGAACTGTCATGCACATGTGGAGTTTGGCCTGTGCATCACCAGACATTTACCCATGGGAATCAGGTCTTTCCCTGTGTTTAGACCCAGCTCTCCCAGCCTCATCCCCAGGCAAAATGGGAGTTCAGTCCTATCTGCAACAAGTGGCATCCTGCAGAAGGTCTCAGGAGCCTGTTCCTGGATCTTACAATCCCTTAAGAAAGGGTGAGTTCAAATCCCTCCTTCAAGGGCTTCTGTTTCTCAGACAACATGGGTCCTTGAGAGATGAGGACGGCAGTGCCTATTCCACAAGAACCATGTGAAGTTGGAAGGAAAGCATGTTTGCAGTCAGGCTCTGTAAACCATGCAGCAGCCCTCAAATACAAAGCTGGTTTTTGCCTTTTAGAAAGCACATAACTAAGGGAAACAGCTCTAGTAGCCTTGGAGATGGGCAAAGTTGCCCTCAAACCCCAGCTCTGCCCCACGCAGCTTTGCAGTCTGGGGCAAGGTTCTTAATTAGCCTCTCAGGATAGTTTCCTCATCTGTGATATAAGGATGGCATGACCCCTCCTATAGAGTCGCTCAGAGGATTGGAAATGATCCATGAAAATCACCCAGCAGCTTGCCTGCTGGCCCATTGTTGCCACTGGGATAGGATCCTGTAGATTGTGCATTGTGCCCACTACAGTAGAACAAGGTCCTGCCCACGAGCCAGCAACCCAGATACCGAATCTGAAAGTAACACCACATAGTTTGTCTCTGGGGGAAATTCTGCCTGGAGCGACAGGGGCTATGAATCTGAGACGCCTGTGATGCACATCAGGTTCTGTGTTATGGTTGCCGATCCTTCCCCACAGATGATTAGAGCAGAGCTTGGAACTAAGGGAGATTCCGGAAGAATCTGAGGCCAGACGGCTGGTCTACTGAAATTTCTGAAATTCCCATGTTAATGATACAGCAAATTAATCCCCCCCAGCCCTACCTCCTAACAAATAACTTTGACCTCTAAACCTAACTATTAGAAAAATTATACTGATTTTGAGAGGATTCAGATTTGGCTGTGCAAGGAAATAAGCTCCCTCTAAGCTTCCTTGGTACTAATTCAAGGCAGCAGTAGGAAGCGAGACCCAAAGCTTCTAATAGAGTTATGACCATGAGGGGTCTAGGAGTCACCCCATTCTCACCGGCACAGGTGGCTGTTCCCGGACCTCTTGTCCTCCCCCAAGCCCTGGGAAGGGGGTCCGTGCAGCAGGCCTGGAGTCTGTGAAGCCGTTGTACATGATGGCCCTGGGTCTGCTTGTCAAGTACCCAGACTCCGCACTGGGACAGCTCCGCATCGAGAGCACGCTGGACGGCAGTAGACTGTACATCACAGGGAACGGGGTCCTCTTTCAGCATGTCAAGTAAGGCCCTCCTCAGAGAGCAGCTTGGTTCCACTCAGGCTGGTCTTTGCCTTTCCTCAGGAACCAACCTGGGGCCCTGTCCATGAGCCAAAGGGAAGTTGCGTCCTTGGGGGCAAACCCATCATTTTAGCTAGACCCACCACCACCACAAAACTCGGCCTTAGAGGAGAGGACTAATGCCAAGTACAAAGGTTCCCAAGGTTCAAAGGCTTCAGACAGCTTCATACTTCTGTTTTCTGCAATCCATTGCTGTTTTTAGCCCTGTTCTAGGTCTGAGATGACCAGGCCACAGTCACAACCCTCAGGATGCTAGATAATTCCCCTGCCATGCAGACCTTTCTACAAAGGTCCTCCCCCCATCCCACAACCCTTGGGAGGCTTGCTGGACACACAGAAAGGCCAGAACTGGGGGTGAGCTCCAGAAGCCAAGCAAGGCAGTCTTTACAAAGGAGGTTAAAACTGGCCTTTGTCTTGGGGGATGAACTCTTGAATGTCTCCATTAGTGCAGGAGCATGGATTCTAATCCTGTTTTATAGAAAAGTCAACTGATGTTCAGAGTGGAGCAACTCTCTTAGGGTCACAAAATATATTGGTACCAAAACTAAACATAGAAGTGGGTTTTCCTGAGCCCCTAGGAAGAAAGTCAACCAACCCTGGGGGTTTTGGGCCTTTGCGGCCCACACCATCCATCTCTCCCAGAGATGTCCCATCCCTGATGTCACAGAGGGCAAAGCTAAGTGCCTTTGGAGGCAGGGGGTTGATGTTCAGACCCCCAGCCTCTTTCCTAGACACACAGGGTATTAGTAATCTCCCAAGACCATGGCAGGCTGCCATGTCGTGGCTGAGGTGTCATGGGCAGATGATTATGGGGGCAGGATGGGAGTGGCTGGGCCCAGCCTGGCTTCTAGAACCTTAGGCAGAGCCTAGAAGCTTACAGTTAGTTGATGTAGAGGACTTTGCTGAAGTAGGTCAAACTCAGCTCCAACATGATGAGCCTGTGTGTCCAAGTTCAGTCCCCACGAGACATCACCAGATTTCTGGTTAAAGCAGGAAATGATGTAGTGGCCACGAGGTTTGAGCCAGTGGAAGGGGCAAGGCATTCTAGATGTGAAAAGTTGGCAAGCTAGACTCCCTTGGGGTGCAGTGCTGAGGTTCTAACAGGCCTTTCCTCTGGGCAGGAACTGGCTGGGGACTTGTCGGCTGCCCCTGACTGAGACTATTTCCGAGGTATACGAGCTCTGTGCCTTCCTGGACAAGAGGGACATCACCTATGAGCCAATGAAAGTGGCCCTGAAGACTCATCTGGAGCCAAGGACTCTGGCACCCATGGATGTGCTCAGTAAATGAGAATGCTTCTTTATTTGAATTTAGCATCAGAGGAGGGCTTGGGTATTGTAAAGGAAAGTCAAGGCTGGCCAGGGCCAGGCACTGTAGATGGAAGAGGAGAGGAAAGCCAACATTAGTAGGTTTTCCTAGAGGGAAACTTTCATGTTAAGGTACCCCTCCTCACCTCAAGCCCATGAGTAGCCTCAAGTAGTACAGACTGGCAGTACAGACTGACCTCAGTATGGGGCCACATGGATCTCCAAGGGTATGACTGCTCTGGCTCTGAGAGCTGACATGCTGTGTCCATTTGATCCCCATAGCCATCCAGGGAAGAACAATCTCTGGGTCCATTTAACAGATGAAGCAGAGGCTCAGGGAGGTAACTTGCTCAGATTACACAATGAGATAGTGATCGAGCTCGAGTTTGAATCTGAGTCCAAAACTAATGTTTTCACCGGCTGCTCTATAACCTTTTATTAACAAAAAGTTTTTAGATCAAGTTTCCACTGTATTCTGTCATTCAGCAATAGTCAGCATTTATTGAGCACCTACCATATATCAGGAAAGAAGTAGACACTAAGAGTAAAACGGACCCAGTCCTTATCTTAATGGAGTTCACAATCTAATGATATACCTCTTAGTTCTTGATTATATAACTTAGTTATATACCCTTTACTCATTACAAAGCTCATTAGAAACTGGTTCCCGAAAATCAGAACAAAGCCTAAGTCCAGTCTCCCCCAGGAAAAGGATCATGGGTTCATCATCTCAAAATGAAGCCCCATTCTCCAAACAGGCCTAGAGGCTTGGTCTCTATAGCAGTGACAGTGATTTGACAAGAGCTGGCAGGGTGACATTTGCCAAACCATAAGCACAAAACATACAGAGGGACTCCTTACCACATGAAGAGCTGGAGTTATACAGCCAGGACACACCCAGCCAGAAGCCATTGGCAGTTGGCAATGTCGGCGGACAGGAACATCAGCTTTTTTGAGAGAGGTGGGTCAGGGGAAGAGCGTCAGTACCCCTGGGGTTGAGATTTTAGAGGGATCACCCTTCCCACCCCCAGAGTCACCAGCTGACCCTCCAAGTTGCCATTCCAAACCCACCTCACCACCCAGGAAACTGTATGGTGAGCAGCAGGGAAGGCCTGAGAGAAGGCTGGTTTCAGGGATTCCTGCTGCTTCTCAGAGGAGGCAACACATCATGACTGATGAAGATATTGAGTCTTAACATGCATTACTAACCTAAAATGTCCCACCTAATTTCCTTCTGGTCATGTGATACGTTCCTTCTCACCGGTTTCCTTAGATGAGGAGTGGACAGCAGAAATCACCGTGTATTCCCCCCAACAGATCATCAAAGTTTACGTCGGAAGCCACTGGTATGCAACCACCCTGCAGACCTTGCTGAAGGTACGCTGGCCCCAGGCTGCCCTCCTTTCCTTTCGGCTTCTGTGGCTGAGCGGCTTTAGAACCTTGTCACTGGACCCTCACACAGCCCCTAGCCCCTGCTGAGAATGAGACCTTCCCCCTCCTCCATGACCCAAAGTGCTCTTATTGTATGAGCAGCATGCTAAGAAGGCCCTCAAGAGTTTGGGTCGGGAGGAGACCAGTCTGAGGGGTCTGGACCAAGCAAGACACAGGTGAGGGTTACGAATGCCTTGAGAGGGTAGTCTAGTCTAGAAGCCAGCAAAACTTGAAGCAGGGATGTTCTTGTCCCTGGATGCTCTGCTCCCCACTATCGCTCCCTGTGGCTAACAAGACAGGGAGATGGAAATCCCAAAGCCTCTGTTGTAGAACAGTTGAGAAAATGAAATAAGAGAAGACTGACCTGCCCCTTACTAAAGACCCAGCCCTTTAACTAACAGACTAACAGAGTCTGGTGTACAATTCCTTGCAGTATCCAGAACTTCTGTGCAACCCTCAAAGAGTGTACTGGATCACTTACGGGCAGACCCTGCTGATCCACGGGGATGGCCAAATGTTCCGACACATTCTCAACTTCCTGAGACTTGGAAAACTGTTTTTACCATCTGAATTTAAGTAAGTGATAAATGGAAGGAAATCATGTGATGAAACCCCTCTCTTCTGCAACGAAAAATATTGAGTTCATAGCCTTCAGGGAGGAGGTTATATTATTTCCAATATGTGAACTGCTGTTCAAGGCAGCGGCTCCAAAGGCTATGCCTCCACCCACACTCCCACCGCAGCTGCCCAGCCTTACAATGTCTTGTCATCTGCAGGGAATGGCCCCTATTCTGCCAGGAGGTAGAGGAATACCACATCCCATCCCTCTCAGAAGCTCTTGCCCAATGTGAGGCATACAAGTAAGGAAACTTTGCTCCAGACACCATGTTCTGGAGTTTGGACCTTTATAGCCCTCTTGAGAATCCTGTCCTCAGTCCCACCTCCCTGTTCTCCTTGGGGCAAAGGGGGTGGAACAGGGCCAGGACTGGCTAATGACCTAAGTGAAACCTTTTAAGAGCCCTTCTCCACCACTGTTTAGAGTTAATTAGTCAAAGGGCAGACCTGACCAACTGGTCGATGAACTAGTAGAAGCTTCTGCTCACTGACTCCCTCTTGGAGTGTGCAGGTCATGGACCCAGGAGAAAGAAACTGAAAATGAAGAAGCTTTTCCCATCAGGAGGCTGCATGTGGTGACGGAAGGGCCAGGGTCACTGGTGCAGTTCAGTAGAGACGCCAAAGAAGTAAGCCCTAGCCTTCTTTGGTTTGTTTTGTCCTGAGAGTGCTACCACAGGGTCAGGGGTAGGCTCTTACTGAGGGGCATGGCAGCATTAGAGCAGGGCCTATGTGGATTCCTAGCATGGTAACTATGTCCAAGCACTGAAGAAAGCATAGGGAAGTGTTGGCCACTTGTGGCCTAGATGCTGATAGTATGTCCCTTTGGAATATGAGAGGCCCCTGGGCTGGCACCACCCCCACTCAGGCTGAGCAAAGCTCAAATGGCTGACCTGTGTGGAGGAGACGATTGATTTGGGTGAGCAAGTGAGGTCTTGGAGGCCCAGATTATTATTCTCAGGTAAAGCTTCAGTGTTTCCACTGAATGTTGCACATTCCCAGAGCTGCTGTGTCCTCCTTCCCCAGACCACAGCCTGCATGCCTGTAGACTTCCAAGACTGCAATGACAGGACCCCATGGAACAAGGCCAAGGGGACCCTGGCCAGATCCAGCCAGATGGAGGAGTCTGAGCAGTACTCCCAGACCATCCAGGTGTCTCTGTGCCGAGGTGCCAAGAGGGCGGGCAATCCCAGCACATACTCCCACTGTCCTGGCCTATGTGCCAACCCCAGATACTGGGGGGCCCACCCTGAGAGTCCTCCCAAGAAGAAATGCACCACAGTCAACCTCACACAGAAACCTGAAACCAAAGACCCTCCTGTCACCCCCATGCAAAAACTCATCTCCCTGGTGAGGGAATGGGACATGGTCAATTGCAAACAGTGGGAATTCCAGCCACTGCCAGTCCCCCGGAGCAGCTCCATGGAGGAGGCTACCCTGCAGCTCCCTTCGGGAAGTGAGGCTCCTTCCCAGCCCAGCACCTCAGCTTCCTGGAAAGGCCATTCCATAGGCTCAGAGAAGGACCTGGGCCCACAGGCAGGGGCTGGAGCTGGAGCCAAAGACAAGTGGCCAGAGCCAACCTTTAAGCCGTACTTCCCTGTGAAAAGAGCTGTCACGCTGAAGGACTGGGGCAAGCAGAAGCCAAGAGAGAAAGGTGAGTCCTGTCCCATCCTTGACCTAAGTCTTATTTAACAACAGAGAGGGCAAACCTTGGCCAAGACCACAGAGTGAATTAGTGACAAAGGGGGACCAGAACTCTCTATTCACTGATGCCAGTTCTGCCAAGCAGCAGACAGAGGTGACCAGCACACTGGCATGGCTTGTGGACCTGAGAATCTGCATGAAGCATATGGGAAGAGGGTGTTAATATATTAAGTAATAGGGGCATAAAGAAGGCTGGGGGCTAAGGAGTGAGCAGGCGAAGGAAGGAGAAGTCTTGTGGAGACACAGGTCTTTGGTCTAGCTCTGGAGGCCAGGTTTCATGTGGGGAAGTGATGGGAAATAGGGCTGAAGACATAATTAATCAGGACAGGTCTTGTGGGCCAAGTTCAGGACCTGGTACTTTGTTCTGATCCTATGGGGTGTGGGAAGCCACTGAAGAATTTTAAACAAAGGAGCAAGCAGTCGGGTTTGTATTCAGAGAGCTTGCTCCAGGAGTAGAGGAAAAGCAGTAGCAGAAGCAGGAGTGTTAGAAGCGTAAGGTCATTCTAGATCAAACAAGCTAGGCAGTTGGGGTAGGAAGTAGAGAAGGATGCAGCAAGAGAGAGGCCAGGTTTCTGGCTTGTGTGACTGCAGGAGGGTGGGTGATTACTGAGGTGGAATGGACAGGAGAAGAAGCTGAAGAGAGGCGTGTTACAGGGGGGGGGGGGGCGGCAGTGTGGAGACAACCCAGGGGAGTATGCTGAGAACTGACATGTTGGGCTGTTTCCTCTGCTCCCTCAAAGTCTTTCTACAGTATTCTGTTGCTTTTCCTTTTAAAGGCTTGGGCCCTCCTTGGAGGGGCCTTCTTGGGTCCTGCGTGTGAGCCCTGAGTTGGTCTGTCAAACATACTCTTCAGAGTGGACATGTATCAAAAACACACCCAAAAAGCTCCTCTCATTTTAGTTTTCCAACAATTTCCAGTCCCCCAGCTGGGGTATTATCAACTCTAGTTAATACCAGCCTTAGTTCAAGAGGAATTTGGAGAGTTCCTTGGAGTTCTGAAATGTAGGATTGGGCTTATAATGCTTCTAGGACAATTAAGAGAGGAGAGCCAGGACAGGCCCCTGTCAGCAGAGGGTGCCACTTCTGAGAAACTGGAGGCAGAAGCTGCTAGAAGGTTGGGGTGACTGTGCTGGTCTGTCACCAGAGGCCCCCTCCCTGCTCCAGAGTGGCTTAAGGAGGACCCCCACCCCATGTTGTTTTCACAGAAAGCCCTGGCCCTGAGCAGCCTCTGCCTGAGGCCAGTGAGGTGGATAATGCAGGGGTCATCCTCAAAGTGGCCCATCCCCCTGTGGTGGGCAGCGATGGCTCCTGCATGTTCTTTGAGGACAGCATCATCTACACCACACAGATGGACAACCTCAGGCATACACCGACTACAGCCAGCCCCCAGCCCAGAGGTGAGACTCTGAAGCCATACCTGGCCCCCTGCTTCCTTGTGGAGATGCCTGAGCCCCTACCCAGGGTACTTCAGGAAAACAGTCTCCCTCAGGGAGCCCTACACTTCTCCCCTTCCTCCAGGCTGGCTCTAAGGCCTTAGCCACAGGCAGGTGTGGCCACATCCACTCTCTCCTCCACAGAGGTGACTTTCCTGAGTTTCTCTCTATCCTGGGAAGAGATGTTTTATGCACAAAAATGTCACCGCTTCCTGACTGACATCATCCTGGATTCCATCAGGCAAAAGGACCCCAAAGCCATGACAGCCAAGGTGGTCTCCCTGACCAACCGGCTGTGGGTATGTTTGCCAGGCCCCAGACCTTGTTTCTTTTCTACCTGTCTGTCCCCCTATCCCCACAATAAGTGGTGCCAGGCAAAGGGAAACAAGTCAAGGGAAACAGGCCAGGGGCACAAGGGTGGCAAGAAGAGCATGGACAGGAAGACAGGGCACTGTCATCTGAACCAAGCCTTAACCAAAAGGTAGTTGGGCGTGACAGTGGCCCCTGATCCCTGTAGCTCCTGCAGACCAAGGGAAGCCCCTGTTCTGCATCCCACTCTGAAAGGCAGGGAGCAAATGTGTGTCAGGCAGCTGCTTCCAGCCCTGCCTGACTAGGGGCTCTCCTGGCAGACCCTGCACATCAGCCCCAAGCAGTTTGTGGTGGATTTGCTGGCCATCACCGGCTTCAAGGATGACCGACACACCCAGGAACGCCTGTACAGCTGGGTGGAGGTGAGGGCCACCTGTACCCCACTGGGAATGCTGACCCTGTGGACACCTCAAATGGACACTGTCTTGCTGCATGAGGGCCACGCAGCACTGCCCAGAAGGCAAGGCAGGCAGCTAACCTCTGGTCCCTGGTCCCAAGGAGGGAGAAACAATGGCTGAAATTAACAGTCCAGAGTCATCAAAAAGCAGTATTCGGGCCACTGGTTTTTGTAGTTTTCCTGCAATGGTTACCAATTTTGGTAACCACCCCTGGCCATGCTTGGGAAGCACATCACATGAGCCCAAGTTTTTGGGGTGCTGAAACCAAAGAAACTATTAGGACTCAGACCTTTTCGATGGGTGATACCAATTTCACCTGCTTCGTTCTATCATCACTTTAGCATATTCCTTTCATATATAAGCTGCTTTAAAGCATTCTTTACCAAAAAAATGTTCAATAAGGTCAAACGAATGACCCATTTTTTTTTTGTTTTTTGATTCCTTAAAATAATTTTAGGGTTTTAAGTTTTTAACATTGTAGGTGAAAAAGATTTAGCTAATTTCTCCTTAATCTGGTATTTCTGTAGTCAAGTACATTATTATACTTTTCACCCTAAACACACTGGTTCCCAGTTACTATTAGGCCTCTGGCTGGTCTGCCGATTGGAAAGGTGAGGTCAGCATCTACAGCTAGAAAATGGAAAACCAGTGGCCCGAAACATACATTTTTGACCCTCTGGTCATTGTGGTAGCCGCTCCTAGCTACAGCCTTGTGAGAGGCCTTTGGGCAGAACTGAGCCCGAGAGCATCAAAAGTCCCCAACAACAGGCCTTGCCCTACCCCTGCCCCCACCCCCAGATAGGAGCATCCCCCCCCCCAATACCCACAGACCTAGGGTAGGCAACCAGCCAGGAAGTAAGGGATAAGACGAGCCTTTCCTTCTAGCTCACACTGCCTTTCGCCAGGAAATATGGTCGCTGCATGGACCTGCTCATCCAGAGGGGCCTGTCTAGGTCTGTCTCTTACTCTATCCTGGGAAAGTACTTACAAGAGGGCTAGGGTGACCAGAAATGCTGCCCTCACATACCCCCACCTGCCAAGGTTCATTTTAAGAATGTGTGTCCCCATCTGAGGGTGTGTCAGTCTATTTTTATTATAAATAAAGAGTAATTTATGAGTCAAGGGCCTGGACTCTCTTTGAGACACCAAAGACCTAACAACCAGTGAAATGATTTTAGATAACAGCTCTAATTGAAAGCTATTCAAAAGGTGTTGAGTCAATATAACCAAACTGACCCAGGAAAGAAGCTGGGCTTGAGCAACCAGGGCAGTCAAGAGTTAAGGGTACAATAGGCGTGGGCTTGCCCCTAAGTTTAAGAAGGTTGGCTTTGAGAACAGGGGTTGGGAAACAACTGCTGGGAACCCACCTATGTTCCTCCTGAGGGTGGAAGCAGCCCAGTCACTGCCCAGAGCCACTTGGTGCTCCACCAGCCTAGAGCATGGAAACATCTGCTCTAACCTAATCCTAACCTGTAACTGGGAGGGGAACTACAGAGAGAATAGATGAAGGGGACATGGGGCCAGAAGCTCAGGATCAGGGTAGTCATTCAGGCTTTGCAGCCAGGCTCCATAGGAGAGGTCCCTGCCAGTCTGCCAGTGGGCACGGACATCAGAAAGAGTAGTCAATAGGGCAGTACATGTGGGCTGGAGGTGGCCCAGGCGGCAGCCACACTCTGGTCACAGCAGATCCTGAGAGAGGTGATGTTTCTTGGAGCAAAAGCTGCTGGATCCACTGCCTGCCTTCTAGCCCGGGCTCAGACCTGTGGTTGACAAGCTAGGCATGACTACCTGTTTCCTCAACTCAGGGTCCAGGTGGGATCTCTGGGGTATGGCCCCTGGCCCACCCACCCCCATTTCCACCTAAAGGAAAGGTAGCCATAGGCCTGGGCTGGGGCTGGTAGATACAGGACAAAATGGTACTCACACAGGACAGGTCCTCAAGACCTCTGCCAAGGGCCTGCCCTGACACATAGCTGCTGTCAGACCCACTGGATCCACTGGCTGATGGGCACTGGGATGAGACCTCTGAGTCCTCGGGAGCTAGGGAGGAGGAAGGTAAGCGGTCAGCAGGAAAGGGCCAGACCCTAACTGATACCATCCTGCCTCTGGCTAAGCCCAGACCTACTCAAAGACAGCTGACTGCCCAGCTCCACTTCAGCCTCCAGTGCTGCTTCCTCTGGGAAGCTGGGAGAATACAGGGGCCAGCGGAGTCCCAGAAGAGCCGGGTCTCTGTACAGGTGCAGGTTGAGGGACCCCAGTACAGAACAAGAGGCAGGGTCTCCAGGAAGGGAACTCAAGGCCCCCAGGTAGGGGCTGTCACAGTCAAACGGGGCCACAGCAATAGAGGCCCGAGAACGAACTTCTGCGTAAGAGAGAGAGTCAGGTTTGGACAGGCCAGAACCTACCTGGGCCAAGGTCCTGAAGGGAGCACAGGCAAGGGCTGACAAAGGTCCACGTTGCCTCCCGTGCAGCTTTCCTCCCCCACACCCCCAGCCTGCCTGCTACCTCGGCACTTTAGGACGTAGTTGACGGTGCGGTCATTGATGGCTTCCTCGTTGGGGGCGATGTCCCGGAAGGCCTTGTTCCCCACACCCATGGACACCATCTCAGCCATGCGCACCTCTGGGTGGAGAGTGGGCATAGGTGGGGCCTCTCTGGACATCAGCCTTGCCCTTGGGCCTCTGTCTACCCACTCCCTTGAGTAATTCCTTTCTGTATATGCATAGCCAGCAGATTAGCTGTCCTGTGCACAGAGCCTTCCTTGGTGCCATGCTCTCCTCCCAACAATCCTGGGGACAGGTGTCATAATTGCCCTTTTCAAGATAAGGCCTCTGATACTCAGCTTAATACTGTGTCCATAATCAGGGACAGTGATAGCAGGACTGCCTGACTTTGAAGCTCTTTCCCCTACACTGGCAGCTGCTGGACCTCCCTGCTCCCAAGCATTTCCAGGTCCCTAGGCCCTGCCTGGGCCCCTGTGAGACACTGTAAGTTGTCCAGAGAGGGGACCTTTTATTGAAATAAGGGGCAGGGACACACCCTTGTTGTGGATGGCCTGCCTCCAGAGCAGACGAGAAATGTCAGCCGTCCAAGCCTGCTTGGTGGCCAAGCTAGCAGCCTGCAGCACAAAGGTGTCCCTGGCCTTGCGACGGCGGAACCAGATCTCAAACCGCAGGTTGCTCTCCCCACAGCACTCAGTGAGGCCCAGGTCTGCCATCTGTGTGGCCAGGAGAGGGGCTTGGTTAGGAACTGGGGGAGAAGGGGGCAGGGAGCACGGGAGGGGTCGGGTGGGACTACCTTGAAGGAACGCTTGTAGGCAAATGTGTCGGTGCCTGTGGGTCCTCGGCGAGGCTTGCTGAAGAGCAGCAGCTCCTCAAAGAGAAAAACACGGCGCAAGGACTTACGGCGTCCACTGCGCACCATGAACTCGTCCTGTCGTACCAGCTGCCCCTGTTCCTTGAGGTTAACCTGCCAAGTTGGAGCCCAGTGAGTGCCCAGCCTCTGCTGCCCCCTCCCTTCACTACTGTAGCTGCCCACCACGGCCTGGCAGGACTCACGTCACAGCCCTGAATGGCGTCCATGGCCAGCAGGTCATTGCCGTGTCGCAGCTGGAAGCGCACAAGGCTCTGGGCGGCCCGCAGGGCACTCAGCTCCTGCACGGCCCCCCCGCAGGCCCGCGCCAGTTCCTGTAGCAGCAGTGCGTACTTGCCCATGCGCTGGATGGGCTTCAGCAGGTAGGAGGCCAAGTCCAGGTGGTCCCCCAGCATTTGCTGCTTGTCCTGCCAGGTGCATGGAAGACCATCAGGCAGCTTCAGAGTACTTCCTCCATCCCCTCCTCCCCTACAGGCTCAGGCTCATCTACCTTGAAGAAGGCGTGACCAAAGCTGGTCATCAGGGCATCGGAGCGAGGTTTATTCTTGCTGTAGAGTGCATACATCCCAAACTGCACCCTCTGTGAGGACACACAGCTCAGTCTGGGTGCAAGGGGGCCAGCTTCCAGAGTCTGGCCCCCATGGGCCAGAGATCCTCAGCTCGAGAGGACCAAAATGCCAACAAACAGCTGCCAGGGAAGCCTCCCCCTGATCCAATCTGCCTGGCTTTGAATGAGGGGTAACCTGGCAAGAGCAGGCACTGTGCAGGGTGCGGCTTGCCCACAGGGCCTTTGCTTCTCCCATTGCTCTGGGAACAACCATTCTGGGACCCCTCACCTCGGACTACCCCGTCTTTTGCTCACTACACTCAGCCGCTTTGACCTGTCTCTTCCTTTAAACTCGATCTTTCCTCTGGATGGAACACTCTGACTCTAGTCCCTTCCTCTGGCCCCAGCTTAACCATCAGCTCCTCAAAGAGGCCTCTAACTGCCCCACTCCTGCCCCACCACTAATTCACAATCATGGATCTATCCTGATGACTTTCTTCCTGGCCCCAACTATAATCTGGAATTCCGTTTTTCACTTTTACGTCTCTTCTATTAAAATATGAGCATCCAAAGGGGCAGGGACCTTGCTGGTCTTACTCATAGCTGTACCCAGCACAGAGCTGGCACCAAGCATGCACCCAGGAGATCTTTGTTGAGTGTGGCAGAATCAGCTAGGGGCCATGTGGCCTGTGGGCTTACATGGCGCAGGAAGGCATAGGCTACCCGGGATGGGTGCTGGGTACAGGCCTCCAGCTCACGCAGGAAGAAATGACAGTGGAAGTCCCGCAGCTTCTCCAGGTTGCCAAAGAGGTGGGCGCGCTGGCCACGGAGGCCCTGGGGCACATCGGGGCGATCCAGCTCAGGGAAGTAGTTCTCCATGGTGTAGTCAAGAGCACGGACATACTCCCGCTCTGTAGCCACCATCTCTCCCAGCACCAGCTGGAGCCTACCAGACAGGAGGAATCAGGATTCAAGGCCTCTCTCCTGCCACTGCCCTCCCTGCCCTGCCCACTGCCTGCACCTGCTGGGGCTCCTGGGGTCAGAGCTGCTTGGTGGAGGCACGGCAGGGGATGACCCTGGCTGGGCACCCCCTCCAGCCTCTGGTCTGTGGCAGGCAGCCGCAGTGGCCGCATGGTGGCAGTGGTGGGCAGACTCTCTGAGACTCTGCCCCAAATTCTGATCAAGGCTGTATGCCTTCCTCAGGGGAGGGGTGGCAGATGCAGCTGGGACACGGCTGACACACAGGCTAGCCGTGCTGCCCGTCGTGGTCGTGGTCGTGGTCAGTGGTGGCTTCAGTGCGGCCTCTAGCTTCTGGTCCAGGGCCAGCCAGGTGTCTTGGCATCGTGCCCAGGCCAAGCGGCACTCCTGGCGGATGCCTTCAGAACCCAACCCTGTGGCCAGAGCCCACATTTTTCGGAAGTGGGCAGGAGGCAAGTCAGGGTGCTTGGTCCAATGCAGCTGCAGCCGTTGCAACACGACCCCTGGGTGCTCCTGCTCCAGCTCTGCCAACACCCGCTGCCCCTCCTCAGCCCAGGTCAAGGCCTGTAACACCAAAGCCAGAGAGGCAGTGAAGATGGAGCCCACCAAGACCACCGAGCCTTCTCTTCAACCCATTCCCCATCCCCACAGGATGATGACTCAGGCCATACCCCCCAGTGCTTGGATTTTGGGGTCAACCTGAAGACAAGGAGAGAGAACAGGCAGAACGTCCTGAAAGAGCTCAGGCTGTGCTGGGGTTAGGCAGCCACCCCTCCATCCCCATTGACCACCTGCAGCCAAGGTCAGGACACCCCACCTACCTGCTTGAAAAAATGAGATAGCTTCTCAGCATCTGCCAGCCGCCGCCGCCGCTGGGCCAAAGCCCTGGAGAAGTCAGTCAGCTGGGCTTGCAGGGCCAGAAAGCGGGCCCCAGCGGGGCCCAGCTCAGCAGCCTCCCAGCCAGCCAGTGGCTGTAGAAACTTCTCCCCTCGCCTGACCTGCTCCTGGAGACAGAGACTGGGCTCAGCAGGTCTGAGCCTGGTGGTCTAGCCCCAGAGCAGTCTTTTCCACAGACATCTCTCCATGTCATTGTCAAGTCTCTCCTGTGACTAAAGACCTTCCCTTGCCCCCCGACTCCCCTCTGTGTCTGTACCCCTCTCTGCAGCCAAACTTCCTGAAGAAGTCGTTATCCTTGGTATCACTGCTTCTTCACCTTGTCAGCCTAATGCAACCTCAGTGCCACCTCCATCCCCAGCACTTCTCAGGCCTCATCTGACCATCACTCAGCAGCCTCCAGTCCTCTGTCTGCCAGCTCCCCAACCCTTCTGCACTCACCTGATTCTCCTCATCCTTCTCTGGTGGTTCCTCCTCCTGTTCCCCATCCCTCACCTGGGCCATTAAACACTGGTGCTCTTGAACACAGTCCACACTCTCTCCCCTCGATCTTGTGTGACCAACACATCCACATCTACCAAGTGACCCTCGACACCCAGGTCTCGCCTCTGAGTTCCAGGCCAATCCCCATGGGTCTCGTTCCCTCATGGTCGTCTCCAAAGTACACCCAAGACTGGATTGATGAATCCCCTTCCCCCAGAAGGTCCTTGTCTCCCAGCCCCTCTCTCAGGGAATGGCACTCATTCACCTCTGCAACCTCCCTCTCCTTCTTACTATGTATCCACCATCAAATCCCAGCAATTTCTAAAATCAACCCCTCTGCCACCATCTGGCCAGGGAAAGTATCATTCCTGCTGGGCCACTGCAATTGCCTCTGTGGACTCTACACATCCATCCTTCAAATCACTGTCTACCCAGAAACTAGGATAATCTTCCTAGAATGTGGATCTGATCATGTGACTTTCCTCCTTAGATCTTACACTGCTATAGGACCCAGTAATATGACCACTACTTTTCCAGCCTCATTTTACCTCATCTCACTCCATTCTCCCTCCCTTTTTGGCACTGCATTTCAACCTCACTGTCCTGCTTATGGTTCCTCAGGCAACCCATGCTCCCTCCTGCCACAGAACCTTTGCACATGCTGTTTGCTCCCTCAGCCTGGAATGTCTCTCTCTTTTTTTTAAAAGATTTTATTTTTATTTATTTATTCGACAGAGATAGAGACAGCCAGCGAGAGAGGGAACACAAGCAGGGGGAGTGGGAGAGGAAGAAGCAGGCTCATAGCGGAGGAGCCTGATGTGGGGCTCGATCCCATAACGCCGGGATCACGCCCTGAGCCGAAGGCAGACGCTTAACCGCTGTGCCACCCAGGTGCCCCTCAGCCTGGAATGTCTCTTAACCCCAACCTCTCTTTCTCCTGATTAACCCTGATGTATTCTTCAGCTTTCAGCTCAAAAGTCACTATCTCAAGAAAGCTAGCCCAACACCCCTTCTGGATGAGATCTTTATTATACACTCTAGAACCACCTCAATTACTTCTCTCCAGAGTTTCTGGCTCAGTTTGCAAACACATATATAACTTTGAACCTTTGGTTACAACTGATCTTCTCTGCTGAACTATACATTCCAAGAGAGAAAAGGAAAGATTTGCTTTCACCCATCCTGCATTCCCAGTTCCCAGCAAAGTGACCAATACCAAAGTGACCAAACTCACCTGGGCAACCTGGTCCAACTCCTGAAAAGGACCTTGGGCCTGGAGCAGCATGTCCAGTGAAGGCTCCCTTAGCTCCTCAAGTACTGGCCAGCCCACCTGCTGCAGCCACACTTCAATCTGGAGGGGCACAAGCAGGGAAAGGAATGCTGCTGTGAGGTGGAGGTCATGCTTGAGATCAGAGGGAGGGCCCATCTGGGCAGATAGTTCCCACCTGGTGCAGTCCACCCTCCTGTGCCTCCAGAGTCTGGACCAACTCTAGTGCCTGTACTCGCCGGTTACTCTGGAGGGTCAACTGGTGCAGCAGTCCATCTACATGGCCATAGAGTTCATCAACCTCATCCACTGCTGGCCTAGTACAGGGTACATGGTCTTAGGGCTCTTCGTTGCCTTGCTCCACTCCACCCTGTCCTGGGACCACAATCCTGGCTGGTTCTGAGCCAGCCAGCTGAGTCCCTGGCATAGGATATGGTGAGCTGGAACAAGATCTGGTATCTGAGTTTGCATCTACCTGTAGTCTGGGCTCAAGGTCACCTCTGGGATCTCTTGCTTCAGCCATGCCAGCTCTGAACCCCCCTGGCATTGTAGCCATGCTAGCCGTGGTGAGTCTAGCACGTGCTGCATCAGGACCCGTGCCTGCTGTAACAGCCGACCAACTTCCTGTGATTAAGGGCAACAGGAAGTGGAGGTAAGAACGGGAGAAAAGGAGGGAGACAGGGAGCATTTGGAGAGGTGTCGAGGGAACGCTCACCCCAGACTCCATGGGCTGAGGCACAGCCTTCATGCTCTCGATGGCCCCCTGGAGCAGGGCACAAACCTCCTGGCAGCTCTGCAGTAGGGCTTCCAGACGCTGTGAGCAGGGGCACGCATGACCACAGTAGTACAGTGCTGGTCCCAGGCATCCTGGATCCCAGGCCAGCTTTGCACTGCTCAAGCCAACCCAGAAGAGGCCCCTCTGCTGGCCAGGTTGCCTGCCACCCACCCTATGCCCCACCTATTGCACTGACCATCCGGAAGTCCAGCCAGGCCTGGTGGCAGTAGGGCAGGCCTCCGCCCATTGGAGCTGGCAACCCAGAGATGGAGACGTGGTTCAGCAGGCTCTGATGAGAGGGCAGCTGCTGCAGCTGCCAGGAAAGAAGGTGGTGACCTAGGCCTACTGAGGATATAGCCCATCTCCACCCCTGGCCAAAATGGCTCAGTACCTGCAGCCTGGAAGGCACCTCCTCTGGCATCTTTCCCAGTAGCAGCACCTGGTACACTGACCCTGGGGCTGCTTCCTGCAAGGAATTTGAGTTCAACCATGTCCCCAGCCCTACACAAAAGGAATGACTGAAGGCAGGGGAAGCTACAGTCCTGTACTCACTTGCAGCTGGCTGAGCCCCCAGAAGAGGGAAGAGCTTGGGGAACAAACTCGGGCATCCACCAGCACAGTCAGTCCCATGGCCTGTATTTCAGGCCTAAAGGAGAGGCTTCAGTTCAGTATCTAATTCCTCAACCTTGCCATCTCCCAGCTCAGGCTCCACCCCCCCACACTTCCTCCCCAAACCTGGGGATGCCACGCAGATAGAGCAGGAGGCGGATGAGTTCACGGTCACTGCACTTGGGGTGAAGCCAGGCGGGGCTATGGGCACACAGAATCAGCACTGCCCGGCCTTCTACATCCCGAGTCCCTGTGAGAAGGCAGTGAACACCTGCCCAATCAAGTCACCCCACTCCCACCGCCTCCAGTCTTTCCCAACTACCTGGCAGGGTAGCCATGCCACTGGCCAGCAGCTCCCAGGCAAGGTCTTGGGCCAGGAGATCATCAGCAGGCTTAGGGAGGCCAGAACCACTGGGGTCTTTGGAAGGAAAATGGCTTGGGTCTGCATTGGGCCACCCACCCAGAGACCCCCTCCTCGGACGTGGGCTTCAGCTGGAATAGGGTCTGAGGGCTCCCCACCTTTAGGAGCCCCCACTCCTTCCAAGACTTCCTTGGCCCTGCCTCCCTTACCTGCCTCCAGGAGCTCCGAGGATGTTTCAGATAATGAGCCTCCAAGGTCCACAGGATCAAGGCGGGCTGGCGGCATTAATCCGCTTGGAATGTGGTCCCTTGCCAAGCCTCCCCCTTGACTATCACTCTCGCCCTGTGTGAGGCTGAGGCGGGAGGACATCCGGCACAGGAGGCTCTCCACTCCAGAGGGGGTTGGTTCCTCTAACTGGAGTGAGGAACCTCCTAATGTGCAACCCTGGCCATCCCCCAACCCATCTACAGCCATCTGTCCTGGGGGTGACTGAGGCTCCCTAGGCAGGGGGCTGCCCTGCAGCCCTTCTCCCCGGGCTGTCCCTGCTGTTGGTCTTGGAGGATTGGGGTCCTTAACCTGCATGTGGGGAATAGGTTCCTCTTCATCCCAGGCATCCCTGAAGCTGCACACAGCAAACCTCCAGTCAGTGGCATGTCCCTGGGAGTCCGGAGACTCATTCCCACCCTCTGGTGGCCCTTCCATCATTCCCTCCTTCCTTAAGAGTGGGCCTGCTCAGAGCAAGTGGGAGAGGGGCTGGGCCCTCAGTGTGAGGCTTCTGCTCATCCAAGAAATGGGCTGTGATGGTCGGGGTACGGCTCAGTGGGTGAGACAGGCAGAAGGCACTAGGCCTGAAAGGCCAGGCTTGGTGCCCAGGCAGAGGGAGCACAGACGCAGCAGCAGTTCAGACCTGAAGAGACGGGAGAACAGCAGGGGTCGGTCCCGCCCGACCGCACTCACATGGGCCTCAGCCGGGAGGGCCCCCACGCTGGGACGCACACTCCCCGCCACACTCTGCCGGTCTATACGGATGGGACGCCGCCATTGCGTGGACTGCCTAGGCTGACACCCGCCCAACCGGGCCTTGTCTCGCTACCAAAGTCCGCGCCCCATCCCTCGCCCGCCCGCCGCACTCACGTCCCCGGGACGCGGAACCGCGAAGCCATGCCCTCGAACCTACCGCAGCGCCGTCGACGCCGGCTACAGCGCGCCGCCCGCGTCCACGGGCGCCGCCTCCTGGCCGCGGGGAGGGAACGCAGGGCGGCGGAGGACGTAGCGCCGCGCCGCCCCCTGGGGGCCGGAGGACGGAGTTGCATCCCACCCCCAGGCCCGACGGCAGCAGCCGGGACCCCCAGGAAAGCGCGGAGGAGCCGGCCCTCGCTGAGCCCCCTGCCCGCCGCCGGCCCCTCCCACCCTCGGGGCTAGGCGGCTCGGCTCCACTCCCATCCTCAGGGCCTCCTTACTTTGACTTGGCTTCTCTGTCGGCGGGGAGGGGCAGCCACTGCCAGCCGTTTCACTGTGCCCACTCCCCCGCCTGCCTGAGAGCGCCGGAAGCGGCCCCCTGCTGGGGAAGGCGGTGTAAGTGCCCGAGGGTGAGTGATCTGGCGGGTCGGCCTGGTGGTCGAGGGAAGGGGCTTGCGGCGCAGGGGGGGGGGGGTGTAGTGAGGCTTCTGCTCTTGAACCCTAACCCTCCTCAAAATGGGGAGCACTCACTCCTCGCGGGAGAAGAAAAGTGTGGGCCCAGGGTCCCAGGTCCCTAGAAAGAGAAACTGTCTAAGCCCAAACCAGCTGCTTGCGGCTGCTAAGAACCAGTAGGGGTATATTCATGGAGTGTAGGAGGAAGGGGACCCTCCCTTGCAGTCCTCAATCTTCCTTACAGGCCCAGGCACAAACAGACAGGTTGTTGGACTACATGCCCGGGTGAGGGACTGCTGTCTGGGCTGCAGGGAGGGAGGGGGCATGGAGACCTCTGGGGTAGGAACTGACGCAGGTGTACCAGAATCCACCAGCCCCAGACCCTCCACTCCGGTGCATTCCCCGGGCATTTTCACCTACCCCCTTCCCCACAAAGTCCAGCCAAGGAGGTTGGGACTGAGGTCAGGGTCCTGGAGCCAGAGGCATTAATCCAGGCCTGCTCTCCACTTACCTGCTGGGTGAGCTCCAGCAACTCAGTTCTCTTGAAGCCTCACCTTACTCACCTGTTTAAAAAAAAAAGAAGAAGAAGAAGAAGAAAAGAAAAGAAAAGAAAAGAAAAGAAAAGAAAAGAAAAGAAAAGAAAGAAAAAGAAAAAGAAAAGAAAGAAAGTCATTCGTTTTTTTTCCCCCTGAGATTGCCATAAGGACTAGGGAAGACCCCATGTGTCAGATGTCCAGTCGCTGCCAGCATTTGGGCTGTGTTCATGCCCTCCTGATCATTTCACCCTCAGTCAGGGGATCCTAAACTGCTGAAAGTTACCTGGAGAGTTGACCTGTGAGATCCCTCCCAGCTCTGAAGTATTTAGGGCATGTGTGCCTGGCCTGACACTCCCCAAAATTTGTGGGAAGATTATAAGAAGGTAGGCTGTGTAGCCAGAAGAAGGCACTATGCCCCACAACATGCTCAGGCCTTTGGTTTCTGGGAGGGGAGGGGGCGATGGGTATAATGGCTTCCTTGGCTCTAAAGCAGGCACCGCCTCAGGAGCCTAGAGGCTGCCAGAGGAGCAAACCTGGGCATCAGAAGCAGGCACAGTGGTAACAACAGCAATCAACCCCCCTCCCCCGGCCAATCCCGGCTGCCACATCAGCACCCAAAGTCCAGACTCTCAGGCCAGCTACCTAGGAGCCTTCTTCTTGGGCTGATCTGGCTGCCAGAGGAACCTTGGAATTGTCCCACTCCATCCCCAACCCCCAGCCAGGACCTGTGGTCCCAGCCTCCTCTAGCTTTAGCGAGCATCAGGACCAACCTTGGATCCCTCCCCAGCTGCCCCAGGGCCGCCCCATTGAGTCATTGCCTCCTGCTCCCTCCCTCTCTTGCTGCCCACTGTCTGCCCACCCCCAGCCATCAGCCAGGCCTCCTAGGACTGCTAAGATCTGGGGGGACCTGCTGGCAGGCACATATACCCCCACCAATACCAGAGGCAAGTAAGAGGCCTCAAGCCACAGGCCATAGCTGACCCCAACACTACTGGGCACGGGCAGATAGATTCAGGGTCAGGATCAGGCCTTAGTCTGTTCACTCCACATAGAATGTGCGTTGTAGCTTCATGAAAACAGAATGTACTGTCCACTTCTGTACTTCCAGCACTTAACATAGGGCCTGGCATAGAATAAATGCCTAGAGAGTGGTCACATTACCCCTGCCCTCCTGAGGCTCCCCATCCTTGAGCCAGATGTAAACCGTAGTGTCACAAACAGAGACAAATTCAGAGGCTTAGTCTGAAAGGAAAACAGAAAAGGCAGAGAGCTGCAGGATGCACAGCCCTAGGATGGCAAAGGTACAGATAGAAATGGGGACACACAGAGGCCTCATGGGGGAACAGTGGGGGCTGAGCCTGGAACCAGCCCAGGCCGCTGACCACAGCAGGCTCTGCAGGGCTGAGCTTGCAGGACTGAGCAGTGACTCATGGGGCCCAACTCTGTGGCTCTGCTGGCAGCAAAATCCACTCACAGCAGCCTTTTCCACTGAGATCATAAAATGGGGTTGGGCCTCCCTTCCCTGCCCCTTCCCCAGCCTTCCCTCAGCCTCCCATTCCTTGCCAACATGAATCAGTAAAAAATAAGATGGGGGCTGTGGGCCTAGTGATAAAAGACCCGAAGTCATTGCCCTTACTTCCCCCCAAACCTTGAACACTCTCTTCAGTACTGCCCCAGACAGCAGGGGTGATAATATCCCAAACCTTCCAGACTTCTCTCACTTTTGGCCTAAATAAACTCTAAACTCCATACTGGCTGGAAAACTCATCTGATCACAAATCTTGTCTCAGACTGTGTCCTCTACCTGGAAAGCCCATGTCAAACTCCCCTGGTCAAAATCCTTCCTCCTTCAAAGCCTGGATGCAGGTTGGGTCACCCTGAAGGCCATGTCCACCATCTTGCCCCGTCAGGGGGTGAGCCATGGATGAGCTCTGGACTTGCTCACTCTCCTGTATCCCAGATGCCTGCCTCTCCCCCAGCTGTGCTCACCTGCTTTCTCCCCCTCCATCTCTGACTAACTTTGTCTTTCCACCTGTTTACTATCCTTAGTTACCCAGAGCCAAGCCCAGGAGCCCCTCTGCACACGCTCCTCCTATACCTTTAGTGGCCTAATTGTGTGGATTTGATTTCTACCACCTTTCTGACTTAAAAATTCTTGAACAATGTCGTCTCTGTGATCTCCCTCACAAGGAGCTGCTTAAGATTACAGATTTCTGGGTCCCCATTGCTTTGCTGAGTCAGAACCTTGAGGTAGGCCCAGGAATCTACATGGATTTTTTAAAGATTTATTTTTAGAGAGAGGGGGAGTGAGGAGGGGTAGGGGCAGAGGGAGGGGGAGAGAGAGAATCTCAAGCAGACTTCCCGCTGGGTGCAGACCCCTTACATGGGGCTCGATCTTATGACCCTGAGTTCACGACCTGAGCTGAAACCAAGAGTCAGATGCTTAACTGACCGAGCCACACAGGTGCCCCAGGAATCTGCATGCTTGACAACTCTCAGTGATTGTGACCCTAAAGTCTGAGAATGGCTGCCTGTCCTCTCCAGCCTCTTCATGTCCCTAGGCTGCTTGAGCAGCACAAGCCTCCTGTCTCCAGCCTTCCTTTCTACTAGTCCATCCTCCACCTGGAGTTTCTTTCATTCCATCTGGCACCAACTGCGTTTGAGCTCCCTAAAGCATATCACTGCCCACACCAGTCCCCAGATCACAGTTCTCCCAGGACAGCTCTCTGCCACCTCCACAATTCAGCAGTGCTCCGCCCCGCCTCAAGCCTTCATGTCCCTGGCTGGTCTCTCCAGAGCACATCACCTACTGCTCCTAGTTTTTTGCCACATGTGCTCTGGGCATCCTTTGTTTATGCTGTTCTTTCTACCTGGAATTCAACCAACGAACTTTGCCTGTATTGTCTGAACCCCTACACACACTCACACACACTTTCACACCCACTAGCTCCTTACAAAGCCTTCCCAGATCTCCTCAGAGCCCCATAGCACTTTCTTTGCTCCTTGCCTTGCAGTATAAGACCTGTAAAGGCAAACATTGGTGATCCCTTACTGTGGGCCATGCTGTATACTAGATTCTTCTCATTTTTTCATTTCATCCTGACAGCAAACATAAAATAAGTATACTTGCTATTCCGTCTTAGAGATGAAGACACTGAGGCTCACAGACAGTATGTAACATGCCTAAGCTGCCATAGCTGGTAAGTGACAGCTGGACTGTTAACTATTACATTCTCTCACTGCCAGCTCTAAACAATGTGAGGGCAAAGCTCAAGTCACTCCTCTTTTCTTCCCATTTTCCCACTCATAGCCCAAAGCAGGTAAGTGCTTGTTGACTACCTGTGTAACCTTCACAATGTCGAGAGTCCTTCAGATCTATAGGGACAGAAAGTAGGTTAGTGAGTACCTAGGGCTGGGCAGATAGGGGATGACGAGTAACTGCCTGGGGATAATGAAAATGTTCTAAACTTAGATTGTGATGAGAGTTGTACAACTGTGTGAATATATTAAAAACCACTGAACTATACATTTTAAATGGATGAGTTTTGTAGTATATATGTTAAATCTCAATAAAGACGGATGTTTCTTAAAAGTCCTTCAGACGCAGTGGGAATTGAATCTGGGGCTGCTGTTATCTCAGGGTTTTGGTCCCTAGATGTTTCTGGACCCCACGCTACCCAATTTATAGTGGAAACACACAGGGTAACCAGCTCCCTTGAGACTGCCGTCCCACCTGCCATGTGCAGAGGACTTCTGTTGATTTGTCCTACACCTGCCTCTAGGTTTTCAAGGAAGGCTTATCTGGTCCCAGTATATGCTGGCTGCATCTTTGGGTACCTCGGGACCTATCTTCTGGGGTCTCTTTTCCTGCTGGCCTCCCCTATTTTAGAGTGGACTCCCAGTTCGGTGACCCTGTACCCGTACAGTGATCCCTGGACCACCACTGCAGGCCCCCTACTCAGGGGACCATATTGGGAAGGTATGAGGGAAGAGGGAGAGAATGCCAGAGGCCCTGACAGTCCTTCCCAGAATCCCCTCCATTCTCTCTTCTAGAAGCTGCAGGGCAGGCAGTTGTAAGTTTCTGTTTCCCTCATCAGATACCCCAGTTGCCCCTGCACCCCTAGAACCCCTGGACACATGGACACAGGACACCCATTCATCTGAGATGTTTAATGTGTCTTAGGTTCAAGATACAAGACACAGGGAAGGTGCTAACCCCAGGAAATTTACCTGCCACCCAGTCAGCCCCTTTACCACTGCAGCCAGGCATCCCAGCCCCCAGAGCAGTGGGACGGTGGCCCTGGAATACCTGGCTCCTTTCCTATTTGGGGAATGTCAAGGGGGTCATGGCCCAGAGGCCACCATCTCCCCTCCTCAGAACATCTAGACCCAGGAATCTGAAAGATCAGACTTGGATACAGAGCAGCAGATCTTCAGAGTGACCCTTGCCAAGACACAGCCCTGATCTGAAGCCTAGCCCAGTCCTGTGGCCTTGATCCTGGAAAAGGAAGAACTATGGGCCCAATAACTGGCAGCAAAGGGAAGGAGATAAAGCAAGAATTGGACACAGGTTCCCATTGACCCCCCCAAAATTGGCTATAGGTAGCTGACCCAAAAGGGCAGCAAAGCCTAAGGTTGAGGCCTGCTCCACCTCCCACCCCCATCCCTCTGAGGACCAGCCCCTCGGGGAGCGTCAGTGCCAGGGCGCTGTCCTTCAGCTGGTGCTGGGGAGTGGGTGGAGGGCAGGAAAGGCCAGCATCAGGTCTGGAATGATGCCCTTGCTCTGGGGGCAGAAACAGCTGCCTAGAGTTACCCTAGGGGGACCCACTGAAGAAATGGCATCAGCTTCCCAAGTGGCTGGGCCTAGCCCCTAGAAGTTCTAGACTGGGTCTTGAGCCAGGGTAAGGGCCTTACTGAAAGGGAAGGTGGCAGGGATTAGGAGCAGGGAAGGTGGTGAAAGGGTCCCTGTGAGGACCAGTCCAGGATACCCTTCTGACCTGCCCCAAAGAAGCCCAGTTGCTAGTTCAGGCTCCTCTGGCCATTGCCCAGGGAAGACTTCCCATCCAGCCTCCTGCTCCTCCTCGAGTCGGTGGGCTACAGCCGGCCCCCCTTGTTGAACTGGATGCACCAGTGGGAGTTGGCTGTGCGTGGGCTAAGATGGGTGCGGTCCTCGTGTCCCATGAGGGGCTGTAGCTCCTGCTGCTGGGGGATGTCAGCGCTGCTCTCACTGCGAGAGCGGCCAGCTTTGGCCAGGCTTGGGGGAAAGGCGAAGCTAGGGCGTGGATCGTAAGGCAGGTCGAAAGGGGGCTGGGGCTCTTCAGCAGCCAGCGGGCAAGGAGGCAGGCGGGTCATAGTCGGGGCCTGGGTACAGGGCGGGGATGCCAGGCTTTCCAGGGACGAGATGCTCTGGTTCCAGCCCGCCTGCATGTCCACAGGCACAATCTTGGTGGTTTCCGAGGACACGTAGACTGCCAGATCTCCCTGCCCACTCTTCCAGGGTAGCTCCTTCTCTGCACAGGTTGGGGAGGGGGGGATGACGCGTGGGCTTGGGCACACTTCAAGGCTCCCTGGGGACAGAGAGTATATATGCTCTCATTAGTAACACAGTGGAATTCTTCTCAAGTATCACATTTTCATAAATAAACTCATTCCACACTTGCCCTAATACATCCGTATGTGTGATTAATCGATGAGGGAAAGCTCTCCGTTGTATCCCCAGCACCTAGCACACTCTGGACACAGAGTAGTTGCTCAGCAAATGCTGACTAAACAAATGAAGATAACTCAAGCAAAAGAAAGCAGGAGCCAGGGAGGAAAAAAGCCCATCTGCGATCAGTCCTCACCAACATGCAGCACTGGCCTCAGAAACCACATCCTGCCAGGCCCTGTCCCAGAGGAGACAGCAGCGAGGGTGAGGGAGATCTCGAGCCTCCACGCCAAAGGCTTTGGTGCTGGACGCCCTGCCCGAACACCCACCACAGCCCTTTGGTGGGAGAGAGCCCAGGAGTATGAGCTCACGCAAACCCCATAGCAGGCGAGACACTGTGCCGCAAAGGGGACCTGAGCCGAGAGTCCCAGCACTGCTGGCAGCCAGACTGGAAGGCCTGGCCACTGTGTGACAGGAAGTCCGAGGTTCTGAAAGAGGAGAAGCCCCCTGGCCACCTCCCGCCCCCTGCTCTCCAAAGTCAACACAACGCCTTGCATATCATAGGTGCTCGGTCTGTACCTGCTCATCGATAAAGTCCTGCGCAGCTGAGGACATTATGAAATGTATTGATGCTGTGATTGGAAGTACAACTCCCTCTCTTGAAAGAGCCGGAATATCAAATTTTAACAACCACCACCACCACCAAACTGAAACAACAACGAAATTCAGTCTGCACCTTTGGAGGAGGTTTCATTGGGCTGAAAACTGTTACGTGAAAGGGAAAAAATCCAGCATTTATCTATTCTTTCCTGTATGAACTGCACCTCAAAGTAATGATGTCACTGACGAGACGCTTTTTTATAGAAGTGCTGGGAATGCAAACGACAAAAGAGATGGAGAGTACGACCACTGCAGCCCCGGATGCAGTGCTGGGTCTGGCAATGACCATCGGCGGCTGCTACGGCGGCTGAACTGCTGCTGGCGAACTTCCCAGTGTGTGGGTCAGGCCACCCTCTGAACCCAGGGATCAATAGTAACCTCACAGAAGAGACGCACCAGAGGGGGCGTGTTTCCTGATGCGACACGACACAAAGTACACCATCACGGCCTGTGAAGGGTTCTTACCAAAACATCTAAACGGAAATTGGATCGAGATTTAATGACCGGTTTAAAGGAAATATAAGGCGCAGTGAAACATATTAAAATGATGCTTTGGGGATTCAGTCAGCAAAACCCAGAC
The DNA here is from genome assembly GCF_024610735.1 of Ursus americanus. NCBI lineage: Eukaryota > Metazoa > Chordata > Mammalia > Carnivora > Ursidae > Ursus > Ursus americanus. The sequence goes on along the minus strand of NC_142147.1, from coordinate 22,323,292 downwards.
AAGGAAAGACTATGGGACAAATAACCAGATTATTTCAATAAATACACTGGAAGGAAACCGATACTTTGCTGTAGGGCTGTCCTGTGCATTAGAGGACATGTAGCAGCAACCCCAGCCTCTCCCCACTACATGCAATTGCGCCCTCCGGTAGTGGCGACCAAAAATGGCTCCAGATATTGCCGAACGTCCCCTGCAAGCAAAGTCACTCCACTACCACCCCCTTGAGAACCACTGCTGTAGGTTAAAAGAGACTTGGCAACCAAATGTCATGTGTGGGTCTTGTATGGATTTTTATTTGAACAAATCTACTGTTAAAAAAAAAAAAGAATGAAGATGAAGGGAAATTTGAACACATGACAAAGACTTTAGATATGATAATGGTATTGTAGTTAATATTTTTAAAGAAGAATCCTTATCTTTTAAAGGTACACACTTAAGTGGTTATCGATAAGGTGATATATCTGAGACTTGCTTCAAAAGAACCCTGTGAAGAGAGGGGCATAGGTGAGGGGATAGATAAAATAAGATTAGGAGTAGGTAATTATTGAAGCTGGGTATTGGGTAGATAGAAGTTTACTTTATTATTCTGTCTATTGTATATTTTGCAATTTTCTATAATAAAACATTTTAAAAATGACCCCTGAGGATGCTGGAGCCGACTAGCAGTGATATTATGAGTACATTAGGTCTCCACATATGGAAACACGTATATGTTGTTTTCTATCCACAAGAATGCCATTTTGATGAATTCAGACTCCTCCCCCGGGCCAGGCTGCCATCCTCACCAAGGCCTCTGCCTGAGGGCAGATGTGCTGAGCATGGGTCACATAGAGCCTGGTGTTAGGTTTGCTTGTCACCTCGTATGCCTCGCCATACTGTAAAGGGAGGCTGGCAGGCAGTGACAAAGCTGGAGGCTTTGGAGTCAGATGGGTCAGGTTCAAATTCTGGTTCCGCTGTGGGATGCTGGACAATCCCTGGTCCCTTTGGCTCTATGAGCTCAGTTCTCCCATCTTGGTTGTTGTGAGGATGGAATCAGATCAGGCATGTCAGATGTCTGATTACAAAGGAGATACTCAGTAAATGCTGGTTGGTGAATAAATGAGTAGGAAAAGGGAGTTGTCTGGAGGAAAGGCCATGAGTGAAGAGGGAAGAAGGCAGCTGCACAGCTCCAGCCTGCCTGAGGGGGAGGGAGGCTGGGAGAAAAGCATTACCTGAGAACTTGCCCTCTTGGAGAACCTCATTGGTGGCTCGAGCCACAAAGATGATCCCCTCGTCGTCCTCCTTCTCCGTCTCTGAACTGTCACTCTCCTCTTCCTCCTCAGACTCCACAGTTAAGATCACAGCAGCTGGACAGGGACAAGAACCGAGTGGAGACAGCCAGCCTGACAGCTGCCTCTTGGTGACGCATAACCCCAAGCCCGCTCCCTGTCCACCCAGGCAGGAGCCCACAGCTGGAACAGCCCTCCACCTTCTCCTCTGGCTATTTCAGCACTGGCCTAGGGGTCAGGGCTAGAGAGAAAGGGAGGTGGGGCTGCAGAGACCCTCCTCAGAGGAAGCCAGGGGGGCAGTTCTACTTTCCAGCTGCTCCATCCCGTTCTCTCAGCCCCGGAACCCATCATCAACTGAAAACATGAGCATCTGGAGAAGTGGAAGGCCCATCAGTGCTCAGCTCACCCAAACTCCTGGTTTTGCAGACAGGACACTGGGCCCTAGGGGCCACCCATCCTTCAAGCTCCCCCCTTCTCCATGACACCTTCTCCAAGTTCTCAGGGCCTATAACCTGTAGTTAGCTACCAGACACTTTCTGCTACAAACTGAGAACTGCTTAGAACATGTCCAGCTTTGAAATCAAGTAAGCCCATCAGGTCCCTGAAGGGAGGAGCCTCAGCCTATGGCACTGAATGCAGCACAGAGGAGATCCTCCAGGTTTTGGTTGATGGGCCCCTGCCCTCCCACCCCATCCTCAGCCCCACCCCCATTCCCTGCTTGCCTGTGTCCTGAAAGCCCAGGTCTCGAGGAGGTTTCCCATTTGTGGCCTCACTATTAGCCAAGCCATCCTTCTGAGGACCAAGAAAAAAACCCTAAGCCTCAATCCTGGCTCAAAACCCCAACCCTGTTGTCTGGTAAGGTCTCCCTGACGCAGTGGGGAGGGAATCTGTGTCAATCCCAATGGTTCCATCCACCCTTGGCGCCCCAGGCAAGTGTTGTGGAGTCTAAGTAACCTATGCCCCAGCAAGGGCTCTGGATGCCTCAGCCTGGGCTGGATTTGGGACCCTCTGCCCCTGCCCCCAGGAACCTGCCTTTCTCTTGCTGGGTTCATTTTTGGTAGGAGGTCCTGCTGCCTCCCAGCAGGTGACCACCCACATGGCAAGAGGCAGGTCACCCTCAGAAGGCCTCACTTTACTCTTCTGGGACTCCAGGAAGATGCGAAAGGGTACACAAACTATTGTACCCAACAAGGCCTTGAGGATTATCCAACTAGGGGTCCCCCTGCATTGGACTGGATTCCAATACTTGGGAGCTCGAAACTATGCACCATCGGCCTCCAGCCCCAAACAGAAGTCCCAGAGAAAGCACATGCCTTCTTGCGACCGGTCTTGCGAGGTCTTGGCTTGCTCTTGTTGAAGCAGATGTTGTGCTTGGTGGATTTAAAGGACTCCAGCCGCCGCTTCATGTTCTGCTGGAAGATCTCCTTGTCCTGCCGTTCCTGAGCATCCTCTGAGATGAAGTGGCGGCTGCAGCTGGCTTTGTACTGGCAATGACAGCCCCGCCCTCTCATGAGGCTGGGAGCCTTGGCCTTCCACAGGAACCAAGGCCACAGCACCATGTGCACCATAGGCCCTGCCAGCCCAGTTTTTCCAGAACCAGCCATGGATTAAAAAAACAAAACAAAAAATACAATAGGAACCCAGCCAGACACTCTGTATTCTCAATTCACTGCGGGAAAAACTTTTTTTATTTATTCCCCCCAAATCTGGCTGTCCCTATCTTCTACTGCCCTTCCCAAACCTCTCTGACTTGAAGTAACAAGAGACAGGGAACCCTGTATCTTGTCCTTCAGGGTTACTATGAGACTGTGGGGGACACTTGCTCCTTTGCACTTCCATTTAGGAGCCTGATCCCTGTGCCTGGCCCACACCACCCCCACAAGGTACACAAGATTCTCCTTCCACAAGGAACTCGCCAGCCAGCCATTTCTGCAAAAGCTTCAGACTTGGAGAACTCTCTCTCCCGACACCCTGGACCCTCTCGGTCCCAACAGCCATCTGCACCCAATTCAGGACACACACCTCCATCATCTGTTCCTTCCCACTCTTTCTCACAAAGATCAAGCCCACTACATATGTACCTAGAATGCCAGATAGAAGTACTGCCATTTAGCCGGAATCATTTCATCTGGGCTCACCTCTCCAGTACGATCCTTCCCTTATGCCTCATATTTTCTGCTGCCCTGAGCCAGTTTTAAGAGCTACTTCAAGTCTCCCATCTACCCTCTTCTATCTATCACCCAGAGGGACCTCTCTCTCTTGGGGATGCAGGAATCAGTCCCTCACAGGCCTCCCCTAGAACCCTGGCCTCTGCTTTGCTCAGCCCACTCCTCCCTGCCTCCATCGGCTCCGGCCCCCCACTCCCCTTGCCCTAGCGCCTTCACTCCTTCCCTCACCACACCCATGCCCTGCTTTTAAGCATGTTCCTGCCCATACGCCCCTGAAGAAAGCATTTCCACTGAAGCCACTGCTTCCCTTTGGCTGCCAAACTTTTATACTTTGATTCTGACACTTTGCCTCATACCCATTACTTTCTTAAAAACCAGAAATACAACTCCAGGGTCCATGGGTCCATGGTGCTGCCATCTCCCTGGTCACCACGGCATGGCCTCTGGTTAGGCGCTGGCCTGACCTCTGTGGACCATCCAGCCCCGCCCCAGGCCTCCGAGACACCATCTGCTACTGCTCCTCTCCCCTCCTTTGCTGGCTCCCCTTCCTTTTCTCCCATGTGGATTCCTCACAGTGTTGTCCTTGGCCCTCCTCCCTCCCCTCCAAATGTTCTCCACAGTGAACTAGCCCTTCCCCCAGCTTCAGCTAGCCTCATGATAAAGACCATGGCGCCATCAGACCAGCTGCATTTGAATCACCTGGACAATTTACTAAGCCCACATATTCTTCGTCCCATTCCACACTATAAAATCAGAATCTCCAGGAGGTGAAGCCAGGAATATATATTCTAGCAAGCTTCCCCAAGGGATTCTGATGTCGCCAGGTGAGGAAACCTCTGATGATAAAGATCGCTTATAAATTTTTCGTTCTAGCCCTATCTCTCTCTTAGACTATCATCTCACATTTGTAACTGCATATTAAACACTTCTGTCTCTCTCTGATGACATTTTTGTGAAGAACATGAAGAATTACAGATTGTGTTATGGTATAACTAAGTGGATTCAGAACTAGTGGAGTAACCATACCCAAAAATGCTTGATCCATGTCAGTCTGGAGGAAAGTCTTTAGTAGCATGCCACAGGGCTCTGTCCTCAGCTCTATCCTGTTCAACACTTTATGTTGATTTGGATGAATACAAAGTTAACAGCCTTAGCAAATTTTCACATGATGTGAATCTGAACAGATATTTGGTGCCAGACATGGGATCCAAACGATGGAATGATGGGCTAAATCAAATAAGATGACATTTAACAGGGATAAGCACAATCTTACTCCAGTTTTTTTTAATTGACTACACAAGAACTGCACCCATTGACCAATCTTACGCTCACGCATTCATAGACAACCAGTCATTACGTACATCCTGATATGATACAATAGGAAATACATAGCACACCTACTGAATGTTCCTGAATCTGACCAGGCCTCTAGATTTAACTACCAGGAAATACAGGGGACGGAGGAACATGTTAAACACCACCACTGGAATACAATCAGCAAAATCCATAAAATGGGAAATTCTCTTGAGACAAAGTATCTTCAATAAATAAATAAGCAAGTGGGTGAAAAGGAGAAGGAACTATTAGAGAGATCTTCTTTAATAAAGAGACATATTTACCAAACGCAAAGTGTGGACTTTATTTGGATCCTGATTTAAACAAACCATCTGGAAAAAAAGATGTTTCTGAACACTGATTGGATATTTCATGTGAGAAGGAATTATTGTTATTTGTTGTAAGTGATAATAGTACTATGATTTTATATATATATAAAATATACATACACACGTATACATATAGAGAGTTCCTGCCACATAGAGATACATATTAAAATATTTAGAGGTGATATGATATGTCTGGAGTTGGCTTTAAGATGATAAAGTGTGGATGGGGTGAGGTGGGGGTACGGACTGCTACAAGATTAACCATGCATTGATAATTATAAGAGCTGAGTGATGGATACATGAGAGTTATTTTATTCTGTCTAGTTTTGTGAATTAGTAAAATTTGCCTTAAGAAAAAAGTAAACAAAATGAAGCAAAAACCTCACAGGTTGGATAAGACAGAGTTTAACAGCCATTAATTGAGGAAGACATGCGGGTGGGCCTGATTGTAAGGACAATATGGACCCTCAGAGTGGTAAAACAAACCGGGGGGGGGGGCGATTCTGAGTAGCGGGAAGAGAATGGCAAATTCTAGAACTAGAAAGGTAAGAGAGACCTTAGGCCATGTCCTGGCCAACCACAGCTAGAGCAGCATTCTGGGCCTTGTTTCTTATGACCAGAGAAGACACAGTAGGGAGAGGAGATGCTGGCTTGAGGGCAAGAAGGCGTGTGTGAAAGGGAACTGTCTTGAAACCTTTGAGCTGCAGAGAGTCAAATTAGGACCAGTGCCACCGAGTTAAGGGAAGCCAATTCTGTCTAAATGATGGAAACACCCTTGACTGTTAAACTGCGAGGAATGGTAACAGCTGCCTTCCTGGTTCAGAAAAGTTCAATGTAATTGCTTGCTGCCCCCTTGTGGGGTTGCAGCAGATTCCCCGCTGGACGGGCTGGGCCTCCTAGCCCCAAAGATTCCTGACCTGCATTGGACTAACATTACCTAAAAGAGAGGTTTGCCTTCCCCATGCTAAGCTGGTCCTCAGCACTCCTGCTTCTGTCTGTGACCCCACCAAGCCCTCTGTAGTCTGTCCCCTCCTCTCCCCCCTTCAGGACAAACCACCCAATCCTATGTGCTCCTCTCCCTTACCACCACCCAGCTCTGATCTGGTATTTCACTCCAGCCTCCCAACTGGCTCTCCCCCGTCTCTCACCTCACCCCTCCAATTTGGTCTGTGCTCTGCTACCAGAAGACATCTTTAAACAGTGCTTGTATCAGGCCAACCCGTTCTCAAAAAAAAAAAAAAAAAAAAAAAAAAAGCTAAAAGTTATTACAGCAAGATGAAGCCCAAGCTCTTCAACTGGGCATTTATAGCTCTCCACTAGCTGGCGCCAACTGCCTCTTGAGCCTGTAGTCATGGCTTCCCCAGACCACCCTCCCCCCACCCCCCTCCCCCAGCTCCCCCTTGGAACTCTCACACCCTGCCTGCTCTCACCCTGCGGCGCGGCTTGTAGAGGCCTCCACAGAGCAGATGGTGCATCACAGCATCCTCACGGTCCCGGCCGCTGCGCACCGTGTCAATCACCTGCAGATCCAGACACGCTCCACTGCCACTCTCCCTCCTGCAGGAGGCAGGGAACATGTGTGCTGGGGAGTGGCCAGGAAGTACAGGCCAGGGGGAGGGCAAAAAGCAAAGGTGCCCACAAATCTTAGCCAAAAGGGATGCAGAGACAGGACCCAGTAGAGAGGAGCTTGAGAAATCGGAAGGGGGCTCAAGGACTTACAGCAGGTTGGTGACAGAGGTCTCTGCCACAGAATTGCGGCTGGGCATTGAGGGCAGAGTGAGCCCTGTGGAGGACAAGATATGGCCTCCCTGCAGGGGTCAAGACAGAGGTCAGACGGCAGTCAGATGGAAGGTGGCCCAGAGAGTCAAAGGGTAATAAAAAGAACAACAGTTAACAGTTATTCTGTTCTTTGATCTTCCAGGTACTGTGCTACGCACTTTAAATATTGAGTCCACAAAACTCCATGACATAGGTATTCTTATTCCCGCTTTCTTACAATTGAGGAAACTGAGGCTCAGAGAGGATAAGGGACTTACCCAAGATCACAAGCCTGTAAGTGATAAGAATTGAACTGCATCTGCTGACTCTAGAGCCCAGCTCTTTCTCAGCTTTCTCTACTGCCTGCCAGACTCTCAATTCAGCATCAGGTCAGGCTGGTTCCTGCAGCTTCCACTTTACCAGACCATGGAGTCCGCTGGGAATTTCCAACTCCCTGTTCACATACTGCCTGCTTGTCGCCCCTTCCTGCCTTGCTCTGCTGGCTACCTGCACCCCACCCCCCGGCTGCTGGCCCACCTGGTCCACGAAGCTGATGGCATCCCGGATGTTCAGTCTATAGTACACATCCCAGATCTGGTCCCGGATGCGGTAAGCTGACCGCCGCATCAGCAGCTGACTCAGGTACTTCTTGTCAAACTGCTCCCACCTACAGAGGATGTCAGGCCCAGCCCTGAGTGCCATCCCCAAAGCCCAGCTGGCTGGCCCTTCCTCAGATGGGGCAGGGGCACTGCCAGCACTGGCCTGGCTCTGTTGGTATGGGCCTCAGCCAGGGAGAATCTCAAAGCTAGTCCCAGCCCTTATGGAACTTATAGCATTATGGGAAAGCCTGACATTACATTGAAGTTATTCCAAATAACTAAAATTGCAACCATAATAAGAACTACAAAGGATAGAGTATGACAGGGATTTGTCCTAGTCAGGGAGACCCGGTAAGGCCTCCTTAGAGATTTGATGCCTATGGTGAGATCTGAAGGATGAACAGAGGTTAAGTAGGTGAGAAGGAGGCAAGGGAATGTTCTAACACAGAGAATATGGGCAAAGTGGCAGGGTGGGGGAAGTGGCAGGGTGGGGGAAGCACAGTGGGTCCTGAGGTTTTAAACCATGATCCGTGTAATTAGCAGGCAGAGAGTCAAAGGCAGAGCAGAGCACGATGGGGCTGGAGTCTGGCAGGTGCCAGACCCCACAGGGCCAGGCAGGCCTCCCTGGGAAGACTTGTCTTATCCTGAGAGTACTGGGATGCCACTGAAGAGCTCCTGGCAGAGGTCACCCAGCCCAAGTCTGGCTGTGTCCCTTCTCAGAAGTGTGGCACATCCCCAATGCTGCCCTGGCTGGTGGGGCTGCTGTAGCTGAAGGAGCCTTGGGGGAGCTCCCTCACCTGTCCCTCCAGTAGTGATAGCCATGGTGCCCCACAACGTCCTCCACTGCAGCCAGAATGTGGTCAAAAGTCTAGAAGGGGGTGGGTAGGGGGACTGGATCAGGACTCTGCTCAAAATAGAAGGAAGAGAGGTATAGGTGGAGGGACGGGGTTCTGGTACCCACGTGCTCATGCAGCTCCTGGTTCAGGGTGGGTTTGTGATGCTCACTCCTCTTCACCTTCAGCCACTTGACCAGTGGCTTGATGGTTAAGCCCTATGGACAGGCAGCAGGTGAGCCCTGCCCTATCCAGTTGCCTGCTGCCTTTCTCTCCCCATAATTAGACCTCAGCTTCTGTACCTCCACCTCACTGCACTCAAGGTCTGGGAAGTCAGGTCCCTATCCCCCAAAGAGAGGAGCCCCGGTCCCAAAGGCTCCATGCCTCCCCCAGGGCCTGCCAGACCCTCTCCCTACCCAGCCTCATGGGCTCTCCCACCTGCACAATGACTGTGAAGAAGACCACCACAATAGTGGTGGCCACAAAGTAGTCCTTGGCAGGGACCTTGGTCCTGTCCAGTAGGATGACGAGAGCGAAGGCCACAGCCCCCCGCAGGCCCCCATAGGACATCACCACCTGGTCAATCTTGTCCAGAGGGACCAGCCGGAACTGATTCAGCACCCACGTCTGCAGGACTACGCCTACAGCAGGAGGGAGGCCAGTGGGAGCAGGGCGTTGGGAGTGGAGGACCCAGGAGTGGATGGCACCAAGTCTGGGCTAAGGTCTGACAGGGGTTGGGAGGGGTAAGCAACGGGGGAGGAGGGACGGCTTAAGAATTGACAAGGATGTGGACTCAAGACTGGGGGATGAGCTGGGACAGGGAAGAAAGGAGAGTGGGAAAGCAGAGGGTACTGGCAATACCGAGGGCTCGGAAGAACAGGATGAAGAAGAGGGTGCCCAGCACCAGCCCAGAATCCCAGGCCCACTTAGATGAGTCCACAGCCGAGATGCCAAGCAGCATGAAGATGACGGTCTCAGCACAGCTGGCTAGAGTCTTCATTGTGTATTTGACAGCCGTGCGTGACTTATGGGAGATGTTGGCCTCCACGTACTTCTTACAGCCCAGGCCACACATAGTCACCCTGGAAGAGGAATGGACAGACAGGGCAAGTAAGGAGGGGCTGCAGCCTCTGGGGTTTGAGCGTGCCACAGGAGGGGTGTTGCCCATCACAGGATGTCAGACCATCAGAGTTGAAGCCCAGGGAGGCAATAGAGACTGTCCCAGGATAGCTAGTGGTGGGTGGTCTTGGTAAGGGTCCAACCAAATCTCCAGGTTCCCACTCAGTGCCTTCTGGAGGGGAAGCTGGGAGAAACGTGCTTTGACTAGCATCCTCTCTGAGGCACCTTTTAGAGTGCTGTGGCCATTAGAGCTGGTGGTCCCAGGCCCTGAGGTCCACTTCTAGCTCAGCCTATACCCCAGAGAGTGCTTCAAGCAGAGGAAGATCAGGTTCTAGGTGCCCAGGGCAGTTCTAGAGGCAGATCCTGAAACATTACCTGAAATTTGCCGTCTCCCCAGGGGAGTTTGAGGCTCCCACTACAAGGGCTCAGGCAAGCCCATTGCCTCCTCAGGGTCCTGCCTCTGTCCATGTAAGGGGCAACCATCTCCAATGCCCCCTCCCAGCTGCCTACATGCAAGGCCCCCAGGACTCACGCAAGAATAGCAGAAAGCGAGGCCATTTCAGCAGTGAGGTAGGCTGCATAGGCGAGGAGGAAGACCAGCAGCGGCTCGATGATGCGGACCCGCTTGGTGAAGCGTGTGGTCAGGGCCAGGAGGAAGGCAAAGACTAAGCCCACGGCTGCCCCGCCCAGACTGACCACAAACAGGGAGGCTGGGGGAGGAGTGGGTTGTCAGCGTGACCCCTGGCCTGTACCCCACCCTGGAAGACAAGACTGCTGCCTGGCAGGGAGTGGAGGACAATGCCCACTGTACTCCCCGGGGGTCAGGATCCCAGAACCAGAATCCCGGGAAAGCCACTCCTTCTCAGGTTCTTGGGACCCCATTTCTCCATAGTGGAGGTAACAGAATGAGGCAACCCAACAGCCTCCTCTGTCCTGATGCAGTTGGGGGCAGGGACTCAGCAACCCAGCCAAGAGGGGGAAATACTGACCGACTCCTTTCAGGTAGTCAGCAGCCTGCACATTGGCAGAGCCCATCTCCACAAAGGAGTTGCAGACCTTGTACAGCACCTGATTGAGAAAAGGAGAGTCAGGAGCAAGGAGAGGGAAGGGTCTGAGCATGCTCAGACACTCAATTAGTCAGAGCATGGCAGTGGGGGTCAGGGAACGGCAGCCAACTGAGCACTCTCACCACAGTGACGGCATCATTGAGCAGGGACTCGCCAAAGACGATGATAAAGAGAGTGTCGTTGACATGCACCTCCTCAAAGACAGCCAGTACAGCCACGGGGTCCACCGCTGAGATGAGGCTCCCGAACAGCAGAAAGTCCAGCAAGCTGGCCTGCACTCGAGGGGCTTTTGAGGGATACATGGGGGACAGCAGTTGGTGAGGTATCCGTTCTCCCAGAGCATTCCCTGTGACAAGCCCTGGTTCCCCCCGCCCCACACTGTGGAAACAAGGATGCCCAGAGAGGGCTTGGGATGGTGAAGAGAGTGTCAGCCCGCAGGTCAGGAGACTTGAGCCTAAGGCCTGGCTTTGCCACTTACCAGCTCTGTGATGTTGGCGCTGTCACTGTCACATGACTTCTCTTAAGCCATGCCTCCTCATCTGCCTACCTCACGAGATTGCTGCAAAATCAACCCAGGAGATGGCTAAGAAAGCTCTAAGTAACCTGAAAAGTTAAGGTGGCGCTGAGAATAAAAATTGCAACTACAGTAGTAAGAACCACTAGTAGGTGGAAACTAGCTACTGACTGGCTTTATTAGGGACAAGAACAAGAGTGCTTTCTCCTACACCTGTGGTTCTCAGCCTAAGGGATGTGACACAATTCTCAGCAGGAGGGGGAGGGGCTGTCCATCTATGAGGGCTAAGTATGACAGGAAAAGCACCCACCATGGGGAGAACTTTAATATGACATAGAATCTCTGTGAGCCTCAGTTTCCTCATGTATATACTGGGAATAATAACAGTATCTACCTCAAAAGTCTCTTTATTTAGCCAGAGCCTCATACATAGTAAGCACCTAATAGATATTACTTATTATTATTATTATTATTATTATTATTATTATTATTATTATTATTATTATCTGATGTCCTCCCTTCCCTTCCTGCCCCAAAGAGTTCACTCACCCATTCGGAAAACCAGGTTGGAGTCCTCAAGTAGAAATTGCAAACCTCCCCTTGCACCTTGGAAGAAGTCTGAATTATCAACATTCAGAAATGAATGGATTTGGGTACAGGAAATGAGGAAGAACGGAGTAGGAAGGCAGCTTGAGGGCAAAGAGCCCCAATAAAACAGACCTCTCCTACTAACCTTGGACCTGTTATCAAATGAGTTCAAGGACCTCTATTTCCTCATCTACTAAGTGGGACAAATTATGCCCCAACAGGGTTGCTATAAAGAGTCCATGGGATAAGTAAAGAGAGAAAACTCAGTGTAATGTACTGCATTCTGCAGATGTATAATATGGATTTAACAATAATAATAATAATAACAACAACAACGACAACAAGGGTGCCTGGCTGACTCAGTCATAAGAGTGTATGACTCTTGACCTCAAGGTCACGAGTTCAAGCCCCATGTTGGGTGTAGCGATTACCTAAAAAAAAAATTTAGGGGTCCCTAGGTAGTGGTTGGGCATCCGACTCGGTTTTGGCTCAGGTCCTGATCTCAGGGTCTTGAGATCCAGCCCTTCCTCAGGCTCAGCGCTCAGCAAGTGTGCTTGATTCTCTTCTCCCTCTGACCCTCCCCACTGTGTGCACATTCTCTCAAATAAATGAATGAATCTTAAAAAAAAAAAAAAATGTAATGGGGCGCCCAGCTGGCTCAGTGAATGAAGCATGTAACTCTTGATCTTGGGGTTGTAGGTTCAAGCCCCATGTTGGGTGTAGAGATTGCTTAAAAATAAAATCTTTTTTAAAAAGTTTTAAAAAACAGATCTTAATGAAAAAATAATAATAACAGAAAACCACCCTGATTTGACCTGGGCAGAGCCAGGATGGTTGGCCCTCACGGAACAGTGCATTGTGCCTCAGGGGAGCAAGGCTGGTAAGTGGCAGTGTGGTAACGGAGGGCAGGAGACAGCAGAGTAGTAATGCAGCCTTCCCAGCCTCGGCAGCCCACACACAGCTGGGAGCCAGGCCTCTGCTCAGCTGTCACGCTGCAGAAGCCCAGACTCAACTGGTAGAGACCTAAATGAAGGCTGAAGGCCCATCTGGAGTGTTGCCTTGCACTCCAGGTGGGAGGGACCTAAGACGGAGCTCTCAGGGCATGGCTCTTGCCAATATGGGATCTCCAGAGCTGGAGAAGGGAGTTGGGTGATGAATCTGGCAAAGCCTCCCTCTGCCAGTCCGAGTCCTAGGGTCACTCACCCACAAGTCCAGCCTGCTGCAGGCCCCAGAGGGCAGCACCTGTTGTGAAGGCATTCCAGAGTGTGCCCACCACGGCATAGGTGAGGATGGCACCCAAATTGTCAAAGAACAGCCGGCTAGGCATGAAATAGCCTGAGTCCAGCACAATAGGAGGCAGCAGGAAGAGGAAGAATGTGCCTGGTTCCAGCTGGTACTCAGCTTTCTTGGCCACAGCCAAGACAATGCCTCCAAGCACCAGTCCCAGCAAAATCAGCAGGCAGCTCTCAGGGACCAGCGATGTCACCTTCCGAGACAAGTGAAACACTACAATGCAAGAAGAGGGCAGGATGTATCAGCTTATGGGACACACACACATACACACACACACTGGCCTTTAACCTCCTGGTTTTAAAAGGATACCCCTGACCCTAGGACCAAGCAGGAGAAAAGAGGCAAGACTGCTTGAATTTCCAACTTGCATGGCTACAGATCCTCCACTGCAACTAAAGTTGTCTGTCTCTTGGTGCTTCTGTCGTGGTAACCTAGGCCTTTGCTTGCTCTTTCCATTTCGGGAAATGCCCCCTCCTCTCTACCCTCATCCTCAGGGGACGTCACCTTTCTCTGATCTCCCTTATTCATAGCTATTATCTGAGCCTCAGCAAATGTTAGTTGGTATATTTTTATGCATAACATAGCTATAAAAATCAGGGCCTCTAGAGTCATGCTCCCTGGGTTAGAAGACTAGCTCCTCTATTTACTAGTTCTGTGGCTCGGAGGCATAACTTCACCTCTTTTTCAGTTTTCTCATCAGCAAAATGGGAATAAAGATAGTGATGATCTTACAGAATTGTTGTGAGGTTTAAGTAAAACAATCTACTCGATAGCACTTAACCCAGTTCTTTATCATAAGCACTCAATAAACGTTACCTAAGATATTGTGTCCTGCTCCCCAACTAGACCATAACGCATATTATACCTCCTAGCAGCACTGTAGACCTCCTAGCCCAATGTACTTCTCATTATATAGGCTCAACTAATGACACAATAGTTTTAAAAACACTAGGTTTAGCAGTAAGAAGATCTCCAGTACTTCTGGCTCCATCACTTTCTAACTGTGTGATCTCAAACTATTTAATTTACCTGAACTTCAATTTCTTCTCCGGTAATATGGGAAAAATACCTTCCACACAGGGTGAGGATAAAAATGATATAGTGTGAATGCGTCTAGCAGGGTATCAGACATATAGTAGATTCTCAACAAATGTTAATTAAAACTGACTCTGGATAAGGGGTGCCTGGCTAGGTCAGTCGGTGGAGCATGCCACTCTTGGTCTTGGGGTTGTGAGTTCAAGTTGGGTATAGAGATTACTTAAAAATAAAAAATCTTTTAAAAAAATGTCTCTGGGGGAAAATCATGACAGACCTGTCCCCAGGAAAAGAAGAGGAAGTATGAAATGGGTTTCTAGCATTATCGCCACTCCTATCTTTGGCCACTAAAATAAACTCTTTCGGCCTTCCCCTGGGCCCTGAGATCCTGAGTAAACACCTTTCCCCATACCTGGAGTGGCAGGCAGTGGAAGTGGCTTCCATGTTAGCCTATATGAGACCCAATGCCAAGACAGTGCCCTTTGGAAGCTGTACCCAAAGGGCTTAGAGCAGTTCCTGGCACATAGTGAGATCCTACATAAATATTTGTTGAATAAAAGGGGGAAAAAACCTCCTAGCAACAAAGCTGAGGGAAGGTATCCCCGAGCGTCCTACTGATCTGTCCCATCCTCTGTGAGGACTTGTGTGTGTGTGTGTGTGTGTGTGCATGTGTGTGTGTGGGTGGGTGTGTGTGTGGCTGATAAAGAGGCTCTCTTCTTCTACCTCCAGAGGAGGTGACATCCAAGCTAGGTAAAGCACTACAATTTATGGGGGAAACTACAGTAGTTGCTATATAAGCCCCAAATAAGATAAGAACTTTCCTGCAACTCATAGACTCCTCAGCAAACCCAATTCTCGGCTCCCAAATCTGGGCTCCTCCCCCTTGCTCTCACTGCTGCCAGGCTCTAAGGTAAATTCAGTCATAGATCTGCCCACACACATCCCTACCTTCAGTTTCCCTGTCCTCTCCTTCAGGGACTCCATTCCATCCTCACTTCCAGAGCAGGCATCAACCCCAGCACTGCATCCAAAATCCATCACCAAAGCCTGTTCTCAGGCAGAACTAGGTTCCCTGAAGGCATTCAGGCCCCATTTTCCATTATTAATTGGCTGCCAGAACAGAGTGGAAAGTTCTTCTGTTCCTGCCCAGAAAACCACCCCCACCCCCAGTAGAGTTCCTGGGGGAGTAGAGGGGCAAATTCTAAGCTGTGTGATTCCTACAGGAAGACTGTATTGGTGAGACTGGAGTACAGCCTGTGCCAGCATAGCTGGGGAGTGAGTAGCAACGCTCAGCTATAATTAGTCACCCCCACAGCAGAGCCTGAACAACAGGGAGAGGGAGGAGGGTCTCTGGTAGGAGGAGGGACCACTGGCTGCTCAGAAGTGGGGAGGAAGGGGCAAAGGCAAGGAAAAGCAGCTCTATTCAAGGTAAGGAATGTGAAGCCAACCTTCAATGTTGTGCAAACTGAAGGAGGTCAGATATATGAAAGCACCTAGTGTAGGCAGCAGATAGTAAGTAAGGCCCTAATAAATGGAAGGTTGGTTTCTTTCCTTCTTTCTTTCTTTCTTATCCCTGAAATGGGAAGAATGTAGACCT
This sequence comes from Ursus americanus, assembly GCF_024610735.1. NCBI lineage: Eukaryota > Metazoa > Chordata > Mammalia > Carnivora > Ursidae > Ursus > Ursus americanus. The sequence goes on along the minus strand of NC_142147.1, from coordinate 22,307,789 downwards.
GAATTATGGTGGGGGCTCCTGCTAAGCACACCTAAAGAACGGTGCATCTATAGGAGAGCAGAAGGGGGCTAGAGGAAAAGTGGCAGTCTAGTATCCCAAAAGAGTGGACACTTGTATGTGGTCTCCTGCGAAGACTGCTTCTGCAGATCCAGGATGCCTGGATTTGCTGAAGAACACTATCTCCACAATGTCCCCACAGATCTTTGTTGCTGACAGAGGTTTCTAGGAGCCTGGAGATTGGTGAAGAGGCCAGACCGAAGGGCTTACAGAGAAGAGGGGGGCAGAGAAGGCAAAGGAGTATGGGGATGAGGCTGGAGAGAGCTGGGGCAGCCCTCAGAGAAGGCCAACCCTCAGACCTCCCCCGCGGGGAGGGGAGGAGGGACAGAGGGCGCAGGAACTCTGTGAGAGCCCGGATTTGTGGAATCGGAACCTGAGTCCCGGCACTGTGCAAGAAGCCGGCCCAGATCTGGGGACTAGGGGTTGGGGGCGGGTCCGCTGCCGGCCGCCGGCCTGGCGCTCACACACACGCACTCACCGATTTTGGCCAGGCTGGCCACCAGGATCCACAGGGCTACCAGGTAGGGCGCCTCCACCTCGTGCCACTGCCAGCGGAAGAGCGCCAGCCCTGGGGGAGGCTCGCCGGGAGACCCCGGCTCCTGGGTGGGCTCTTCAGTTGCGGCCGCCCCCGCCAGGGGCAGCCCAAGCAGCGGTAGTGCGGCGCGCAGCATCCTGCCGCCTGCCTAGCCGCCCTCCCGGCACCGCACGGCCGCCGGCCCCGCGTCGCCGCCGCGCCTACCGGCCGCCCCCGCGTCACAAGCACGTGGGGCCCGCTCCCCCCAATCCCAGCTCCGAAACCCCCAAGCCCGGTCCGGACTCCGAGACCGTGCCCCGGGCGTCCGGACTCTGGACCCCTGCTCCTTCCCCTCTAAACCAGTCTGAGCTCTGGAAATCCCCCAGTCAGCTCTCCAAGTCCCGAAACCTATTCCTTCGAGTCCGCTCCCCCAAATCTTCCCCAAAGCTCCCCTGACCCAGTTTCAGAGCTGCGAGCGGCCACAGTCCTCCGGTGGCGCGGCCTCGTCCCACTCGCCGGAGGCAGTAGCGGGTCGCGGGAGGGGAGGGGGTCTGCGGGGGGCGGGGTCCGGGCCGGAGGGGCGCATCTCCTTCTCCGCTAGCGCAGACCCGCCGCGAACATCCGGCAGCAGATACTGAAGGCGCCGGCCCCGACGCTGCCTCGTGCAGACGGCAGGGGGCAGTGCGCCGCCGTCCTCCGAGCCTAAGACCCCCTTTGGGCCCCCGCCCAGATCGGCGCTGCGCACGCGCACTGGGCGCTCCCAGAAAGCCGTGATGAACAGCGCTGTCCTTCCTCAACGTCTCCAGAAACTCCAAGGCCCAGACTGGACCCGGCTCATTCGAGGCTGATTAGGAAGCTGTTCCTCTTTTTTTTTTTTTTTTAAATGATTTTTTATTATATTATGTTAGTCACCATACAGTACATCCCCGGTTTCCGATGTAAGGCTCGATGATTCATTAGTTGTGTATAACACCCAGTGCACCATGCAATACGTGCCCTCCTTACTACCCATCACCGGTCTATCCCATTCCCCCACCCCGCTCCCCTCTGAAGTCCTCAGTTTGTTTCTCATAGTCCATAGTCTCTCATGTTTCATTCCCCCTTCTGATTACCCCCCCCCCTTTCTTTATCCCTTTCAGGAAGCTGTTCCTCTTTATCTCCCAAACCGAGGAGCACTCGGCCTCCCTTTCGGTCAAACTACAGGGAAGTCTCATCACCTTTTCCATGAAAACAGAAGGGAACCTATCTTCTTCCCCGAAACTATGAGAAAACTCAGCCTATCGATTCCCTTCAAACTAAAAGGGATCCACTCACCTTTTCCCCCAAACCTGAGGGGCATTTGGCTTATCTCGCCCCAAACTGAGGAGGACCGTCTCCATTTTTCATTCAAGTTGAGGGGCATCCATCCCTCATCTTACCCCAAACTGAGAAAAACATGTTCTACCTCCTCACTCAAATTGAGTCATCACATCGTTTTCCCAGAGCTGAGGGGCACCCGTCCCTCTTCTTACCCCAACTAAAGGCAAATGATCCCACTTCTTCCTTCAAACTGAGTGGAATCTATTTTCACTTCTTGCTCCAAACTGAAAGGGATCCATCTCCCTGCTTTCCCCCAAATGACGGAATCCCATTCACTGCATCCCTCAGACTGAAGGAATCAGGACCATCTCGTCCCTAAACTCAGACCCGGCCGGCCATTATCTGAAGAAATTTCCGCCCCACCTGCCCGAATAACCCCTCAACAAGAACTCAGCCTCACCGCCATCAACCCCAAAGCAAACCTCCCCCGCCTGGGCACGCTCTTGAAGGCGGGACGCGAGCTCGGGTTTTCCCGCCCGCAGAGCCAGTGAACTAACGGGATCACGATCGCGCCCTCTGAGTGGCTGGCGGCAAGCCCCGCCCCCAGCAGTGGATGCCCCTCCTGGCGCGTTCAGGGAAGACTCTTGGCTCCACCCCCTTCCTCGGCCCCGCCTCCGTCTGGCTCCGCCTCTCCTCAGCGGCGTCCGGTCCAACCCGACCCAGACAGCTGAGCTAGTTGAGCAGACGCCGCGGCGGGACCGGGACCCTCCCGGAGGCGCGCGGCGCGAGCCAGTGACAAACGATGGCGGGCGAGGAAGATCGCGGAGACGGGGACTCGGTATCAGTGTTGACCGTGCGGGTGCAGTACTTGGAGGACACCGACCCCTTCGCATGTGCCAACTTCCCGGAGCCGCGCCGGGCCCCCACCTGCAGCCTGGACGGGGCGCTGCCCCTGGGTGCGCAGATACCCGCTCTGCACCGCCTGCTGGCGGCGCCGCTAAAGGTGAGGGGGCCCGGAGAAAGATTGGGGGCGATCAAAGGTTCATGGCGCCATGAAAGCCTTTGGGAGGTATCCCTCGGGGAGAGGCTGGAGCGGGTACTCTACTGCGGGAAAGTCTTGGGCTGGGGACCTAAGGTCCACGCTGCCTGGCTTTCGCGGGACGCCTCTCAAGTTGAAGGCAGCTGAAGGGACATGGGAGTTTGTGGTCTGCGCCCCTCTGGCTGCCCCCTCGAAGTGAGGCCCACCGGGGGGATGTTTGGGTTCCCCTCGCTGCCTGTCTGCCGGAGTAACCGATCTGGATAAAGTGAAGGTAGATATTCGGGTGGTAGCGGACTAAAAGTTGGGGCTGGGGAAGGACCAGCTTCCACCTGCTTCAGGTGAGGTGGGGCGGGACCAAGAGGAGGGGCGGACCTGGGGCGGGCCACTGGGGGCGGCCAAGACTTCGAGCGGTTTCTGGAGGCTGGACTGGGTCCCGCCCGATAGAGTGTTGCCCCTGTAGGTGGGGGCCCCGCTTGGGAATGCCAGTAGAAGAGAGACTTCTCGGGGTGAGGTGAGTCTCCGGGAAGCTGTCTGGCCCGGGACACGCTGAGAGCTGATGGCTGCACTGGTGGAAAAGCCCTTTGAGTCACCGCCCCCACCATCCCGTACTCCCGCCGCAGCCGGCCCACGGCTAGAAGGGAGGGGGCGGGCCGGGCTAATTTTAAACCGCCAGCCTGCCCTAGTTTGCCTGCGTCCCGGAGCCGACTCGTGCACAGTGCTGGGAGAGGCCCTTTTCCAGATGGTTGGCCCTACCTCCCCTCCGGCTCCCTGCGCTCAGCCCCCTGCCGGCAGCGCTTTCCGGCGCGCTGGGTTTCCGGACCAGGACTCTGGGAGGCGCACTACTACCCCCCCCTCCCCCCGGCAGCCAGTACACATCGAGTGGTGTGGAAAGGAGAGAGAGTTGGCGGGGTTGGCCTCCCCTGCTCCCAGCCTTAGCTGGGGGGCGAGTTGCGCAAACTTGGCCCCCAGGCCCGGGGTCTCCCCTGGAATGTGCCCCGGGCCCCCAGCCTGCATTCCTCGCTCTGCGGGCCGGCCCCGCCTCTGAGCGCGGGCGGGAGAGTTGGTGAGATTATTGGCCGGGGGAGTGGCGCGTGTCCGGGCAGAGCCCGGCTTCAAGGCCACGGCTTGAAGGTTGCAGCACACTGCCCACTTGAGAGTTTTGATGCAACCCCTTTTGTCCTGCCCTGTTCAGAGGGTCAATCTGAGGTGGGCCTGGAAGGAGCACGACCAGCCCGAGGCCACCTTCAATTCAGGATGGGCGCTGGAGAGGGTGTGTTGAGCCGAGTAGGTTCCTGCCTTCAGGCTTCTGGAACTCCTGGTGCTGAAATAAGCCTGGAGCATTACAGAGAACATAGTATTCCTCCCACTCCCCACTCTAGGACATGATTCCCAATAAGGGGCAGATTTGGGAGGTCAGTGACAGAAAAGACCCACCCTTTTTCCTCCCCTCATTTAGGGACCCATCTCCCTGCTGCACCTGGTGCTCTGTACTCCTTAGCTAAAGACACTACAGAGCTCAGATGGAGAATGTGTTAAGTACTTCCCAGCTCAGAGATTCCTGGTCTCCCCACCTTTAGGATCTCCCACTTGGTGTACCTGAGGACTACCAGATCTCCCACAGGCAGGATATGCTGGTGGGCACACTGAGTTACCACTGTGCCTGTAGCCAGAATGTCCTGGGGCTGGCAGCTCTGCCAGGAATGGTCAGATACACTGTGATGTGCTCATCCCAAATATAAACTGTGACCACAACCCCAGAATAGAAGGCTGGAGGAAGAAGGGTTGAGAATAGGGTAGGGGCAGGGCATCAGAGAGCTGAGAGAGGGGGAGCAGGGCTTCTCCTTGCAGGAAATGTCACAGCGGGTTCCTCCCCTACTCCTATAAGTGCATGCCCCAGGGGCACAGACATGACTCAAGCTTGCCTACAGGGCCCTATAGAGGGGAGAGGTATCCCAGAAACCCAGGCATTCCCATCCCAGGCCTAGAGCAGAAGGAAGAGGGAGGGATCTCCACTCAATACTTTATCCTCTGTACATTTGTCCAGTAGGGGAACAGGACACAGCCAAGTGATGACATCTGCCCTCCCACTCTGGGCACTGACCATCATCCCTGCAGACCCTGCTCCCTCCCTGGGAATGTAGGAAGGCCCCGCCCACTTTCTCTCTGGAGTTCCACCCCACAAACCCCATTGGGCTGGGCCTAGCCACTAGAGTTCCCCTGGGGGCTTCCTTTTTAAACCGTTTAGAGCTTTCAGATCTGAGAAGACCTTGCTCATTTCCTCCTACTCTAGGAGGAAGCTCCTTGCCACAGCCTCTGACTCATCTCCTGGCCTTGGGTGGGAGCAGGAGGGGTGAGGGAGTGGGGAGGGGTCCTGGCAGTGCCTTGGGCCATGCCTGGTGTCCTCAGGGGAGAATATAGGAGTATTTGTCTTCCCTCTGTGTACAGTTCTCACAGCCCAGGGACCTGCCCCTGCCTAGAGGAGAACCTGACCCTCTGGCCTTGCATTTCATCTCTTTACCCAGAGGTCGGCTACATTTTGATTTTCAGGGCAGTGCCTCAGGAGCCCTCTGACACCTAAAGGCCCTGCCACATCTGAGATAGCGTTGACTTCTCCCTGGGTTCTGGGTGGAGAGACCTGAGGGCTGCTCTGACCCTGATTCAAAGGCCCAAGGAGCCCCCTACTTCTAGCAGCAAGGACAGCCCTAGAAATCTGTCCCAGTTACTCTGTTTCCCCAGCTGTGGCTAAAGATTAGAGGAGGACAGGGGTGGCACTGTCCTGGAATGTTTCTTGACCTTGAACCCTCCCTACTCCAGCCTCAGTTTACCTCAGGAGCAGTTGTTGCAAGGGGGCTAAAGTGTGAACCTGATCTGCTGGGACAGGGACCAACTGGAGGGGTCCCAGAGGAGTCTTAAGGGTAAGATGGGGTGCTCTGGTGATGAACCGAGCCCTTTATTTCCCTGATATGGAGGTCTTTTGGGGAGACTAGAAGATTGGGATGTGGACATGAGCCATGGCCTTCTTCTAGCTTTCTCTGGGGCCATCATCCATGTCTAATTTACTGATCATTCTGGGCCAGGGCGTCTGGGATGCAGCCTGGTGAGGGACCCCAGGACCTAGGTCCTTGCAGATGTAGGCACTGTTACCTCAGTGTGTATGATGTGTATGTTCATTTGTGTTCCCTTGCTACAACTGGGAGGACCAGTTTGGGGTATTTGCAGAGTCCAGAAAGCTGAGGGGTGGTCTTCAGCCCTTGGCAATACTACATGCTCCAGCCCTCCCCCACCTCCCCTCCAGGGCTCCCTGCAGCACTTCCAAAGTCCATCTACCCAAGATCTAGGTTATTTAGCCCTGGTTCCATTCCTAGTTGTGCAGCCTGGGCCATATTCACTGAGTTTCTGAGCCTTGGTTTCCTCACCTGGAAAAGGATTATCAGGAGAAGGGCACCTGGCTGGCTCAGTTGGTAGAGCATTTGACTCTTGATCTCAGGGTCGTGGGTTCAAGCCCCACTTGAGCATAGAGATTACTTAAATAAATAAAACTTAAAAAAATAAAAGGAATAGCAGGAGAATCAAACAACTAGGCAACCTGGTATGTGACACAGAGGAGGCATAACTAATATGGGTTTCCCTCCTCAAGGCCCATCCGGGAAGTCATGGTCTAGTTGGAAACCCAAGATAACAGGAGGAGGGTCTCATATTTAAAGTTTGTTTGTTTGTTTGTTTGTTTGTTTGTTTAAGTAATCTCTACACCCAATGTGGGGCTTGAACTCATGACCCTAAGATCAAGAGTTGCATGCTCTCCAAATGAGCCAGCCAGGCGCCTCAAGGGTCTCATGTTTATAGGAAACCAAAAGAAGGAAGCAGTTAGCAAAATTATTTCCTAAAACAGGAGTCCTTCAGCATATAATTCTGCCCTCTTCTCCATCTTCTTTCCCTGCCCCTGGTGTGTTCGTTCTCGCCTGATTTGCAGTTAAAAAATATTTTAGGGAGTAGTCACCATGGTCCCTGAAGTTTAGCCCTGCATTTAAAACCATATGTAATGAGTTGGTTTAGGCTGTCAGAAAAGCCTGAGCCCAGAGAGCCAAGAGAAAAGTGGGCTGGATGCTGAAGGGGAAGGCTGGGCCTGGGAAGAATGGAGAGGACTCTACTCCAAGACAGACACAGAGAAGCATGCAAGACAAGAACCAGGAGGGAGTCAAGGATGTGGGCCCACACAGGCCCTGTGCTGACCCTGAGCACTGTCAGCAGGCTTATTCTGGCCTGGCCCAGACCCAGGGTGTGAGAAACAAGCCCCAGAGGTTTGGCTCTCAGAAAGGTGACCCAAGCGAGGGGCCAGGGGTGTGAGGGACAAGCACCACCCCACTGGCAGGAAGTCTCTGTTCTTTGCTACCTTAGCCCACCACCCCCATCTCCACCCGGGACAGGCAGCTGGGTTGGGGCGGGGGGGGGCACCATCCTGGAGGCTTTGGGAAGTCCTGTTACCTCAGGACTTCTCTAGGGAGGCCACTGCTGCCACCATGGAGGGAAAGGGGTTAAACCTGCTCACCTGAGGCTGGGTGATGAGCACTTGACCTTCAGGACCTTACCCCAAATACATGCAGGCATTCTAGAAGAAGAGGGCCGTTCCCTGCTCGCTTGGGATTAGAGCACACAAGCGTGCTTGCAGGAGGACAAGAGAGCCTGAGGGAGCCGAGCTTTCTGGGGGTGTGCTTCTTGGACCTGTGCTCCAGCAGAGCAGATATATATATATATACCAGACCATGAACCTGGGTGTGGAAGTACATACCAGGTATAATCCGATCACCCCTCCAGTGTTTACCTTTACAGCACTCCACCCCTCTCCTTGCTTAGCACTCATGGCAGTTGTACTTCTACATTTATTTGTGGCCTTTTTCTGAGGCGAGCCTGCCTGCCTCCCCAGCTGCGCTGGAAGGCAGGAAAAGCAGAAGCAGTGTCTTCTTCCACGCTATGTCTTCAGCACCTAAAACCAGCCTGGTTCATGAATGTTTGAATGAGTGAGCTATTCTATATATGTGTGATTTGGGGGATCCCTGAAGGGATTTGTTGCTCTGGGGCTGGGGCAGGGTGTGTGGATATGTTTCTCTAGGGTCCCAGAATCCTCTAGTCCAAGGTGGAAGGAGATGCAGCTGTGCCTGGATGGGGGTGGGGTCAGCAGGCTGCTGAGTCACCATGTGGGAAGAGAGATCAGGAGGAATGTGGGGCTGCCCTCAGCTGAGCTGGCCCGAGACGGAGTACCCCAGCCCTGGGGCCTTGCCACCCCATCTCAGGCCCATTCCTAGTAGGCCCTGGAGAAGATGACTCTGCTCCCAGGGAGGGGAGAGGCCAGGCCCGCCCAAGGCGCCCAAGGGAAGGCAGGCAGCCAGGCAGGAAGTGGGACAGAGAACAGGCTGGAGTGTTTGTCCTATGTCCCATGTCCCAGGCGAGACGGGGTGGGGGAGGGGGGCTGGAAGAGAGGGGGTGTCACCCAAGGGCCTCAAGGCTGAATTGCTAGGAAGAAGCTGGGTCAGGCTCTCAGGCATGAGCAGGGGTGCAAAGCAGAAACAGGGTAGGGGCAGGAGCGGGACTCCCTCCCCCCCCCCCAGGGGACCAATAGTATCTGGAAGCCCTTGGACTAGGCCCAGAGCAGGGCAGGGCTGACAGAACAGCAGGACAAATGATGGCATTGACTTCCCAGTAAGATGGAAGCCAGAAAACACCCTGCTTCTCCAGAGGGGGGCTCTCCCTGGGCCATGGTATGTCAAGGAGCAGGACCACTCAATTCAAGGGGACTTTGCTGAGCCCCGCATACCGGCCGGCTCCGTGCTAGGGGGGAGGTGTCTCGAAGAGGCACAGTGCTGCCCTCAGACACTTCAGTAGGCCTCTCTACAGGTTCTTCTCGACAGGCCAGTGTCACGCCTCGTGGTGGTGGTGGACAGGAGCCAGGCTGGGGGTACAGTGGAGATACATGGGAAGCAGACACATGAATAGATCATGTGCCTTGTACAATGCAGGTTTCAGGGACCCAGTGCAGACTGAGTCAGATCCTAAAACCTGGTTTTCAATAGGCCCCTTGGAGGCCTCTGAGATCCAGCTCACTTGGGGCAGAGCAAAGACCCTGAGGCCTAGAGGGACTGACAGCCTATGGATTACCCGAGGCTCCTCGTGGTCTCAATTCGGGGAGACGTCACACCCACGCACACCTCCCAGCTGGGTTTGCACCAGCATTCCTAACACTTTCTCCCTGGGCTTGAATGCTTTGTGGATACAGCTTATCACCCCCAGGGCTGTGAACTTCCTCGAAAGCAGGAACTTCCTCCCATCTTGTCTCTGTTCCTCTTCCTTATTCATGTTCATTAGCTCAACAGTGTTTAGTGAGCACTTACTGTGAGCCAAATGCTGTGCTAGGCTCTGCAGATATAGCATGGGGCAAGACAGACACAGTGCCTGAACCCAGAGAACTCATGGTTAGTGGGGAAGAAGAGTAGTGTCTAGGATATTGTAACACTGTGTGGAAGGCCTCACACATGGGAGCTTCACACGTAGGGTCGAATGGTAGGGTCGAATGGGTTGCGTAGCATTGGCTAGAGGAGTCCAGGAGAGCATTCCAAAGAAGCATTACCTAATCTGAAACCTGCAGAATGGGGAGGTGTTAGCTGGAAATCATGGCATGTACAAAGGGCGAGAAAGCTGGTACCTGAGGTGGATGGGCACTGCGCATTGTAAGCCTGTGAGAAATGGCTGCCGAAGGAATGCGTGGCTATAGTGCACACCCTGTGGTATGCCACTCTGCCAGCTCTCTGAGGGGGAGGCAGGAGGTCATGGGGTCTCCATACATACCCCTGCCACCTCTTTCCAGCCCTGACAGCTGTTCCCTTTGCCTCTAGCTGGAGGACTGTGCCCTGCAAGTGTCTCCCTCTGGATACTACCTGGACCCTGAGCTGTCTCTGGAAGAGCAGCGGGAGATGCTGGAGGGCTTCTATGAAGAGATCAGGTCAGAGCTGATGGGCCCAGGAAGGCAAGGCTGGCCCCTGCCCTTGCTTCCATCGGGGGCTGGCTCAGGTGTCAGCAGCCAAGACACCTGATCTCTAGCCTGGGTTGTGAGTGACCTCCTGCCACCCCAGGGGACTATGCCAGGGGAATCCCAAGGTCTGGCCAGTGTTACCTGATGCCCAGGATGTGAGGGGGGAGCTCTCACACATCCCTGAAATACCTATGTTTGCACAAACCCTCTTGTTGGGGAGGAAGGAGTTGAGCCAGGGTTGGCATGTGGGGTGGTCTTTAGCTGCCCTGGTGTGGGGGCAGGGACCCTGAGGAATGGCCTGGAAACTGCTGACTAGGCTGCTTGATTCCAGCAAAGGGCGGAAGCCTACACTCATCCTGCGTACTCAACTCTCTGTGAGGGTCAATGCCATCCTGGGTAAGTGTATGAGGGCATTAGAGTCCAGGAATCCCCCTCCCCAGCCCCGCTGGCTCAGTTTCTTTCAGGCCTGTGCTGGACAGTGGACAAGGCACATGAAGACAGGATGTGTGGCCCCTCCCCATTCCTATCCTGACCTCTCCTTCCAGGGCCAGGGCTGATGCTGCAGCTAAACCACGATGGGGCTTGCCCAGAGTCAGGGAGTGGAGGAGGAGGTTGGGGGTTCAAGAGTACTAGAATATTCTTTGGTGGGGGATTGTGTCCCAGTAGAGGAGGGTGTCTGTGCCCCCTTGAGGTTTCCATGCCCACCTACCCCTTGCAGAAAAGTTGTATGGCTCCAGTGGCCCTGAGCTGCGTCGCTCCCTCTTCTCACTAAAGCAGATCTTCCAGGTGAGGCCCAGAAGTGGGCTGGGGGTGGGCGTCCAGCCTGAGCCCTGCTTAAACTCCCCCATGGTGTCCCCAGGAGGACAAGGACCTGGTGCCTGAATTTGTGCACTCGGAGGGGCTGAGTTGCCTGATCCGTGTGGGTGCTGCTGCCGACCACAACTATCAGAGCTACATCCTCCGAGGTTAGCCCCATCCCTCCCCTATGACCCCTGCCTTCGGCGACCCCTTACTCACCTCTTGTCCCTGTGTCCCCAGCACTAGGCCAGCTGATGCTGTTTGTGGATGGGATGCTGGGGGTGGTGGCCCACAGCGAGACTGTGCAGTGGCTGTACACACTGTGCGCCAGTGTGGTAAGTGGCCCTCCGCACAGCCATGCACCCTTTTCCCACTGCCTTGACCTCGGTCTCCTTCAAAGTGGGCTGGAATGGAGTGAGTCTGAGGCTCCCCCTCTAAGCCTAGAAGGCACTCCAACACCTGGGCCTGGGGCCAGGGTCTTTCTGCTTGGACTCTCCTTTCTGGGTCCAGCCCCAGAAGCCCTTACCCCTCCGCACCAGGAGCTGGCACAAGTCTGGCCCAAGCCCTGCTCATATGTGGTGACCCCTCCCCCCAGTCTCGCTTGGTGGTGAAAACGGCCCTGAAGCTGCTGCTGGTGTTTGTGGAATACTCTGAGAACAATGCACCACTGTTTATCCGCGCTGTCAACTCTGTGGCCAGCTCAACAGGTGAGAGACTGTCTCTTCCTCCCCCACCACTCAGAGCCCTCTCTCCTACCTGTCCCTTCATGATTACTTCCCTTTCTGTGTGTTAGGCTCTCTTCCTTGGGCCAATCTGGTGTCCATCCTGGAGGAGAAGAATGGCGCTGACCCTGAGTTGTTGGTGTATACAGTCACCCTCATCAACAAGGTGGGGTGGGGGGGCTGAGAAGTGGGGAGAACCAAGTGTCAGTTCTGGGCCCCTAAGGGTCTCCATCAGCCTTAGCCTTGCCCTCCCATCCGCACGCTCTAGACACTGGCAGCACTTCCGGACCAGGACTCCTTCTATGATGTGACGGATGCGCTGGAGCAGCAGGGCATGGAGGCTCTGGTCCAGCGCCACTTGGGTGCCTCGGGCACTGATTTCGACCTGCGCACACAGCTTGTGCTCTATGAGGTAGGCCGGGCCATCTGGGCGCGACTGGAAGGGAGGGAAGAGGCGCAGTTCCCCAGCACCCCACCCTACCTGTGCGGGTCTCAGCGGCTCAGATCTGGGTCCACCTCCACTAGAATGCCCTGCGGTTGGAGGATGGAGACATTGAAGAAGCCGCTGCAGGTGGGCGGCGGGAACGCAGAAAACCCTCTTCTGAGGAGGGCAAGAGGAGCCGCCGGTCTCTAGAAGGCGGGGGCTGCCCTGTGCGCTCCTCGGAGCCTGGGTAAGAGAGAACTTGCCTTCACACGTTGGGGTGCAGGGGGTGATCTCCCTGCAGCCGCCTTGGCCGTTGACAGGCCCCGCCTCCAGCCCTGCAGGCCCCGCCTCTAGCCGCACAGGCCCCGCCTCGCCGACAGGCCCCGCCTCGCCGACAGGCCCCGCGGACCCCGCCTCAACGGTAATCTCCACCTACTCTGCTGGCCCTGCCCTGTCAACCGGTCTGGCCCCCAGCCCCGTGGGCCCAGCTTCGGGCCTCTGTACCTCGGTGAACCTCTTTCCTGCCATCTCCGTGGGGTCCTCAGCCGACACCTCCAGCGAGAGGAGCATCTACAAGTAAGTAGGGAGACAGAGGCTGCCCCTAGAGCCCTCTCTCCAGCTGTCCCTCCACTCTGAGCCCCTCCACAGGCCCTCTGCCTCCTCTGCCCAAACTCCTCTGCCCAAACGCGTGCTTTCTCTTTCTTTCCAGACTTCACCAAACTGCTCCTGTTTGGTAAGTGACTGCTGGGGGGTGGAGTTCTGCTCTGACTGGACCTCTTCCTCCTGTTGCTTGTCTTCATCTCTTTCTGGCATTCTGCCTGCCCTTGCCCCTTTGTTGTCTGTCCCCTTGCCCCCCTTCTTTGTTTCTCCGTTGCTCTCTTGACTCTCTTGTTCTGCTCCATCTTTGTCTCTTACTGCACCCTGTCTGTGTCACGTCAGTCTCTCCTCTCCATTTCCAGTTTCCTCATGTCCTGCCTCCTCCACACCTCCTCTCCCCACTGGGGCTGGGAAGGAACCCCTGGTATTACTGCCGAGCTCTGTGGGGGTACAAGCAGCTGGGCTTTGGAGTGGAGCAGGCATCACAATTACCATCTCTTCCTCTCATCCCCCCCACCCAGGGCCCCAGAGAGCCCACCTGTCCCTCAGTCCCCTACTGAGCAGGCCAGGCTGGAGTAAGTACAGAGGCCAGCCTGCCAGGCCTGCCATGTGCTCAGGGCTTCAGCGTTGCTTCCCCCAGCGGGGGTTCCATATGCCTCATGCAGCCAGAGCTGGGGGACTCTCAGGCCCATCCTCTCCCAGACATATGTCTCCTCTGTTATCCAAGGGGTAGGGAAGCAGTTCCATAGTGGTCCCTGTGCTTCGATAGTGACACCTTAGCAGCTTCTACCAGAAATGAGGACACAGACTCCCAACCTGGAGCCCATTCTCCCAGGAATAGGGCAGGGGGGCTGTCTAGGGTGCTGTACAGTGTGGGGGTAGAGGAGCAACCTAGGACTGAGGGAAGGGCAGGGACTGAGGGCCAACAGAGGCTGGAGGGGCTAAAAAAAAAAAAAAAAAGGACTGGATCACATTCATTATTTCAACATAAACTGAGTGCCTGTTGTGGTAGCTCAGTCAGTAAAGCATGAGACTCTTAAGCTAAAGCCTGTTGTTTACCAGGCCCTTACCTAGGCATGGGTCATATCTCTCAGAAGCTGCCAGACATGGGACAGCCTGTTGTGCCCATTGTGACAGCTATGCCCTTCCCCTGCTCTGAGGGTCCTTGTCTAGAATCAAGACAGTGAGCATGCATGAACAGCAGCAAAATTCAAGTTAGATGTTAAGCAGAACTTTTCCCCATATGTTGAACTGGGGATGCTGGGTTGGCATTGACCCTCCTCAGATATGGAGGCCTGAACAGGGGCTGGCCTTGGGGTTAAGTCCTGGGTCTGCTCGGCGCATGGACTGTTCCCTGTGTGTCTTTGTGTGTGCCTGCAATTTGGGGCAGTGCCCAGGGGCCCAGCAAGGCATGTACACCGCCCTGGGCTGAGGTGTGTCAGACACCCTCACTGACAAGCGCCTCCCTCCAGAGCCCGGTTCCTGGAGAATGTGGCAGCGGCAGAAACAGAGAAGCAGGCTGCACTGGCCCAGGGCCGGGCAGAGACATTGGCTGGGGCCATGCCCGATGAGGCCGATGGACACCCAGGTGAGTGGGTGGGCAGAATCCACTCATGCTGCCCTGTTGCTCCACAGAGGGCATGATGCTGACACTGGTTCTCTATTCTAGATACGCGGGAACCATGGGGCTTCCCAGAACCAGGCCCTGCACCCAGAACACCTGAGAGCCCTGTCCCCCGAGGTCTGCTCCGGGCCCAGCGGAGCCTTGAGCCAGAGCCCAAGGTGCCACTGGCCCCACCAAGCCCCAAGGCTGAGCCCATTCAGGAGTTTCCTATCCGTGTACCCAAGCTGTGCATTGGAGACCTGGACTTCTCAGATCTGGGGGAGGATGAAGACGAGGACATGTTGAATGTGGAGGCTGTGGAGGCTGGGAAAGGGGTCCCACCCCCACCACCCCCACTACCTGTGCTCTCTGGAGGCCCCCCGCCTCCCCCACCCCTACCTCCCCCACCCATCAAAGGCTCACTCTCACCACCTCCACCTCCAGCCGCCCCCCTTTCTCCTTCAGCACCTGATGGTCTAGCCCTCCCCACCAAGAGGAAGACAGTAAAACTCTTCTGGCGGGAGCTAAAGCTGGCTGGGGGCCAGGGAGGCTCTGGGAGCCATTTTGGGCCTTGCCCCACCCTGTGGGCCTCACTGGAACCTGTCTCAGTGGACACAGCCCGGCTGGAACACCTGTTTGAGTCCCGTGCCAAAGACGTGCTGCCTTCCAAGGTAAACCCACCCTTGTCTGCAGGGTAACCCCAGTGGAGACAGGAGGCAGTCAGAGCTTAAGGGTCTGAACTGCCGCTCATTTCCCACATGGGGGAACTGAGGCAAAGAATGGCATCGAGTCTTGTCTGAGGTTTCTCAACAAGGTATCTGCAGAGCCCTAACTAGAAATCTCAGCTCATCCCAAGGCCTTACACATCCCAGATCCCTGGTTGTGGGGTGACCCTACCATCTGGCCATTTAGAAGGGGGCTTTAAGAGTGCCCTCTTAGACTGTTGCGCCAGCTAGTTCCTTTCCCAATCTCATACCACCCTTCTCCCCAACCTTAAAGAAAGCCGGTGAGGGCCGCCGGACAATGACCACAGTGCTGGACCCCAAGCGCAGCAACGCCATCAACATTGGCCTAACCACCCTGCCACCTGTGCATGTCATTAAGGCTGCCCTGCTCAACTTTGATGAGTTTGCTGTCAGCAAGGATGGCATTGAGGTGGGGATACCAGCTAGGGGTGTGGGAGGGAGGTGGGAGGTCTGGCCCTCTCCTTTGGTCAGTGGGCATTTCCTGTCCCTCCAGTGGTGGGCATGGGCTTGGTATTTCTACCGAGCAGTCCCCAGACCCTGGGGGGATCCCCCCAGATGACCTAGGGATGAATCCAAACCAACGCCTGAAGCCTCAGGCCAGGACTGAGGGGACTATGTGGGGTGGTGGCTGCATTCTCAGAAACTGCTGACCATGATGCCCACGGAGGAGGAGCGGCAGAAGATCGAGGAGGCCCAGCTGGCCAATCCTGATGTACCCCTGGGCCCAGCTGAGAACTTCCTGATGACCCTTGCCTCCATTGGGGGCCTGGCCGCCCGACTACAACTATGGGCCTTCAAGCTGGACTATGACAGCATGGAGCGGGTACTTAGATAATGGGGTGGGGTGGGAAATGGGGCAGGTGAGCACAAGGATCAGGTAGTTTGAGAGTCCCTCATCTCCCACTCCAGGAAATCGCAGAGCCACTATTTGACCTGAAAGTGGGCATGGAACAGCTGGTAAAAAATGCCACTTTCCGCTGCATCCTGGCCACTCTCTTGGCTGTGGGCAACTTCCTCAACGGTTCCCAGGTAAGTGGGTGCACGTGAGGGCTGGGGGCCAGGGCTGTGGAGCCAGCCAGGCCCAAGCTCAGATGGGATCCTTTCAGAGCAGCGGCTTCGAGCTGAGCTACCTGGAGAAGGTGTCCGAGGTGAAGGACACGGTGCGCCGGCAGTCACTGCTGCACCATCTCTGCTCCCTGGTGCTCCAGACCCAGCCTGATTCCTCGGACCTCTACTCAGAAATCCCTGCCCTCACCCGCTGTGCCAAGGTCAGCACGAGCCAGAGGCTGGACTAAGACCAGCCACGGAGATGAGGGAGTGCTGCTTCCTGGGGCAGGCTGTCCTTCCGTTAGGGCCGTTGTGCCAGAGCGTGTTCAGCTAGACGTGTCTGCGTGGGCTGTGTCCATGGCCAGAAACATTCTTTCCTCTATTGGCCTGGCTACACACACCTACTGTCTTTGGGTCTCCGTTTAGCCACCACTTCCCTCCGGAAAACTTCTGTGCTCCCCTTAGATTAAATGGACTTGTCTGTCTCCTGCATTAGACTGTGAGCTTTTGGAGGGCAGGAGGCAAGTCTTGGCTATCTGGGGCCCTAGGGCCCAAGCTGGCTGGCCTGACAGAGGCAGCCTCAGGTGGTACCTTTCTGTGGGGGGACAGCATGTGTACTCCCTCCTTTTCCAGGTGGACTTTGAGCAGCTGACTGAGAACCTGGGGCAGTTGGAGCGTCGGAGCCGGGCAGCTGAGGAGAGCCTACGGAGCTTGGCCAAGCATGAGCTGGCCCCAGCCCTGCGTGCCCGCCTCACCCACTTCTTGGCCCAGTGTGGCCGCCGTGTTGCCATGCTGCAGGTAGTGCACCGCCGTGTCTGCAACAGGTGGGCATGTGGGCCAGGGGGGCAGGACCGCCACCACCATCCCTCACACCCCATGCAGGACTCACCATCCCTCCCTACCCCAACCTGCCTAGGTTCCGTGCCTTCCTGTTGTACCTGGGGTACACGGCCCCGGCGGCCCGCGAAGTGCGCATCATGCAGTTCTGCCACACGCTGCGCGAGTTCGCGCTGGAGTACCGGACTTGCCGGGAACGGGTGCTGCAGCAGCAGCAGAAGCGGGCCACGTACCGTGAGCGCAACAAGACCCGGGGCCGCATGATCACAGAGGTGGGCACCCTTCCAGGTTTGGACTGCCCCCCGCCCCAACCCCGTGGCTTCCTTCCCCTGCTCCCAGCTCATCCTTCTGTCCTCTGCAGACGGAGAAGTTCTCAGGTGTGGCTGGGGAAGCCCCCAGCAACCCATCTGTCCCAGTGGCTGTGGGCAGTGGGCCAGGGCGGGGTGATGCCGACAGTCACGCCAGCATGAAGAGTCTACTGACCAGCAAGCCGGAGGACACCACACATGGCCGCCGCAGCAGAGGTGGGACCTATGGCCACTGGGAGCAATGGGCTTTGGGATCACCTTGACTTAACCTGACTTCCCCATCTGGCCTCCCTTAGGCATGGTCCAGAGCAGCTCCCCCGTCACGCCAACAGCAATGGGGCCCTCCACTGCATCCCCAGAAGACCCCCCAGGCTCCAGTATACCCAGTGACACTTCAGATGAGATCATGGACCTGCTGGTGCAGTCAGTGACCAAGAGCAGTCCTCGTGCCTTAGCTGCTCGGGAACGCAAGCGCTCCCGGGGCAACCGCAAGTCTTGTGAGTACTCCCCAAATGCCCACCACCCGCCTTAACCCCATCAACACCCTCCAACCCTGCTCTGTCCCTGCAGTGAGACGGACACTGAAGAGCGGGCTTGGAGACGACCTGGTGCAGGCACTGGGACTGAGCAAGGGTCCTGGCCTGGAGGTGTGAAGGCGCTGCCTCCAGGACACCTACCTATCAGGGCCCCAGCCTGCAGTGCCAGAGGCTAGAGAGTGACGAGGGATCAGCAGAATTTTGGGCCTCTTCTCAACCCCCAGGCCACTCTGTGCCCAGTGGACAGTCCCTCGAGCAGTATTAGCTGTGCGTGCCTGTGTGCAAGTGTGTGTCTGTGTGTGTGTGTCTGTATGTGTACACGTACTTGTATGAGCTCCCTGAATACATGGAGTATAATAAAGTTTTCCTAGCCAACCCAAGAGCCTTTCCTTTTTTCAAGGCACACACTACACTCGGTGGGTGGCAGGAGGCTAATACCAAAGGACTGGCTCTTTCTGCCTCGCCCTTCATTATCACCCACACAGCCATTAGCCACATTCTGAGCCATTTATTCAATAATCCTATACCTCAGACTGCTTCTGGGCCCTGGGCTAGGCCCTCCTTGCTCCTGGCATGGGGGCCATGCAGCCTGTGGCCAAAATGTCAGTGGCTATAAGCGCTTCATCTGCCGCCGCTCCTGTCGGCGCTGCCGTTTCTCATTGTGCTCTGGTGCTGGGGTGCCACTGTCTGCTGTGAACCAAGGGCCCAGCACATTCACCCAGAGGAGGTAAAGGGCCCGGCCTGGAGCCTAGGACAGAAAAGGTAACTTGAAGTCAGGGGCAGGAAAGGAAAGAAGAGAAGGGTTTAGATGCTCCAGCCCCTTCTTGGGAGCCCTACAATCTACGCACCAGAAGCCAGAAGGACCAGATGTAGAGGGAGAAGCAGCTGAGCACCTGCACGATGGCTGTCAGTAGGATCACATCTTTAAGGTGCCTGTGGGCAGAAGGGAGGCTGCAAGGGCCAAAAATAGTAGATGGGCCCCAGTTATCTCCCTTCTACCCTCTTCAAGTTGTGGGCAGTTGTGGGTCTTGGGCTATCTGGGCCCCAACACCCCAGCCCTGGGGCCGCTCACCTGAGCTGGCAGCGGGGGACACTCACTCTGCCATGCCCTGCTCCATGTTGAGGTCCATTCCACCATCCATCAGGGCCCCATCCTCAGAAAAGGCTGCCCGTGCCATCGAGCTCATAGAGTGGTAGCTGGCCCCATATACTGCCAGACTAAAGGCCAGGGCCATCTGCAGAATAAGAATGGTATCAAAGGCCAGCCAGTAATTCTATATGCTTATCCACTTCCCAGGATAGGGTACACTTACCCAGGCCCAAAATGAGGCAGATGAGTAGAAGAACACCAAGGTCACAAGACAGTAAATGGCCTGTAAGCAGACATATGATCAGGCTGGGATCAAAATCTACCCTAGGGGCGCCTGGGTGGCTCAGTCATTAAGCGTCTGCCTTCAGCTCAGGGCGTGATCCTGGCATTCTGGGATCGAGCCCCACATCAGGCTCCTCCGCTATGAGCCTGCTTCTTCCTCTCCCACTCCCCCTGCTTGTGTTCCCTCTCTCGCTGGCTGTCTCTATCTCTGTTAAATAAATAAATAAAATATTAAAAAACAAAAACAAAATCTACCCTAAACCACAGGCCTTCCTCGACTCTAACTAAGAGTTAGGCCAGGCTGTGGAAAGAGACAAGTTGCTTCTCATAGGGTTAGTGGGGGAAAGGGGTCTGTTCCCTGCGTCCTGAGTACCCAGACTCCCCTCTGACGTGTCAGCCCGGGAAAGAAGGCCATCTGGGATGGGAAGGATTGGGCTCAAGTCCATCGGAGACTCAAACCCTCCTTTCTTTTTGGTTTTGTTTTGTTTTGACTACTCAGCACTTTCTTTGTGCCGGGATCCATTTTCATTTCTTCTTAATTGTAGTCTTCTTCTGGAAAACTGCACATGGCTGTCACATACCACCCCTCCACCCCCACCCCCACCAGAGCTGACTGTGGGATCTCAGGTGGGCACAGAAGCAAGGAGGTAGGTACTTACATTGGCCCCTAGTATGATCCGCAGATAGAACTTCAGAGTCTCTCTGTTCTCCTCAAATATCTGCTTCTTCCCTCTCGTGCCCACTTTGCCCTTGGGCTGCAGAGGGATGGTGAGATGCTGTCAGAGCCCTCCTCAGCCAGGGTCCTCCTCACCCTCCTCCCCAGTCTGGTCAGGTACAGAATTACACCTGCACCTAAGCCAGGTCCCCATGGTGCTCAAATCTAGCACAATCCTTGGGACGCCCACCCCTCCTCCAGTCCGTCCTGCTTAGGGCTGACACCATCTGTGCAACATCCCTACCGGTGATCGCCTCCTGCTTACCCTGGAACAATCCAACACTAGGCTGATATCTCCTGGCTCCCCTGGTAAGGTCCAGCTTTGGGCTGACTACCCCTTCAAGGGGGACTCCTGAGTGGCGCTGAATGGTGCGCCCCTCCAGCCTCTGGGGGAGTAGTCCAGATCTCGGCAGACAGCCACCCCTCTCAGGCCCCTAAGGTCTACGACCAGGTCTGGTACAGACTGGTACTGACGCCTACTCCCCTTCTGCACCACTTCTGGTATGGCGATGCGCCGCTCCGTTCCCCCCGCTAGCTCTAGTACGGTCTGGCCACTACATGGCGCCCCCCCCTCTGGCAGACCCCTCTTCCTCTGATGCCCTTCCTCTGTTTTCGGTCTCCCGGCCGCGGGAATCCTCCGCTGTTGAGAACCCCGCCCTCCTTACCGCCATGGCGCGCCGCAAACAGCCAGAGAGGAAAAGAAGGGAGAGCGACCGAAAGCGCGGTCAGTAGGTACCACATCGGCAGAACAGGCACTTCCGGTGCAGACCCAAATCGTCACAACTGTGACGGAAGTAGGGAGGGTCCACTTCCTTCCCAAGGCCCTCCCCCGCAGTCGGTAGGACTACGCTTCCCAGAAGGTCTTGCACGGGGGCGGAGGCGGCAGGGATGCGATGGCGGAATCGCTGCCCCTGGAGGTGAGAGGAGGCCGCGCTCAGGCCCGGCTTAGGACAGGCTCCGCCCTCGGGGCGCCGGGCTGTGGGGAGGGGCTGTCAGCTCGCCCAGCTCCGCCTGCCTGGCGGAAACGACCCGGCCGAGAGATCCCAGGACCTGCAGGCTATGGGTAACGGCCCCGCCTTTGGGCCACCCCATCCCCTTAGCTTGGGGCAACCATCCTCTCCTTCCCCATCGGCCCCAGGAGATGGCTGCCGTATCACCTCAGCAAGGACAGGGCCTCTGCCTACCCCCTTCTCTAGAAATAGCCGCCTCCCCACCTCAGTTCTGAAAGATGTCAGTTCTATGCCCTCGTCCCCGAAGGGTAACCGATCTTATCCTCCTTGGCCCCTTGGGATGATCACTCCATTCTCTCTGCCCCGAAAGACGGCTGCCCCCTCCCCCTGGTGGTGGGAGACAGATTGACCCCTCCCATCAACTCCGGGCACAGTCGCTGGATTACTTCACCGAGGACAGGCCTGTTCCCCACTCCCCCGGTCCCTAGTGATGGCTGTCCCTCCTCCTTCACCCCTTGGGATGTTTGCTCCTTTTCCTTAGCCTGGAACAAGACCACTCTGCCACCACTGGCCAGAGAGAGAGAACAGTTCCCAGTGGCCTCTTGGGATGGCTTCTCTGTCCCTTTTGCCTTGAGAGTTGGCAGCCCCCTCCTGCTGCCCACGGGAGACAAGCCACCCTTTCCTCATCGGCCCTGGAACGGTGCTCCTTTCCAAGAGTAGGACATCTCCCACTCCGTTTTAGCCCCCTATCATGGCATCTTTTATCTCCTGGGCCCCAGAGGATGTCTACTACATAGATTCTAGAAATGACCGGTCATATCTCTAGTAGTAGCCCCTTAGAATGGGGTTCATGGGATGGTGACTCCATCCTTACCACTGCCTCCTCTTCCCTCTAGAAAAGCCACCCCCCTTCTCAGCTCAAAGAATCATTCATGTTCCCTCCCCTCAGTGAGGACAGGTTTATTGCCCTCTCCCATTGCTTTCTGGGTTGGTTGCTGAGCCCCAGAAGACAGGATGGCCACTGTCTTAACTTGGCTCAGACAGGCTTCCCTGCCTCCCCCTGGGGCTAAGGGCTTAGTCAGTCCGAATCCCATCAGTGTTCTCTCCCCCATGCCTAGCTTTCCTGGCCCAGAAGGCCGTTCTCCCCAGTCCTTTCAGTAATGATCTGCTTTATCTTCCCCACCCCTTCCCTGAGCAAACCTTTGGTGAAAATTGAGGTAGAGGGCTTTGGTGAAAATAGAGATAGAGCACTTTCTATCTTTAATTCAATCCAGTAAGTATTGGCTGAGTACCTTCTGTGTGCTAGGGATCAAAGAAAGGAAGAAGAGGTTAGAACGGGCTGGTGAGGTCAAGGTTAAGGAAAGGCATTCCTGGAAAGAGACCTACATAGGCAAAAGGTAATAGGCATGGCATGGTTGTAGGACAGTGGGAAGACTGAACTGGGGAAGCTCTGGGATCAGGGGTCCAATCAGGCATAGGACCTGGCAGGGTCTTGGTTAGGGTCTTGCTGACCCAAGAGTGGAGATTTTGTCCTGAGGGTACTGGGGTACCCTGAAGGTTTTCATCAGGGATGTGCTAAGACTAACAGCTGTTCTTTAAGGAAAAATTAACCTTGTCACAGTGTGCAAAATGACTAGCAAGGCTAGTCCTTGCCTCTAGGAGGCAAGGAGGTCAGGTGGGAGATTTTAGAAGGAATCCAGGTCTGGGGGTGATAAAGATCACAGCTACTGAGGTGCTAAAATTTCAACAGTAGAAATGTTAGTAACAGCAACCCAGCAACCATTATGGAACATCGGCTAGGTGTCAAGCACATCATATCTATTAAGTATATATAGAGATATGGAAACTGAAGCTCAGAGAGGTCGATCATCTTGCCTGAGGTCACAGAGGTCACACAGCTTGGAAATAGTAGAGCTGGGATTTGAAAGAGTCTAAGTTACCCTTGCCTAAGCCTGTGCTGTACACCTGTATCTGACAGCAAGGGACAGAAGAGCATGAAGAGTACAAAGTATTATCAGGGTCTTCAGGCGAGATGCACTATTGGCATTGAAGCTGAGGTGCTGGAAAGTTGGGAGGAAGGGGTGCTTTGGACTGAGAATGTGAATTTTGGTTGAGATGAAGTTGATAGTAAAACATTTAGATGACGGATCCTGTGGACAACTGGCAACACCAGACTAGCACATGAATAATGAAACAATATGGGGATATTGAATTGTTGGTTATTCTCGTAGAGGTAATTGTTGAAGCCATGCAAATGAATTTATTATCCTAGGAAGTAAACAGACTGAAAGACCCAGGTCTGAGCCATGGGAGACACAGAAGAATCCAGAAACAGGGCAATTGGAGTTGGGAATGGAGCCCTAGAAAACACAGTGTCACAAGAGTCCAAGAGGGAAGATTCCAGAAGAAAAGACTAGTTAATAGTAGGTCATTCTTGGCTGCACCAGTGACTCCCTCCCCAGTCCTCTATAGGGCCTCCAACCTCATGACCCCCAGCCTCACAGAGCATAGGTGGAGCAAGGAGGGCCTGAACACCTGGGCTGGGTCCTGCTGGGATCATATCTTAACAACCAGTTGAGAAGGCCAGTTGACAGTGGAAAAAATGGGAAAAGAGGGAAAATCCAGAGCCTGACCTGTGAGGGCAGGAGGAAGGGGTGTGGTTTCCGAAGATCAGAGGAGGACACCTGACTTGCTGTCCTAGGTCTTAGGCAAGACACTTTACTATGGTTTGTTTGTTTGTTTGTTTTAGATTTTATTTATTTATTTGAGGAGGGGAGAGAGAGAGAGCACGAGAGCGCAAGGGGGCAAGAACAGGGGGAGGGAGAAACAGACTCCCCACTGAGCAAGAAGCCCAATGTGGGACTCGATCCCAGGACCCTGAGATCATGACCTGCACTGAAGGTAGACGCTTCACTGACTGAGCCACCCAGGAACCCCAACACTTCACTATGTTATTAAATTCTCAGCACAACCCATTTAAACTTCACTGCCACTGCCATTTTACAGATTAGATAAAGAAGGCTCAGAGAAGTCAGAGTAAGGATTTGAACTTGGTTTATCTGGTCCTAATGCCCAGGCTCTTTTTACCAAACTGAGCGGGAAGTTTGCTTTCTATCAGTCAGTACAAACCTGCATCCAGGCGAGGCTCAGAAATGGTTTGTTCACAGTAAAGATGCCTAGAGCCTGGAAAGGGGATGTGAAGACCCCATGAAGCTTAGGATTCAAGATGAACTAGAAGCCAGTGTTCCAGTCCCCTCAGACTGACTGCACTATCAGCTGGAGAAGGTTCCAAAGGCCTCCAGCTCTAACAGTTCACAATGCCTTGTCTTTTTCCCTCAGATGCTCACATATATTCTGAGCTTCCTGCCTCTGTCAGATCAGAAAGAGGCCTCCCTC
Source organism: Ursus americanus (assembly GCF_024610735.1). Classification (NCBI taxonomy): domain Eukaryota; kingdom Metazoa; phylum Chordata; class Mammalia; order Carnivora; family Ursidae; genus Ursus; species Ursus americanus. The sequence goes on along the minus strand of NC_142147.1, from coordinate 22,283,808 downwards.
GTGAGTCGGGCTTGGTACTGTGCAGCCCAGAATGCCCTTCGGGAGGTAAGGTGGCCACCCTCACCAGGCCCATTCTCAGTTGTCTCCCACTCCAGTTTGCTCGTGGCCCTGCTCGTACATTGTCATTTGTTCATTCATCCATGCATACATATGCATACGTTACATTCATACACACTTGACTCTGGGTACAGTGCTGGGACTTTACAGATGAGTAAGACATAGTCCCCTGTCCCAAGGAGCTCACAGTCCAGTGAAGGAGAAAGACAAATACGTGAGTGATGGTGATGTCGTGTGCTTGGTGCTGTGACACTGGAATGAAGGGTGCAACAAGAACAGGAAGAAGGACATCCAGAGGAGACCAGCAGCATCAGGGAAGGCTTCCTGATGGAATAGGATGAGGGGGAAGGCTGGTCTTCCAGCACCAGTGACAGCACAGGTAAAGGCACCAAGGTGTGAACTACTTCTGAAAACGACCACACAAGTTCCCTATGACCAGAACTGAGATGTGTGTAGAAGGGGTGGGAGATGAGGCTAGAGGGGGGTCGGACCACAAGCTGGCATTACTGCTGGGGCTCCATCCTGATTACCATCATGGACCCTGTAAAGGAACATTAAGGCAGGGGAGTGACATGGTGTGATGTGTCTTAGAACTCCAGTGCTGAGTGGACTGGAGAGGGTGAGTCGGACTGTGGGGAGACAGCCCAGCTCGGAAGTGAATGCAGACATCTGCGACAGTTTGAAAGGCAAGCAGTGACAGATCCTTGTTTTCATTTTGACTTCTCTGATCACTACTGAGGCTGAACAGTTTTCTCATTAGCTGACCATTTATATATCCCTCTCTTGTTTATTTCTGTTCTTTATCCATTTAACCATTGGCATCTTAGTATTTTTCTTATCCGTTTGTATGAACCTTTTATACATTAAAGAAGATGAATCTTTTACATATTTATTGAAATATATTCCTAACATATTTGCCTTTGTATTTGATTTGTAGATATGTGCTTATTTCTGAGATATGGAGGTTAAATTTCTATGTTGTTGATTCTGAACATCTTTTGCTTTCTTATTTCTTCCATTGTTTTTTAAACTTAGAGACCCCTTGCTTCTTCAGTGATTTGATGTACACTCATATTTCTCTTCTGTTTTTTTTTTTTTATTAGGCTCATTTTTTCAGAGAGGTTTTAGGTTCACAACAAAATTGTTTCTTCTGTTTTATGGCTTGAATTTGTATAGTATTTTTTTTAATTGGTGAAATTTACTTTGATCTATTCTCTCAGGTAACTGATTAGTTTTCCAATGGCCCAAATACCTTTTACATTCACTCTTCCCCTTCCCTGCTGCATTGGATTCCTCCTCTGTCACATATTAAATGTGTATATATAAGGAGGGTCTATTGTCACATTATCTATCCAGTGTCATTGAGCTGAGTGTCTAAAGAAATTTGAGTTGGACTTGTTGAAAATTTGAATATGAGACATCTAGATGGTGAGGTGCAGTTGGCTGTTGGATTTCTGAGTGAGGAATTCAAGAGAAGGGTCTTGGTAATAAATACAGAGTTGGGTATCATTCAGGGATGGGTGGAGGTTGAAACCAAGGATCCAAGTAACACCCCCAGGGAGCACATGAAGAGCCCTAGGAACAGCAGGCCACAGAATGCCCCGGGGGAGCGCACCAGTCCCAAGGCATGGAAGGGAGGACGCACCTATAGAGGAGGTCCCCGGGAACAAAAGTGGAGAGCATTTACAGTGTTGACTGGATGACTGACAGTGTCAAATCCCACGAAAAGTCCTGAAAATAAAGAACAGATAGTGTACATGATGTCTGATGTCCCGGGAGGTCCCCAGTGACTTCAGCAACATTTGGCATCTGGGGGGAAAAGCCAGGTGGGTGGAAGAGTGAATGAGATAAGAAGGAGCTTGTACAGAGTGGCCTCCTTTGCAAGAAATTTCCCCATGAGAGGAAAGAAAGAAATAGGGCAATAATGAGAGGTTCACTGGGAGAAATTTCAAATATGTTCATATGCTGAGGAGAGTCAGAGAGGAGGGGTGAATGTGAATGCAGGAAGCAGAGACGTGAGAAATGGCCTTGATAGGGTGGAGAGGATGCCACCTCTCCTCAGGACATGGAGGGAAGCGGGTGGCAATGTGGGACAGTTTGCCGAGGAAGTTCCTCTGAGGCTTGGCCTCTTTGCTGGGTGAATTTGGAGGCCACATTGTCTCAGGGGAGTGAGAAGAGAGGTAAAGGCCAGGGCCTCAGCACAGAGGCTTGGAATATTCATAGGGGAGAAGGAAGTGGGAAAGTTACCAGAGCTGCTCAGAGAGGCCTTGCTCACTCAGATAGGGATGCTGCCCGTCTGTGCCAAGCCCTGTGCTGGGCACTGGGGCTGCGGGACTGGGGAGGCCCAGCACTTGAGAATTGGTGGTAAGAGGGAGATAAGCATAAGCTAAAAGGCCTGAGTAGGGGTGCTGCACCCAGAGTCTTGTGTGGCACATGGGGGATGCAGAGAAGATTCAGAAAAGACTTCGTGGAGAAGGGGATACTTGCACTGAGCCTAAACAGAGGAATAAATATTTGCTAAATAGACAAATAGGAGTAGGTGAGGGGTGAGATGAACTCCCCCACCCCCCGCTGCCCCAGCACTCTGACCAAACAGAAAAAGCAGCCAAGCAGAGGCATGGTAGCATGAGACAACCATCAGAAGTTGCCATTCCCAGAGCCAGGGCTGTGGAGGAAGGGGGGCAGACTTGGGAAAGCTGGGCTGGAGAAGTGCTGGCTGGGAAGCTCAGCCTCCAACCCATGGAGGGGAGAAAAGGGGTCTGAAGAGTATGGTCGGTTTGCCTTTTGTAAGGTCACCTGGTGACAGTACCAAGGCTAGACTGGAGCCAGAAAGACTGGGGGCCAGGACCGTCATAAGGAGGAAACTGCTGTGATAGATTTCTGAGAGACAATACGGCAATCTGAACTAGGGCAGGAGCAGCGAGGCGGGAGCGGAGGGACAAGCTGCAGTGTGTCAGGGAGATCAGATGCAAGGGACTTTGGTCACTGGATGTAGAGAGTGAGGGAGGGTCTAGAATGGCTCTCAGATCTCTGACTTGGGTGACTTGGTAGAGGGCACTTAAAGATCAGGAGAAGGTGCAGCGTTGGGGGATAAGACAGTGAATTCCAACGTAAGTATGTTGCATCTGTGTATCTGGCGAGGTCCCTCAGGTAACTGGTTCCCAGGGTCTGTGTTCTGGGAAAAGATGTGGACTGCAAATAAAGTAGTTGGAAAGGGATGAAGTGCATTCTGCCAGGGTCCACATGAGGGCAAAGGAGAGTGCGTGCATGTGTGCATGCGTGGTGGGGTGGAATGTACAGTGAGGCACTCACTCTATGGACTGGGTCTCTCTCTTCTTTGGTGGCCCCAAAAGAGGCTGATGGGGAGCAGGCTGGAAGGTAGGAGGAGAGCCAGGCAGGCAGAACCACAGAACGCCCAGTGGGAGATAGCATGGGGGAGACGGGGAGACTGGCCATCCACAGCAGGTGACATGGCAGAAAGGACACTTGTGGGAGGTCTGCAAGGAGCCCCCAGATGTTGATGACCGTTGCTGAAGGGGAGCTGTTGCCAGGAATGAGAGATTCTGTGGGGGCAGTGATGGAGGGGTGAGTGGGTGAAGCAAGAGGTCTAACAAGGTGGCTAGCGTGGTGTGGGTTGCCCACCTGCTTCCAAGAGGCCTGACCACAGAGGAAAGGGGAGAAGCAGGAATGGTGGGGAGGGGGCAGGATCAAGGGAGGCCTTTTGTTGGTTATGACTCTGAGGTATTTGTAAACTGGGGAAGGAACAGTGGAAAGGCAGGGACTGCAGGTTCCAATGGGAGAAGGTGGTGGCAGGCCCAGTAGGTCCAGAGAAGGGGATTAGGAGCAGGAGAGGGAAGGAGGTTAGGATGGGTCCTGCCAGGAGCTGGCTGATGGATGCGAACACAGCAAAGGGAGGGCCTTCCCACCCGATGGCTTTGGCTTCTTTTTGAAATGGAACGGGTCATCTCTGAGAAGGTCGGAATAAGGGAAGGGTGCTGCACTTGCATCAGGGACTGGAGAGAATTCTGGGCTTGGAGAGAAAACTTGAGGGGGATTAGAAGAGAGCCAGGAGAGGAGGTGGCAGTGGGGGAGGCAAGAGGGGAGACTATGGCTTCCGTGGGAAGAATTCTGTACCTTCAGCACAGACCCAGAGGAGTCAGGGGTCTCATCATCCCTGGCAGGGCAAGAAGAATGGGCACAGCAGCATGACAGGGACAGCGCCACAGGACCCCAAGGAGAGGTGATCAGGGGAGAGGTTCTTGGAGTCCAGCAAAGATGGAGAGGGGAGAAGCAAAGTGGGGAGTCGGGAGTGGATTGGAATGGGATAAGACAGTGAGGAGAAGGAGGCCACGGTCAGAGTTTGAGATCATAAAGTCCACCATTTTAGCACTGGGGCTGCTCCAGCTAACTAGGATGCTGGCAAAGACCTGTTTGGTGTCTCTGCGGAACTCAGCCCCACCTGGCCTGGGAGCCCTCGAAGGCCAGGCCATAGGTACATGGCGTCTGGGGCTCTGCTGACAGCCCACCACCACCATGTCCCAGAGAGCAATTCGCAGAATTTATGAGCAGGAGCCATTTCCCAGGGCCCAGATGTGGGCAGGTTGATAAGGAAGGAGTGCCTCCTGCTAGTAGGTGCTCTCAAAGATTCTGGTTCACCAAGGCATGGCTGGGGTTTACGCCACACCAGGCCAGGCTAGGATGCTGGATCAGTGACTTCTTATTCCCCCTGACTTGCTCCCACTTAATCCTATTTTTTCTCAAATAAGAAGGTAGACAAAGGCAGAACCCCCCCCCAACACACACACACACACACACACACACACACACACACACACACACACACACACAGAGGCTCTGCCTATTTCAGGGAAAGCCCTGGTTGCCTGCCACTGTGCTGGTCACCGTGAAGAACTGCGGACAGCTCTGCTTCTGCCCTCCACTGTCTTCTCCTGCCTGGGGTATTTATAAAGGCCCAGAGGAGCCTCTGGAAATGACCCCAAGGTCTAACTCCTCTCTAAAGACCAAAGCCCCGGGGTGCCCAGGCATATATTTTCTTCTGGAGAACAGGCACGTTAGCTTTGGATTCCTGTGCCAGCAGACAGGGCAGCTATTTCTCTGTCAGATAGCTTTCCAAGCCTGCACACAAGCCTGCAGTCTTAGCTTAGCTTCATGAGGTACAATGGAATCCTGGCCTCTCAAAGTCAAGGGTTATGTGTCCATTTTAGCAGATTTGGGGCATTTCCCAAATGACTTGGCATTTACTCCTAAGAGGCCAGCACTGGAAAAGGAGGAGATGGGGGCTGTTGGCTCCTCTGTGGATGGGACAGCTGAAGCTAGAGCAGATACCCATGCAGTCCTACTTTGGACCTCTAGAAGCATCTTCCTAGGGCCTAGGGAGGGGGACCCTCCTACACTGGGGCCAAAGACCACAGCCCAGGAGCCTGCTTCTGCTTGCTGCTCTGCTCCCCACAGATGATCAATACCCCTAAAGGGCTGCTCTTGGATGCTGCACTTGAGTCCAGGGCAGACCACCCAGGGGATGGCTTAGGGGCTGCCCCCTCCCCATCAAGAAAAACAATGGGGAGCAGGGAGGCGGTCTCAAATCTCAACGCACACACATACTCACACATTTCCCAATAGCCGCTAGAAGTCCTTTAGACCAGGCCCTCTGCCCCTGTATTTGGTGGGTTTTCCTGCTGCCAATCGGCCCTGGACTTGGACTCTAGGCTGACTGCCACTGCCCGCCCCCCCAGCTGTTCATCTACCTTGTTCACAGGGAAACAGTGGGAGAGGGGGAGAACATGAGAACATTTCCTGGCCCCCAAGGCTCAGGAAGGAAGGAGAAGAAGGACTGTGGCTGCTGGAGCCGGGGGGGTGGGGTGGGAGGTGTGTGGGGGAGGACACGACATGATGGCAGGGGCGGCACTGCCTCAGCAACAGGCCCTGCTCTGCACTTGCAGCCACCGCTGACTCTCCATCCTCAAACTGGCCCCTCTGTCAGCAGGGCCTGGAAACGGCTGGAGGTCTGCTTTAGCCTTCCTTTCTAAAACCTTTCCTCCCTGATCTTTTCATCGCCTTGAATCACCTTCCCCCACGCCCCCCTCCCCCCCACCCCCATCTTCCCGCTATCCTTAAATCTTGAGAGAGGGACCCAGGCCCTTGGGGCTCCCCCGACCCCACTGCCTCCCAGTGTCCACAAGGGGGAGCTGCGGGAAGTGCTCCTCCCGTCCACAAGGACCACATCCAGGGAATGGGAATGAGGTCTGGACAGGGAGCGTGGTTTGACCCCTGATGCCTGTGGAAGCAGTCAGGAGCTGGCCTGCATTTCTTACCACACACTCCTTCCCATGATGACAGCCATAGGGAACTGCTTCTCTCTGTGGCAGAAGTCAGCCTGGTTTCTCCACCCAGGAATGGGTTTCATGTGTCTTCCTGGGAGAATCCTGTTGTAAGTATCTTGCAGGAGTGCACCTTAGGTGTCATTCCTACCTTTCTGAATCCCTTTTGATGATGTTCTGTGGGGCAGAAAGCAGGGGACATCAGCTTGTTCTTGCAATAACCGACAGGACAGGTTTTTTAGAGGGCTGGCTTTCCTGCATCAGGATCATGTTGATATATTAAAACAAGAGCCTTTGGGGACCGGTTGCCTGCAGCCTGGCCATCCATCAAGGGTAAAGAAGAAGCCAAACCCTCCTCTCCCTCTCCCATACCTGGCCTAACTTCCCTCTGGCACAAAATCAGGGATGCTTCTATGAGAACGGGTGCTCCCCAAACTCCTAGATGAGCCAGGCTGTCCCCCCCCCATAACCTAGCCCTGAGCTCACCTCCAGGCTCCACCCCACACCAGTCATGGACCCCCCACTCTCGTTCCCCTGTTGCCCTACTGCAGGGCCAGACCCACACTCGATACCTCAAGATTCATTCTCTCAGCTTCTGCCCACAGAAATGGGAGGCTTCTCCTTCCTTACCTGGACAGATAAGATGGACCCCCCAGAGAAGAGCCCCAGGGATCACAAGCACATCTTGAACTCTGGAGCCTGCAGGGCCCACAGGTGTTGGCACACGCACATGCGCGCACACAACCCCTTTTCACAAACACTCAAGTGGCTGAGCTACTGAGGCCGCCAGGGGACCTAGGCCTCTCTGCCTGCCCTAGATCTCTGGCACCTGGGCCACCCATGCTGGTGATGAGTGACACTGCTTTGCTTCTTACTGCCTTCAGCTGTTCTGAGGGCTATATATATTCTCTTGAAAAGGTGGGGGAGGCTGGTTGCTTAGCTAATGCTGATCTCTGACTCCCTGGAGTAGAGCTGAGTCCGTGGGTCTCAGGGCCACCTTCTGAAAGTCCCTAAGTTTGGGATCCAGCATACTTAGTCCTTCTGCCCCCTGGGAGCTTCACTGGCTCTCCTCCAAGCCACCCTAGCCCCCTGTGCCCAGCACGCGAGCTCCCCACCCTGTCTCCACCCCTCCATAGGCATCCAGTCCCATCCGTGGCTAACCTTCCTGTCCTCTCCTCACAGTCATCCCCTTTAAGCCCCAGAGTGACTTGTCTTCCCACCTCCCACTAGCACCCCCTCAACCACAAATGACACCGCACACCACAGTGGGTCCACATTGTGACAGGGCCCTTCCCTGACCTGCCAGTGACTGGCCGCCAGACCTGATGGCCAACTCCCTCTGAAGCCAGAGGGCTAACACCAGTCCTGCTGCTGCCCCTTAGACAAATGTGCAGTACAACATCCCTGTGTCCTCTGCCTCCCTCCCGGCCATCAAGAGCCTGGGCCTCAGGGGCATCACCGGCATCGGCCTGACCAACCTGGATGACTCGCCAGCTTCGCACCAGGTGTTGGAGTCTGTTGCCTATCACTTGGGCCCGAACCTGCAGAGCTTGTGCCTCAGTGGGGGCAGCCCCACAGAGGCCTCCTTTGTGGCCTTGCTCCTGGGCTGCCCAGCCCTGCGTATCCTTGACCTCAGTGGCTGCAACAGCCTCTTCACATCGGGCACGCTGCTAGCTCAGCCCGAGACAGCACAGCGGGTCCGGCAGGTGTTGCGTGGCCTCTGTGAGCTCAACTTGGCTGGCCTGCGGGACCTGACCGACCTCAGTTTCAACCGGCTCAGCAGCTGTGCCCCCAACCTGGAGCGCCTCTCCTTGGCCTACTGTCACCTCACTTTTGAACTAGGCCCAGCCCGGGGCTCCCTTGGCCCCCCAGACTCCTCCCCCTCCCAGCTCTCCTTCCACAACCTGCTGCGATTCGTGAAGCAAAGGGCTGGTAGGCTGCGTGCGCTGGACCTGAGTGGCACTGGCTTGCTCCCTGAGGCCTTGAAGGCCCTGGGGCAGGTGGTCGGGCTGCAGCTGAAGGAGCTGAGCCTGCACGGATGCCAGGACCTCTCCACGGAGGCTGTGGCCACCCTTTGCCGTCTGCAATCAGGCCTGACCTCCCTGGACCTCAGCGGCTGCTCAGACCTGGCCGATGGGGCACTCCTGGCCATCAGCCGGGACCTGGGGCACCTGCAGCGCCTCCGCTTGAGGAAGCTGCAGCGGCTGACGGACGCAGGATGCACAGCCCTGGGGGGCCTGCGGGAGCTGCACAGCCTGGACCTGGCAGAGTGCTGCCTGGTGAGTGGGCGGGGCCTGGTCCAGGCCCTGGGTTCGGGACACAGAGCTCCAGCCCCACTGGCCTCCCTCAGCCTGGCCTACTGCTCCTCACTCCAGGTGAGCGCACCATCCCCTTCCTTCCTCTCCAGGGCTGGGGCTGGGGCTGGGGCTGGGGGAGCTGCCCCTGTGGCAGCCGAGAGGACCTGCCCAAGGTCGATGTCCAAGGAACAGCAGTTGAGAAGTGAGCTTAGGACACAAGGGGAAAGGAGCCTGGAAAGACAGTGCTCCTGGCAGCACTCCTCCCCTCAGCCCCTCCTGTGGACCCAGATAGAGGAGGTCCAAGGGACCAGGCCAGCCCAGCCCACAAGCTGGCGCACGCCTCACATACCAAGTGCTTAGTGACCCCTGTCGTCTGGGTAGGGACACTGATGGCGGGTGTTCCGGAGGCAGGGAAGATGAGAGAGGGGGTTCTACAGGGAATGGATACTGAGGTTACACAAGGAGGTTACTCGACAAGGTCTGACAGAGGTAATAGGAGTCATGGTCATTTCTTGGCTGCAGCTAGTCCCTTCAGTAGGGCTCAGCCCTGTTCCTCTGAGTGGCTTCCCTCACTTGGCAATGTCAGTCTCTCCCTCTAGTGGGTTATTCCTTCAGCCTCTCAGTGTGCCCAGAGCATTCCCAACCTGAAAACCGTCTCTTGGTCTTTCCTCCACAAGCGCTTCCCTTGCCCTTCTCCACTTCATCTTCCCATTAGCACCATGTGTCTCTTAGCTGCTTTCCCTGGGGCCCCTTATTCTAGTGTCTCTTACAAACCTCTTTATAAACCAGCTTCCTCTATTCTGCCCTTAGCTCCTGCTCCTGGCAGGTGGCAGCCCTACCCCCACAGTGACTTCCCAGTTCTTTTTCAAATTCTAGAGGGAGCATACCTGATTGGCTCAGCTAGGGTCAGATGTCCACTGATGATCCAATAAGCTGTGGTCAGAGGGCTGCCTCCGCCCACAACTTCAGCAGGGTCTGGGAGCACAGGCAGGACAGATACTTTAGAAACTTGCACCTGCATCCTCCCACTGCAGTCAATCTAGGCCTTGCTCCTTCAGCAAACTCCTCCTGGTGTCCCACCCCTACCTTTTTCCAGACCAGGGACATTGTTGCTTCCCTCCACGGACCATCTGGTAGCTCCCGGTCACCTGTGGGGCTGGAACCTTTGCAGAACCTTCTTAGGGACCCCTGCACAAGCCACCTGCCCATTACTCTCTCCCTTCTCCACTTCCCTCCTAGGATGCCTCAGTGTTCTCCCTGATCCCAGTGCTGGGCCTGAGCCTCAGGGTGCTAGACTTATCCTCCTGTGTGGCCCTCACCAACAGGACCCTGCAGGCCATCTGCACCTTCCTAACCCACCTCTCAGTCCTGCGTCTGGCCTGGTGCAAGGAGCTCCAAGACTGGGGGCTTCTGGGGCTGGGGGAACCAACTGAGGAGCCTACGCAAGGGCCACAGGTACAGGTCATAGAAGGGGGGTGGTCCTTGGGCTCAGCTGCCCTCCTGCCCCTCCTAAGTGTCTCTCTCTAGGAGCATTTGAGGGCCAAACTCAGGAGGAAACTGAGAAGCAGGAGCTTCTTCCCACAGCTACATCAAGAGCTGGAGCATCGGGCCTCGGGCCCCAAGGACCCTTCTCCCCAGCCACAGGGCCCTTCCCTGCTCATGCTGCGGGCCCTGAAGGAGTTGGACCTCACAGCCTGCAGCAAACTAACTGATGCCAGTTTGACCAAGGTGTGGGGCTGGGAGTGTGGATAGGCTGAGGATCCTGGCACCACAGCCAGGCCCAGGTCAACCCACTTTTTGCTTGGAAAACGTTCTCTTTGGCTTCTGCTACTTACTGCCATTCCCCTGGCTGGGGGTGGGAGAGCCTGGAAGGGCCCTGGGCTCCAGAGCCATCCTTTACCTCCCGCCCACACACACTCCTCACCCTCATCCTTGCAGGTGCTCCAGTTCCCCGAGCTGAGGCAGCTGTCACTGAGCTTGTTGCCAGCACTCACAGACAAGGGCTTGGTGGCCGTGGCCAGGGGCTGCCCCAGCCTGGAGCACTTGGTGCTGAGTCACTGCAGCCTCCTCAGCGACGAGGGCTGGGCCCAGGCAGCCAGCTCCTGGCCCAGGCTGCAGCACCTCAACCTGGACAGCTGCGGCCAGCTCACAGAGCAGTGAGTTGTCCGATGACGCCACGGCACAGGGGCTGGGCTGGGTCCCCATGCCAGCTCGCGGTCATCGGAGATCTCCCCACAGAACTCTGGATACCATCGGGCAGGCGTGCAAGCAGCTCCGGATGTTGGATGTGGCCATGTGCCCTCGTATCAGCATGGCTGCCGTCAGGCACTTCCAAGCCCAACTGCCCCAGGTGACCTGCATCCAGTCCCGCTTCGTGGGCGGGGCTGACTTGACCTTAACGCTCTAGGGCCAGGTCAGTAACCAACCGTGTGCCCCAGCCTCCATTGCCCCCCGAGTCCCCGGCCCTGGCCTCTTGACCTGGTTTGACTCAGTGCCTTCTGCCCGCCTCTGCCACACACCCCAAAGCCCCTTCCCCAGCTATAAACCCCTTTTTCTAGGACTGGGGGTAGGGCTAATCCAGGGCAGCCCAGGTGGCTTCCTGCCCCAGTCTGCCCTAGAGCCCAGCAGGAGTCTTTCCCAGCTACATGTCATTGCCACAGGCTCTGGAAACACCAGCTCCTGCTGTCCTGGCCAGGCCTGGGTCTGGAGGCCAGGCCCACAGGTGGGATGCAGCCGGTGTGCAGAGGAGCGGACTGTGCGCCTCTTTCCCTGTCCACTTCTCACACGTAAGGCCTGTGGCTCACCTTGTCCCCTGTAAGGAGCTCTCCCAGCCCTTTAGCAGCCAAGCCGCAGACTTTGTTGTAAACCCAAACAAAATTAAAAATTCCAGATCTTACCTCCTTGTCTGAAGTCCTCAGACTAAAGGGCCCCCTCCCCCACACACCTCAGTTGAAGCAGCCCAGCCTAGCCCAGGCTTGTCCACAATGTGGACAAAACACCAGAGGCACATAGACAATTTCTTCCTTACACCTGACCCAAAGCCCCACAGGTGCCCCCAGCAAGTCCTAACTTCCTCCCCAGTATGGTGGGAGACTAGAAGCCTGGCAGCCTCTCCCTGCCTGAGCCTCCAAGCACATCCTGCAGCAAAGGCACATCCCAGCCAGGCCCTAGGGGCACACTGATTAAGGATGCAGTGAGGCTGTCTTCAGGGAGAAAAAAGGAAGAGGACAGTATCTCTGGGCAGGGTCATTAGAAGCCCCCTAGTCCAACCTCCTGAACAGTGCCAGTGACTTCTTAACAGCAACTCTGAGAAACTATCTGTCCACCTCTCTGTCCATCTGTCCACCAGTTCTAGGAGCAGCTAGTATGGCTGCCCGAGTGCCCGCAGGCACTGCACTTTGTGTGGGGTTCAGGGGTGCCAAAGCTCTTCCAGTCCCCAGGTCAGGCGGGGAGGCAAATTAGCCGACAAGGACAGTCCAGCTTGCAGGGCGTGCATGAAGAAACAAGCAGCTGGAACTGGGAGCCTAAGGGAGCAACAAACAGAGCCGAACAGAGCCCAGGAGATCAAGGAAAGACTCAAGGCAGTGACAAAGGAGAAGGGAAGGAAGAGGGCAATGAGAAAGGACTGGAGAGGTACACATGGCAGGCCCGAGCTGGTGCTAGGGAGGACAGGGCGGGGGCCCTGGGCTGCAGGGAGGATGCCAGCTTGGATCAAGCACAGAGAACTCTGTAAGCCACAGGCCTTTTGTTAGACATCCTAAACCACAACATGTCTGCAACCCATCTAGCTCTACAGCTCAGGCGGGTAACTGTGACCATTGTCCCATGGACGACGAGAGAGACACTGAAAAATACAGGATGGGGGTAGTGTGCACGTGAGTGTGTAATCAGATCAGCTTCATGTTTGGAAAAAGCACTTGGGGTATTAAGGACTGGAGGGGCAAGACAGGAGGCAGGAAGTCACGAGATTCTTGCCAAGGTGTTGGTGGTGACCTGGACAAGGGAGTGGAGACACTGGGGAGGAAGAACTGATGGTATTAGAGGTGCTAACTGGGTCTGGGATCCCCGCTCCTGACTGCTATCTCGAACTCAATAGCAAGTTGAACTTGAACTATTCCGAGTGTGGTGGGAAGCCTCTGAATATAGGAGTGGGCATGTGGGGCCCCGGAAGCCTGAGTCAGAAGCAGGTGCTCCCCCAGCACATTCTCCAAAGGAGAGGCCATTTCATCAGTTTTCAAGGCAACATGTTGATGGTTAACACTGTTTAAAAAGGTATGTGTGAAGGTGTTCAGCAAGAGAAGTAGTGAGAGGCATGGAGGACGTCAGAGAGAGGTGGCAGCTTTCAGCCTGCCCTATGGGGCCTGTGGATTGGTATGCTAGCTTCTGAAACTGACCTCCAGCTAGGCCCAATACCCCTAGCCACTTCCGCCCCCAAGGGTCTTGCCTGTGGGCCCTACCACACCCATGTTCCCCGCAGTAGATCTGAATCAGAATGCCCAGCTTCCAGCATTGAATTCCCTCTTATCAGCATCAGCCCTATCCTCCCACCAGCTGAGTTTGCCATTCAGCACAAAACAGACCGAGCTTCACATCTGTCCCTTCAGGCCTCTCACCAGAGGGCCTCCAAGTCTTGAAAATGACACCAGGCAGGGCCAAGCAGGACAGAAGACTGAGTTCAGACTGCCAGGAACCTTCTGGAAATCAGGCCCCTGTTAACGCGACCCAGGAAGGCATCCACTTAGGGCAATACCTCCTGCCCTGCCACTTATCCCTCAACGGGCTGGTACCCAGACCACATGCCATCCCTCTCTGCAGGCCCAGCACTGAGGAATGCTGAGGACTCATTCCTGTGGAAGGACAATAGGGTCACCTTGTCTCCAGCCCCTCAACTGAAACCACCCAGGTTTGTGGCCCCAAGCAGTGACCTTGGCCTGATGCCCCATCTCATTTGCCAGCTAAATTTAAAGGCAGGCTTGGCCCACAGTTTCAGAACTGGCTCAACACACACCCAAGAGTCAAGCAGACTTTATTTCTGCTGCAGCCTCTGCGGGTCAGGGTGTCTGGGCTTTTCCACCCTCCACCCTTCACGGTCACGAATGCCAGCAGCTGAGGCCCATGGCCAACCTCACTGTCAAGGTTCAGCAATACTGCAGTCATAGCAGAAGTTGAAGTTGGTGGGGGGCGGGGGGATGGGCGGTGGCTGCTCGGGAATGGGCACATTCTCCAGCTCCAACAGCCGCAGCTTGGTCTCCATCGTTAGCAGCTGTTCCAGGTCCAGCCGAGTCTGCTCACTGCCCATGGGACTTCCTAGCAGGGCACTCAGCCCATCTGTCCACAGGTGGAACTGGGGACGGGGCCAGCTCCGTGAGGGCCTGCCCATCTCTTCCCTGGCCTGCCTGCCCAACTTGGCTCAGCCCAGCCCAGACACTCACCTCCCGTTTGGATGGGGCGATGAAATTGAGGTACGCCTCCGCCTCCCCGTGGTCATAGCTGACGGAGAAGGCTAACTCATAGAGATCCTGGGGAAGGCAGGGAGTGGAAGCACTGAGTGGGGAACAGGGCAGGTACGGGCGGGAAGGAGCCTCGGCCTCCACTGCCCTCACCTTGTTCTGCTTCCCTGAGCCCTTCTCCCGGACATGGGGGCAGTCTTTGCCTGTTAGCAGTGCCTTGATATCAGCCACAGGGACTGCAGGAAGAAGGCTGGGCTGACCACCCACGCGGTCCCCGGACAGGGGGTGCACTGGGGAGGGCAGGTGGCTGATCCGGACCCCCGCCCCGTCCTCCTTACGCTGCTCAGGCAGGCTCTCCAGGGTGGGTGGGCTGGCGCCCTCCTCCACGTCCCCATACTGCAACACCTTGTGGTTTGGGGACAGGCAGCAGAACCATAGCTTGTCTGTGAGCAGAAAGGGAAGAGGGAAAGAGTGACTAGAGGGGCCCTGACCCCAAACCAGCCGTTCTCTGCCACCCCCCTGCCCATTCAACCACCCTGGCGCCTCCGGCTGCTGATTTTGCGGAAGAGTGTCCCCTCGCAGAGGCGGAGCAAACGCTGCTGGCGGATCAGGCCCATGAGTTCTGGCTTCAGCTTCTCCCGTAGCTCCCTGGGGCGGGGGGCGAGGGGAAGGCTTGCTGACTGGGACTGACCTGCAGCAAGGCCCACGGGGCACCGGGGCAGGTGGGGCCAGAACTAGGACCCACTCCCACCAACTCACAGTATGGGAGGGGCCAGCGTGCCCTCCTGATGCAGCCGCTCCGTCTGCCTCAGCCGCAGCACCTCCCCATAGGGGAGCGCATTCACCTTGGTTCGGAAAAGCTCCAGGGAGCTGGGCTTCAGGGCCAGCGTACGGGCCAGCTGCTCCCGCACCACCTGCATGACCTGGAGCCACCAAGTTCCGCTCAGGGCTGCGCTCTGGACCCCTACTCGGAACAGCCGCTGCCCTGGCTCGGGTCTCCTCGCTTCCAGCCCACCCACCTTGTCAAAGTCCTCCTGGGTGGCCCGCATCTCCTTCCAGGTCTTATTCAGCAGCTGGATGCTCACACAGAAGAGCTCATGGAAACTCTGGTCTTGGCCGAAGAACATGGGCGAAAAGTCCTGGGCTGTTTCGGAGCCTGGAGCAGGGGGGCAGGAGGGGCTCAGGGAGAACATGTGTGCAGCCCCTGGCCCTCTCTGCCCTTCCGTCCCCCGTTCCCGGACACGCTGTGCCCCGTCCCACTCACAGGGCTCCCCGACGCGGAGCAGCTCGCACAGCAGCACTGTCAGCTGGATGCTGCTCCGGGCAAAGGGGCACTCGTGCTTGTCCTCACGGCTGCTGTTCTCCAACACAAACTGGGGGGGGGGGAGGTAGAAAAAGAGAATGGGGTGGGGAGCACAGCTAAGGCCACAGGGACCCTGCCATATCCCACCCACCCTATTACTGACCCGGCTGTAGGCACTGGGTGCGTGTCTGGAGAAGTAGAGCATGTTGTCCAGGGCCAGCAGGCCAGGGGGCACGCGCTCGAGATCCTGCGCGGGGTTGCTGTTCTGGGGGAAGTGGGACAGGCAGCTCAGTGAGGGCCCCAGGCCTCTGGAACCACAGCAGCTCTGTGCTGAGGCAGGGGTGGGGAGTTAGGGAGGGGTCACTCACGGAAAAGCCCAGCTTTCGGAACTCGCGGGCACACAGGGAACGGCGACGGTCGGCACTCAGTCCAGTGCCCAGAGACTCCCCCTCCGACTCGAAGGCAGCCTGGCGCAGGGCCTGCAGCTGCTCCCGCTGCTCCTGGGGTCGTTGTTGGGTTGGGGGCATCAGGATCACAGATTCGAGGCCATGCTCCAGCTTCCCCAGCCCGTGTACCCCAAAGGCACCCACCTGGCTGTAGGGGTCCAGGGGCGTCCTCATGCGTGGCTCCAGCAGCCCCAATGTAAGGGCCTGCAGTACATACAAATGGTGCGCCATCTCGTCACCCAGTGGCGCTGCGCTGTGGATGATGTTCTGGAGAACAGCCAGTGCGTGGTGAGCGCAGGCTTGCTGGGGGAGGAAAAGTGGGGAGGGGTCTGCCTAGCCCAGTCCTTCCTACCTTATAGATGAACTGGCGAAGGTTTCTCTGCCACAAGTAGTCAAGCATGTGCTGAGGTAAGTGGGAAGGGGGCTTAGATGATTTAGCCCCACCGTGAGCAGCCATCCCGCAGTCCCGGGTTGAAGCACAGTGCCCACCAGCTCCTACCCCCCGCCCCCATCCAGCCAGATGGGACACTCACCTTACGTTCAGTAGGGCTGGCCCCCTGTAGCAAGGCTGTCAGCAATGCCATAGCCTTGGTTTGGAGCTGCTGGTTCATCCTGGGGCAAGAAGAGGAGGGCTCAGCGGGCTATCTGGGGTCTGGATCCATGCCCCTCATCTGTATTCCACCCCCAGCCACCCACACTTACACCTGTAGGTGCACCAGCAGCCTATCCAGTGGCACCTCACTCTTGACCAGCTGGCCCAGGGCAGGGCTGCTCAAGGTCACACTCTCTAGCAGCCTGAGGGCCAGGGGCTGCACCCATGCATCCATCAGGTTCATGTTCACGTAGCATACCACCTGCGACAGGGGTAGGGGCTTGCTACCACTTCCCCGCCAGGGAAGGCCAGATCCTGACACCACCCCACTCCCCCTACCTGCCGCCCCAGAAAAGCCAACCCACCTTCCTAACAAAGGGGATGCTCAGAGTCTCCCAGGACACCATGCCATGTTCCATGAGCTCCAAGAAGGCCCTCAGTGCGAGGGTCAGCACCTCCCCTAAGCTGGGAGGACATGTGGGGCTGAGTGGGGCCAGACCAGGGCCCCAGCCCCACCATGTCCCCCACAAACCGCAGTCTTGTGCTCACTCATCCCCATCCTCAATGATGGTGCCTAGTTTCTGAAGCCCATCGCGGCTGATGACCTCCTGGGCAAAGGTCACGTCTGGGGCCAGTGAAACGAGGTGCTGCAGAGTTTCCCGGCGCCTTTCACGACTCCCACTCTGCAGCCCACCCAACAGCCGCTCAGCCTCAAGGTCCTGGGCAGGGGTGGGAGAGGTGAGGAGGCTGGGTGAAGTTAAGGAGTAAGAACTAGAGGTGTGAGACTCAGATGTCCACTAGGTGGGGCACTGCGGAGCTGGGGTCCAGAGTCCCCATGTGGGCAGAGAGGACGGTGGAAGGCAAAGAGGGATTGAAAAAGGGCAGGGGATGAGGGCGGGGTCAGGAAGGGCATTACTGGGGCAGTGCTGAGGCACAGGATGCTGCCGTTCTTGATCTCTGTTCGGTTCTGGAGAAGATGGAGAGACAGGAAGAGAAGTCAAGAAGGGCTCTGAGGATCGGTTAATCCGGGTTGTTGGTGAGGGAGGGTTTGGGAGTCAGGAAAAAAGAAAGATCACATTCCAGACAGCGGGATGAGTTTGAGGAATCAAGATCAGGTGGCTTAGAAGTGGGGGGTGTCGCACACTGGGATATGGGCCTGGCGGGTCGGGGGGAAGGGGAGGGGGCAGAGACTTACGTTCTCAGTGATATATCTCCTATGCCCATCAGCAAACTGCAGGGCATAGCTTTCCGCGTGAACCAGGCTCCACCTGCGAGGAGCGGAGGCTCAGTGAGACAGGTAGAGGGCGCCCCTCCCTCCTGCCCTCCCATTCCCCCCCATCCCCCTCCCCAGCCTGGCTAGCCTGCACTCACGCGTCGCACACCTCCTTCAGTACAGCGGCCAGTGGCTTTGCCTGCAAGTGGAGAAGTCACTCATGGGGCAGGTGTGGGGAGGAGTTGGGGAGGAGCCTGGGGGTTCCGAGGGGAAGGGGGCGACCCGGAAGTGGGTAGTGGAGTGAATGGAGGCCAGACAAGCCTAGTGACCTGGTCCAGCTGGATGAGCTGCGGGATGGCGTCAGGCATCTGGACCGCAATCTTCACCACGTTCCGCGGGGGCGCCATGGTCCAGCCAGGGCAGGGGCGCCTGTAGTTTCCAGACCGTCCAAGCTCCGGCCAAGGGCGCGCCTGCTCTGGTGCCTCCGAGAACGAGGACGTCCCTCTGTTCAAGGCCTGGACTGACGCGGGCCGCGGCCCGCACTGACGGGTCAGGTTCCCGCTGAGTGCGGGTCAGGTTCCCGCTGCTGGCCAGAGGGCCGCGGCCTTCCCAAGGGAGCTGAGATTAGTTCCGGGTTGGAGTCCCCGGGGTAGGCTCCTGCCCTGCCCCGCCCCACCCCAGCGGCTCCGCCCCGCCCCAAGGTGAGCCAGGTGGGGGTGGGGAGGGCGGGATGCTAGAGCAGCCACACCTCCCTTTCCGAGAATGGTAACCCGCCCGGTCCCACCACCAATCCAGAATTCCAGGGAAGGGCCTGAAAGAACCAGATCAGAGATAGCCTTAGGCATGGTCTTTATTCACTTGGATACTGTACAAATATTACAATTTCCTTTTGCTGCAAAAAGTATAAAAATAATCTTTATATAGGAATCCATTCGTTACTGCAAATCTTTCTAAATCTCTGCAAATGGCTCTAAATGAGGGTAAATGAATAAACGGGGCGGGGGGGGGGGGTGCCTACAGGGCAGCAGGAGATTGGGCCAATCCTTAGGGGCTCACCCGCCCAGATTTCTAGCTAAAGACCTCTCTGTTCCTTCCTGTTAGCAGCCCCACCCCCACCCCCTACCTCCTATAGGTACTCGGGCTAAGGGCCCAGCAGATGGGGGGTATACGGGAGATGTCCAAGGGGAGCTGCAGGGTCAGGGGCAGGGAGAAGTGAAGGAGGCTAGGGGTGGTGCTGGTAGGCGCCTGGCTCCACCCCAGGCTTCGCTCCTCAGAGTGGGAGGCATTGGCTGCAACAGGGCAGTGGGGCTGGACAAGGTGCCCTATGCAGATGATGGCAGGTCTTCAGTTCTGTGCCACTGAGTGGCAGCCGAGCCTGAGCTCTGAGAGGGCTCGGAGAGGGCAGGAGGTGGGGGAAAGCCCCGGAAAAGGAGAGGCACACACTCTGGCTCCATGGTGAAGGGGGCTGAGCCCCTTTCTCCTGCATTCCTAGCACGGTAGAGGTGCTCGTGCAGGAGTGGGAGTTGTGGTCAGAACTGCAGTGAGGGAAGGCTGAGGAAGCCAGGAATCTGTGGCTCTCAAGCTGTGTAGGGCTAGAGTGGGGGAGGTCCTCAGGCAGCCCCCAGATCACACAGTCTGTGTCCCAGCCACACAGGGAATGTCCCTGTCAGTCAAAGGTTGAGAACAGGCACATCGAAGAGGTCACAGACACCTTCACTCTCGTCCAGGTTGTAGATGTAATCGTGGTCTCCAGGGGGTGGTGAAAGGCGGAGGAGGGGGGCAAACACTGCAGAGAGCACCAGGCTGAGGCTCTGGGCCAAGCCCCCCCTCCTCCAGCAGTTGCCCAACCCCCTGCCCACCCCCACCCCCACCTTCCTGGGCCACCCACCTTCTGAGGACATCAGCTCCTCCAGCAGCTCTGAGCTCATGCATTCTGGGGAGGGAGGGAGAGCTCAGTTACATTTTGGCTCCTGGCTCTCCACCCACCAAAGCCCATGAAGGGGATCCCCCCTAGCCACCCATCAAGACTTTACTCTTTGCTCAGGTACCAAGCACAATCATAGGTCCTCAGAAGTGCAAGAAACCACCATAAGACCCAATGAGCTGTGCCCTTACCCCATGAAGGATGCAGACCTACCTCGTGTGGGATCAAAGATTTCTGACAGCTCTTTGGGGAGTTCCAGAACTGAAAGACAAGAAAGCCATGCTCAAGGGCACAGAGATCCAGTCTGGTCCCACTCTGGCCTCCACCTTCCTCAGATGTTATACCACCTGTCTTGGGGCTCCACCTAGCTGAGGAGATGGAGACCCTGCCCCAGGCCAAGCTGGCATTGTCAGTCTCCCCTGCTAGATGTGAGATCCTTAGTGCTGAGCCCAGGGTACTAAAGGCCATCGTAAGTGACTGATACAGCCCTTCTAACTCAGAAGTGCTGCAGAAGGGCAGCAGACCCCCTCTACGGGCTCAGTAGGTATGCCCTATCTGATGGCAGTTGCCCCACTCATCCCTGCTCTTGCTGAGCACCTGCTCCATGCCAGGCTCAGAGACCACACCCTGGGCCAGGTCACTTGGCAGAGGAGCAGGCAGACACTTAACAGGAGCTGGTGCTACAGGGTAACAAGTCTGCTACAAAGGTCTGACTGGGAGAAGGCACACGGGAAGCAGAGGAAAACGAAACTGGAGAAGGGCGCTGGCACACGCGGATCACCTATGCCAAGTGCAGGGGCTCTAGTTTTATCCAGCAGGCCTTAAAAAGCCAATAAGATACTCAGTAAACACAAAAATACCACACTCAACCTGTATTTCAGACAGATCCCTATCAGTCAGGGTAAAGAGGAGGATGCTGAAGAATTTCGGGTAGAGGTAGCCGGCAGTGATCCTGAGTGTTGAGGATACAGGAAGCCAGTAATGGGAGATGTCTGAGACAAAACTCAGTTAATGTGAAGTGGAGAGCAGGAGAAGCGAGGTGATGGAACTGGAGTGACATGCAGGTGTCAGGCCTAGGGGACCAGGGCCAATAGGAGGGTATGCACAGAGACAGCAAATCAGCTTCAGTTAAGGATACAGGAATGAAGTGCCCATCAGATGTGCAGAGGAAGGCACATGGACACAGGTGTGGAGTTCAGCAAAGACCTAGGCAAGCCAGAGGCCGGGGATTCATCTACCCAGAATGCGTGCCCCCCACAGGTGTGCAATGGACAGAGACCTAGGAAACACGACATTTAGAAAGGCATGCAAGGGAGAGGTCAGAAGAAGCTTATGAGAGAGAACAGCCAAAGTTGGCACCATAAATGCCAAAGAAGCTGGAAAGCAACACCATGGAGTAAGAGAGTACAGGAGCGAATCAGCCCAGAAACCTGCTGGAACCAGCAGTCAGGGCAAGGCCACTTCTTCAGAGCAGCACTGGTGTCCCATGGGGTGGGGGGTACAAGGGTCCTGAATGCTGCAACCTGGAGGATGACGAGGAGACCAAGACATGGAATGGAGTAGAGAAGACCTGCCCAAGGAGGCCAGACAGAGACGACACGGTGAACGTGACAGAGGGAACACAGAAGGCAAAGAGTCACTTAGCGAGAAGAGACTGAGCGGTGCTTGTGGGCCAAGGAGAATGAGTCCTGGAAGAAGCAAATACCCAAATTGCAGGATGGAAAGAAGACTCCAGGCAGATGATGTCACCTCCCCTGAGAAGGCACTGCCCCCACCTTTGGAGCCTGAGGGCCGTACCACAGCCCCTTCCCCAGAATGGCAGTTATGTCTTCCTGACCCCTGAGTGCAAGGGGGGGCAGGCAAGGCTTGAGAGGGGCTCAGGAGTTCTAGGTACTCAGGAAGGAGAGCAAAGGGCACCGGTGCCGAGATGGCAGCCAGGCTCCTCACTCAGGCTGGCAGAGCCTGGGGTCGAGGCAAAAGTGGATGCGGGGGGGCTGGCCATCAGGCTGGCCAGCTCTGGCTGAGACAGGCGAGCTGGGTTCCAGCCCCAGCTCTGTTTCTGACCTAGGAGCGTCTACAGCTGGGTTCTCCCTGACACTCAGGGGATGTGCACTCACCTCCTGTGGGGTCTGTCTTGATGGGCTCAAAGGAGGTAGAAGGGTTGAGTCCGGATGAGCTGCTGTTGCTGCTGCTGCTGCTGCTGCTGCTGTCCAGCAGGGCAGAAGACTGCAGTGGCCGGGTGTCCAGGGCTGCCAAGCCCGGAGAAAGGGAGCCGAGATCACCACCGTCCTTGCTGTCTGGTCCAGGGCCGCCACTCACTGCAACCACATCCCCTGAACCCAGTCACTTGGGAGCAGGAAGTAGGATACCGAAGCTTTGTGCTAGAACCCATAGTCGGGATGACAAGAGCCCCGGTTCCCAGGCCCAAGGAGAGAGAGGCACTGCCAGTCCCCCATCCCCTATCCCCCTCACCCCCGCAGAGGTAACCTAGAAATAAGCCCCCGAAGGAGACAGGGGCATGAGGCCTGCAGGAGGGAGACTCAAGGATGACATGGCTCCTGTCGCCACACTTCAAGAGGGGCTGCCAGGGGCAGTGAGACAGAGGTTGACCCGGGGAAAACTATCTCCACTAATACTCCTTCACACAATCAGAGCTTCTCTATTAAAAAGGGCTCATTCACAACCATAGCAAGGGGAGGCCAGTTGGAGGCCAGGAGAAGGACAACCCTCACAAGGTCTCTTCTAACTCTGAGCACACATTCCACAACACAGAGGCATTGCCTTTTGGGCCCCAGAAATCACACCATCACTACTGCCTGTTACACCTCACCTGTAATCTCCGTTGCTGGACCGGGCACCCCCTGGGTTTCAGTGATGCCAGAGACAGGGGCGGGGGCGGTCAGGTGGGGACTGCTCGGGCGTGAGGTGTCCTGGGGCTGGGCCAGGGTAGGCTTGGGCAGAGGTGGAGGGGTAGAGACAGCAGGTGGGCTGTGGAGCAGATCTTCAGGTGGTGGCACAGGCACCGCCACTGGTGGTGAGCTCCATGCCTCCTTGTTCACCAGCAGCACCTCGATGGGGCCACTCACACTCTTCAGGTGAATCTGGTACTTCTTCTGTCCATTGAGGCCCTGGAGGTGGGGGATGGGGGACAGGAGGAATTAGAAGCAGGCCTGGCTCTGGCCTGACCCTGGGCCAGGGCCACAGTGTCCTCTCCCACCCTAGGCTGCCCGTTCTTCTAGATAACCCCCAAACCCAGGCCTCCCCCTACCTGCCCCACCCGGGACTTATCAGGCTCCACAGCCAGCACCCGCCCTCAATCAACCCCGCCTGCCGGGGCTGAGCACCCACCTCTGGGATGGGCACCTCAAGGCTGGTGCCCGACGGGGCCCGGATGGCCAGGAGGGTATCTCCTAGAATGACAAGGATGGGTCAGGGCCCATGGGCTCAATCTAATCTGAGAATGGGGGTGCCTATCCCTTTGAGCAAGGAAGGAAATCATGGTCTTTAGGACAGTAAACCTCACCCAACCCCAACAATGGCTGGGGCAGAAACTAAAGCTTTTCTCCTCCCAAGAGCCCAAGGGTCAGTAACCAGAAAATCTGGCTTCAAACATGTGGACTAAAGGATTGCTGGCCACGGGCATCTCACTTCTTGATTGAAGGGGCTGCTCCCTAGGAGCAAATGTTCAGGCGAAGGCCAGTGTTCCTTCCCCAAACCAGTCTAGAGGATGCAAAATGGAGAAGGAACAGTTTCTATATCTATAATGCAACTGACTACAGGTTGCAAGTGAGCACCACTCTTCTCTGGATACAAGCATGCAAGAGCGTACACACACACTCTGTCCCCCTTATGCCTCTGTCATGCCTGAGAAGCCAAACCCAGGAAACAGTGCAACTGGGGACTGACCCAGGGATCCAGCCCAGAATTCTTGTACCCGTTCAGTATGATTTGCCTCCATGAGGTCCCAGTGACCCTCAAACCCAGGACTTACCCTGCCTGGGTCCTCTTTGGGCAAGCCCAAGGAACCCTCTTAAGAGACAAAACTCTCCTTGGGCACTGAGCCCACTGCTCAGGGCTGTGGCTCAGCCCAGCCCCACCCCCATCACCCCCTACCCAGGCTCTGCTCACCAGCAAAGCATCTGCAGATGTCCTCATGAGTCACGTACGCCAAGGTGTGGGGGTTAAGGAGAACGGCTGATGCCCTGCCTATGGTGACAGATGGCAGACCACAGAGAAAACCCAACTCTTTAGCAGAGATCTGACATACAAGCTCTCAGAGAAAGGCCTGGGCCTGGCATCTACAAGGAGAAGGATCACAGGCCAAGACTGGCTGGGGAAGGGCTTTGAGTTTGAGGAGGGAGGCCAAGACAGGGACCTGGCCAGGAGCTGCAGGATCATCCTCCCAAGAGGGATAGTGTCTAGGGCACCACAGAGCAAACCCAACTGGACTAGAGGGCCCCTCACCCACTCCCCGGGAGCAGGGACCGCCAGGAGGATATCAGCTGTTCTGCACGTCCTCTGTGACATTCCGGATGCTCTGCTGCACCCACACCTTGTGCTTGTCCAGTTCCTGCTCCCGCTGCTGCAGCTCCTCGATCTCAGCCTTGAGCTCAATCAGCTTGTCCGCAATCTCCCGGGTATTGCAGCCAGGCCCCACACCCCTGAGCCCAGGGAGTGAGGCTGAGAGGAGATGCTAGGAACTCTGGGTCCCATGGCCCCTGCTCTCTCCTATGTCCTCCTCCCCACACCCCTGACACTTCTGGGTAAGAGATGCCATTGCCCTCCCAGGTGCTCCCACTCACTTCCACTGGATGCTATTCTTGGATTTTTTCTCGATCAGCCCGATACCTTCCAGCACGTTGGTAATGTCGTAAATCCGCCGCTTCTGGCGCACAGCAAGGGTGTCAGCTGCCTGGCAGACAGAACAGAGAGCAGGATACTCAGCCCCACTCTCAGGTGTCCCCCCAGCTACCTTGAAACCTGGTCTGGAAGTGATCTGAAAAAGGGGTGACCTGAGTTCCAACCCTCCTCCCAGGCACCACAGCAGATCAGGACCGCGAGGCAGGAAGAGGCCGGCACAGCCTGAACTGATGTTCTGATGCTCTTCTTCCCACACCAGCCGAGGAGGGCCACGAGGACCAGCAACTGCACCCCAGAGCCTGGCACATAGCTGACGCCCAATGGCTTCGGCCGAATGAATGAAACTGCTCCCGGCCTCCCTCCTGTGAGAAAGCACACCCATGGCGGCTTGCTTTCTGAGGGCTCAGCTGGACGGCCCCATGGGTTCCCACTACAGGTCCAGGCCTGCCTGGTCCACCATCCTCCCGGTCGCCCCTTAGCCCAGGCCGCACCAGCTTGAGGTCAAGCACGCCGTCCTTGGCCTCCTGTAGAAGCGACACGAACTTGGTGGTGAGAAGTCCCAAGCTCTTCTCGTGCCGGCTTGGGGTGCCCGGGGGCGGCGGCGCCTGTGGCCCGGCCTCCGCCATCGCTCCCGCCCGCCGCCTCCCCTCAGCCAGGCCAGGCCAGGCCGGCACCGCCGCCACTTCCGCTTCCGTTCCTGGCCACCCGGCCGCCGGCGCCAGCGTCGCTGTTTCCGCTTCCGCTCCGCGCCCTCCCAGGGAACCCGGCGCAATTCCTGTTTGCGGACACGGCAGCAAAACTTCGGGGACCATCAGCAAATGTCCAACAGCCGAAGAGGACGAAAACAATCCGTGGATCGGGGATAGGATAGGGTACAGGGGGAGGTGGAGGAAGTGGGTGGACAGCCCCGGCAGTAGAGAAGGAAGAGCCATCAGAACCTTCCGGTCTGGCCAACTTGTCCCCATTTCAGAAGAGGAGACCACGCTGCCTGATGAACCCAATGTGTTTCCCCAAACCTGCTTCTAGAAGCTGTCCCAGTGTCTTGGGTTTACTGACCCTATTCCTGTCCCTCACTTCCTTCCAAACAGTGATTACTAATTACGTCTAGCTTCCCCACTTGTCTCTATTCCCATTCTCCTTCCCTGATCCCAACCTCATCTTCCTCCTGTCTCCACACTGCAGTGCTCAGAGACCGTGGAGTTATAACCATTTTCCCACCAACACAAACATGCTTACCTATGTGTACATATATGTAAAGCACTTAGAGCAGTTTCTCACAGGTAGAAAGGATTATGTGTTGGCTAGTACCATGTTGTTATGTTTGATACCATCATTATTTATAATCATTTATTTTAGGCCAAGATCTCTGGGAAGCTGACTTTGAGACAGGAATCTGCCTGCAGGGAAGTTTATTGAGGATCCTCCCCCCCCCACTTGTGAGTAAGACATGCAAAATTGCACAGACGGGGGAATTTAGCTGTGATACAGTTATAACAGAGGACTCAGGCCATCCTATTAGGAGCACTGAAACTGGGATGGCCCTCCAAGGTGATCCATGTCCAGGCAGGGTTACCAGGCCTTTGTGCCCTAACTTTGAGCGAGACACTCAGCTGTGACACCTCTGCAACCTACACTCCTGGCAGCTAGGGGAACAAGTGGTGTTGTCCTGAAGGGTGGATTTGGGTGGTAACCAGCATCCACTTTATTATTACTACCTGGTGGTCCTCCCCATGGCCCCCTTTAACTCTCAAGACAAACACAGCTTTCATAGCCCTTCTACCCCTCTCTCACCATCACCCACCACACACCTTCCTTACAACAGCCTGTGGCCTCTCACTTCTCTGCAGAGGTGCATACCCTCCTCTGAGGAGCCATCAACACAGTTTTCCTACTGTGATGCTGTCTGCACCCATATTTGCACACCCTGTTCTCCACCCCAAGTTGGGGCCATCTAGTTCACGTCTGTGACCTGAGCACCAAGAGGTCCTGGATGGGCTGGGCAGGACTTAGGGATTACAGGGAGTCCACCCCCTCCCCCCAAGGAAGTGGCGCCCAGCCCTCCCCACCCCATCCCGCAATGCAGATGCACTTTCCTGTTGGGAATAAAGGGCCAGAGACTCAGCTTCCTTCCTTTCTGGGCATTTGGCCTTGGGGAAGGAGGAGCCTTGGACAGAGGAGGGTGCTCCTGGGCAGGGAGGTCGTACAGAGGCTTCCTTGGGGAGAAGAATTCTGCTGCATGCTGAGGTGTGGGCTGGAACCACTCAGGCCTCGTGAGCCAGTGAAGAGAATACCCAGCTCTGCCCTGAGGACTGGGGGAGACGGCCATCCTCAAGGCGAAGACTGTTTTCAAACGAGAAAGAACTGGATGCCTGGTCAAGCCTGGTAAGTTCCATACCAAACTGTCCTCCGCAATTCAGAGCAGGAGCTGGGGCCAGCAGAGGCCTGCGGCTATCCTGCCTCACTTGGGTCTTTAGGGGCAAAACTGAGAAGCCCAGTCTCCCCATCACACTCACCTCCCTCTCATTTCCTGAGGGGGCTGGGCAAGAACCCCCCCCCCTCCTTCTCAGAGGGGCCTAGACTGAGGCTGCAGCTCACAGAGCATCCGTTCTGCCTGCTCTAACCCAGACTCTTGTCCCCACTCCTACCTCATTTTCAGTTCCTCCAGGGACTGCCATGGACTCAGCAACCAAGGACGAAATGCAGCCCTCACTTCCCCCCGGTATGAGCCCTTCTGGGTGGGCCAAGGGAGGGATGGTGGCAAGAAAGATGGGAATGGTGGGGTTGGATCCTCCTTGCCAGGTCTGGCCAGAGCTCTATAGGACAGCAAGAGGAGTGGATCGGACTGCCCTAGGGGACAGGCTGAGAAGTAGGAAGGGGAGCAGGTTTGGGCTACTTCCTGTAGGCCCTGCCCAACTGACAAGGCTGCCCAGGCTCTTCCTGCCCAGGGCCTGAGTGGCCAGAGCAGGAGAGGGCGGAGCAGCTGGCCCGAGGAGCAGCACTCAAATGGGCCTCGGGTATCTTCTACCGGCCGGAGCAGCTGGCCAGACTGGGCCAGTACCGCAGCCGTGAGGTTCAGCGTACCTGTTCCCTGGAAGCACGCATCAAGGTGGGCATCAGTTGGGGGAAAGGAGTGCTGGGGATGGGCTGTAGGACTGGTCAGGCCTCACTGGCTGCCTCCCTCCCATAGTCGGTGGTGCAGTCCTACCTGGAGGGCGTGAAGACTGGTGTGTGGCAGCTGGCCCAGGCTTTTGAGGCCGTGCAAGGAGCCCGTGAGGCCCTGGGCCAAGCCCGTGCGTTGCTTCAGGGTATGGCAATGGCCACACAGACCCTAAAACCGCTGCGGGAACAGGTCGCACAGCACAAGCAACTGCAGGTCCTGTCTCAGCTGCTGCCCCGGCTATGGGCAGGTGAGTGTGCAGGGGCCTTGGGCCTCAGCCCCCCAACCGTTAGTCAATAAACACCCACCACTGATCAAGGGGCTGGGGCACTAGTGTGAGATTGCATGGAGGGACACACCAGGGACCTTCCAGAGAATAACTCAGGCTTCAAATGGCATATGAAGCAGGATACAAATTGGCTTATTCTGGGATTCTAAAGCACGCATTGTATGAATCAGGACTGAGACTCAGTCAAGTGGCTCTGACCATCCTGGTTGCTAATTTATTGAAATACTTCCTTAACAGGGTGGGTAAATAGCCACTAACATGGCCCTGTCAGCTCCTCACTGTCTTGCCTCCAGGATCCCGGACTTCCTCTTGTTCCATCAGCTCAAAAATTTACACCTGGCCCACCAGGTCTCTAGGCCCTTCCCTGGGTCCTTTCAGATTGGTCAGTGCTCTGCTGTACTGGTTATTAAACATTTTACACATCCCTCCAGCCATAGGGCCTCAGCATCCCCTGCTGTACCCATTGTACAGGTGGGAGGTTTGAGACTCAGGCCTGGTTCATCTTCTCCCTGCTTAGTGCCAGCTGCAGTGGCTCACACGCGGACCCTGATTGATGCCCAACAGCTCTTGGAGGCATATGTGTGCCTTCGGGAGCTGGAGCAGCTGCAAGAGGAGACGTGGGCACCTCTGGGGGGCCTGGAGTTGCCGGTCTTTGAGGGGCTGGGCCCTCTGGCTGAGGCTCTTGGCCAGGCTGTGGAGGCGGCTGCAGGGGCCGCAGGGCAGCTGGCACGGGAGGACCCAGCCCTGCTGGTGGCTGCTGTGCGCGTGGCAGAGGTGGACGCTGAGTACACAACCTCTCTGGAGCTGGCCCCCAGGGACTGGCGACAGCGCTGTCTGCAGGCATTACAGGAGGGCCTGGAGAGGACCCACTTTGGGACACCTCTTCTGCCTGAGCCAGGGGCCCTGGCTGGGTGGCTGGAGGCTCTGCGGGTGGCCTTACCAGCTGAGCTGGCCATAGCTGAAGCACTAGTAGCACCCTGCTGCCCACCGCACTACAAGGTGGTCCAGCTGTGGGCCCACACCCTGCACAGTGGACTGCGCCGCTGCCTGCAGCAACTCCTGGAAGGGCCTGCACTAGCAGCTGCTGATGCCTTCGCCTTGCTGCACTGGGCACTGCATGTGTACCTGGGGTCAGTACCCTTTGGGCAACGGGAATTGGGTGGATCAGTGGCTGGGTGCTCAGAGTGACACTGGGCTACCCATCTGCAGGCCAGAAATGATGGGGAGCCTAGAGTTGGGACCTGAGGCTGATGTGTCTCAGCTGGAGCCCCTCCTGACCTTGGAGAACATTGAACAGCTGGAGGCAACATTTGTGACCCAAATCCAGGTGAGTAGTTGAGCCCAGGTACAGAGAAGCTCTGCCGCCAGCTGTGGGCCTGTATCTGTAGATCCCTGTGTCTACCCATCTCTAGCAGTATCAGTGCCCTGCTGCCTCCTGCTCCCCTTTGCCCCTTCCTCTAGGCAAATGTGGCTCAGTGGCTGCAGAGGGCACTGGATGGGGAGGTAGCTGAGTGGAACCGAGAGCAGGAACCTGACACAGACTCTTCAGGCTTCTACCACTCACCTATGCCGGCTATAGTGCTGCAGGTGGGTGGGAAGCCCCCACAGGGAAAGGGGAGGAGACAGGACTAGGACTCTGCTGATGGCCACCCATTTCTGCCTGTAGATCCTGGAGGAGAATATTCGTGTGACCAGCCTGGTCAGCGAGTCGCTGCAGCAGCGGGTGCACAGCATGGCACTATCAGAACTGGGTGCATTCCTGAGGAGGTCTGCCAAGGCACTGGCCCACGTCCAGCCCCCAGCTCTGCTCTTGGGGCAGCCCAAAGGGGCTCTGAGTGAATAAGGCGCACCAGGGGGAAAGGGCTCCTTTGAAACAAGGTCTTGGGTTTCTTGGAGGTGGGGCTGGAGTACTAGGGACTCAGGGTGTGGGGGTGCCAGAGTGCCAGGTACAGGAACTACCTCTGCCCTTTGCAGCTTTAGTGATGCTCTGATCCGATTTTCTCGAGACCACGCCAGGGGGGAAGCAATGGCCCCTCATTATGTGCCCTACCTACTGGCCACCCTCAACCACCAGTCAGCACTCAGGTACCAGAAGGTCCCCCCACAGAACCCCTGACTGAACCCCAATTAGGTATGGACCCAGTCCACACTAGGTCATCAGAAATTTTAGACTCACATAGCCCTGGGAGTCCAATCCTAGTTCTACTAATTGCCAACTGTGTGACCTTGGATGAATTACCTAATCTTTTTGAATCTTGTTTTTCTTATCACTATTATGTGGCAATAATGGTACATTCTGAGAATCATGTAACAGATGTGAAGTACCTACCACAGTGCCTGCCTGACAGTATCAATTATTCATTCATTCATTTATCCAACACACACTTATCAAGGCCCTACTCTGTGCCACGTAATGTCTGAGGTTACAGTTGTGAACAAAACAGAAAAAAATTCCCTTTCTCTTGGGTCTTATGTTCTTTGGGGTGGGGGCAGAGAGAACAAAGAAGTTAATGATGAGTTTGAATCCCTCCTGACTGGGATTAAACTCTTGCCTTACCCAAACAGAAACCAAAAGACATGATTTGCTCAAAGTCACACTACGAACTAGAGGCAGGCCTGATTGGATTCCTTCTAGCTATCTGATCAGACCCACCACTCCTCCGTCCAAGACCCAGAACTTCACAAGCTCAGAGAGCCGCCGTTCTTGCCCCCTCTCGCCACACACTTGCACCACTAGATGGAGTCAGAGTGGCTAGACAAGCGAGGGCCTTGGCCTTGGTCCTGAAGCCTTAACTTTTGGTCGGTCCAGCTCCTCCGTGTCAGTCCTGCAGCCCGACGGGGTGGCTTCAGGAGCTTTGGCTCCAGTGGAGACAGCGCTGGACGAGTTGCAGAGGAGGATCTGCCGCCTGGTGTTGGAGGTGCTGCTGGCGGAGCTCCAGGTAAGGCTTCAAGTGGGGCTGGGGGTGAGGGGAGGAGATACAGCATATATGGGTGTGCGTCTTTGCAGGGGGAATGCTAGGTCTGGATCGTTCCTCCAACCCCGTTTCTGCCCCTACCCCCAGCCCCTGTTCGCGGCTCTGCCCTCCCGCCGGTGGCTGTCGAAGTCAGAGCTGCTGGATGATGTGTGCGAGCGGACGGAGCGCTTCTGCCAGGATTTTAGCCGCGTGCGGAATCCTGCGGCCCAGGTGCAGTTAAGGGAAAGGCTGGGGAATAGGGAAGCGCCCATGGGAAAGGCATGCTGAACCCACTACGTTCTCCGCAGCTGCTCCTGGCAGAGGCGGAACGTACGGTGGTACTGCAGTACTTACGTGCGCTGATGCAGGGCCGCCTAGTGTGCCGAGGAGCTGACGAGAGGACCCAGGCGGCTGAGCGCCTGCAGCACGACGCGGCCCAGCTTCGGGAGCTTTTCCTTGGTTTGGTGAGAGTTCGTCAGGCGAGCAGATGGGCGGGAGTCTCAGTGGTTGGGTGGAGGTTGAGGGCCAGCGCGAGACCTACTCCGCGATGCTCAGGGCCTGGAGGAGAGCGTTCGGTGCGCGCCAGTGCTCCTGGCTCTGCGGGATCTGCTGAACCTCCGCGACCCCATGCTGCTTGGCCTCGAGGTGGCAGGCCTGCGACAAAAATTTCCCGACGTGAGGTGCGAAGACTGGTTGGGGGGACGGGGAGGATGGATTCGGGAGGAGCGGGGCGGAGCTGACGCACACCTTTGTGGTGTCCCTGTAGCGAGGATCACATCTCTGCCCTCTTGGACCTGCGCGGGGACGTGTCGCGGGAGCAGCGCCTGGCCGCACTCAGCTCCTTGCAGGCCGGCCCACAGCCCTCGCCCTCTGCCGGTCGCCGCGCACTCTTCAGCCTCGTGCCAGCACCTACTCCTGCGCTGTCCTCCTGCCTTCCCTCGGGGCCCTGTGCCTGACGCCCGGCTACCCTCCGGATACAGGAACGGCCCTCGGACGCCTGAATTGTGTACTGGGGAGGGGGGGGATAAAATAAAAGTGCGTTGATTAGGGGGTCCACGCTCAGTGAAACGCCTAAGGTATCCTGGCTCCAGTCCTGATATATGGGCTTCACCTCACCTATCCTGGCATCAGCCCGGTATGGACTGCATTCCCAAGTACCCGAGCTTCTGCCGCCATAGGTGGACTACAGCCCCACCCATCCGCGCCAGGGCAGGGAGCTCGTGTGTCCAGGCCCTGACTCTGAAGGCCGAGCAGTAGCTGAAGCTCTGAAACCCGTCGGGTCCTCGTGGACGGGGCGGACTAAGATAACTCCTTGCCCAGGGGCGTGACTTGGTGGCGGACACCGCCCCCTCTGCTCCGCCTGGCCCCACCCCCAGCCGTGTTCTCGGGTGCGCGCCGCCGCCGAATTTGACGTGAATAGGCGCGCCTTCGCGTGAGCGTGCGCGCGGCCGAGTGCGTGCGTCACCAGAGGTCGGCTCCCGCGGGCTGGGCTGCCGGCGACTGGTGTTGCGGAACAGGAACCGCGGTGGAGAGAAGAGGAGCGAACAGGTGAGGGCGCGGTACGCGGACGGAACCCCCTACCCCCGAGAGGCCGCGAAGGCGCGCGACACGACCCCTACTCATCTAACCAAGAACCCCCCTCCATTGTCCTCTGGCTCCGCCCTCCATTGGCCACGCCCTTTCCCCATCCTCCGCCACTTATTGGCTGCAGGTCACGCCCCTCCTCTATATCCCCGTCCCCATTGGCTCCTCTTCCACGTTACCCTCTCCAGTAGTTTTTTATTGGCGTAGGCTACACCCTCTCATTTGTCACCAGACTCCGCCTTGTGTCTGGGCTCCTCCCCAGCCGTCTTTCATTCATTCCGCTTGTAGTGCTGGGTGCTTGGGGCATGGGGGTCGATCAGATCCGTCCCTGCCCTCAGGGAGTTAAGGGGATGGTGGGGGAACACGGATCTAGGCTCCGACAGTGACAGCTGAGGGTGGTGAAGAAGCCGCCTAGACACTGGGAGCCTCCAAGACGCCAGGAAGGCTTCCCCGAGGAGGTGAGACCTAAACCGAGCCCTGAGGAATGGTTAGGAGTTTGCTACAGGGATGCATTGCTAGGGCATTCTTGGCAAAAGAACCTGTGACATGAAAGAAACAGGCGTATTCTTGGTAATTGCGAAGAGGTAGGTCGAATGAAAGAAGGGGGATGGGGATGAAGGCAGAGGCCCAGAGACCAGTGAGGAGTCCAGAAAAGTGTACGGTTAGTTGAGAACAGTGAAGTCTGAGGCCTGAAAGTGTTTTCAAATAGCTGGTCACTGGCAGAGGGAAGGGAGGTGGGGGCAGGAGATCAGAACTAGTTAGGGAAACAGTGTGTGGAACGAATGATTCCAGTTCTGAGAAGAAGTGCTCTTGGGTTCATCCATTTATTGAGCAACTCCTCTGGGTAGGGTACTATTTTGGATTCTGGGGACACAGCTGTGAACATTCGAAAGGAGAAAGCAGATAACTAAGAATGACAGATACTGTACTTTAGGTAGTGAAAACTGCTTCAGAAACCAATAATGTGGAGAAGGGAAGATTGTGGTGGGGAGGAAAGAGGAGGCTTACTATTTTATAGACTGTGTTAGGGAGGCTTGTCTAATAATATATTTGTGCAGAAATCCGAGGAAAATGGGAGAGGGAGCCCTGCAGTTATCTGGGGGGGGGGAGCATTCCAGATAGGGGACATGTTCAGTTTGAGATGCCTGTTGTACATTCAGGTAAAGATGTTGAATTGAGAACTGGCAACACCAGTCGGAAGTTTATAGAAGTCTGGGCTGATGTACTTAAAACGGTGAAAGTGGATGAGATCACCCTGGGAGTAAGCATAAATGGAGAAGAGGAGAGAAGTTTCCATAGAAGTTTCCAAGACCTGAGGCATCACAATGTTAAGAGATCAGGAAGATAGGAATGATGAGCAAGAAAGAACAAGAACTAACAGCCAGTGAGGTAGGAGAATATATTTGAGTGCATTTGAGAAGCCAAGTGGAAAACATGTTTCCAAGATGAAATGATTAATTATGTCAAGTGTGCCGATCAGTATGAAGATCATTGATGACCTTGGTCAGATCGGTTTCAATGGAGAGTGGGGATAGAAGCCTAATTGGAATGAAACATAAGAGAGAACAGGAAAAGAATCAGACAGCATTCAGATGGGTGTTGTGCTGCAATAAGGAGCAGCTGGTGGGAGATGCGGTGGGGCTAAAGGAGTGTGGGGTCAAGTGAGGGTTTGGTTTTGTTTTTTTAGGACAGAAATAACAGCATGTGTTTATGCTGCTGGAAAGAATCCAATAGAGAGGAAGAGATTGATGGTGTTGGAGAAATGCTGGAATTGTGCCCCTGAGCAGGCAAAGGAGTTCAGAATCTGAAGCCTTCTGTCAGTCGCTGGGGAGCTGGACTGTTCTGAGCCCTAGTACAGAGCAAGGGGTGAGCATGCCAATACCGGCCTTAGATGACGATTAGAAAGGGGCCTCTGATAGGATACAGACCAAGGATTATCTTGAATTTGCCGAAGTCTCCCTCTGCTCCCCAAAAAGCTGATTCTAATTCGGATTTGAACAGATGACCCGGAGGGGAAAGAGACCATTCCAGGTGGAGGGATTAACAGAAGCAAGGGGCATGTAGGCACTCAACCTAACTGAGACCAACTGGGCTGGAGGAGGTGGTGAAGCCAGGTGGGAGGGAAGGGATGAGACTGAGAAAATGCCATAGGTGGAAGGCAGGTAGAAAGTAGTGAGGCCCCCTCAGCCGTCATTCCAGCAGCTGGGGCTACCCTATACCAGCTCCCAGTCTGGGTGGGTGCTGAGCACACGGATTAAAATCATGAGTGGGGGCTCAGGCCTTGCTCTCAGCAGCTCATAGGCTAAGGGGATTCCAGTACCACCGTCTAGGTGAGTGTATAAATTCTGCCTCCTGCTTTCCCCCAGTCCAGCTTCCTTGGGTAAGCCTGCTGGAGGGAATGGACATGGGGATGGGGGTGAGAGGGCAGCTACCCAGACCCCTGGTGGCAGGCCCCAAGCTCACTAAGCACCCAGCCAGGGCAGTGTGGAGCACAAGGCCTGGTGGTCCTCAGGCCACACTCACTCATACTGGCCTCCACATGCCCTTCTGTGTCCCCAGAAGTCGACAGTGTGGGGAGTTGGAGTGACCCAGCTGGATGTGACCCCCAGGACAGAATGGTGCTGGACTCAGGGGCTCAGGTGTATGAACAGGCACCCCCCAGCCCACCAGCCAGTCCCTCATCCTTGGGCCATAGGCTGAAGCCCTCAGACCGAGATGGGACACTGCTGTACCCCTGGCCTCAGTCCCTGGCCTTGCCCCTGGCTCTGTCAATCCCCTCAGCCCTACGGCCCCAGCCTGAGCTCCAGCCCTTCTCAGAGCTGCACTTGGGCCCCCGTGGCCACATGCGTCGCAGTGAGAGCACTTATACTGTAAATAGTACTGGCCGGCGGGGGGGGTAGCACCCAGAGTCGGGCCCCACCTGGACGGGGACGGGACCCAGGCGGGGGCACCCTGCGGTCTGCAGCCTCCCTGCCTCACATTGCTAAGACTCGGAAGGATGTAGGCCGTGGTGCCAGCAAGAGCCCTTGCATGTTGGTGGCCTTGCGGCCAACCAATATGGACCAAGAGCGGGACAAGTTCTTCCAGTCCCACTACACCTACAACCCACAGTTTGAGTACCAGGAGCCCATGCCCACGGCTGTGCTGGAGAAGTACTGTGAGGCTTCTGGACAGTTCATCCATCAGGTCAGTCCAGCCTGCCTGCCTCCTCCTGGCCCTGATCACCCAAGAGGCCTGGTCTGACCAGCCACTGCAACCCTATGTGCAGGCAGTTGGCATCATTGAGGCCGTCCTGGAGAAGTTTGGTACCTATGAACACTTCGAAGCTGCAACGGGGGGCCAGCTGCTGACCAAGTGCCAGATCTGGTCCATTGTTCGCAAATACATGCAGAAGGAGGGCTGCGTTGGGGAGGTGAGCAAGCCCTGTCTTCGAGGCCCCTCTTCTGTGTGTCCCAAACCAGGCTGCCAGGCCCAACTCCACACCTGGCCAGCTCGTGATCCCAGGCAAGCCCCTGTCCCTGTCCCAATAAGGTGGGAGCTGGCTCTGAGCAAAGGTGGTGAAGGGTGGGTGCCCTGGCCAACCGTGTGGCCTGGCTGCCCTGTGGCATCAGTGGGTCCACCTGCATCCTGGTCCCAGGGCTGGTGGCCATGGCTTAGGTTCAGTACCACCTACAGGTTGTGGTGCAGCTGAGTGAAGACCTGCTGTCCCAGGCAGTGATGATGGTGGAGAACAGCCGACCAACATTGGCCATCAACCTGACTGGAGCCCGCCAGTATTGGTTGGAGGGCATGCTGCGGCACGAGATAGGTCAGGGTGTGGGTAGGTGGGTGGGTGGGTAGGATGAGAGGGGGCTGGGATGGGGTGGGGGGGCAGCAAGGGGCCCCAGTAACCCCACCCCCTCTCTTTCTTCCCCTTCCTTCCGGAGGACGGCCCCTTTCCCTTCGTGAGCAGCTACCTCCTCCCTCTGGCTCACAGAGGTAGGCCAGAACATGCCTGTCCACTCTCTGGGCTCACCCTCATCTCTTGCTCCTTTTGGGTATCTTTTCCTGCCTCTTCTTTTCTACTTCCTCTCTGATTTCCCGTGACAGTGGGGACAAGGCTGTTGAGGCCCGGACAGGCCAGAGGGAGTACCCTGAGGGTCCCACTAGCCCGGCCAACATGGAGGCCCTCCAGGGTGGGTGGAAGGCCAGATCCTAGGAATGGAATTAGTTGAGGACACAAAGCCGGGTTTTAGGAGGGGATAGGTTGAGGTGAAAAGGAGAGCATGGGACACTAATTACTATTCCTTTCTGTCTCTCTCTCCTTATCAAGAATCTTGTAGCTCTGGGCAAAAGGTGTTTTTTGCTGGGGTCATCAGCATGGCTGTCAAAATGATATGGGCATGCAGGATGTGGGGCTGGGGTGGTTTGTGAGTTCCTGCACCTCTCCGAGGGGCGTGGGGGGCAGTGTGAGTTTGGCAGAGTTGTTTGTGTGTGTAGCCCTGGGTGGATGGGGAAGGATTTTTGTGTGTGGGACTCAGTCTTTGGGTGTGAGTTCACCTGAGGAGGGTCTTCCCGCTGCCAGGGGTTGGGTGAGTATGCATTTGGGGCGGGGTTGGGGGCGGGGAGACCTTGCGTGAGAGCCTGAGTTTAGGGGCTGGAGTATGCGTGAGTCACCTTCACGGTCACCGGCCAGAGGTTCTGTAGGATGTGGCAGGACATGGCCGGCAGGTTGGTCCCCTGGATGACCTACCCAGTGCGTCCTTCCCCTCACCTTCTCCGTAGGCACTCACTACCTGCGGGGCGTGAACAACGCGCGGCAGCCGTGGCATAGCGCGGAGGGCCGGCTGCAGTACGGGCTGCGGCCAGCGAACCCCACAGAGGAAGGCTTGGCCAGCCTGCACAGCGTGCTGTTCCGCAAGCAGCCCTTCCTGTGGCGCGCTGCCCTTCTGTACTACACCATCCATCGTGCCTCACGCATGTCCTTCCGCCAGCTCTTCCAGGACCTGGCGCGCTACGTGCAGGACACCGACGTGCGCTGGGAATACTGCGTGCGCGCCAAGCGCGGCCAGACTGACACCTCGCTGCCGGGTGGGCGTCCGAGCCGGGTTGGGGGGGGTGCCCTGAAGGAGGCCTGGGGGTGCGGGGTGTGGGGGGGAGTTCCCCGACCGGGGAACTGGCGGGGGGGGCGCCTCGGGCCTAGGGGCTCACGGCCCTCTCATGCCCACAGGTTGCTTCAGCAAGGATCAGGTGTACCTGGATGGCATCGTGCGTATTCTGCGGCACCGCCAGACCATCGATTTCCCGTTGCTGACCTCACTGGGCAAGGTGAGGGGCCACAGACCTCTAGAGATCCCAGCCAGCTCTCCTCATCACTGCAGTGTTCTCTGAGCCTCTGATGGCTGCCTGACTGAGGATTAGGTGTCAGGCTTCTCTGGTGGGGAGACCTGGGTGGAGGGGAACAAAGGAGAAGTGACAGCAGGGCAGCCAAAAGTAGGTACTTGACCTACACCGCAGGTGTATATGTAGATACCGCATCTCAAAGGAGGTGAGCATTCAGGCCGGGGATCAGTCAGGAAAGTCTGGGGGAGGAGGCTGGAGAAATGACCACGGACCAAGTCTCTGGTTCTGGGTATTTGTGCCGGGCTGAGGAAGGTGGACTTCACCTGAAGCAATAGGGAATCCGGAGAGCTTTAAGAAGTGTCACTTTTGCTTTAGAAGGCTCCCTGTGGATGTTATATGGGAGGTGGATTGGAGAGAGAGGCCAAGGAAGGGAGTGCAGGGGAAAGAGGAAGCTGCCTTTCCAGTCACTCCTGCAGAGCTGATGGAGGTCTGGTCTCACCGGGCAGTGACCATACAGCGGGAGGAGCAAGCTGGGGAAAGATCTTCAGAGAGTGGAATTCCTCTAACCCAGTGGCCACCCTGAGTTGGAGGGTGACATATTCCAGGTCCCTTCCTCAAGCTGACCTAGGGAACCGTGAGGAGGGTGGGGCTGGCAGAAGCTGGCACTCAGGTGATCAGCGTTCAGTGTGGGGTCTGAGGTGCCTGAGGGAGATCCCAGGGAAGGTGTTCAGGAGGCAGTTGGATACCTAGCTTTGGAGGTGAGAGAAGAAGCCAGGTTGGGGTTCAGAGAGCAAACACACCCAGGACTAAGCCTTAGGGTATATAACATTGAGAATGGATCCAGAGGGGAAAGGGAGGCATTCCAGGAGCAGAGGGCAATGAGCCATTGGTAGAGAGCTGGGACCAGCTACCTGAAAGTCATGGCTCCCCCTGGCTCCCCTTGAGGCCCAGCTTCCTTCCTGCAGGTGTCCTATGAGGACGTAGACCACCTGCGGCCCCATGGGGTGCTGGACAATACCCGGGTGCCCCACTTCATGCAGGACTTGGTGCGCTACCGACAGCAGCTGGAGCACATCATGGCCACCAACCGGCTGGATGAAGCAGAACTGGGCCGCTTGCTGCCTGACTGATGCTGGTTGAGGGCTACAGGCAGAGGCCCTGGACAGAGGGCTCCAGATCAGCTCCCAGAACATGAAGCTGACTGTTCTGTGCTTCCATGGCCTGGGTGTTTCTTGGGGAACTGGGAGGGCAAGAGCATCCCAGGAGATAGAAATGGCAACATCAGAGGGTTTGTGTCCTTTGCTAGCCTCTCTGGGGCCTAGGGACCAGTAGTAGCATGCCAAGCAGACTGAGTCTGCCCTCCTACCTCTAGCTCTCTGTTGAGCAGAGGGGAAGCCTGGGGGCAGGAGGGAGGCTGAGCATGATGGGGATGGGGGGTGGTTTGGGAGTAGAAACTTGTTCTTGCATGAGATGGCTTTGGGTGTCTGCATACTCCAGTCTCTCCCTTCCCCCACCTGGCCCCTCGGTGCTCCTTCAGCTTTCACGCTGTCTACCTCTCACTGGGTCTTGGTGGGGATCTCCCTTCTCCTGGGGTGACTGCCTGACCCTGAGGACCTGGCTTTCACAAAACTCAAGGGACAGGGGTCCTGGTGGTAGAGACCCAGCTGGGCTGGGGTGTGCTTCCTAGCATTTTGCCTCTCCCACTGGTCATGTATTTATATCCTATTTATGCGCCCTTCCTGGGGCTGGGAGGCAGCAGCTTCTAAAGGTGTGGTGGAGGGAACAGAGCTCCTCTGGAAGGCACCAACTGTTCCTAGCCCCACTCTCATCTCTCTCTCTCTCTCTCACACACACACACGAGTCTTTTAGGCCTTGTGCGCTAAGCCCAAGAGCTCACCTGGCCTTGCCCCTAGCCCCTCCAATGGCCTGTGCCATTCCTGTCTTTGCCCACACCCTCTGGCCTCTGGCAGAGGGTGGCACAGGCTGGCAGCAGCCACACTTGAGCTTGAGGGGCAGGCCCCTAGCTGCTGTCCCAAGTCCTGAGCCCCCTGTGGACCAGGAGGGTGTAGAGGTGGTGGTTCCTTCCGGTTTCACCTCAGACTCAGCTATGTGATGCTGACCCATTCCTACTCTCACCCTTGCCCTTCGTTTTCCCATCAGTAAAACTCAGAAATGCAACTGGAAAGTCCTTATTCATTTAGTCAGTGAATGTGTGTAGAGCACCTTCTCTGTGCCAGTTACTGGTCAGAACCCTCACTGAGTTCCCAGTCCAGAGAGAAGCCAGACAATTAAAACAATTATAATGAAGTGTGTGAGCTCTGTCTACCCAAGATCCCTTCCTCTTCCTCTCTCCTAATCTCACTTCCCAAGGCTGTGAGCTCTAGCCTGCCCTAAGTGGAGAGAAGTCTCCCTTCTCTGGCTCTCTGCACCAAGCCCAAGGGCTTCCATGAAATAGGGCAGGTGACTACACAGCACCCCCCCCCCCAATTGGTTCATGAGGGGAAAAGGACTGTGAGG
Source organism: Ursus americanus (assembly GCF_024610735.1). Classification (NCBI taxonomy): domain Eukaryota; kingdom Metazoa; phylum Chordata; class Mammalia; order Carnivora; family Ursidae; genus Ursus; species Ursus americanus. Next base: position 22,243,505 of record NC_142147.1, on the reverse strand, counting down.
AAGGGCCCAGGGTCTGGCCCTAGTCCCACTGGGGGCCTGGGACTAAGGGCTCCAGGGGGGTGCAGCTTGGGCTACTGAGGATGAAATGGGGTAAGAACTGGACAGTGGGGCATAGGGCTGCCCGGGGTGCTGAGCCTCAGGGGCATGGTCTACACCCTAGTTCCTGGGCAAAAAGCCAGCCACACAGTCCAGGCTAACCCTCCAGAGTTTATTCACTTATAGCGGTACCGGGTCAGAGGGAGACACACACCCCCCCAGTGCCAGGGCAGGATTCCAGGTCCTATCCGGCTTGGGCAGGGGCGGCCTGTCAGTGCTCGGGCATTCAGGAATCTAGAGATGATAGAGAAAAAAGTGGTCACTCAGGTGGGGGCCCCCCTTCTACCAATTGGGCACCAGGTTTGGGTAGCCTCACACCTTCAGACTCGTCACCCGCCTCGAAGTCGGGCTCTGGCGCTGGTTTGGGTTCGGGCTCCAGTTCAGGTTCCGGTTCTGCCTCTGCCTCTGCCTCTGCCTCTGCCTCTGGTTCCAAATCCTGCTCAGTCCTATCAGAGGCCCCAGCTTCCAGCTCCGGATCGAGTTCCTCAGGCGTTCCGGATTGCACAGCTTCGGAGCCCCCGGGAACCCCAGCCTCACTGCAGTCTGAAGCTCTGGGCAGTTCAGGGCAAGTGGTCCTCAAGCCAGGTGCCTCAGGTGTCCAGTGGCCAGGGCATGGAGTGTCGTAGCTGCGTTCCCGGTAGCCTGGCGGGGGGGGGGGGGCGGGGGGAGTATCTGAGGCTCATTTTATGCCTCTGCAGTATCCTTGACACACGCCCATCTTGGGGGGGGGGATACTAATGGTTCCCCAATCTACCCTTCACGCCATGCCCCGTGCTCTGGCTCAGGCCCCGCCTCTGCGCGCTCACCGGTGCCCACGTGCTGCCAGTCCCAGGCGGGGTCGGGCGCCCGCGTGGTACGCTGGGCGCAGTGCAGCAGCTCCTGGCAGGCGGCCTCGCCTTTGCTCTGCACCAGCAGCAGCAGGCGGCGCACCCTGCGCTCGGCATCCGGCAGCGCGTCCAACGCCTCGTACTCGGGCCCGGTGAGCACGCCCCGCGCCAGCAGTGCATCCAGCAGCAGCCCTGAGTCGGCCTGCAGCGTCTCCACCAGGCGTTTCCGCTCGCGGTCGATCGTTTCTGATGGCCGCTCCTGCGCATTGCCCATGGTGGGGGCTGCATGGGGGAGGGGGAGAGAGGTAGTGGGAGCCGGGACACCCCCGCCCTGACCTCTCTCCCAGGGTCTCAGTGAACACTCATGGCTGGGATTTAAGTTCACCTCGACCCCGACAGCCGGACAGCTCCTCAGCAGAGGATTTGTCCCAGTCTCCTCCTCAGGCTTCTCCTTGGGCCCCTAAATGTCAGCTGTGGTTCTCCTCTCCTTCTCCATGCTATCCCTCGGTCCTTATTTACTCCTCTCCCCAGTCAGCGCGTCCCACCTGAGCCCCCCCCCCCGTCCCCCCCCCCCCCCCGCCGCCTGTGGATCCTACATCCTATTCAGACCCAGTTTATCCAAACTAACTTCTTTTCCCAGTCTGCTTCCCCACCTTACCAGGCAGAAAGACCTGCAGTTGATTCCGATATCCAACAGCCAGCTTGCAGTCGGGTCCTTTCCAGTCTATCTGCTGAGTATTTTTCTGTCATTCTAACCTCTTACTTACTCTAGTGTTTCCTGTCCAGCTTAGACCCTGCGGAGCGCTGAATCCCCTCTGCACCCAGAGCACAAGTGCTGACAGCCTCCCCTCACCGACTGATATAAGTCCAGGCTCCTTATTCTGACCCCGAGGCCCATCCTTCCAGGATAGGCTCTGCCCCTGCAGCCCCTCATCAATGCCACCACTGTGTCCTGGTTCCCTAATACCTGAGCAGGATTACCTGAATTCTCTTGAGTCCTAGCTCTGACCAAGATCTCCTGACATCACCTGAGATACAACTGTCTCCCTGCTGCCCTGGAAATCTTGCTTCATCTTTAAATACCACAGACACAACTCATAAATAAAAGCTGCCAACAAATGCTTGCTGAACTTTTACTGTTTTCTTCCATGGATCTTCCCATTTTGAGAGACTGTCTCTAGCAAGCAGCGGGTGTTAGGCAGAAATTAATCGCTTTGTCCATTTATTAACAACCGAGGACAATGGCCCATCACTTCTGGGGTGGCCTGACCCAGGCAGCAAGGCCCCTGGCATTAAGGGGCAAAGAGTTCAGGCCCTAAGACACTCCCTCTCTCAGCCCATCTCCCCTAGCCTTGGGCTTTGTCCACACAGCACCCTCCTGGGTCTCATCCTCCTTTTGAGGTCACTCCTCTTCTTCTCTACCTGGCTCTAGGTCTGAGAGAGTGCTGTGGTCCTAGCCCCCATCTTGCCTCCCAGGTCTCTCGCTACCCACCTGGTGTCATGCTATGCCTCCCCGGTCATTTTACCCCTCCTGGCCATACTGAATTGTCAGCGCTTCCCCCAGGCCACAGAGCAGAGACCAGAACTACCCCCCCCACCTCTCCCTCTCCCTTCATATGGCATCTCTGACAAATGCTGCTCCTCTACTTCTCAGTGGGTCTCCATCAGCATCCTCCCTCAGTCCCACCATCATCACCTCATCTCCTATGACAGTCTCTGTGAGTACCTCTCACTCACTCCCATCCCATCCCCCTCACAGCATAGTGACTTTGACAAGTCTCTGGGACAGGATTTATTTTCCCCATTTTACAGATGAGGAGCCAGGTTCAGAGAGACCAAGCGGCAAAATTGGAATATGACTTGCTCTAGCTTGAACTATTAGATCTCCCGCCAAGCAGAATATCAGCCCTAACTACTTGTCTGCTTTCCTCACTGCCCATCAGAGAGAATCAAGATTATCTGCCCAAACCACCTCCCACCCCTCTGGACAGCCGGTTTCCCCCACCCACTTCCCTCCACCACACAGTGCTGGGAGAACCCTGCAAGCCCCGGGCACATCTGAACATTTGCAGATACTGTTCCCTAAGCCTGGAATACCCTTCCCCTCCCTCCATGCTGTGGACACATCCTCTAAGACTCAAATGTCCCCTTGTCCACCCCAGTGCCTGAGCATCCCACAGACAGACTGGTTCCCTCTCTTATGTGCCCCAGTAACAGCATACACCCTCACCACCACGCTGACATCACTGCACTGTGTTCATGGACCCTCTGCCCTCTTCAGCTGAGACTTCCAAAGACTGTCCCCCTAGTCGCGGGTGCAGGACCTGCTCAGGACAAGTGCGGGCAGGGGGCAGATTGGATTGGCCCCTCCTTCTCCCTCGTTGCTCGCCAAGTTATTTTCCTGTTAGCCTCCTCACTGCAGTATGCCAAGTCCTGCGCTTTGTCCTGTCTGGGGTGCAGAGACCCCAGCTGCAACTCAATGCTCAGAAGTGAATACCGAAGTTATGTCCCGGCCAGTCCTTCAAGGGTCACAGGCCAAATCCTTCCCAGAGCTCCAGGCGGCTCCAGGTGCGAAGCATCGAGGTAGGTCTCCGCCTCCCTCCCACCTCTGTGCGCGGGTTCTTATGCTAGGGAGGGAGGGTCGTGGGAGACTGCGGGAGCCTTTGCGAAAGCGCGATCACAAGGCTCCCCTTACCCCCCCCCCACCCAGTCCCACAGCTTGAATCCGGGGGAGGAGCGGTGTTCACAGACCTCCTTCGAGCGCGGCTGGTGGTGGTGGGGCGTGGATTCTGCCCAATCTCAGTTTCTCTTCCCTCCCGCAGCCGAGTGGGGTGGGGCTCCCAGTTCTATGCGTTGCGGGCGGCCCCACTCACGGGTCGAGCCTCCGCGGGGCAGTAGATGACGAGGCAGAAAGGGCTGGGCGGGGTGGGGGTGGGAGCAGCAGCTGCTGCGGCGGGGGCGGGGCGGCCAGGGCTGCCGGGAACTGGAAGGGGGTAGGAAGGGGGGGGTGTTCTCAGGACTCCCGGAGGCAGGCCTTAGGGGCCACGCACCCCTGGGCTTCTATGCGTGGTCGGTCCGCTTTCCCTCCCCACCCCGGTGCACCGGATGAGTCAGGGAGGGGGCAGTTGGGCCTGCAGGGGCCTGGCAATTCCAGGAGATTTACATTCATCTTCTCTTTGAACCCTCTCTGCTTATCCGAGATAAGGCTCAGAGAAGGGGACAGGCTTACCCAGGATCACAGAGCAGATGCATTGTGGAGCTGGATGTGACCCCAAAAGCCCCTGAGTTCCGGAGGCTGCAGTGACCACGTGCCAGCCCTGGATCCGGTCAGAGTATGGGAGCCCAAGCAGAACTTGGGGCTGGTTCCCCAAGCACCTCCACTCTCCAGGGTTTCCCCTATTAAAGCCTTAGCATCTGGAAATGTCTATGAATGCAAAGTCACCCCCTGCCCACCCATGACTTCTGTGCTCCCTGGTCGGTAGAGAAAAGAGACTAGAAACACAGAAAAAAAAATGCAGTTTATGTGCAGGGCTCACTAATAGAGAAGGACTGCAGAGGAGCAGGGTCTTCGTTCAGCCTCTTCCAGGGGCACCAGGAAGCCCGGAAGGGCGTGCTGCCGCAGGCCAGCCCCTCAGCTAGGCTGGCTTCAGAGTACAGCAGGTCTCAGGGGGAGGGATTGGCCCCTGGGCCTAGGTAGGAGGCTCGGCTCTCAGGGGTGCTGTAAATGGTTAAAGCTCCAGGAAGGCCAAGGGCTGGGCCTCCCAAAGCCGCTTGGACATCCAGCAGGAGTGGTGCCCCAAGTGTGGAGTCCTTCCCTAGGAGGATTGGGCCATGCTCAGCAGGGAGAGACAGCTCTTCCTCCTCTTTTTGAGGAAGGAGAGCCTCACCTGCCCTGCCCTCTGGTCAGTCGAGATGAAACATCCATTCTCAACCTGCCCACTCTTACTCAATGGCGAGAAGATGGGTAGCCTAAACAACTCTCCCAAGGGCAGCCTGAACTCTGGGGATTTCCCTCCAAAACACAAACTGCCCAGCCCATCCAATTCTGGAAGCTCAGACCAAGGTCTTGAGTCACCACAACTCTTACCCGGCCCCGGAGAATTTAACCCCTTGACTGCCAGCTCAGTCTCACTCCTCTCTGGACCCAAAGGCTGCATCTGCAGAAGAGAACCCAAGGAAGCAGCTGGGGAGGAGAGCGGAGGAAAGGAGCGGGGGCTCTGGCTGAGGGCTTGGTTTGGCAACTCTAATCCCCTGCCCTCTCCACGTTCATCTTACCAGGGACAGCTCCATGTCCAAGTCCATCAGGGTCCATTCTCGCCCTTGGAGGTTGGGGCCCAGCACCTGGGGGAAGAGCTCAGTCAGTGGTGCCCTCCCCCTGCTAAACAGACCCCATCGAGCCTCCCTGTGCCCCCCCAGCCCCCCCCCCCGCCCCTGCCCTGCTGAAGGTGTACTCACATCCAGGGGCCCTGCAGGCTCCACACTTTCAGGGGGGGCCCGAAGCAGCATGGGAGATAGCAGATGCTCGGGGCTCCATCCCCCCCTCTCCAGGCCCAGAGTTCCCCTGCACACAGAGAACTGCTGTCGGTCTCCAATGTTCACCCCCCATTAGGTTCCCAAGAAACCTGGATACATCAGGATCAAAATCGGACATCTACAAAATGGTAGGAGAGGATTCCCCACCTACAGTGTGCTTAAAGAGTGCCTCTGCTTCCTAGCTATAACTTGAGGTTTGGGTTATGGAACTGGGGTCTTGGGATATGTCCCTTTTCTTTGGAATTGTCAACACCAGTGGTTCTTAAACAATTATGTACTTTACAATGTTTCCAGTAACCGAAATGAACTCTGTTACAATACAGATTCCGGGGTTCTACCCTAGATAGACTGATTGACCTGATGGGAGTTGCTACTTTGCAGGGCACTCTGACAGTGGTACTCTTTATAGAGCACCTCTGAGAAATCTGGTCAGATCATATTGACTGACCTTCCCCTCAGCCACAAGGTGCAGACAAGGCTGGGAAGTTAATTAGCAGTGGTCTATCTGCAAAAGTGGCCCACAGGGCTCACAGTCAAGAATCAACTCTTTGCTCACCTGTCAGGTACCTCCCTGGGACCCCTTGGTTCAGGCTGTTGGGTATTCCTGGGCCCCTCGGGGCTGAAGTTCCCTTTCCCTTCCAGGATGGCCTGCACCACAGCCACAGGCAGTGGCGGGGGGGCTGTCACGCAGAAGTCACACTCGTTTGGGGCCAGGGCCAGCCCGGCCTCGCCTTCCCCCCCTGGGCTGGCCGGCTCTTCTTTGAGCAGTGCCAGGCCCTTCTCCCTGCACCAGAGAAAAGCTTCAACCAGACCCTGGCACTGACCTCCCCCCTACCCCCACAGCCATCTGCGCTGCCAGGACCTCCCCCACAAGCTCCCCAGAGGGTGGCCCGGTCTGTCTCACCTCCTGCCACCACTGGAAGGAGAAAGCCTGGTCCCGTCAGGGGATGGAGAGTCTTCATGGATGTCAGAGATGATAGGGCCCCTGGCCCTGTGACAGCTGCTGAGGCCCAAGGTGGTCTCTGGGAGGGGCTGTAAGTAGATGACTAAGCCCAGTCCTTCCCCTCAAGCAACAGGGAGAAGCAGAACCCAACCAGTACCCACACAGACCAGGTCTAAGGAGTAAGGTTTGAGGGGGGAGGCTCAGTCTGTGCTGGGGAGCCTGGATCTGGGGTGGGGGAGGAGAGGCTGGCCTCTGCCTTCTCTTCCTGTTAGGGACATGGGGGAAAGGAATAGGCTCTCCATTAGCCCAGCTGTGCCCTAGGGAAGGGAGGAGGAGCAAAAACCTACCGACTGGATAAAGTAGGGGTCCTGCAAGAGGGCACCAGGCAGGGGACAGGCATTGAATTTGGCTGGTGGTGGGCATGAGCTCCCCTCATCCAGCATCAGGGACCTGTACAGGGGGCAAGGCAGGTTCATCCCCCATGCCTCTCAGCCCGCACCTCCCTCCCTCAGGCCCCAGTAGCCAAGTCAGCAGAGCTGAGGCCTGTTGCCAGGGCATCAGTCACATGCTGGAGGCAGAAGGGGCTCCCCCCAGAAATGGGGGGCCTTTGAGGGTGGAGAGGGGAGGGAGGGAGCATGGGTTGAACCCCAGACCCTCTGCTGTTGGGATGCTCTGGGGTGAGGGGGAAGGGGCTGCTGGGGGGAAAATTTGAGAACACAGGGAATCTGGAAATGGGGGTACTTGGTAGAATTGGGGGGAGAGAGGGAAAGTCCGAGGGGTGACTTTGGGGAGGTTGCCAAGGGATGAGGAAAACTGTAGTGCAGGGAAGAAGAATGAGGATTCCTGGTGAGAGGGCTTCCGGAGGAGAAGGAGTCCCTGCATGGGGCCTCTGGCAGGGAGGCTCCTGGAAGTGTGTGTGTGTGGGGGGGGGTGGACATCCCTTAACTTTGTCACTCACAGCTTTCTCTTAGCTCCTGCGCTGCTGGATCCTGTCTGAAGCGGCCCAAAGAGGCACTGGATCAGCTAAAGAGAAAGCAAAGGGTTAATTCATACTTCGGAGATTGTCCCCACCCAACAAGGCACTTCCAAGCGGATCTGAAGCCTTGGGCGGAGGAGGTAGGTGTGTTCAGCAGTGGTAGAGAGAAGTGGGGGAAGGGAAGAAGAGCACCTTGCCAATGACTCGGTGCTGCTGACCGTGGCTCTGCCGCAGAGTCACCACCTCCCTCCATAAGATCTCGTTCTGCCTGCGGGAGGGCGTGGGAGGGTGCTGAGGCATCTGAGAGTCCATGCAGTCACCACCCTCCACAGAATGGTAGGTCTAAACCCACTACTACTCGGATGAGCGTCCATTCACACAGAACAGAGTTCCACAGCCCAGCCCATTTGTCTGGATGGAGGCACCGAGACATGAGAGAGGAAGGAGCTGTCCAGAAATGCCTGGAAGCCGGTGTCCTCTCGCCCAGACTCCCTTCTCCCTCCCTACCCTCCTACGCCCCCTCCCCCCGCACTGCCTGAGCTCCCGCAGCCGCGCCTCGGTGCTCTCCTGCACTCCCCGCAAAGCCTGCACCTCGCCCAGCAGCCGGCCCAAGTCCTCGGGGCGCCAGCGGCCGTCGTCGCTGCGCAGCGCAGGCACCTGCAGGTGGGAGGCACCATCAGTTCAGAGTCAACTAGAACAGCGCCAGCCTTCTCAACACCTCCACCAGGGGTTGCTGGTTACTGAAGGCCGCCCCCACCTTGCGCCGCACACGTTCCAGTAGTTGTTCTCGGCCGCGTACGAAGCTCGGGTGCTGGAACTCGACGTGGTCGCGCTCCGGCCTGAGCAGGCCACCCTGCTCGATGCTCACCACCTTCCGAAAACCGTCTAGGGAAGGGATATGGGGGAGTGAATTGCTCCATCCCCGCACACCAAATCACTCGCACCCACTTCCCGCCCGGTCTTGGGGACTCACACATGTTGAGCTGCCGCACAAAGCTCGCCATGTTGCTGTGCTTGAAGTATTGGGGCAGCACTTCCTTGGCGAAACGGCTCTGGTCGCTTACGAGGAAACTGGTCCCGCTCTGCCAAGAACGCCGCCCGCCCACCGACCGTCCGGGCGGAGACCGGACGACAGTGAGCCGTGCCCGCCCACGGCCAGGCAAGCGCTCTGGCGCGCGCGCGCGCGCGCACACGCGCACACACACACATACACACACTACACTCGTACTCACGATGGGGACCCGGCCTGCTGCTCCTGGAGACATGGGACAAGGCCATGCCAGAGCCTCTCTGAGGCCTAGGCTGGGACGACCTCAGCGAATCCCTACCCTACCCCGACCCAGACTCCGTACTGGGTACTCGGAAAGAAAGAGCAGAAGCCAAACTTGGGTTCCAGCCCTGGACGGGTCCCAGGCCCAAGATGTCACTCTGAGCTAGAACCAAACCGAGCCCTTCTCTTCTCCAAGTCTCTGTTTTCCTGTCTGTTGGGGTGGGGTGGGAACGAAATAACCTCGAAAAGCCCTCAGGCTCTAGGTCTCCAGAAGGCTCCTACCCTTTCCTCCGTCTGGAGGAAGTCGCCTCACCTCCATCTCACACACCCCCTCCAAGGTAAACTACACTGGACAGCTGCATCGAGGGACCCACAGCCCCGTCCCAGGCGGGGGTTGGGTGGTAGTGATGTTCACTGACGTGGAAAGATCCCGGGGACCACTGGGGAAGTCGAGGGGCCCCAGCCCTCACCGGGCTCCAGCGGATCAGGTGGTCGGTCCCCGGGTCGCCCACCAGCGCCCATAGCTTGCCGAGGAAGGCAGGCACGGGGCTGGGGCCCGGCTCCGTGGGCAGCGCGGCTGGCGCTTCCTGCATGGCGCAGTCTCGGCCGGCTAAGCGCTCGGGCCGGGCGCCGCGGGCTTGTCAAAGCCGCGGAAAATGCTGCGTTTGCCGCCCGCCCCGCCCTACTCCGCCTCCGGGCGACGGGTCAGGTGGGGGCCACGTGCGAACCCGCGGGGCGGGGCTCAGACCGCGGCCGCAGCACCAACAGATAGAAAAGGAAGGCTGGGATCGAACGTGAGTGGAGGGGTGCGGTGGGGAGGAAGACCCGGGTTCGAGTTCCACCCTTCGCAGGCCGTTTCCTCCTTTGTTCTTCGGGAAATATCACCCGTACGCGGCCCGGTGAGGGCTGGAAAAGTCCTAGAAGGCGATGGCCATTGCCTGGATAGAGACGGCAGAGGCGGGTGCGCTGAGGAGGAGCTGGCACCCTCCCGCAGAACTCTGAGGCGTTGTCATTCCAAGGATGCGGAGTGCCCCGCCCCCTGACCTCCATAGCCGCATGGGTACAACCGATCTCTCCCACGCCGGCCCGGTCGGGTCCTTGGACCTCTGAGGGTTCCCCGCCTCCCCATTCAGAGCCATCCCCGCCTTCCAGAGGACGCAGTGCTACTGCAGGATTTGTTTATTTCACACTCACACCTGAGCCGCCGCCTGGTCTAGTGTCCTCCCTCCACCCCCTCCTCCTCACATTCCAGTGCCGCGGAGTTAGCGTAGTGTCGGCAGTGGAGTGGGCTTGGGGGAGAATAATCCCATTACGGAGATCCACCCAGAGGACTCAGGACGTCCTGGGATGGTCCCGCCCGAGGCTATCTCACAGGCTCTTATCTTCCAGAGGCACAAGACGCGACAGAGTCTCGAAGGAGCGGGCCAGCACTTGGCGCACGCCTGGGCAAGTGGATCCAGCACCTCAGTGGCCACACGTTTGCTGGAGAGGCGGCTACCCCATCACGCCACAGGCGTGGGCAGCCAGGGATGCGGCTCCCGCGTTAGTTTGAGCGTGTAGCTGCGCAGGCGCGAACACTGCGCGCGGAAGGCGTGCAGCACAGAGGGTCGTACCACGCAGAAGCAGTGTACTTCGCGCAGGCCCGCGCAGCGCGCCGCCAGCAGCTCCAGCGCGGCGTCCAGCTCCGCTGAGGCAGCGGCGCGCACCTCGAGCGCGCGCAAAGTTGCTCCGTAGTGGCGCGCTGCAAAGCACACCGGGCCTACCGTATCCCCAGAGAGGCTGAGGCGTAGCGTAGCCACCGGCACGGCAGGCTGCAGGACGCGCCTCACGCTCTCGGCAGGCAGCTCTGGCTCCAGCTCCAGCTCCACGGCCAGTCCTGGGTGGCGGCGGCGCACCGCGGCCCAGGCTTCCTCGGGCAGGGGCGGCGCGCGTGCGTCCTCAGGGCACGCGCACCGTAGGGCCAGGAGAGCGAAAGGCGCGCGGCCCGGCGCCGCCAGCACCTGGAGGACAGCGCCCGACAGGCTGGCTAGGTGCAGGCCGAGGGCACGCAGGCGCGGGCAGGCTTCTAGTAGCTCGAGCACAGAGTCGGGTCTCACGCTGCCCACCAGCGTGCAGTTGTCCAGGAAAAGGCTGCGGAGCTCGGGGCAGCTGCGTGCCGCTTGCAGCACCAGCGCGTCGTCCAGTGTAAAAGGCAAGCGCCGAAGGTCGAGGTGGTGCAGCGCGCTGGCCGCCCAGCAGATGGCGTGCACAGCGTCCAGGATGTCGCGGCCTGCGTCGAAGAGCGGCTTTTCTCCGCGGCATTCCAGGCGCAGGCTTCGAAGCCCCGGAGTGCGGCCCGCCAGTGCGGTCAGCAGCTCAGTGGCCGCCCGGCGGCTCGGTTCCCTCGACGGCTCAAACTCCAGCTGTAGGTTGTGAATGTGGTCCAGGCAGGCAGACAGATATGGTAGCAGCGTGCCTTCTCGCTCACAGTCGAAACTTGTGGTTAGAACCGTGGAGAAAAGGCATTTGCCGCGAGAAGCTTCTGCCCATCTCTTAGGCTGGAGTGCAGCTACCATCCCCACTTCCTGACACCCCACACATATACCTCCCAGTCCTGATCATGCGAGGTTTCCTCCAAAATAGCCGCTGATACTATGAGGGAACTCCCACCCTATCCCTTTGGAAGACATAAGATTCGTCTGCCATGAGTTGAAGCCCTGCCAGGGAAAACCAAAGATATTTTAGGAACTGAGCTTTCTCAGAGGTTTCTAAGGAAGCGGGGCGTGGCCTCTGGACTGTCAAGTTCCCATTCTGCCTCTGCTACCACTTCGCTGAGTGACCTGTAGGAAGTAATTAAATTTCTCTGCCTCAATTTCCTATCTGTGCAATGGAGATAATTCTACCTATTTACCACGTAAGGTTTTCGTGGGGATTAAATTAATATATGTAAGGTACTTAGAACACCGGTTGGTACATAGTAGGCGATCAATAAATGTTAGTAATGATTATTCTTTTAAATATGGATATCCCCAACCCGCGACTCCATGGAGAAAGGGAGAAGGCGGGAGGGCGTCAGGAGAGGGAGGAGCCTGCTCACCTGATGGTCGTATCACGCCACACGACGCTGCAGGTAGCAGCAGCAGCCCACGCTCTGCAGACCCTGGCGGCGGCGGCACGGTCCCGCAGGGGCAGGTGGCGAAAGATGAGCGCCAGCACCTCCTCTGGCAGTTGCTCTCCAGGTTCGGCCATGGCTCTGCGCGGGATGGGAGCTCTGCCGCTTCCAGAAGCTCTCGCCTGGAGAGAGAGGGGCGTTTTTGGGCCCTAGAAAGCCAAAACGTTGAGGGGACCACCGGAGCGTATGTGTGGTACGGCTTGTGGCCCAGAAGTTGCTACACAATTTGCAGAGCCCAGTGCAAAACGAAAATCTGGGACTCTTTGCTCAAAATATTATTTAATCGTTTCGAGACCGTGACAGCAAAACGTTCAACCAAATTATTAAACCAAGCATGAGGCCCTGTTCCACTTACCGCAGAGGTCTCAGACCCATGATTGGCCCTGGATGCTGAAAGATTTCTGATTCTCCTTTACACTACGTTCTCACTTGTTGAACAAATCTGCATTTTATGCTATACTAGAAGGAATGCAACCATGACCTGTGTGCGAGGTTGATAAAGCCGAATATCCAGATTTGGAAAATGCTATCGGATCTTTCTCTTAGCCACTGAAATTTTCTCTGGGAAGGGTGGAGGGCCAGGTGCACCTGCCCTGACTCGGGACAACCCTGTCCTCCCCCGCCCCCCTCCCCAGCTCAGAGAGCCTCCTGCCTCCCTAAACACACACTTAGAGCCACTGGGACCACCCAGACTAGTCTTCCAGACATCTTCCAGAACTGCTTTCTTCCCAACTTCTGCTCTGAGGTCCAGGTTAGGACTGGACCCAAGCGTCGCCTCAAGGGCCATTGAAATGAGGGCTTCTCAGACGGCGGGGGGGGGGGCGGTGCATCAGAATCACCCGGACACTTGTTCACAATACAGATTCTACCTCCCCACCTACTAAATCAGGCTCTCCAGAAAAAGTAGGGCCCAGGAATCTGAATTTCAAGTGCCAGTTGACTTCAGAGGTCCCCAGTTGAGAGACCGCATCCCAGCCAAGCCAGTCACTAGAGAGTGACGATAGGGTTAATAGGGCGGGGGCACCGGAGAAGACTTTTAATTGGCCGGGACCACCAGCCAATCAGGAAGCGGGGGTGCGGGTGGGGCGCCGCCAAATCTGCTCTGAGGGGGAGGCTCCTTCCTTTCCTGCACTTCACTGGGAAGACGTCCCGGGTGCTTCCAAAGAAAGGTCGGTTGGGCGGAGAAAAGCTTCGGGTTCTGGGGCCTGACGGGTCCTGAGTTGTAGTTTCGATCCTGACTCCGGAGCAGTCCAAGGTCAGGTTGGGCAGTTTCGGTTCAGCTGGAATTCTTCAGACCCATTCCGGAGCGCAGCCTTTATTGGAAAGTGTGCGTCCTCTTCGAAGTTGCCGATTTTATTTTAGGGTGCTTGAAGGTTTTCCTACACAACGTTTCACACCACTTGCCAGTTTTCTATTTCCCCATTATTTTCCAAGCTAACGGTCTCTGCTACAATTTGCGCCTCAAGTATCCTGGGACTTCAGATACCCGCGGCCAGGCTTGAACTTGGACCCACCCGCACCCCCTCCGAGTGTGAAGGATAAGGAGAGGTCGGAGATCATCGAGCTCAAACCCTCCCCACCCAGACGTCACTAGAAAATTCTGGTGTCCAAGGGGTGCCCCTTTGTTGATCTGTCCGCACCCTGCTTGAGAAAGCGGGGCAGCTCTCAACTTGGGGTCCCCCGGGCTCGTAAGAGCCGAAAGCGCCCGAAGTCTTTTGGCGTGGGCAGTTCTTCTTGCCGTCTAACCTCGGGCGCCAATGTCTTACCTGCTAAACGGACCAGGTGAGCTTTGCCCAGAGGCTGGGGACTGGCGGCGGAGGACAGTGGGCGGGAAGACACTGCTGGGAGCATTGGGGGCGGGACGCCGGTGCTGACGGGGCTGCTCGGCCTGGGGCACCGCCCCTGCGCTTCGCGCACACCCGGAAGCGTCCTAGTCCAGTGGAGCCGGTCCGGCGTGGGAATCGGGGCTGGGCCAAGGCCGCCAGGTTAGTGCAGAGGGTGGGTGGGCTTCCCGGTGCCGGCAGGAGCAGGGGGGGATCCTGGCTCAGGAGCGTGGGCGCGGCGCGGTTGTCACCCGCGGCTGCCCGGGCCAGTTGGTGGCGGCGGCCTGCTGGGCTGTTTGCGTGAGAGGCGACAGAGAACGTTGTCACTCGCAGGTTCCTTGTCCCAGCTGAGGTCTTTCGAGGGGGTGTCAGGTTCCTGCTTGTGGGAGGACGGCGCGGGGCAGGTTCTGAAAGTGTCTGTGAGCAAAGACCTGTTCCCGCCCCAGCCAGGTGAACATGCGGGTGGGCACAACTGGAGTCTGGGGGAGCTTCCCTCGAGAGCTCGGGAGCGGGCCAGCTGAGTAGGGAGCGCTCCAGGATGGATGCAGTTCCTGAGGGGCCATGGCCCCGGGCCATTGGCGGCCACCCGGCCGGAGGCAGGGCTGCCCAGGACTGTTAGAATATATTAATGGGGCGCTGCGACTGGCTGGCCCCTGGTGGTAGAGGCCTATTTTCTTGAGTCGGTATCCGCTAGTCGCTCACAGTCTCAGCTCAGCCAAGAGTCCCCAGGACCCAGCCCAGTTCCACCCTCAGCTCACGGTGGGTGAGGCGCGGGGCTTCCCGAGGAGGGGCTTCTGTAGAAGGACACGTAGGAAGGAGTTCCCCAGCGGACCACGCGAGCCAAGGGTCGTGGTCCCTGTTATCTGACCCCCTCGACCTCCAGCCCGGCAGACCTGTTTGACTTCTCCCATTTGTCCACTAGTGAGTGTGATGGAGCATCCCCTCTTCCTCCAGGTTTCCAGTGCCCGCCCTGACAGTCCTGATAGGCAGACTCTGGCCCCATCTGGCCCTCACTTCCACCCCTGGGGCCGATCACATTCATGGGGTCAGCACCCTCAAGTCAGGGAGGAAATGTTTCAGGACAGGTTCCCACACTCTCCTATCCTCTGGGCTACTCCCCTTGGGCTCCTAACTTGTCTCACCTATCTTGTACCGCTCTTGGTCCCACTTATCACCTATAGAGTCTTACCCCGTTCCTGTTTTCTTTTTTGCTTCAGTTTTATGTTGCCTTTTAATACAAAGGACGTATGTCTATTTTACATAAAGTAGAATGTTGCTAAATACAATGAAAAAAATCTCCCCTCCCCCCACTCTCTTCCCCAACCCTCTGCAGGGGTAAACAATGCTAGCTAGCTTCCTATTGATTTCCAGACTACTGCTTTGGGTAAATACACAAATATTAATATGTTTTCTACCAAAAGGTTATGGGGCGAGCGCTCAAAAGGCATGTCTCCTGTGCTCAGAGGGTGGAACGGACCACCACCAGATATCATTTCTCTTGCCAGATCTGGGTGATGCTGGGAGGGTGGGCCCTGCCCAGTTACTGTCCCAGCTTTGGCTCTCTGGTTAGGGTGTGGCGGCAGATCTGAAATGCAGCCTCTGCTTTGAGCTCGGGATTCCTGCTCCTTCGCCAGCAAGGTCCAAGGCTGTGGTCCTGGTTCCCTCTGGCAGCAATCCCCCCCTTCCCTGTCCCTCATGTAAATGGATGCCAGCTGGAGCCACCCCATCTGTTCTGCCCAAAACAGTGACATCCAGGGTGCTCACGGTTAGGGCTCAGCACCCCCTCCTAGCCCACTGTATATAAATGCTGGAGATCAGAGATTAAGAAGTGTGACTGGTGGGGCAGTATGTGGGGCCTTGAGCCAATGTTTCTAGGACAAGGATGGGATGTTGCCTCAGGTGAGGTGGGGAGAAAGAGGCAGGGCGGTTCTCCACCTGCAGCCTCATGGTGCAGTAACTGGAAGGCAATTAAACTGAGAAGGGTCAATGAAGTGGTTTCTTGGCTGGGAATTTTGCCCCCCACCCCTGGTCTAGGGCTAGGATTTTGTCAGAAGATAGATGGTGGAGACACGAGTACCAAGGGGCCCTGGCTCTGTCTGGAAAGAGAGGAAATCTGTAATAGAACAATTTGAGTTGCATAAGACAAGAGCCCAGCTCCAAGGACTTCAGAACAAAAAGGAATGATTTAACTCACATAACTGAAAAGTCCAGGGTGCAGCTAGGGTCAGGGGCATAGTAGGGTTAGGCATGCACATCTTCATCTCTTGGCTCCGTATTCTTCTGTGTCAATTTTATTCTCAGCCAGGCTCTTTCCAGGCAGTGGCAGAGGAGTCCTATCCTTTCTTCCATCTCAGTCCCATGGGAAGGGAAACTAGTGTCTCTTATGGATCCAGCCACGGTTTCAGGCTGATTCTGATTGGTCCAACCTAAATCTTATGCCCAACTCTGAACTAATAACTTTAGAAAGGGGAGTGGAATATGCAGATTTGGCCAGGCCTATTTCACTTGTGCACACCTGAAATTAGGGAGTGGAGTTAATGCTCCCAACAGGCACGTGGATTGAGAAGACGGAAGAGGGAAGGCCCCAAAGGCCAGCCAGGATTGGGAGAGGGAATCTGGGCAGGTGCAAACTACAGGTGTCCTTTGAAATGAAGCCAGGAGGTATATAGTAGGAATTCAAGTGAGAAAACCTAATGGGGGCTTTTGTCCCAAAGTGATCATGGGGGCTCAAGTTTAAGCTGAAGGCATACTAGGATATGGGTTCTGTTGGCTGTGGGGCATGGGTCCAGGATAAGGATGTCTCCTGTCAGCTTTGAAAGAGATGTATCCTGGCCTGAGGAGGGGGCAGAACTTCTCTGCCACCACTGCAGGATAGAATCTCCCTTTTTCTGCCACTGTGACCCTGGACTTTCTCTGAGAAGATAGTGGAGGGACAGTCCTCACTGAAAGTGTGGGCTTAGCTGGGTTGGGCTGTGCAGATTCAGAAGCACAAGGGGCTGCCTGTAAGATGATGAACTTCCCCTTACAAGTGTGCCAGTTGGGTGGGGACAGCTGAGCCACACAGGACCGGACAGTTTTCTCCAGGGCTGGGTTGGGGGTGATCTGGATGCCTGACTATCTGCGTCTCCAGGAGGCAAGATGGCGACTGGGCCAAATGGGCTCGACGAGTGGGTGGGCAGCGCATACCTGTTTGTGGAGTCCTCGCTGGACAAGGTGGTCCTATCTGATGCCTACGCTCACGCCCAGCAGAAGGTGCCAGTGTACAGGGCTCTGCGGACGGCATTGACAGGTGTGTGGGTGGGCGGGTACTTGGAGAAGAAGGGGCGGGCTTTGACATTTTGTGGGTGGGACCAGGGGGCTGAGGCCCACCTCCTCAACTCTGTGGGCGGGTGCTTAACCACAGCTTTACGAGAAAGATTTGACGGGGAGAGGGGGAGGAGAGGAGAGGGATGGCTGGTTTCATAGACTCTGTCTTCTCTGTTTACACATGTGTGCCCTTGGGTGTAGACGTGTGTCCCCGTGTCTGTGTATGATCTACCTATATGTGCACTAACGCCCCCACACTCTCCAGACCAGCCAGCTCACTGCTTTCTACTAATCGCGCTTCTCTCTCTTTTCCTCTCTCACTGCAGCACTCCTTGCCCAAGACCCCTCCCCAGTACCTACCTTTCGGGGGCCTCCCTTCCCCATCTCAGGGCAGAGGCCACAGGAAGCTGAAACCGGTTGGGGGATCCACCTCCTTCCTGGCCAGCGGGAGCCACAGTTGGTAGAGGCCGAAGACCTGAGACCTCTCGCTCCTCCGCTGCCCCGCGGGTCGCCTACCCAGACGGCTTGGCTGCTCTGGGCAGCAAAGCCTCTCGCCACGTCCCTTTTGCCTACCCTCATTTGGGGCTTCAAGGATGGGGCTGGGGTGGCACCCACTCCGTCTTAGGGTGCTCCCTGTGATAGGTTCTAGCCTTCATTTTGGGTTGTTGCTGTGTGCATCCCAATTTTGTTTCCCAGCTGGGAGCTAGGGTCAGGGAGGGAGTCTGCGTGGGCTTCACCCCACTATGGCCGCTTGGAGAACGCATGGGGACCCCCTGTCGCCTGACTGTCCGCCTCCGCAGAGAGTGGCGGGAGCCCGGACGTGCTGCAGATCCTCAAGATCCACCGCAGCGAGCCGCAGCTGATCGTGCAGGTGCGTTTCTGCGGGCGCCAGCCCTGCAGCCGCTTCCTCCGCGCTTACCGCGAGGGGTCGCTGCGCGCCGCGCTGCAAGGGTGCTTGGCGGCGGCTCTCGCCCTGCCCTCGGTGCCGCTGCAACTGGAGCTGCGCGCCAGCGCGGAGCGGCTGGATACCTTGCTGACGGATGAGGAGCGCTGTTTGAGTTGCATCTTCGCGCAGAAGGTGTGGCTGGGCTGGGGCCAGGTTGGGGTGGGGCGGGGATCCGTGGCTAAGACCCCCACCGACGCCGCACTCCCCTCCCTAGCCTGACCGGCTCCGGGACGAGGAACTCTCTGAGTTGGAGGACGCGCTCCGGAATCTGACATGCGCTTCGGGGAGCCAGGGTGGCGACATGGAGGTTGTTTCAGCGCCCTCGCAGTCCCTGGCCACCTCTCTCTCAGAGGAGAAGCCGCCGCCACCACCGCCAGCTGGCCAGACTTTTTTGTTCCAGGGTCAGCCCATAGGTGAGGCGCGCGCAGAGAGTCGAGGCAGGGTCCTCGGGAAGATGGAGTTTGGGGAGGACCAGAGTCTGGGCTGGTAGTCGCCGGGCGGGAATAGTGGGGTACGGGTCTTGGTCCCGCTGGGCTCACTCTGCTTCTCACTCTCCCCGCAGTGAACCGGCCGCTGAGCTTGCAGGACCAGCAGACGTTTGCCCGCTCAGTGGGTCTCAAATGGCGCAAAGTGGGGCGCTCCCTGCAGCGAGGCTGTCGTGCGCTGCGGGACCCGGCACTTGACTCATTGGCCTATGAGTATGAACGTGAAGGGCTGTACGAGCAGGCCTTCCAGCTGCTGCGGCGCTTCGTGCAGGCCGAGGGCCGTCGCGCCACGCTGCAGCGCCTGGTAGAGGCCCTTGAGGAGAATGAGCTCACCAGCCTGGCAGAGGACTTGCTGGGCCTCACGAATCCCGATGGCAGCCTGGCCTAACCTGGGTACCAGAAAAAGGGGTGATCAGCCACTTGCCCAGCAGCGTTTGGAGCACCCGGATGACCTAGGGTCCCTTCTGCTGCTATTGCTGAGCTCCTGTCCATCCACGGGACTCTGAGACCACACTTACAACCCCACTTGGCCCAGCTGTTGGAGCTTCTGGGCAGTGTTGACTGCCTTCTCCAGGAGTTGGGAAAGCACCCACCATTCCTGTTGGGGTGCCATTGGGAATTTGGCCCCAGATACTGTGATATCGACAGAGTGCAGGGGTGACCTGCTCCAGCGGTTTGCCCACCCCAAATGAGGGGCTTCTGGCCAGCCCTTACCTCTTCACTCATTGAACAGCTAACTACTCATTAAGCCCTTGCTGTGTCCTAGCCATCATCCTGGGTGCTGCAAATACTATGGTGAACAAGATACACGAAACCTCCCTGCCCCCAGTTCATACTCAGTGTTGGACTGCAAATTTTAAGCAACAGTAATAAAATATTACCTGTTTTCTTTTAGGTGAAAAATACAAAAAGTTGTGGGAGCACTGAGCAGGTGCCTAACCCAGATTAGGGGGTTAGGCTTCCAGGAAGAGATAAGAGTGTGAATAAGGGAGAGGGTGGGCAGTTGAGGGAAGGGCAACATTCTAGGCATAGCCAGCCTTGGGTGAGGTGTTGAGGAATGTTAGAAGAACAGAAGATGTTAGAAGAACAGAAAGTTTGGAGTGGCTGGGTCTGGGGGTGGTGGGTGGGTTTGCAAAGAACAGTTGGTGAGTGTGCGAGGCAGATAGCTCAGGGTCTGGTAAGCCATTTTACAGATTTTGGATTTTATACTGAGGCCAGTGAGAAGTATTTAGAGGATTTGGGGAGTTAAGGTTGGGAGGCTGGTGAGGAGGGAGAAGAAGAGGGAGAGGTGGGGGGAGGGAGGGTAGGGGTGGAGGCCCAGGCTAGGGCAGTGGCAGCAGAGATGGAGGGAAGGGATGAAAGGTAACAGGCCTAGAGACACTGGATGAGGAGTGAGAGTGCAGGAGGATCTCAGAGTTTTTGCCTTTTTCAGTAGGATGGAGGGTGGAGCTGCCTGCTGAGATGGGGGCCCTCAATGCCCAGAACAACTCTCTGCCCACCGGGGTCCCAGATCAAACCCTTTACTCACTGGCTTACTTCAGGAATCCCTCAAGCTGAACCATCCCTGCCAGTCCAATCTGGCCTGCAGTGACCCAGGCTTGGTTATTTCTGCCTGTAGGAGGCTATGCTGGTTTGGGGCCCTAGGGACCAGGGGGCCCAGAGGTATCTCTGGGGAGACAGACTGATGTGCTCCCCTGTGAAATTAAAGCAGAGAGCGTTGGCCCCTGTCCTGTATCCTAGTGGATAGATGGTGAGAGGGGCAAGGGAGGACAGAGCTAAGAGTCCCAGACTGAATTCCAGAAGACCTAGGGCAATGCTCTGAATTTCTGCCTGTATGCTGCTGGACAAGTCACTTAACTCCCTGAGGGGCAGTGTCCCCATCTGCATGAGCAATGAGAGCTGCTACCAGAGTTGTGAGAATTCAATGAGCTGTCTTGCTTGCTGGGGTGGGAGGAGGGGTGGTGTGGCAGAACCAGGAGTAAGGAGGCAGGCATGTGTCTAGGGCCATTTATGATTATAGGTCCTGCCTGGTTGAACCTGGGCTGCTGGTGAGCTGAGGAGAGGCACTGCCAAGGATAGCCTGGGGTCGTGGCCAAGTAGATGCCTAAAACGCTCAGCCTCGGGGATTTGGGACCCGTCAGCCCTGGGCTCTTGGCCTCCTCACTCCGGAGAAGTAGGGGAGTGGAGATTAACCAGAGAGGCTAATGTTTCTTCCTACCCCCACCAAATTTGGGGAGTTTGAGCCCACACCGAGACCAGAACCCACCTCCTCAGGCCTTCCCAGTGAGAGCTGCCCGTAAGGATACCCTCTCAGAGATTAGTCTCCACTTGGAGACAGCGCTTCCCGCGGCGCCAGGGCGGAGCTGAGCTCCAGATGTCCAGGCGCGCACAGCTGGAGGGTCACGTGGCAGCGGCCCCGGGCCCCCCCCTTCCTGCCAACGCTGCATTTGGCCCCGGCCCCGTCCATGGCTGCCCTTGGGACCCTGCGCTGAGCCCCGGAGGCCCTGGCGTCCGGCGTCCGGGGCTGCGCCGCTCCCAAGGGACAAGCGTGAGTGTCGGGATCCCAAGGACGGACGTGGTGGGTAGGGAGGGGTAGAAGGGATTCGGCTTCAGCGCGGGAAGGGCGGGCGGGGAACCGGGCCGAGCTCCGCGTCTCCCGGCCATAGGGAACCATCCCGGGCCGGCGCTGAGGGGGTGGGGATTGGCTACTAAGAGAAACTTCCAGCCTCTTCAGGGTACCCAACTCAGTGTGTGGGGGTGTGCCACGGCCCAGAGCAGGAGAACGTCGGAGGGGGATGAATGGCCGGTAGCGAAGATCTTCGGCGTTTGGCCTCCGCCCCCCTCCCCTCGGGGAGACCAAGGCCGGGAGTCCCTCCCGGCCAATGGCTTCCGCGTCGCGTGCCCCTGACTGAGTCTTTCTGTAGGGGGCGCGGGCGCCAGCCACGCTGACATGAGGCGGAGGCTGCGCCTCCGCGGGGACGCGTCGCTCACGCTACTCCTCGGCGCCGCCTTCGGCCTACTTCTCTACTCACAGCGCGAGGGCGCGGCCACGACGACAAGCGCCCCCCGAACGCAAAGGAAGGCAGAGCCAGGGCCCACCCCGGGACTCCGCGTCTTCCAGGCACTGGACGCAGACGCAGCCCCAGCCCCTCTGGCCTACGAAGGGGACACACCAGAGCCGCCCACACCCACGGGACCCTTTGACTTTGGCCGCTACCTGCGCGCCAAGGACCAGCGGCGCTTCCCCCTGCTCATTAATCAGCCGCACAAGTGCCGAGGAGATGGCGCACCTGAAGGTGGACCCGACTTGCTCATCGCTGTCAAGTCAGTGGCGGCGGACTTCGAGCGGCGCCAAGCTGTGCGCCAGACGTGGGGTGCTGAGGGTCGCGTGCAGGGGGCGCTCGTGCGTCGCGTGTTCTTGCTGGGCGTGCCCCGGGGCGCGGGCACAGACGGGGCAGACACGGGGGGGGAGGGCACGCGAACCCACTGGCCTGCCCTGCTGCGTGCTGAGAGCCGCGCGTACGCGGACATCCTGCTCTGGGCTTTCGACGACACTTTCTTCAACCTAACGCTCAAGGAGATCCACTTTCTGGCCTGGGCCTCGGCCTACTGCCCCGACGTGCGCTTCGTTTTTAAGGGCGATGCAGACGTGTTCGTGCACGTGGGAAACCTGCTGGAGTTCCTGGCGCCGCGGGACCCAGCTCAGGACCTGCTTGCGGGTGATGTGATCGTGCAGGCACGGCCAATCCGCGCGCGGGCCAGTAAATACTACATCCCTGAGGCGGTGTATGGCCTGCCCGCCTACCCAGCCTATGCGGGTGGTGGCGGCTTTGTGCTTTCTGGGGTCACCCTCCGTCGCCTGGCCGGCGCCTGCGCGCAAGTTGAGCTTTTCCCCATTGACGACGTCTTTCTGGGCATGTGTCTACAGCGCCTTCGGCTCACACCCGAACCCCACCCTGCTTTCCGCACCTTCGGCATCCCCCGTCCTTCAGCAGCACCGCACCTGCGCACCTTTGACCCCTGCTTTTACCGGGAGCTGGTTGTAGTGCACGGGCTCTCGGCTGCCGACATCTGGCTTATGTGGCGCCTACTGAATGGGCCCCAAGGGCCAGCTTGCGCCCGTCCGTGGCCTGTCGCTGCTGGCTCTTTCCAGTGGGGCCCCTAGCCACCTTCATGGCCCCAAGCTCCCCTCACTCAGACCCAGAATGATTGCTCCCAGAGGTGGAGTATTTCAAAACCTAGCCCATATCACCGGAAGTCTGTCTCCACAGGTCCCCAGGGAATTAAGATTGAGCTTGGCTCCTGCTGGCCTACCTTACTGGAGCTGATCTAGAACCAACTGAATGGTAGCCCTTTGAGACAGCCAGGGCTGAGGCCTTAGAGCACCAGGCTCTGCCAAACAGGTGGACATGTTTGACCCTTCTAGTACCAAGTAGGTTTTGTGGGGTTGGGGATGGGAGGTCGCACAGGCTCATGGAATCTGACCACACTCCTTGATTTGAAAGTCCCAGAGTGATGCAAATGCCGGTCTTTCTCAAGGCTGGAGGAGGTGGGGGCCTGGCCTCAGTCCTCATGGAACTGGCAGGCATTCTGCTACAACTCAACCTGAAGGTAGGCATTTTGCTTCCCATCTGCCCCTTCTAACTGGATTTTCAGCCCTGTACTCATCTTTAGATCTTCTTCTGAGGTCTCCTTTCCTGAAGCCAACCCCCCTCCTGGGCCCTGGTCTGGCTGGAACACCAGGGATGGAGGCACAAGGGGACAACCGGGTGCATGGTCCTATCTAAAGTCTTTCCCCACCACATAAGAATTTACACACACACAACGCCAGTTCCCTACTAGAGGCTGTGCTGCCCCACTAAGAAAAGCCAAGGAACCTAAGATGACTCCACCATAAAATTTCCCATATTCTTCACCCACTTTCTCAAAAATCAACACCTCCATGCTTATTTTAGTACAAACATCCCAGCAACAGCACATGTTGAGTCGCTGCTGAGGGCATAGGTCTTTATTGGAGGGGTATGGGCAGGGCATGAGGAAGGTTCCCCTATTCTAGGAAGATGGGGATAGTCCTGGCTGCCCCTATAGTGGGATATGTGTGTGGGGGGGTCTCTGGCCAGGCCACAGTCCAAATGGGAAGACACCAGTCAGTCACAAAATTATGGGAGCGCCACATAAGCCTGGCTTTAAGCCCAGGAACCACCTAGGAGCCTGGGGCAGGTCCCCTGCACATTCATTGTTAAACTCTACAGGATGAGGCTGTACATGAGTTAATTACAAAAGAGTCATATTTACAAAAATCTGTACACACATTTGAAAAACTCACAAAATTGTCATCT
This sequence comes from Ursus americanus, assembly GCF_024610735.1. NCBI lineage: Eukaryota > Metazoa > Chordata > Mammalia > Carnivora > Ursidae > Ursus > Ursus americanus. The sequence continues at coordinate 22,219,810 of NC_142147.1, read as the reverse complement.
ATGTATCACAAGTTGCTAGACCAAAATATTAAAAATGGGATAAAATTATACATTTCTCTTCTCAATTCATTTCAAAAGGATTATTTTTAAAGCACATATGCTACTTTCCTTAGCAAGACCCATGAAAAGACTGAGCAGCCCAGCCTTCCTTGAGCCCCCAGAGGCCTTGAGCCATGAATGGGCCTGGCCAGGGGACATTGCCCAGGGTTGGGGCAAGAGAGCCAGCCCACAGTGCAGAACAGAATGCTGAAACAATAAAAGGAGGAAGATGTCTTTGGCTAAAACTTTGGCATTAAATAAAAGAGGCAAACAGGATGGAAACATGCAGCCTGCCAGCCAGGTTGGGGCAGAGCGGGGGCACAGGTGACCTTGAAGGCTGGCTCCAAGAGGGGTAGGAATCAGGCCTGGGCACATACCGGGTGGTAAAAAGCTGTGTTTCAATGAGTTGGGTGTGCCTACTGGGCCTGGTAGGGAGCGCGTGCAAGGAAGGAACAGGGAAGGGCAGGTGGGCCACCTTGGCCACAGCCAGCTCATCAAGTACTAAAGTGGATGTAGTGCAAAAGTCGCAACCAAGTACTATGGACATGCCACCCGCTTGCCTTAAGGGTCACGTGGCAATGATGGGCCAAAGGCAGGACCTCGTCTTCGTCCCGGGTGCCTGTGTCCTCAGCCACAGAAGGAGTCCCAACTTTTCCCAATGTGTGTGGAACAGGAGAGACAGAACTCTGCCTCTGTATGTGTTAGTCGAGGTCGCCTGGGTCCCGATATCAAGGCTCAGAGTTTGTGCTTCTCTTTGCAGTCTGTATCCTCTGTTGGCACCAGGAGACTGAGGACGGACAGAGGAATATTTGGGCCTCTCACCCCATGGCAGAGCACCCAGTCTGAGCCCCACCTCAGAACATCACAACAGCCTTTCAACACTGGCAAGGTGTCCAAGAAAACCCACAGGGTGGCACATGGAGGCCCGCTGAACAGGATGCGATGTACAGCTCCACAGGGCAGAGGGGCAAGGGTGGTGATGTCCTTAGGGGAGCTCTGCTGTTCTCAGGTGGGCACCAGGTCTGGGGGGGCCATATAGGGTCACCGAGGCAATATGGTTATTCTGCATGACCTGGTGTGAGAAGCGGACAATGAGTCAAAGGGGAGTAGAAGGGATGTAGGCATGGTAGGCAATCAGATCCACAGAAACGACCAGTACTAAGGCTCTGCTGCAGAGAAGGGATTTAGGGCCACTCCTGTGCACAAAGGATGGAGGCTGTGCGTGCAACACACCCGCACACAGGGCTGGGCTGATCCCTTAACATGCCCCAACTCATGCTAGCAGTCATCTCTGGCCCAGCAACTGCCTGCTCTTCATGGGATACATAAGCTTCACTATACCTATTTATCCAGTCCTTCTGGAACTGCTAGGGGCCTAGTGAAGGTATAGCATCCAAAAGGGAGAAGAGGGACAGCCCAATCTTCTCCCAAGCCAGTGGGGCCTCTACAGCCACTCACCCATAGCACATTCTTTCATATGGCATTCAAAGCCCCAACACTCCCATGCTGAGCCCCATTTGCTCCCTGGGGTTCCCTTTCCTACCATATTTACGTTCTTACGTATGTGAGATCCCCATCACCTCTCATCTTGTTGGATACAGACCACTGCTTAAGCCTCCATGACCTCGAATTTCACCAACATAGTTTCTGAACTCTTACTGTCCAATGCAGGCAGGTCAGATTCTTAGCAGACAGGGGTACTGAGAAGGATTAACTCACCTAGCAGGGCCGTCAGGCCCTCCCCAACCTTTCTCCATCACTTGCCTGTCCCTGCCATGGCCACCAGCCCCTCAACCCCCGGGGCTTACCTCAAAAATCATCCGCTGAAGACCAAAGCAGAATGTAGAGCCAAATGGGTTGGTGTTGTTTGGGGAGGAGGACCTGAGGCCAGAGAAGCCAGAATTAGAGGTGTAGACAGAAGCCGAGTCCAGGCAGGGCATCCAGTCCCTTTTGGGATGGGGGCAATTGGCTAGTGGTCTCTCATAGATGGTCGTTTCCCACACAGGCCCTTGAGGTACCACAGATAGTGACAGGTATCATTCAAGCTCTGAATCCTACACAGCCCAATGGGGCATAGGAAGTTATTACACAGTTGGACTGGAGTGGCAGGTTAGGAGGGAGGAGCCTCAGGCAGCATGGCAACTAGGTAGGAAGCTGTAGACTACAGCATGTGACAACTTTAATGGGAAAAAAAGAGCCCAGGACAGCCAGTGAAAACTGCTTCCTTTTCTGAATAAATAGGAGTGAAAGGCTGCCCCACCTGGAGAGGGGAGCTATCCCTAAGGGGGAACCTCTCTGGTGCAGGTAAACATGCAGAATACCTGGCCCAGTGGCAATGTGCATGGTGGGGGCGGAAGTACATTTGCGGCAACAACAGAAACTTCTGTCATTTCTGTCATAGGCACTGCTAGGATTCCCTAAGTCTTCTGGGCTGTGAGGAGCAGGATGGGGTGGCTGGAGAGAGCAACCTCCCACTCACCTGTGCAGGACAACAGGCTTCTCCACAGGGTGGCCCAGAAGCTCCTGGATGTTGTCCCACTGCAAAAAGGATGGGGGCAGCAAGGGGTTAGCAGGGACCTAATCATGCCCATGACCAATGGCTGGCTCAGAAGACATGGGCCCCAGACTGCTGGCAGGCTCACACCCACCTCATTTTGGGGCTACATGAGGTGGGGAAATAGGAGCTCACCTTACTGTAGGTTGTGCATGTTTCTGTCTGACCATCTGCATTTTCTGAAAAGAGAACACAGCGTGGGTTGGTAGCTGGCCCAGCCCACCTGTGACCCCAGCCCCAGGCAGAATCCAGATCTGGCCACCCTGTGCATTGGAGTTGGGAGTACAGAGGAAGGACAGATGGGCTATTTTAGAGTTCCTGAATGGAAGAGGGTAGAGAACCAGCAGGGGACACCAGTCACAAGGCTGACCTGGGAGCACCTGGATAATGTGTAGGAAACTCTCCCCATCAGGGACCAGCAGTTCCATGATCATAGGAAAAGACCTTGAGAGCCTCCAGGAGACTGCAGGCCGAGAAAAATGCAGCCCCCAGAACACAGAGCCCAACCCAGAGGAGCTGAGGCTATGGGCAAAGCAGGTGAGCAAAGGCTCCTGCTACCATTTCTGTTTGGATCACTGTGTCTCCGCATCATGAGAGACTAACTTCAAAACCCTTTTCTTACTCTGATGATATTCACTACTCACTTTTTTTTTTTTAAAGATTTTATTTTATTTATTTATTCAACAAAGATAGAGATAGCCAGCGAGAGAGGGAACACAAGCAGGGGGAGTGGGAGAGGAAGCAGGCTCATAGCAGAAGAGCCTGATGTGGGGCTCGATCCCATAATGCCAGGATCATGCCCTGAGCCGAAGGCAGACGCTTAACCGCTGTGCCACCCAGGCGCCCCTCTACTCACCTTTCTTTATGGCTAGTGGGATCTTGAACTCACAGCGGTGATAACTAGAGAGAGAAGCCAGATGGATAAAGGCTGGGCCTCCTGAGAGGCCTGACCACCCACACATCTCAACCCTGCACCCCAGGAAACACAGAATGAACCCACCCCCGAAGCCCTGGCCCTGGGTCTGATGAACCTGTCATCTTGGATAAGATACCAAGTTCTCTGAACCTACTTCCCTATTTGTAAAATGGGTATAAATGGAGAGACGTAAGGTATTGACACTGTACCAGGAACAGAGCAAACACTCAGGAAATGTTCATTTCCCACAAAACTGTAAGAATTCAGGTACAAATGAGTGAACATTCAAAACCACAAGCTCTCTTTTCTTGGGAATTTTCAACCCAAAGCTCAGTTCTTGGGAGGGGCAGGTACAGGTATACTCACATGTTAAAATTATAATGCCCAGGGTAATTGGTGTGTAGGACAAACTTCTTCACTTTGTGTGTATTTGCGTCAAAGAGGATATCCTGGGATAGAAAACAAGGATGTCCAAGTAGGGAAAGTTACTGAAGCTGGGCAAGGGCCTTTCTAAGGGCATGTCCAACTCAAAGAAAGCCACTCCACAAGGGGGATACGTCTGGGCAATAGCTTTCTCCCAAACAACAGTCAAGGGGATAGCTGAGGCCAAGCAGCCTTAACTGGACATTTTCAGTGAAGGGGGCACCCAATCATCTGCAGGACCCCCATTTCAAACTTTGTAGCAGCAGGCCCCGCAGCCCCATGGGCTACAGTTCCCACTGCTTGGGAACTCAAACACATCATGGAGACCTTTCCTAACAAGCACCTGATTAAAAACTAACTGAGCACAGATTTTGTCTTAAAGGCTAACAAGAAGATTCAGGGACCACCTGAACTTCCAGCGGCTCAAGGTACCTAACTATTCTGAATGCCATGACTGGCCATTAGGCCCTCTCTGTGGGAGTCAGCAACCCCTGGAATCGAAAGATCCAGCCTCTCACTAGGACTCAGACCTGGATTTGATGCTGCCCACCGAACACTTCCTTCTATCCCCCACACCCTCCCCAGTTTCACATCCTGCCAGCTGTTTAGGCCTGTGACCCCAGGGTTACCTCTGACTCCACCTCTACATTAGCTACATAAGTCCTATTAGGGTTGGTCCATTTGTTCCAGCCTCCTTTTCCCTTATCATCACTGGCCCCCTGAACTTGAGATTCAGCTTACAAAATGCCATTCCCTCTTGCTACTGTCCTACCCTCAAGAGTTTATGATACTATTTGCTGCTCCCCCACTACTCCTGGCTCCAGTCTTGTTTTTTCTTCTTTTCAGAGAGAGAGGGAGGGAGCAGCAGGTAGAGCAGGCAGAGGGAGAAGCAGGCTCCCCGCTGAGCAAGGAGTCTGACGTGAGGCTCGATCCCAGGACCTTGGGATCATGATCTGAGCCAAAGGCAGACGCTTAACCGACTGAGCCACCCAGGTACCCCCATTCCCACTGTCTTTGACCCTTTATTAGTCTCCCCGTTCTGTGACTCCAGAAGAGGCGCCTATGTTCTACAAATGGGCAGATCCCAAACTATGTTAACCTGAATGATTCCCACAGCCTCCACCTGAGCAGCTTGTTGCCCTCAATATAGAAGCCAAGACATACCAGGGAACCTGGTGTTTCTAAGCAATCTCAGTGGCAGGGAAGGCCCACTTTAGGGTACCAATGCAAGATAGCACTGGGCAAAGCCAGCTGGGGCTAGTTTCTCTGCTACCAGGCATGGTTACAGCTCCATGTGGACACAAAGATGTGCCCAGGTACATGGCCCACCACCACAGAAATGAAACATTTCTCTACGGAATCACAACTTACCACTCCAAGAGTGAAGTAGTTAAAAAAGTAGTCATTGCACTTGGATGGAACTTGTTTATGAGGGGAAGGAGAATGAATTTTCATCTGTTGGGACAAAAATAACAATAAATTAAAAGCCCAACTCCTTAATACAGTTCTCAGATTAACTAGAAGTCTACAAACTGTGTTTTGTGTATTACGATTAAGCTGTTGAGTAAGCAAAAGTGTCACAGTTCCTGCTACTGGTGCTGAACAACACAGCTAGCTTTGGTTGACTACAGACTGGGCCCTGGTCTCCCAAGAAAAGGCAGGACAATCTAACCAACAGGATCAGGAAAGAGCTTTCAATTTAATTATCAGTTTTAATAGAACAGGTTCTATGGAAAAATAAACAATTTATATTTATTTGATATTAAGTTAATATTAATTAAAAAAGGACACCTGGCTGGCTCAGTCAGTAGAGCATGTGACCCTTGATCTCAGGGTTTTGAGTTCGAGTCCCGCCTTGGGGGTAGAGTTTACTTAAAAGGAGACTGCCTATTCGACTTTATAAACATATTTCCCTTACCTTGTCTTCTGACTTATAGAAGACCTTGTGTGGAGAGCCAAGCATGCTAAGAACATCTTGGCAGGAATCACCAAAATACACTGAACGTTCAAATACCCGCATCTTGGCATCTGCTAACAGGCCAGGTCCACAACCTGCAGAGAGTAAGGGAAAGGTGGTCAGGTTCCCACCCAGAGCCCGAGATCCTGCAGTCTAGGGCCAAGGGGGCCCTAGAGGGACCAATGGCTGCACACTGCATTATTAGCTCTGGCTGAGGGGCAAGACTGCATGCAAGCAGAAATACCAGGTCACAAGGGCTTGCGATGCACAAGAGATCACTATCTACTTGAAATAATCCCAGAGACGGGCGCCTGGGTGGCTCACTCAGTTAAGCATCCAACTCTTGATTTCGGCTCAAGTCATGATCTCAGGGTCGTGAGTATGAGCCCTGAGTCAGGCTCATGCTGGGCGTGGAGGCTGCTTAAGATTCTCTTTTTCCCTCTCCCTCTGCCCCTCTCCTCTGTCTCCCTCTCTAAAAAAAAAAGCCCTAAAAAAACACCTAAAAGAAAAGGGGAAAAAAAAAAGAAAAAAAAGGAAGAAAGAATCCCAGAGACTCATTCAATCCCACAAAAGTGATATGGAGCTCTGAAAACTTCATTCATTCACTCACCAAATATTTACTTATTGGCTACCATGGGCTAGACACTTTGTTAGATATTGAAGAAACATGCTGAGCAAAACAAGTGCAGTCTCTGCTCATTTGGAGTTTATGGTGTGAAGATCCCAATCCGACACCACACAACTGTGGTACAATACACAGCAGCATAGAATCTATGGAAGTATAGAATGAGATGCTATTATCTCTTGCCACTTCCAGGTCCTGACAAGATACAAGAATTTATGTTAAGGGGGGCTTCTCAATAGTAATCCCCAACCAGAGACTGGACCTCAAGATTACTCTACAGAAAAGCCAAGAGTGAAACATTCATTAACTCGCTCCCTAATTCTACAAACATTGATAGACCCACTAACACTCAAAAATGACAAACTAGAAAAGTGGGAGGATAAGAAAATCCGATTTGCCAGAAGTTTCTTCTTTGTGAAGAATCTTTAACCCCTGACTCTGTCTAATACGTTTTGGAAATGGTTCCAGTTAAACACACAGACATAGCAGTACCTGTGGAATAGCAACAGAAACACCAACTCTGTGGCTGTAAAGACAAAGTGTTTTACTCCCCTCCACACATACACATACACACACACACACACACACACACACACACACAGGCAAGAACCTGAGGAAGACTGCATTTCCTGGTACATGATAATCACCATCACCTCACTCTGCATAGAGCTTTATAGCTGACAAAGCTCTTTCATGTGTAACAATCCATTTGTTACATAGGGAAGACTTCAGGGATCCAAAATCTGAAATAAGCTAGTACAGAGTTCTTCAACTAACCTAAGAATGTTTAGTCACAGCACATATAACACCGAGTGGCAAATAAAGGTTGTGTTTAACTAGGTCGCAGGAAAAGCATAGGCCATGTTAACCTCTGTCTATAAATCTTGCTCCTTGGGCAAGCCTGGGTGACCTACAGAACCCACCAAAAGTCCTGTCAAGCCGAACTGTATGTCCAAAGTCTCCAGGTACCAGACACTTGAGAATGGCCAGATGGGACCAGAGGGAAGGCACTCTTCATGTGTGAGTCTTCTCTCTTGTCTCACCCTACCTGAAGCCTACCCAGGGAAAAATACTCAGTTTTAGGAGACTATTTTAGTTTCTGATTCCCTGGAGTGAAACTTCCTATAAATTATTGTGGGGACCAAGATAGTTGAATTGACTATCTTAAAAACATCCCAGCAGCTACACTCCATAAGGAAACATGTGAGAAATGGGTTGGATGAGACAAGCTACTTTTTTGCTTACCAAAGGAAACTCTCAATGAGAACTGGATTGGACAGGAATTTGATGAGTCCCTGCCTTCAAGTATTTTCCCCACCGACCCTGTGAGACGGCTGGGAGTGTGCTGTAGGGCAGCAGTGAGAATTGGAGGAGATCCCCCACCCCCAAGAGACTCCTGCTGTCACCTGGGATAACTGCACCATCCTTGACTAGCCTGCTGTTTTATTTTTTTAAAGATTTTATTTATTTATTTGACAGAGAGAGAGACAGCCAGCGAGAGAGGGAACACAAGCAGGGGGAGTGGGAGAGGAAGAAGCAGGCTCCCAGTGGAGGAGCCTGACACGGGGCTCGATCCCAGAATGCCGGGATCACGCCCTGAGCCGAAGGCAGATGCTTAGCGACTGAGCCACCCAGGCGCCCCTAGCCTGCTGTTTTAAGGAGTGATTCTCCCAAAAAAAGAGACACTAAATCACTTGACCTTCTACATCTCAATTCTCAATCTCCATTCTCTCAAACACTAGAGCTCAACTGCAACATTCTTTTAAGTAGAGTTTTCTGCCTTGGCCAGGAAACCGCATTTTAAGAAATCTCTAACCTGGAGGTTGTAAACTATCTAATTGTTCAGGGGAGTAAGCTCACAGTTTATACACCAGATTTTTCACAGTTAAGAACCAGTGCCCTAGAAACTGATGTTAACACCCCAATTTATGAACAAACACCGGCTTGACTATGAGCTCCATGAAGGCACAGCTTCTATGCTAGCTCCCAGCCCAAAGACATGGCCTGTACTACTAAGCATGACCCAAGGTCCACAGTAGCTGAGACTAGTCACATACAAGGAAATCACAAATGAGGCATGGGTCCTGGCGAGACCAACCACTGAATGCAGCAGCTTTTTGTTGTCAGCAAAACTCACAGCAGGGTCTGGCCAAACCACAATTCAACAAGTCCCTGCTGCCAGCCTACTGAGAACTGGGCATAAAGGGTGAAAAAGGGGATGGGACACCTGGGTGGCTCAGCTGTTTGAGCGTCTGACTCTTGGTTTCAGCACAGGTCGTGATCTCAGGGTCGTGGGAATGAGCCCCGCATCACGCTCCGTGCTCAGCGTGGAGTCTGTCTGAGACTCCCTCTGTCCCTCCCCACTGTGCACTCTCTCTAAAATGGGTAAATAAAACTTAAAAACAAAGTGGACAAGGGGAGAACAGACCAATATCACAGCTCATAAGATGCATCTCCAGTAAACAGCCTGGGAAGCACTGCAAACTACATAAGCACGTGGAAGGCTTATGCACACGCTAGGGGAAGCAGTGCTACTGTCATTTATTAAGATTTGCTAATGATAAACCTGTGTCTTGTCCCTTCACAAATTTAAATGAAAGCTTTAACCATAAATATCTATGTTGGCTTGTACCAACTAAGCATGTGGGATTTTAGACTGTCTCAACACCACCCCAAGGCCAGTAACTGACCTGCAGCAAGTAGCCGAAGTCGTAAACCTGAAGGTCCAGTTCCATCTCGAAGAACATCCACACTCTCAGCATACACATTGCCAAGGAAACAGCTCAGGGGCATCACGGGAGCCCTGGAGGCAGGCACAGAATGAGCAGAGGCTTTGCCCTCCGTCCCAGAGAGCCCATGGCCCATGAAGCTTGTGCTCCCCACACATACTTCGTATCCTGTAGGCTGTTTCCACTGTAGATGTACATTCGTTTCACAGTTGCCCCGTGGGGTATCTGGAGAGAAGCCAGGCCATGGGCAAAATTGGGCTGCAAACACAAGACAAAAGGTTTACTAAGAGCACACTGCAGGCCATGGGAGCCAGGCTCTGGCATTTCCCCAGCCCTCGTGGTCTTTAAGAACTGGCTAGGTCAAAGCACACAGTCAAACCTGGCTCCGGGTCAATCAACTCACCCCATCCATACAAGTTCATCTTTAATTTTACTTAGTTTTTCTTTCCTTCATCAAGAAGAAATTACAGGAATGCTTTCTTTAATAAAATGTAAGCTTTATAAACATCTATCATTTCACGACCCTAAGGATGTTGCTACCTTAGGATGAATGAAACAGTTTGCTAAAAGTAATAAATAACTGAAAATTCAGAATGGACTCTCCAATTCTAGGCCACTGAAAAAAAAAAACACAGTGATTTGGAGTTTTAAAGCAAGGGACAACTGAATTTCTCTCTGAAAAGTGAGCCTGACCTCACTCTGCAGTGGGAAGTGCCCTCTTCCTGGGAATGCCAGCTTGGGCTTTGTTCTTGCTATCAATCCCACCCACTGTATGTATCTTGGCCTCTGAAGACCTCAGAGATGAGGAAACCAAAGAAAGGCTACCTATCAGCTTTCCTAGTGGCACCGTCTGCTGGGTCTATATTACCTGGATACCGGGTGACAAATACCATAGGAAGGGAAGGGCTAACCTCGTACTTGGGAGCCTCGGTCCACGAGTCTAACTGAAAAGAGAAAGACAGTCCTCTGAAGTTGAGGTGGAAGAGCTGCTCGGCGGAGTTGTACACTGTGGGAATGGGGAGGAGAAAATGACATGGTTGAATGGCATCAGAAGATATGAACATAAACCAGCCTGGCAACACCTTCCTTGGGTCTGATTCCTGAACTGACCTAGTAGGCTGAAAACAAGGGGGAAGAGCTTTCCTTCACACCCAACTATCAACCCTCAAATTCTATAGGAACCTAGCTTCAGAGGCGCTGGAGCTGGGATGGTACCACTTGCTAGGTTTATCATTATGGGCTGCGACAGATGATGAGAGGAATCAGATGGACTTGGCTTACCTCCAGGATGGGTTGCACCGAAAGACTGGTCAATCTGTTCAATGGTGGGAGCTATGGCCTGAGAGTTAAAATGCACTCCACTGAAAAACAAAGATGCTTTTCAAATCACTGAAGATGGTGGTTGGAAGAGTTATTCTTAAAACACAGGCAGGTGAGTTTACAAGTATGCCAACACACTAGTTAAATTAAAGAACTTTTAAGTGAGGGATAATTAATGAAGTCAGAACAAGTCAAGTCTCCAGAGGCTGATGGACAGAACTGATCCGTAGGGCCAACCAAGACATGTGTGGTCATCAGGCAGTTTAGAAGGAAATAAATTCAGTCTCAGCCCCATGGCATTTGGACTTGGATAAAGAGTGGCCACAGGAATAGAAAGTGTGAATGTGTTTTCCTAGGATGCCTCCTAATAGTTTGGCTTGAAAAGGAACTTTCTTAAAAGGGGATGAACACTTTAAAAGAACAGTATAGCCAAGCAAAGGCAGCTTGTTTTCTTTCTTTCTTTAAGATTTTATTTATTTGAGGGGTGCCTGGGTGGCTCAGTCGTTAAGCGTCTGCCTTTGGCTCAGGGCGTGATCCCAGCGTTCTGGGATCGAGCCCCACATCAGGCTTCTCCAATGGGAGCCTGCTTCTTCCTCTCCCACTCCCCCTGCTTGTGTTCCCTCTCTCCCTGGCTGTCTCTCTCTCTGTCAAATAAATAAATAAAATCTTTAAAAAAAAAAGATTTTATTTATTTGAGAGAGAGACACACACACACATGGTTGAGCACGAGGGGCAGAGGGAGAGGGACAAAGAATCTGAAGCAGACTCCACTCTGAGTACAGAGCCCCACACAGGACCATGAGATCAGGAGCTGAGCCGAAACCAAGAGTCTGGCGCTTAACTGAGCCACCCAGGTGCCCCAAGCAGCTTGTTTTCTTAACAGCCAAAACTCAAGGAGTGGGTGAATGGGGCAGGGAGGGAGAAATGGAGCCCATGCAAGGGGGAAACACTTGACAGAGAGGAGCTTGGGAATGAGGAAGAGCACGTGATTTCAGATGATGAGCATGAAGATATGACTTTAAGAAGAATGCTTAAAGGTTACGAATATATTTTAATTAGCATAATTCATGGAACACCTCTTTTTTTTTTTTTCTTAAAGATTTATTTACTCGTTTGGTGGCGGACACAGGGAGAAGAGAGTCTCAAGCAGACTCCACGCTCAGTGCTCAATCCCATAACCCTGAGACCACACCCTGAGCCGAAACCAAGAGTCGGATGCTCAACCGACTGCACCACCCAGGTGCCCTAGAACACCTCTTTTTTAACCAGGCATGGTGCTATATGCTTTGCCAGCAGTGTCTCATGTCATCTTCCTAACCCAGCAGCCACATTACTGGCTTCATTTCTCTGATGGGAAAACAAGCTCAGAGAGGTTAAATGACTCCCCAAGGTCATAGAGGTAACAGAATGATGAACCCAGGGCAGCCTGACCCTGGACCCCATGCTTTTACTCACCACTAACTCTTAAGAGCGAAAAGAGAAGCCAGACCTTGAGGTACAAAGGCTCCAACAAAACTGAAAGACAAAAAGGATCTGCAGGGGCCAGTGCTATTATGTATTTGCTTTATCCACTTCTCTATTGGCAAATGCTGCTTGAGCCAGCCCCAGGAATTAGACCCTTTCATGCCCCCACAAACGGAAAGGGAAGCCTGTGAAGGAAGCTTACTATATGGAGTATTCTAGATGCCAGCACAGTGCCTTGCCACAATGGGAGTTCAAATATTTGTTTTATGATAGAGGCTATTCCCATTTTCACTCCAAAAAGTAGATTTTGGGGGCGCCTAGGTGGCTTAGTCGGTTGAGCGTCCAACTCTTGGTTTTGGCTCAGGTCGTGATCTTGAGCCCCATCGCGGGTTCCATGCTCTGCGCGGAGTCTGCTTCTCTCTCTCCTTCTGCCCCTCTCCCCGACATGCTTGCTCTCTCAAATAAATAAATAAAATCTTAAAAAAAAAAAAAAAAGGCAAAAAAGGGATACCTGGGTGGCACTGTTGGTTAAGCATCTGATTCTTGGTTTCGGCTCAGGTCATGATCTCAGGATCGTAAGATTGAGCTCCAGGTCAGGCTCCACACTCAGTGCAGAGTCTGCTTAGGTCTCTCTCTCTCCTGTCCCTCCCCACTGCACCAACACTCACTCTCTCTCTAAAATAAGTAAATCTTTTTTTTTTTTTTTTAAGTTTTTAATTATCCATTTGACAGAGAGAGAGAAAGAGAGCAAGCACAAGCAGGGAGAGTGGGAGAGGGAGAAGCAGGCTCCCCACCGAGCAGGGAGCCTGATGTGGAGCTTGATCCCAGGACCCTGGGATCACGACCTGAGCCAAAGGCAGATGCTTAACTGACTGAGCCACCCAGGCGCCCTAGTAAATCTTTAAAAAAAAAAGGTAGGTTTTTGGCCCCCAAATAGCAGTCACTTTGGCATTCTCTTTAGCATTCACAGGTTTTGGAGTCAGACCTATTGGGGGGTGGGGGGTGGCAGCTGTGACCCAGAAGACTGTCACCATCACCTCTAAGCTGAGGTCCTGCTTTGTTGTGAGGATTAAATGAGCTGACATATACGAGAAGTGTTTTACACACAGCATGTTCTTAACAAGATTTCCCCGGAAAGCTGAGTAGGTCTGGGGGCTGCCTGAGGAAATCATGGCACCAGGCTGTAATCTTAGAACTGCTATGGATGGGAATACTTTTACTAACTTGATGAGGGTAATAGATAAACTCCATTTGTACCAATCCTGTGACATATACCAGTAGGGGAGTAAACTTACCAATATTTTAACTTTACTTTAGTCAAGTCATATACTTCAATCACCTAAAAAAAAAAAAATCGAATGTTTAAGCATTGGTAATGCTCTGCAGTTGAAAAAGATTGACTAAAAAGACATTTAGAGAGGGACGCCTGGCTGGCTCAGTTGGTAGAGCATGTGATTCTTGATCTCCGAGTTGTGAGTTCGAGCCCCTCGTTGGGTGTAGAGATCACTTAAAAATAAAATCTTAAAAAAAAAAAAAAAGAAGATATTTACACAACAGTGAAGAAAAAAAATCTATCACTAGCCAGAATTCTCCTGAAGCACCGCACATTATGTTTTGTTATTTTTAAATCTGGAGGAAAAACCCATACCACACACACAGCATTACACCTCTCCTTTTCCTTCTTCCAGTGATCACCCAACAGATGCACATGGATGCTGCGGGTCCAGGTTCCTCCATCTAATCTACTACTGGGTCATACAGAGGACTGCACGTACAGAACTGTGAAACCCTCCACAGAAACAAACCACGTAGCTTAAAGGTTAAAGCTGTACCTTTGGATACTGAGCCCTCTTCCTTCTATTCTACACTTTGCTACATTAGAAAGACCTCAAATCAAATCACTTTAAAAAACAGCTTTAAAAATACTGTAGTTTACAAAACAAAAAGATGGGGGGGGAGGTCTAGCCTGCTAGAAAAGAAGTCATATTACACTAGGTTAGGACAAGTGTGACAATATTCATGTATCTCTCTATTGAAGGGCACTTAGAGAAGAACCTCAGGACCCCGTGTCATTTCAAGGGGTTCAGCCTTGGAGTAAATGCCAAGAACTCAGGGCAGAGACAAAAATATTGAACACTCAGTCACTAGTGATGCGAAGTAATGAGCACTATGAAGTCTTCTATGCCAATGGTGTCAAGGGCTTGGTAGCCAAAAGTATGGCTGGCTGGGGTGTGGAGCACCAACTACTATCCTCCAGTTGGGAGACCTGGCCTTTACTGTAGAGGCACAAGCACAGCTGGTTCAATGTCCCTTGCCCTGAGGGCCTCATCCTAGAAGGAGCTGTGGGGCCCTGTGTGTAGAAGCATCTGGCACTGCCATAGAAAATGAGACATAATAGGCAGTTTACTCTTGGTCAAACCTTATCCCTAACTTTGTTTGATGATCCTAACATTGAACCACAAGTTGGGTATCTCTTAATTATAATGCTTTTCTGATCCTACCTGCTGCTGAGTAATTCCCTCCGCTGGGCTGTCACAGCACTTCAATCAACCCTTTCCTATACTATTTGTGTATGCTGTTCACCAGTCCCACAAAATTCAGTCCTTTAAGGTCTGGCTTATTAGTTCACACAGGAAAGGTACTTAAAATGTCAGGCAAATCTGACTGTTATGAAGCTAGAAAGCATGAAAAGAGGTGCCAAGAGAGGTCATACAAGGAAGGACAGGGGAACAGCTGTGATTCATAAGATACCTAGTGTCCCCTTCAGAAAGCCTGAATTGTGCCAAACTGGTATGCCATTTCACCAAGGCCAGGGCCCCATGCTGGCAGAAAGCCTCAACCTTTAAAGCCTTGCTTATATAGCAGGAGCAGGCACTCTGCCTCCCTGCCACCTCTACAGCTGGCCAATGACCCACCACTTACCCTGTGTGGGTAGGCCTCAAAGATATTCCTTTTGTGTTGTTGTCACCCACCTGCCAATAATCCAGACTAACATTATGGGTGTTTCAACCCTGCCTGCCTAATGGGAGAACAGTGGACCAGAGTTAATCACAGGGCCTATGTATGACAGCACTTGTGGCAAGAGACCCATCTTGGAGTCCTTCATGTCACCTGGAGAATCAACAAGCAGATTTTGGCCCACAGAGCTTGCTGAGCCACAGGGACAAGCAGCTGGGGAAATCGGAAGTCCATGATTTACCACCCTCTGGGCTGGAAAAGGCCTTGACTTCTGCAGAGAAGAAGCCATGGTAGCAGCCAAGATGGGAAAGGAAAAAGACAGGTAGCTGTAAAGGCTGAGATTTGTGAAGCCTCATTCCATAGGGCTTTCTCACAGACAGGAAGTCAAGGCATCAGGGAGACGTGGATTTTTAAGTGCTCAGATGGAGGGGCAGGCAGATGGGGTAGGTCAAACCTGATGCTGATCAAGGGCACCTGAGAATTGCTTCCTCAGTTTCCAGAGGCTCAGACAGGGCCCCAGCCCCCTCTCTTCATAGGGACCCCAGAGAAAGCACAAGAGAAGGTTCTATTTATTTCCTTTCCCATTCAAATGTACTTCCCATTCCTCACATTTCTCCATAGTGTGCTCACACAATTTTCTTCAGTTTTTATCACACTTATTTCCCATACCCATCAACAGAAGCTAAGTTATTTCTATTCCCAGCGGCCACTACACACCGGTAATTCAGGGTTAAAAGCTTAGCAGACCACTCATCCTCTGTCCCTCTATTGTCTCATTGGTAAACAGTATTGCTTACAAGCTTATTAAGTTAGGAAATGCATGGGAAGCACTTAGCCATGTGCCTAACCCGTACCAAGAACTCACTAAATACATGACACTGTCCTCACTATGCTGTGATTCTATGATGCGCTGCCTAGCCATCTCCTGTTTTTGTCCATTTAGGTTATTTCCAGCCTTTCATTACTATGAAAAGCCCTGCTATAAATATCTGGCAACATTACCTTCTCCATAACCTTTTGGGGTTATGTTTCTTAAAGTGGACCTAGCAAGATGAGACAAATAACTCTTTGTAAAGGTGTTTCCAGATTATTTTTCTCCCAATTTGTAATGAAGGCACACTAATGACCATCCTCTTCCCTTTCCCACTATGAAACTTCTGGTCAGTGAAGACAGTATGACTGAGTCCACAAGGAGAGGCAAGATAGTTGTGGCGCTAAGAATATTCACTTTTGCTTTTTGAAAAACCATCATAAACGAGGAATTCTCATTCAATGTACAGATTCCTTTTCCATGTTCTGCCTTGTCTCCTTAGCAGCTCACTTGTGATGGGATGATGAGAACTAGGAAGCACCCAAGTCTTTTGGAAAGGCACAACCTAACCAGGATAACCGCTCTGGTATGCCACTGCCCAGAGCCACATTCAACCTTGTGACTCTGAGGCATGAGTCTGGTGTCACATGACTAATCTGTGAAGCCCAGGCATTCATAAATAGTGTATTAAAAACATCCTGGACTGAAAACAGGTGTTAGTAAAGTGCACTTGAACAGCAATTAAGACAAACCCTACACACCACTAAGTTGTTTGTTTATATGTCCTTAAGGGGGTTAAAGAATCAACTCATTGCTGGTGTTAAGCCCTAAGCCCCAGCATTTCAGGAAGAACAGAATGAAGTAAAACAAGATACAAATACAAGTCTTTTGGCTCTATTCTGGAGTTAGGCCCCATGTTTAGTATCCCTTTTAAGACTTGGAATAATCTGTGCCAGATACTTAGCTCTTCTCTCGCTTTCCTTAAGTTAAAGAACTTGAGAGTCCCCTCCCCATAGCATATTCCCCAAATCTTCAACACTTTTCCCCTTTCACCTCTGGAGCCTGGGATTAGAGTCCTTCCCAGCCTCTTTCCAACCACCGAGCTTCCCTCTTTTTAGGGGAACAGGCACAGCTTCAGTCCCCTAGACTGTGGAGGACTCTGAATCACAGGGGTCTACTCTGACTTGTTAGTTTCAGAAACATCTCACAATACCACGTATTTAATCAGCCTGACATCCAACTTCAGTTGTCATTCATGGTTACCTTAAGTCTCTGATTGAAAGCATCAAACAGCAGTTTGATCCCGTCCTGAGTCAGGTTAAGGATGAGGTCATGGCTTAGAGGAGACTGCAAAACAAAAAATAAAGCACTCTGAACAATTACTCAACAGCAACTACCAAAACCTTACAAATCTAAATGCAATGCACAGGGATTATGGAAGTGCAGATAGCCCCTTCCTCGCCCAACTAACAAACTGTTGTGTGAATGCAGTGTCCTCTGCTTCCAGTCTGAAGCTGCTGCTCCTAATACTGGATGAAAAGAGCCTCTTTCTTCTAGGCTTTGAGCAATAATACCTGAAGGAAAGGGCCAAGATTATGTGAGTATATAGGCCATTTTCTTTTGAAGGTCCAGGGTCCACACCTATCGCATGGGTTTACCTATCAAACCTACAGTGCAATCAATGAGGAACACAGGGCAGGTAAAAGGGCCTCAGCAGGGCTCAAATTTGTCAGGTAATGTTTAATGCATGTTAGCTGAACCTTTGTCCATTCACTTCCAGGTTGTTTGTGCCATCCACAGGAAATGTATTCTATACTTTGACTGCTTTAAGCCACGTTCCAGGACAAAGAAATATCTTGTGCTGTTTATATATGAGATGACACTCTTATTCCTTCCTCCCCTCTCCTCACCATCCCATATCACACATGCTTCTTTCTGAAAAGCCCAAATCTAAGATCTAAGGAGTCGTATTTCTACATTTGCCCCTTCTGAGTCCTGGGGGGAGGGGAGTAGCAGCACAAAGCAGTGGACAGAGCCAGCCTTGAGTACTGGTGAGCTGGTGACCTTAAGTGACTCTCAAAACTTCTCTGAGCTCTAGTTTCTTCATGGGAATACCATCATCCTTCCCTCCAGGGTTGTTGTGGGAACAGAGACAGTAGGTCTAGATAGCAGGAGAAAGGGCACCAAGCACAGCACTTAGCATACAGCACTCTTTCATCATGTCTGCATCACCAGCCTGCTTCTGCTCCAATGCAATCGATTCAAGGACTCGACAGCTGAAGCCATTCCGTAGCCCTGAACCAAGCTGCCCAGCAGAAAAAAACACACCAACATCCAAAACCCTGTCCCTCCTTTAAACTGGCACACAGCTCTCAAAAGAGTTTAGAAGTTTCTTTATAGAGCCTCCCAAGGTAGGCACAGTGAATGATGGAAGTGTGGCTGTCAGAGATAGAGATGTAGGCTGGAAGGCCAGGTGCCACTGGTGTGGGCCTCACTGGAAAAATTCTCTCCAGGGGCGCCTGGGTGGCTCAGTACGTTAAGCGTCTGCCTTCAGCTCAGGTCATGATCCTGGGATAGAGCCCCGCATCGGGCTCCCTGTTCAGGGAAAACCTGCTTCTCTCTCTCCCTCTGCCACTCCCCCTGCTTGTGTTCTCTCACTCTGTCAAATAAATAAATAAAATCTTAAAAAAAAGAAAAAAGAAAAATTCTCTCCAAAGAGCCTTCTGGGATTAGCTCAGACTGTCTGTCTGTTCCCTTCTACCCTGATGATCTTCACAAGGTAGCAGGCCCAGGTGGCACCACTATGCCTGGCAAACACTAGAAGAATGAATGTTGTAATTTTCCAGTAGGCCTGTATGCATGTCTAAAACCATTAGGTCTCAAGCAAGATAATACAACAATGAACCGTGACCTTAGGTCACTTATTCTCAATCTGGAACACATTTCTGAGAGGGCTATTCCATGGCAGTAAGCAGGATGAAGCAACATTTTAGCATCCTTCAAAATCCTTGCCTGGAGGAGGAATGATGGGAGGATCTAAACTTTCTTACACTCTCCCAAGATCTGATCATTTTTCTCCTGACATGGTTACAATTCAGGACATAACTAGATAATTTTCAAAAGCAAGCAAATTGTCCTCACAACCATTATTTTATTAGTATTCTGTATCTCCGGAACCAAAGTATACCTGTACTATGTGATGTTTAAGCAGGCCCTTTCAGTGACCCAGAACTATACAGTTCTCTATATGAAACAATTTAGTAAAGCTGTTCGCTCTTAGTTGTTAACACTTTTCGCCCTAAGAAAGATGGGACCTACTTGATATACACATTTTACTTCCAAGGTGTGATTTGCTAGAGACAAGAAGATATTTCTGAAACATTTAATGGGGCCAAACTATTCTTCACACTTGATGGGAGCAAGGAGACAGATGGGAAAGGAAGTGAAGGAGGGCAGAGGAGGACAGGACCCAATTTAAGAAGCACTACATCAGAGCTCTGAGAGACCACCTCCTCTTGACCCTCATCAAAAAGTTTTTCTATTCTAGGGCACCTGGCTGGCTCAGTCAGAGGAGCATGCGACTCTCGATCTCGGGGTCGTGAGTTTGAGCCCCACACTGGGTGTAGAGATTACTTACAATAAATAAATAAAATTAAAAAAAATATTATTCTATTACAAGGAAACTATATCCACATTACAGAAGGAGAACTAGACTGATTATTAACTTGCCAAAAGTTGCACGGCTAAGAAATAGGAAGAGCAAAGATCTGAACAAGGTTTGGACTCAAAAACCCATGTTTTCCAACTAATTCCAGTTGCTTAGAAGGTATCAGGGGAAATGAGCTTAATGCTAAAACTACTATGTGTACCCAAAGATTGGAACAACAGACAACAAACATAGTGTTATAAGAAATAAACGTCATTCTTAAAAACCGGTTAAGCCTATTTTCAAATGTATTTAATTTTGGGGTGCCCAAATCTGATTTAACTGAATATGCAGGAGCTATAAGCTCAAGAAGCAAGCCCATTATCCCTGTTTGGATGGTTGCTAATTGTCATGAGTAATTCCTTCATGGTCTAACACTGAAAGTCAGAGTAGGTTAGGGATCATCTGAGTGCAACAAAGAGGAGAAGTCACCATCCTTCACTTTATAAATGAGAAAACACTTTGACACTATGGCTCAAGGAACCCCTGGCCCACTCTTAGAAGTCCCTTGTTCTGTGATAGGCACCACAAGAATCTCAGCACTTGCTCGGAGATTATGCATTCCCTATCTCAGGAAGACCCCTCATACAGGGTCTCTTTCACTGGGCTGAAAGAGGAGTATTGTACTGCAGAGTGTAATGTCTGGACATAGATGATAGGTTCAACCCTGACACTAGGCCAAACTGGAAAGCCTCACAGAAATCTCACTCACCTTAATCCACAACATTCTTCACGTCAAAAATAAACTGTCATTTGCTTTAGGATCTGCAACTAATTGGAACAAAGGGAACTAAAATCATCAAAACAGTACTTAGAAGGTCTCAGAGAAGCCAATGAGGACACCCTGTAGCATGTATAGGCTCAAAATTATTTATTCCCCGGGGCGCCTTGGTGGCTCAGTCAGTTAAGCCTCTGCCTTCAGCTCAGGTCGTGATCCCAGGGTCCTGGGATCGAGCCCTGCATTACACTCCCTGCTCAGCGGGGAGCCTGCTTCTCCCTCTGCCTCTGCTGCTCCCCATGCTTGTGCTCTGTCAAATAAATAAAATATTAAAAAAAAAAAAAGAAAGAAAAGCAAAACAATACAAAACCTATTTATTCCCTGAGGTTTGTGACACATAGGTTACCATAAAGGTTGCTCCACACAGCAACACATGGTCTGTGTTACAGAAGAATCACAAGTTTCAGAGAGTTCAGGAGAAGGTAGATTGCATTTTTGAGAGAGAAAGAATCCTACTTCTAAAAGCCCATAAAAAATAGTCTCCAAGTTTACATATAAAACCAAACACAAAAAATCCTGATGTTCAGAAAGTACTCTGGTGTAACATATATATTCTTTCTGGAAATGGAAAAGGTCTTTGTAGATACACGCAACACTTTATGATGGGATCAATTCCTGGCACAACTGACCAACATTTAACAGAAACCACCATAAATCAGACAAAAAAAACAAAACAAAACAAAAAACAAAATATGAACTATGTCCATTAATTTGGAGACAATATTTTGATATATGATCTCATCTATCAGATCATTCTCACTAAGGTAGTGAGCTACACCTACTTCTTTGCAAGTCTGGAGTGCTCTGCTGGCTAGAAATTTGCACTGCAACAACTATGAATACAAACCAAAGCAATCAACAAAGCAGAAAAGACTATTTTAAATACGAAAGTGGAAGGCAAGCACCCTAGAAGACAAGACAGTCCCTGAGGTGACCTCCCCACTGAAATGTCCCTGTCTAAGGACCAGTAGGTAAGTCAAACACATCAAAAAACAAGTTCAGTTATTACTGCTCTTCCAAACCTGGCAGCACTAGATTATCAAGACAAAAAAGTTGCAGAATCAAAGAAAATGTACTTGGTAACTGACTAGTGCTAGAGATTCTCCCATTCAAACATAATGTCCAAGCAATCCCTGTCGGTCTGCCTCTCCCAGAGCATCAACCTCTGGAGGTGACTCAACAATGAGGAATGCTATTTCAGTAAACAAAGCAGCTACCACTCACCTGTTCACTGTAGAGAACCTGGACATTTTTGATGATACGACAGTGCTTCTGAAGAATGGCTACTGCCTGAGCCAGAGGCATTCCTGAAATAAAGCAAGGACACCTGTGTGGTTACTTGGGCTACCCATTTACCGACATCTATCTTCATATTAGGCATTAGACCCTGCAGTAGAGCCTGGGGTGGGAGGCGAGGGCCACTAAGGTCTATAAACATATGAGTAAATCAAAGTTCAGTAAGCAGCAAGAGCTAGAAAAAAGTTAGCAGCAAGCACTAAGGGAACACTGTATTGTATAAGCAGAGGGAGTGAATATACAAAAGAGATTCCTGGAAATGAGAACTACTGTGTTGATCCCAAGCAGGAAAAGGGCTCAGAGAAGGCAAAGTCAGCATGAACCAAAGAACAGTGAGACGAGCACTGACTACATGACTGGATCTGGAGACCAAGGTTCTGGTTCTCATTCTGCCATGAATTACACATAACCTAGGGCAGGTTCCTTCCTCTCTTTCTTGCTGGCATGTCTCCTCATCTCTCAAATGAGAGTTTGCAGGAGCACATGACTTGTAAGGGCTCATTTAAAAATTTAAAAATCATACAACTACCAGAACCAACTTATTTTACTAAGGATTTCACTGGATCCTTACTTATCAACCCCCAAATCCTCTAAATCTTAATACTTGATTTTTGAACTCATGGCCCATTATAAGCAAATTTATATATGCTCCCAATTTAAGAAATCCAAATCCCAACAATACCTCTAAGATTCCAGGTACTACCAGGGACTACCAAAAAGTATGTTTTCAGAGTCCATTATATTTCAAACAAAAAGAAACTCACAGAGAGACAATCCAAAACAAAGTCCCAGACAAAATCCAAAATCAGAGACTCACAGCTTTATGAATCTAAGGACAGTGTTGTGTTATTTACCACTCTCTGGATCCCCAGCACCCAGTATATGGTTGACCACATAGTGGCTGTTGAATAAATATTTACTCAGCCAAGCTGAGGGATAATGGAGTAGGTAATAAGAGAAAGGGAGAAGGAGGGACCACCATATCACCTCAGGTAAGCACAGTGGCTCATGTTCAAGATCAGTTTACCTCTAATTCTAGGAGAGATGTGCAGAAAAGAGCTTACACACAAAGAGCAGAAGGTTATAAAAACACATGGTCTATCTACATTTAAACCATGATCTAACCTTGCCTTCATTTGATGGTCCATTCTACAGTTTGAAGAAAGTTGGAGGAAACCAGACCTTAACACAGGGCACTTTTCAGCCTTCTATGACATCGGGCCTGGTACACAGTAAAGGCTTAATAAATGTTTGTTGAGAACATGAACAAGCTGGACGCATCACTCAGCTCTGCTATTCCTAAAATGGAGGAGCATCTATGCTGTCTCTCCCAAAAGGAATGGGCAAACATCCATGTGGAGCAGACAAATAAGCTTGGTTAGGTGCTGAGAAACAGAAGGCCACATGGCTTCTCTGACCCACACGGCATAATCAGTTTCTCCAGGGAGTTTTCTTTTCCACTTAACCACATCAAATCCCTGGCCCTGGAATCTTGGGGTCCTCAGGTCCTGAGTCACCTGGGGAGGAACCCACCTGGAGGAGACAAAGCAGCTACAACGACCAGTTGTCACACAGCTGCTGATAAAGAAAGGCTACAAAAGTCCTCTAAAGGGAACCAACCATATGTATGGCAAAGAAACTACAGCACTGTCCCAGTTCTAACAGAACTACCTAGCTCCAAAAAGGGTATGGAGCGTATGCCAGCCTTCTGAACTGTATACATCCTCTGTCTTATAGATCTCATCATTTACCTGCTTATAACACTCCAACAGTTTCCCATTACAGGGCAATAAAACTAAAACAACATGCCACCACGTAAAGTCCCTGAATATTCTGGATCTTGTCCACTTCCATCTTTCTTTCCACAGTTCACCATGCCTCCCTTTGTTCCCAGCAAATGTCAAACTCTTTCCTACCTTAGGCCTCTGTGCTAGCTCACACTCTGCTGGAATGTTCTTCCCATAGTTGGTTTCTCCTCATTCTTCAGATCTTGACTCACATCTCACTTCCCCAACTGCCTTATCTAATAAAGCCTCCTATCCAGTTTACTTACCTGTTAGTCTCCCCTATACCTCAGGACAGAAACACTATCTTCTCACTGCTGTATCCCCAGCACCCAATCACTGTACCTGGCACAATAGTAGGTGGTCCTATGTATCTGTTGAGCTCTGAGTGAAACAAAGAAATAATGGGACACGTAAATCCTGTACCATAGACCCTGGTGACCACTCTCTCACTCTGAGCACTCTCATCCTGTCAATACTAACACCACTCTTTCCTGCAGTTCCTCTAACTTTCCCAGGTCTCTATGATGGGCAATGTTTCCTTCTGCCCTTCTGCCCTATCCCTCATTCACTCACCCAACCAACCACCTAGTTTCTGGCTCACATCTCAATCTGTTTTCTATATAAATCTGAAGACAAATAAAAAGTTGACAGATTAACAGTGACTTTTTCATCTTCTTTTCAATTTGAGTTCTCCTCTGTATTCTGGGTCTCAATACCTCTAACATCTACCCAGTCACCCAAGCCAGAAACGTCTAGATTCCTTCTCCACCTCCCCAAATCTAGTCTCTAACTTTCTTCCTAAACCCATGTCCACAACACACTTCACTAATCTTCACTTCACCCTCTTTTCCCTTGGACCCCAAACTCCACTTGGTAGTGTCCCAGGCAGCTATCCCCAAAGAGCACTGGGAATTTGGAGAACCCGTTTTCTTCTCCCATTAGTACATCACGCTCTAATTATAATACCAAACTGCTTATAGTTCCCTACACACACAATCTTTCCCATTGTTTTGTTTTGAATCTGACTGGAAGATTTATATCTATAGAGACATCGTAGAAGAGAAATCCGGCAGTATATTTCTTTTTTTTTTTTTTTTAAGATTTTATTTATTTATTCGACAGAGATAGAGACAGCCAGCGAGAGAGGGAACGCAAGCAGGGGGAGTGGGAGAGGAAGAAGCAGGCTCATAGCAGAAGAGCCGGATGTGGGGCTCGATCCCATAATGCCGAGATCACGCCCTGAGCCAAAGGCAGATGCTTAACCGCTGTGCCACCCAGGCGCCCCCCGGCAGTATATTTCTGATAGGGCTTTCCTGGTGCTCGCTGATTCTAGGAATGGTACTGACTTCTGTAGGTAGATAGAAAGCCCTCCCTGAATCCCCAAGTCAGGTCAAGTCTTTTCTCCCCTTCCAAAGCACCCTATACAACCTCTACCTCATTTTAATAAAATGAACTATTTCTGTAACTCTTCCCACTAGAGACTAAGCTCTTCAAGGCATATGACCATTTCTTATTCAATTTTTGATGTCTGTAAACAGAGTCCACAGAGGTATATATGCTGCCTTCAAAGGAGTGAGCCTTCGGTTTCTTTAGAACAATTCAGACACATATCTCCACACCAATACATTTTCCAAGTCTTACTGAAAACATTTCAAGTTTGTACTGCCTTTATTCCACCACTAGTCAAGCCATCAGTGGCATTCTCAGAGATTCCTCTTTGCCTAGGTTTTCCTGTCCCTGTGTTGTTGGCATTTCCCTAATCTCCCAACATTACACAGAGGCCAGGAAGGCAGCCAAGAAGCTGGATGCATCTCCCCACTGTGATGCTAGGCAGATGATGGCAAGGGCTAGATGCATCTGCATTTGCAGAGATTCCAAAAAGAACAGAGACAAACATGAGCCAATCTGCAGAAGGGCAGAGCGGTGGGAGGCAGGATTTCCCTGTTCAGGTATCTACTTTTCATCATCTCTACCTTTCTGAGTCTGCTCCTCACCTGGTAAATGGAGATTACCTTACAGGGTTGTGGTGACTTTAGTTAAGCACTGCCTGGTTCTCTAGCCTAGGAATGTAATTCTAAAGCATAGACCCACTTCTTAGACCTATCCCTACCTATGAGCCCCAACTGCAGTTTAGATGTGTTGAGGGCTGGGGAAAAGACTGAGAGAGAGGGAAAAATCTTTTTTTTTTTTTTTTAAAGCCTGAAGAAGTCAAAATAACCGTCATCTTTCAGGCAGACATGCTTTAAAACTGCAGATTTTTAAAAAAGATTTTATTTTTAAGTAATCTCTACACCAAAAGTGGAGCTCGAACCTACAACCCTGAAATCAAGAGTCACGTGGTCTACCAACCGAACCAGCCATGGGCCCCTAAAAATGCAGATTTTTAAGATCCACAAGTGAATCATCAAGGCCAAGCCACCTCTATGAGGTTTCCCTCAAAGTTCAATTCTGGGCCATGGTACAGAAATGCTCTTTTCACTGTTGTTGCCACCTAGATATTTAGACAGTTTGAAAGAAGTACCCAAACCCTTGATTCCTGGAAACTGGCAAAGTCAGGAGTGGGAGTTAAGGTATCTAAACAACAGGCGACAGAAGACGACTTGCTCTTCCACCCAGCTTTTTTGGGAAATCCTGGTCTCAACTGACATTCTTTTTATTTTTAAGTAAACTCTACCCCCTGTGTGGGGCTCGAGTTCCCAACTCCCGAGATCAAGAGTTGCATGCTTTACCGACTAAGCCCCCCAGCCACCCCTCCTCAACTGACATTCTAATCACTACTTTTGGCCAAGAGACTCTGTACCACCGAGATCCACAAATTAGATGCACCATTAAGCACAGTTTGAAGCTATGGTTGGGGTTCTCACTCTGCCCTGTGAAGTACTGGTATTAGAAGCTGAGGGTAGGGGAAGTTCTTTCTTAAATAGAAGGCAAACGGCATCAGCATATGAATGGGTCTTGAGGCAAATGTATCACCGGCTTCCCTGTCGAGCGTCAAGCTCTTGGTGCTTCACAAGAGGCCAAAGTGTTTCATACAAGCTAAAATTTTGGGAAGAACTCTGCAGGAGTGGTGTTAGTTATCAGAGAAATTGCCTAAGACCTCTTAATAAAACTGGCTCCTATAACCCAGAGGCTTGTGGTTCAGTTAGTTCATGGAAACACTGAGCACCAGCAGGATCCTACCAGCATCTATTGTGAAGTTTCTCATCTAGCCTGTCTCCACTGACAAGAGTGTTCCAGATTCAAGGAAGAGCTATAACCCAAAGGAATAGGTCACTCAGTCCAGTAGCCCAAATTAGTGGGACAAAAGGTGAAGTCTGCACAAATAGCACCAACACCTGCTCCACAACCCCTTACCCAGTGCTAAGTGTAAACATACACTGGAGTCACTGAATGCATATACTTGTATATATAAATGTCACCACGCTGGGAATCGTTAATACTGGGCCAAAACCCAAACAATGGCCAAATTGCATTTTATATAAACTAAATGTTACTTTCCCTGAACTCTTATTTCATTAAACCTTCAATTCTTTCTGCTAAAGTCTGGGTTTAGGATTACACCACACATCGACCACATTAAAAACTAGAAGGAAACAAGACACAAGTTCCTTTAACACACACAAACTCTTCTCACCTCCCTTGACTAGATCCCTAACATGTGATTATGGGATCTGACCCTAGCTTTCCCCTACGGGCAAGGCAACCCACAGCTCAGAAAAGCAAAAGGAGACGGGCTACTGCGGCGTTTAAGGGTGTCTGTCACTTTTCAGCTATTAAGTCTGTAAAATGGAAATAGGAAAAACAACAGTACGGATCCTCAGACCCCAAGGAGGCATACTTGAGATAATTACGCACAGAAGCAGGGTCTGGCCTTGAGTAAGTGGGGCGTGTCGGCCATTGTTGTTATTATTACTACTGTACCACTGCCCCAGAAGGAGCTCTACTGAGGCCTGAGGCGAGGGCGTCAAGGCCAGGACGAGCGACAGACTGGCGGGTCTGGCGGGTAGCAACGGGTAACTTAGTGCTTAGAGCCCAAAGAGCCGAGAGGACGGAAGAGGCGAGGAGTCGCGGGCGCAGGGGAATAAGGGGCAGAGACCAGAAGCAGGAAAGGCCTGGAGGGAAGTAAGAAACAGAGTAAGGTCCTGAGGTAGGACCCCACACTCACCCAGTGTGAATTCCCATTGCTCGTTCCCCAGAGAGCGTTCGGGCACCACCTCCAGATCCAGCATTGGTTCAGCTCGCCGGGCCGGGGCGGCCTCCCTGCAGCAGCGCAGACGGGACCGAAGCTGGGGAGACAAAGCAGCGACTGACCTGCCGTCCCCGCTGGCCCGGCTCTCCACCTACTCTTCGGCCGCCGGCGGCACCAGCCCAAAACCACACCTCAGGTTAGCAGAGCTCGGCTCAAGCTCAGCTCAGCTCACCTCACCGGCAGTAGCCTCGGCGGCAGGGGCAGCGGCGACAGCCGAAGCGTCTGCAGCAAAACTGGCGTGCGCGGTCGTAAAGCGTGGCGGGGGCGGGACTAAGGCGGGATTTCAATCGCGGGGGGGAGGAGCCCAAGGCGGAATCGCGCACGCGCAAAATCCTGTGAAAGTCGGGGCGAAGCCTGAGGGAAGTCGGACGGTACCGCGGGGAAGGGTGAGCGCTTGTGGAACGGGGCCTTCATACTCCATGAATCCCCACATTTGCACACTACACTGCACACATTTCATATATCTACACAAGGATGCGCACACCACCCAACACACAAATGTGACGTGATTATACAACATCAGTCTGCCCCGCTACACGTACGTACGTCCCACTCACATTCACTGGCTGGGTGCAAAAGGCGAGTTCCGAGGGTGCAACGTCTGAGGCCCAGCGGGGAGGGATGACACCGACTTCCAAGTGAGTGCGGAATGTGCTCGAGTGTTTGCGTAGGGGCAGGGGGGAGTTGGTGGAGAGGAATAGGTAGAATGGGGAGCAGCTAGGCCAGACCTCCGCTGACCAAGGCCAGATGTGTACAGCCCCCTGGGGCTGGTACCCAGAGGTCGTTGGCAGTAGCTCAACCTCAAGTCAGTAAACTTTGCCGCCGACGCTCTGTGGTCTTGGCCAAACCTCTGGTGCCCTTTGTGCCTCATTGTCCTCATCTACAGGTCAGAAGAGGGGCTCCTCTAGCCTGTTCAGCCTGAGCTTTTGGCCCATGGCCTGGGGCACTCAAAAACTAGAAGGCAACTAGACCTCTTTTAGAGCCAAGCCTTCATGGAAGCAGACTCTGGATTCTCACAACCACCCTGAGATGTCAGATTATACCTCACTTTACAAGTGAAGAAAATGAGGCCCAGAGATGTAAATGGCTTTGTTGTCCTCAGTGGTAGAACCCAAGTTCTTTCCATTACATTGCCCTTCAAGGAAGGATTTTAGCAGGGGAGAGAATGACATGCTAAATTCTCAAACTGGTTTGGTAGGAATGTAACTTGGGAGGCTCCATCAAAACTTGAAGTCACTGCCACTGGCATTAAAACAACACGGAGAAGGATGTCCATTGCTGCATCATATGCCAAAGCAATAGAACTGACTCATTGAGATGTCCATCAGTAGGGAAGTGGCTGACTAAACTGTGATATATGTAATAGAATACGTTTGAAAAACAAAGTATATCCCTGTATGCTGATGTGGAAGGAGTGCTAACAGGAAATAGATAGGTGTAAACTATAGTATGTAAAAACAGAAATAAAAGAAACATTGTCCATACTAAAAGAAACCTTTCTGGAAAGAAAAACAAAAAAATATCAATAATACCTAATACAGGGAGTGGGACAGGGATAAGGTGGACATTTACTTCTTACTCTGCATGGCAAGCATTAAAGATGTGGATAGTTCATGTTATATGTGGATGGGATAGGTTTAGGATAGGTTAGTTGGGCAGCTGGCCTAAATAGCATGGGAGTAGACCTAGAAAGAAATCTAGCATTGATGAGAAGTAATCTTAGTTGATCTAAAATGTTTGAATTGAACTCAATTCCAACCAGACTAGGACTGGTTCTTATATTCAAAAACACTTGGAGGGACTTATTTCTGGTGAACAAAGAGGTTGGGGCAGGTCACGTGGGGGTGTGGGAGAGGAAAGACAAAGAACAGAGAAAGCCACACTGGATAACAACATGAAAAGGATTTTTAGTCTGGAAAATCCAAGTAACAGGAAGAACAGGGGTGGGAAAGCCCCTAAGAAATTCCCTGTGTGTGTGTGTGTGTGTGGGGGGGGGTGCCTGGGTGGCCCAGTTGGTTGAGAGGCCGACTCTTGATTTTGGCTCAGGTCCTGATCTTGGGGTCATGAGATCAAGCCTCACCAGGCTCTGCTTGAGATTCTCTCCCTCTCCCTCTGTCCCTCCATGTGCTCTCTCTCCCTCTCTAAAATAAAATAAATAAATAAGATTAAAAAAAAAAAAGGAAACTTTAGAATGGAAGCAGGAGGCCAGCAGGGGGAGCACTCACAACTTACTACTGATGGTGGCTTGCCACCCCAACAGAGCCGGATGCACCTTGTAAATCCATACTACAATAACTATTATTTTACTGACCCTCCAGGTGGAAAAAGGGTTTCCTCCTCTGTGGGCAACAGCCCAGCCAATGAGACAGTGTCACAACTCAGCCAGTGAAAAGCCACTATACTTTGAATTCCCATTTTACTCCAGTTGGCTTTTTGTTTATAATAGCCTTCCCAATTTCCCCCTTTCTGTGTAAGAGCTGTCCTCTCCTTTATTCTGGGGGTTTACTTATGGCTTTCCTGTATCCTGTTCGTCCTGGATTAAAATTCTCTATTCCTGAACAAGCCCATTTTTGCTGGTAAAATAACTGGCAGACTTATTTTGAAGGTTAACATTGGTTAAACACATATACTGTAAGTTTGAATCCTAATTCTGTCGTATAATGATTTTGTGCCTTGGGCAAGTTACTTAGCTTCTCTGTGCCTTAATTTCCTCATTTGTAAAATGATCATACCTCACAAATTTGTTAGCACTAATAAGAGTGTCTGACTTAAAGGTAAGTGGTTTGTGTGTAACTAAATTTTTTAAAAAAATCTGATAGTGACAGAATTGTTGGAATCCTTTGGCAGGATCTATAGAATGAATGTGGAAGATGAGGGAGAAAAGGATTAAAAAATAAAAACACGGGTTTCTAGCTTCAGGTAGCTGGATGGATGATGGTGTTCCTCAGGACAGTGGCTGGGAGAACTGACATTGGAGGGCCGGAAGGATACCAATCCTGTTAAAATGGTCACATGTGATAGCTTAGAAGGCAGGAAATGTACACATTTGAAGTCTAGGTGAAAAGCTTAGAAAACAAAATCTTAGTACCACAGTTACTATTGGTTGCATTTGTCAAGAGAAGAACCAGCAGCCAGTTTGAAAGCAGAGATGAAGGGTAACTGCATCCAACAAATCAGGAATGGGCCCAAGAGTTGTGGAAAACAATGGATTGGGGAGCCCCTCCCAATCAGCCTTACAAAGGACACTCCCCTCTCTCAGGGTAGAAAGCCCTGTCTCTCTCCCCAGTGACATTTCATAATTGTTAGTACAGTGACTTTATTCTCCCCTTTTCTGAACGGAAGTGTTTCCTGCAGTTTTCCTGTTTATATTCTACCATTGTAACTGTCATAAGGGCAGATAATGAGATATCCTACAATTTCACCTCAATGGCTGGGACTCTTAGGTTGTCTCTTATGGTAGATCTGTTTTCTTGAGGAAAGGAGGGTAAAATTAAGTATTTAATAATTGAGAGGGTGGCCTATGATAGTTATTAGCACTATGCACAAATTCCCATGAGTTTTAAAAGCTAGTGCCCCTTTCATTACACTTTTTTTTTTGGCCCTGCAACATGGTTGGCTATGTTCCAGTGACTGCTCTGTCCATTTAGGTCAACCAAGTAACAAGTTAAGTAAGAGATTAAGCCTTTAAGTCAATGAAATTTTAGGAATTTTAAGGCAACACAACCAGCCTGGTAAGAAAACCCCAGAAAATCATCAGTTATGCCTCCTGTACTTTTTCCTCAGGTTTGAAATGTCTCCAGGCCCACTAAGCTACTCTTAAACTCTCTGCTGGGTCACTGTATGATCAATGTGACTGACTTTCTGCTTCTAGTCTTCCCTCCAATCAACCACAATGAGCTTTTTCAAGCGCCCATCCCTCAAACTCACAACCCCTCAGTGGGTTGTTTGCCCATGGGAACAGTCCCAGTGTTTTACCATGGCTGAAAGTCCAGCCACCACTGCTTGGGACCCTTCCCCTGGCCTCTGCTGATCCTTTCAGATTTATCTCACAACTGCAACCTCCTCCATTCCATGTTTTGGTTATACTCAACTGCTCTATTTCTGAAACTTGCCATGCTCTTACCTGGCTGCCTGTAATATTTTTGTCACCTTCTCTTTGCTGGTGTAGTGTCTTCTTCCATCCTTGGATTTAAGCTCAAATGCCTCAAGGAAGCCTTTTTTGACCACCTAGACCAGGTTAGATGTACTGTGTAACAGCCAGTACTACTACTTCATTTTTAAAAAAGACTGTATCCATTTATTTGACAGAGCATAAGCAGGAGGAGCAGCAGGAAGAGGGAAAGGGAAAAGCTGACTCCCCGCTGAGCAGGAAGCCTGACAGGGGCTCAATCCCAGGACCCTGGGATCATCACCTGAGCTGAAGGCAGACACTGAACCAACTGAGCCACCCAGGAGCCCCAGACACTAAACTTTCAAAGGCTAAAGTGAAATAGTCCTCCAGAACAAAGTTTTGTTGAAGAGAAAAAGAGTTA
Organism: Ursus americanus; assembly: GCF_024610735.1. Lineage (NCBI taxonomy): Eukaryota > Metazoa > Chordata > Mammalia > Carnivora > Ursidae > Ursus > Ursus americanus. The sequence goes on along the minus strand of NC_142147.1, from coordinate 22,187,666 downwards.
GGACTGCCTCAACTTTTAAATTTAAATATACGAATTTAAAAATCAGATCTAGTAGTTCCAGCTACAAGGTCAAGCATCAAGGCCTTAGCTCTTCTGCTTAAAACCTCTTCCTTAGAACTTTCCCTCATTGGCTCACTTGTTATTTAGGTCCCAGCAAAAACGTTACTTCCTGCCACATCTTCCCTAATTCTGCCTTTATTTGACCTAATCACCATTTATCCCATGATGCTATTTTAGTTAATTCACAGCCATCTATCATTTCGCCACTTACTTATTAGTTGTTCATCTTCCCCAGCAGATGTAAACTTCCCTAGGAGAGGAACTTTGCCCATTTTGTTCATCTCTAGAAAATTGCCTGGCACACAGTTGGCTTACAATAAATACTTGTCAAATAAAAAAATAAAAATAAAAAAATTTAAAAATCAAGTTTCTTGATTTTACTCACCACATTTCAAGGGTTTGATAGCCACACGTGCCTAGTATTACCATACTGGAGACATCATGGATATAGATATCTTCTCTAATCAAAAATTTCCCTCTATATCTCATCTATTCACATTTCCTAATGTTTCTGAAACCCAAATAAGGCCAATAATGACCCTAAGCTGCTTAAGTTATTCTTAATTTTTTTTTTCGAGAGCAAGCACAAGCTGAGCAGGGGGCTGGGGCAGAGGGAGAGGGAGAGAATCCCAAGCAGGCCCCACATTCAGTGTGGAGCTCAATCCCATAACCCTGAAATCGTGACCTGAGCCAAAATCAAGAGTCGGATGCTCAACCAGCTGAACCACCCAGGTGCCCCAAAGTTGTTTAAATTATTCTAACCAAAAGTTGAGATTTAATTTAAGACCGACTGTTTTAAAAGTATCATATTGAAAAGAACCAAACTGCCATTTTCAGCCATGATTCTGCCCTACAATTTTAATTTTCTGGCCTTGACACATTTTTGTGTCATATATATGCCATATATGGCACCTGGGTGGTTCAGCTGGTTTAGCATCTGCCTTCTGCTCAGGTCATGATCCCAGGGTCCTGGGATCAAGCCCATTGGGTTCCCTGCTCTGCAGGGAGTCTGCTTCTCCCTCTCCCTCTGCCCACCCCCCCCCCCCCCGCTCGCATTAGCTGGCGCTCTCTCAAATAAAATCTTACCCCCCCCCCCCAAAAAAAGAGAGAAATGCCATATATGTACATGTGGTGGTGCTGTAAAAAAGAACTGATGCTATCTAGGGGATAATCATGCTTTGAAATATGCCTGCAAAAGACAAATATATGGGAGATCAAAACACCAATGTTGTCTTTTATTTTATTATTTATTTATTTATTTTTTTTAAAGATTTTATTTATTTATTTGACAGAGATAGAGACAGCCAGCGAGAGAGGGAACACAAGCAGGGGGAGTGGGAGAGGAAGAAGCAGGCTCATAGCGGAGGAGCCTGATGTGGGGCTCGATCCCAGATCGCCAGGATCACGCCCTGAGCCGAAGGCAGACGCTTAACCGCTGTGCCACCCAGGCGCCCCCCAATGTTGTCTTTTAATACACACACACACACAATGTGGCAGTGTGCTGGGGTGGTTTTAAAACTACGTCCACAAACGCTTTGACGTACCATCCCTGAAGAGATGAAGCTTAATACTCCTCCGTTTGAGTGTAGGCCTGACCCTGTGATTCACTTCTAACATAGGATACGGCACCCCAAGATTAGGTTATTTTTTAAAAAGAGATTTATTTGAGAGAGAGAGACAGCACAATCAGGGGGAGGGGCAGAGGGAGAGAAAAAGGAAGAATCCCAGCTAAGCATGGAGCCCGAGGGGGGTGGGGGGAAGGCGCTCCATTCTAGGACCCTGAGATCATGACCTGAACCCGACACTTATCTGACTGAGCCACCCAGGCACCCCCACCCAAGGTTAGGTTTTTAAAAAGACTGTGGCTTCCATCTTGAATCATAGGTCTAGGGAAAGCCAGCTGCCAAGCTGTAAATTGCCCTATGGAGGCACCCATGTGGCAAGAAGCTGAAAGTCTCCATTCCAAAACCTAGTAAGAGATCAATGTTTTTCACCCAATGGTCTCTGAAAAACTGGCCAATGACCACTTGAGTGGTCAAGCCTTGAGATGACTGTAGCCTGGGCTGACAACCTGACTATAACCTCAGGAGAGACCTTGCACCAGACCAATGAACTTAGCTTCTTCTAGATTTCTGACCCACAGAAACTGTGAGATGACGTTTACTGTTTTAGGCTGCTAGGCTTTGGAGCAATGTGTTATTCAGTAATGGATAATTCATACAAGGGCTTATAGCTTGAAAAAGCTCCCCATTGCCAAATGAGGCATAAATCAATTAAGATATTTGTTTTCCCAAGCAGCTCCAATATCCAAATACCTGTTTCTAGAGATGATACACTTATTAGAACCATGATGCTATTGCTGAAACAACTTTTGAAATTAACCCTGAGTATAAATCTTCTTTGGAATTTTGCTTAATGGTGCCAATTCACCATTTGTATTTGTTATTTGCAGTAAATTTGGTGGTGAGTAAGTAAATTTTTTCATTATGAATCAAGCTTAAGGCATGTTTCTAAAGTACAAGGCTGGTATAGGAAAAATGCCAAGGAAAATCCTAAGAATGTGGGTTTGTTTGGTTTTTTTTTTAGATTTATTTACTTATTTGAGGGAGAGAGAAAGAGAGAGAGAAAGCATGAGCAGGGGGAGAGCAGAAGGAGGGGGAGAGAGAATCCCAAGCTGACTCAGCGCTGAGCACAGGGTCCAGCAGGGACCTTGATCACAACCCTGAGGTCACTACCTGAGCTGAAACCAAGAGTCAGACACTCAACCTCCTGTGCCACCCAGGAGCCCAAGTCCTAAGTATGTTTGATATTGTGATATTTACATTAAAGGTTTTCTTTGGAATCAGCAGAAATGACCACTAGATGCCACTGTTGTATTTTTTTTCTTAAGGTTAAAAAAAAAAAAAGGATGAAAGAACATTTTGGAAACAACAAAGTCAATTTTCATATCATAATGAGCACCAGAACAGAAATTGTTGGGTTATGTCAATAAAGAACCAAGACCTTTTTTTCACTACACAGTTTATTGTGAAAGTAAATGAAACATACAAACATACAGTATGGCTAATGGTGGCAAAAGCAAATCTGGTAGCTTAAGGCAAGTTTTAATGGAGATGAATTTAGAAAAGATGATGCAATGATGTAATTTTGTTTAAATACAGATAATGGAAAAATATCAAATTGCATCAATAACTTAATAAAAGTTTTCAAAGCCTGCACTACTGGAGAAAAAGGACTCATGATCTTAATGCCAGCATTAAGACAGACAGAAGCAGCACTTTGCTGAAGGACAGGAAAATCGAGTATTTACAGAAAGATGGCAATATGAACATTTAATAACATTTGATCTTAGTTACTGGTGGAATGAAAGCCCTTAGCTAAAAGCAATAGAGAAAAATGTACCATCATTATTATGTTATTAAAAAATTAAGTGCAGAAGTCAAAAACCAAGGAGCTCTGTGATAAAGTAACCTTAAAACACCACTTTAAGGGCCACTTAAAAGGCGATTCCCTCAGGGGGAGTTAGGGCACTGAGTGTGTAAACATGTGAGCTGCACAACACTAAATACCAACCAAATTCATTCATAGTACTTAGTTACACAAGATCAGCATGGTCTTCTATGATGCATTACTGTTTATAACAATTTAAACACACTCTTTACCATGCATGACTTCAAATATATAACAAATATTTTTATTCTGAGATACAGGATATGTTTATGAATTATAAGACCTATATACAATGAAAGTCACACCTCCCTCATCAGTCAAGTATATATGTGTGTGTGTGTGTGTGTGTGTGTGTGTGTGTGTGTGTGTGTTTTAAATGTGATGACCTTATTCAGACTTTGGTTTCTTTTCTGAATTGACCATGTCAGTTTTTCAAACTCTTTAAAATAATGCCATTCTATTATGATAAAACACATTTTGCAAAAATTCAGAAATGTAGTAACACTTAATGAATGTGACATAAAAAATATTTGTAAGGAGGTGCCAAATGACTTAGCACTTTTTTCCAGTCTTGTATTTAAAAAAAAAAAGTTGCATCCAATTTGACAGTGAGCCTATTTTAAAAATATTCTTATACTAATTCATCTCAAAAGGTTCTACTAATAGTCCTTTTGGAAAATACTATATATATAACCTGTGAGTTTTTTTTCCAGAATAATTAATGAAGAAAATGTATCCTCTGCACAGATGAACATTTTCTCTCTAAGACTAATTTTTCATCACCCAGCATTTTTTTTACAAAAGCATGCATTATAAAATACACATAAAAGCAGCTATCTTAAACATGATTTTAATACAATATTACCTTGGTAGCTGATTCATCACTGTCTCCAGTTTAATATGCTGTTACATACACGAAGAAGCTCCAGTATCCCTTTTCTGATTGACTTAAAAAAAAAAAAAAATCCCTGAATAAAACAGAAGCCAGCCTGCGACTTCTTTAGGCATTTCAGTAGAGTATTATTACCATCTGTGGAGAATATCTCCACACAAACTCATGATTACAGAACAGAATGTAAAACAGATCTGGGGCAGATTAGGGTTAATACCAATTAAAAAATTTTATGTTTAAGGAGGAAAGAAAGAGGAGCTAATTATCAACATTTAAAAGGATACTGCAACTTTAACAACTGTAAACTTTGTGTTAAAAGGCTGTGGCAGACAGCTCTATGCTACTAGGTTTTTAGCTTCTAAATAATGCAAACACATCAGCAGTTTTAAAATGCCATAAACTATAAAAACAGAAAACAAATAACGAAGAATGCTAATCTAAAATGAAGCTGTGTAACCAACACATCTAAAATTCCAAAAATAATTAGAACTGATTAGGGGAGAAAACCCTCTGATAAAAATTTAAATTTCTTGACTTGTTTTAAAATGACATAATCTTTTAAATTAAAATGGAAGAAAAAAAGAGCTTTACAAGTGGATAGTTTCAACTCACTAAAATAATGCCAACAAGGTAAGCTTGCATAGAAAAAAATTCAAATTACTGGCTACATGCATACAAAATTAGAAATGCAGGTATTATATAATCATAGTGCAAAACCATGGCAGTTTGTGATGTCTTGTTACTGCCTAAGGTTGAGAAATAGACCGCAGTACCTCCAGTTATCACAGTTTCTGGTCTTTTAATGATTATTTCTGCCAACTAGAAACAATGTGTATGTTAAGATGGGTGGGCACATCGGCTGTGCTGCTAATTAACGAAGTTTGAGGTCATCACCACCGCCTAAATTGGAACCAGGACTAGGGTCTTGTTGTCTTCTTGCCTGCAATGACAAAATCATAATTGGGGGTCAAAACATGTTTTGAAAATCCAAGTGCTAGATAAAGTATAAGATACAGTAGCATTAAAAAAAAAAAAGTTTACAACTAAAAAATTTTCAGCCAGTATCTCCAGATGTAAGAGGAAAAATAACAATATAAATTATGGATTACATATTTTGCTGAAGTCTCTGTAAAAACCAAGAATAAAAATCTCATTATATTCAAACGAGCATTATCAAAATATGTACTATGCATAAAAGAACAACAAATCTACATTTATAGTTCTTGGACTACTGGGTTAAACACATCATCCATTCACCTTAGAATCAATATTTCCCTTTTAATAATAGCTGACATTTATTGAGCACCAGCTATGTGCCAGGCACTGTTCTAAGCACTTTCCATGGATGAACTAATGAAAACCCCGTCAGCAACCCATAACATAGGTGCTACTGTTTATTTTACGGTCACACAAAAGTACATAGTCTACCAATAGTATGACTGAAAAATGTAGTAGTGAACTTCATCTTACAGAATGCCATCTCTGCCAAACAAGTTTTAACTAAAAACCCCTACCTCATGTAATAAAATCATTACTAGGGATATTGTCTCAAAAGCAGAAATGGATGCTCTTAGAGCTTCCACTAAGAAGAACCACTTCAGGGAGGCCACCATCTAAGAGCAACAATAAACAATTTTAACTGCTTTTGGTTATATCCATAAAAGTTAAAGCCCATGGGGCACCTGGGTGGCACAGGCGTTAAGCGTCTGCCTTCGGCTCAGGGCGTGATCCCAGCGTTCTGGGATCGAGCCCCACGTCAGGCTCCTCTGCTGGGAGCCTGCTTCTTCCTCTCCCACTCCCCCTGCTTGTGTTCCTTCTCTCGCTGGCTCTCTCTCTCTGTGTCAAATAAATAAAATAAAATCTTAAAAAAAAAAAAAAAGTTAAAGGCCAGGTTCTATTTCTCCAAAGTAGAAATAATTGACATGACTGTACTTTACAGGTATCTTTATATGACTGCATAAATATGGAGGGAAGAAAGACCTGAAGTACAACATGAAAATTTGTTACTTAACAAGTGCAATTATTAGAAAACAAACAAAACCCTCTGAAAAAACCAAGTGCAATTCTTTTTTTCTTTTTTTGGGGAAGATTTTATTTATTTATCTGACAGAGACAGACATCGAGAGAAGGAACACAAGCAGGGGGAGTGGGAGAGGGAGAAGCAGGCTTCCTGCTGAGCAGAGACCCCAACACAGGGCTCAATCCCAGGACCCTGGGATCATGACCCGAGCCGAAGGCAGATGCTTAACAACTGAGCCACTCAGGTGCCCCCCAAGTGTAATTCTTAATAAATAAATTTGGATAAAACCTTTAAAAAAAAAAAAAGGAAGCAAAACTGGGGGGAAAATTATAGTCCTTGATCCACTTCATACCCAGAAGGATTTTTATTATTTTTATTATTTTTAATTTTATTATTTTTATTTTTAAAGATTTTATTTATTTATTTGACAGAGAGAGAAAGCCAGTGAGAGAGGGAACACAAGCAGGGGGAGTGGGAGAGGAAGAGGCAGGCTCCCAGCGGAGGAACCTGATGTGGGGCTCGATCCCAGAACGCCAGGATCACGCCCTGAGCCGAAGGCAGACGCTTAACGACTGAGCCACCCAGGCGCCCCCCAGAAGGATTTTTAAAACAATTATTAATGACTAAGAGGTTTGACAACTATAGACACTAAGACTTTCAAGTTTCACTTTAGAATAAACATTTCCAGTTAAACTACTGATGGCAAATTTCTTAACAGGGAACATCTAACTAACAGGTCCTGTGTGACACTCTATGCTACTATAAAGTTTTTATGTAAACTGGGGCCCCTGTGGTCCACATACATTAACTCTCAGTCTCTTTCACAAATTCCAATGCATGTTTCTTCCATAAGCTTTCTTTAGTGACTATAAATGGTAGTCAAGCATAAGCATCTGATTGTATATAGACCCTGGTTCCTTCAGCAATGGTTTTCCTATGTTAGACAATGGCGAGTCCATTTTACCAGTAGTTCCGGCAAAAAACCTTGCAGTCACCCTAACATCTCTTTCTCTCACACTCAGTGGTGGGCTCTGACAGCTCTACATTAACAATGTCCTGAATCTGAGCACTTCTGACTGCCTCCATCCCTCTTACCCTAGCCCATGCCACCACCATTCTTCATCTGGATCTTGTCTGTAGTCACCTCTGATAAACATATGCCAGTAATTGAGACCACCCTGAAATCAGAAGTGCAATCTTTAGCTAAATGGAATCATGTATTATAATCACCAATTGATTCTTCGTTGTCTATGTCAGTTTTCGGAAACAAATCTAACCAAAGATTGAAACATTCTGGTTTCAGTTCTTAAGATCTAACACAGTTGTTACAGAAAGAGCATCCTTGACCTTCAAAGAAACAGCAAGTCACACTTGTACTGCCTGATCAGGTCTGGTCAGAAGCTCCAGCAATGTCATCATTTCTCAAGAGCATTATGTTGTTTGGATAGAAAGGACACACTGCCTTGTTCACTTCTGAAACAAATCAAGTAAAACCCAACACTAACTTCTGTAGTCTTATCTTCTGTAGTCTTATAAATTTTGATACATTCCTCCAGCATATTTTAACTATTTTTATCAGCATACTGCTCACTAAGTTTTAGCCTATTTCTTTCAATTAACTAGTCATGTGAAAGTTATGTGGCATGGTACAGACTGAAAAAGCTATGGAATGCGTATTCATCAAAAACAAAAACAAAACCAGACAACCACCCAGAAGCAAAAAAAAAACAATTTAAGTTCCATACAGAATCAATGCTAAATGTAGTGTAAGGACAGATCAATTCTGCAAAATCACAGATGGTGATATAAGCATCTGAGTTCAGTCAATGAAGGTTAGAAAGGGGCTGAGCAATGAAGAAACACTGAGAAAAATCAATCCTAATTATATATTTACAAATCACTATTAACCTACCAATAATACTTTGTCGAAAGGATATTTCAGCTTTTGCCTTGGGATAGGAGTAATTTTCAAATTATTTTAATAATAATGAGATGACTTCAAATGAGTGATGGCCTTCATCAGCAGTGATCAGCAGCTGTGCACAAGCTGCCATGGGTTTATTTGTTTAAAATGTATTTTGGTAAAGGCATGGAGAGGAGTAAAGTTGTCTTGTTATTTACTTGTGTTTGCAGTGTTATTTACACTGTGAAGGGGGAATTAGGAAGATGTAAGGGAAGACACTGAAGGAAAAACAAAAATATGACAAATGAGAGCTGGGGAACTCAACAGAGTGTGAGAGCCGGAGAGAGAGGAATAAGAGCTGGGAGACTGGGAGGAAATTTATTGTTCGGAGGGAAGATGTACAGGCTGTCACATGAAGGAAAGAAACACACAAACAGACTTAGGTTCCGTGAAATAGCTTCCATAGGATCAGTATTCAACAACTGGATGAGCTTTCGCATGAAAGCTAGATGTTTTAGAAGGAATTCCACAAGTAATTGGCTAGACTACATGGTGGCTAAGAAACTCTCTGAACTTGATTATTATAAAAGCATAAAGTCCATGATTTCTAGTTTCTTTTCCTCTGTCAATCCACATGGGCCCTTGATTCTAACTTCTTATTAACAGCTATTTCAGAATAGGGGTTTAATATAAAGCAGACACCCACAAGCCTGTTCAGAATACAAATCTGTTTTTAATATTTATAAAGAATTAATCTAGACATTTTAAAAAAGATTTTATTTATTTGAAAGAGTGAGAGAGCACAAGCAGGGGGAGTGCAGAGGGAGAGAGAGAAGCAGGCTCCCCACTGAGTAGGAAGCCCAATGCGGGGCTCCATCCCAGGACCCTGGGATCATGACCTGAGCTGAAAACAGATTAACTGACTGAGCCACCCAGGTGCCCCTAATCTAGACATTTTACTACAGACCTCTTACTATCAGTTGCTCCTGTTTTCTTTCTTCCAATATACCATTGTCCAGAAACATGGCATATCCAGTTTTGAGAAGGCAGTCATGAGATGGGCCCAAAGTGGAGTGACAAAGAACAGTCACCAGGAACTGAGTTTTCCCTACTGGTCAGGGCTATGCAGAAATAACCAAGAGCAGGGATTCCCAAATGAAAATGAGTAAAACTTCTTGGGTTGATTTCCATTCTTTCGTTATTAAGATGATCAAATTGCTGAAAATTCTTCATGAGGAAATGCCCTAATACTTAAAATACTTTAATACTTAAATACTTAAAAATAGCTCCAATTTATTGAGTGTATACTATGTTCATACAGTATGCTTACTATTTTATGTCTAACACTTGACTAAACATCAGAGCACAGAATTACAGAATTTTAGAGTGGCAAAGTATGTCAAAGTTTTAGTTCAACTCTAATCTTACAAACTGGGAGACTGAAGCCAAGAACATTAAGTGATTCCCCAAGGTTTCATTGTTAGCTGGTCCCAACTGCTAAAGCTGGAGGAGTCACAAAGCAGAAATCTTAAGTCCTAATATGACAGAAGGGAGTGTACCTTCCGAAAACGCAAAAAGGTAAAAACCAGGTCAGCAGACAATCATAAACACCTGTCAGGTAAGGATGCTGCAAGAGCTGGTCTAACTCATGCCAAAGAATATAATCCTTATAAAGTATACAACTTCAGGAAAACTTTACATATAAAGTGTTCTTTCAAAATAAAAGAGATAGTGGAGAAATAATCTACATTTCCAGGTGTAGACTAGGATGGCTCTACCACTTTAGCTATGTGATCTTAGACAAGTTTCTTATTCTGTTTCAGCCTCAGTGTTTTAAGAACCAAGTGTAAAACAAAGACTGTGATGTATACTGCCTGGCACACAGTAAGTACTCACACTGTCATTATTGCAATAAAGCTGCTCGTCACTTCCAAATTTATGTATATGAATATTTGAAATGTTAAAAACCAAACAAAACCCAGCCAATAAGTTTTTACAAACTAAAACAAGGTTAGGACAAAATAAATTTTAATGAAGCTTGCATCTCCTATGATAGAGAGCAAAGACTTGAAAAAGAAGATTTATTTATTTGAGAGAGAGCGAGTGAGAGCGAGCACACGAGCAGAGGAAGAGGGAGAAGCAGACTTTCCTGCTGAGCAGGGAGCCTGATGTGGGGCTTGATTCCAGAACCCTGGCATCATGACCCAAGCTAAAGGCAGATGCTTAACCAGCTGAGCCATCCAGATGCCCCACGAAGACTCTCTTTCTATCTTAGTATGGGAGAAGGCAGATCTAGTATCTCCTTCCTCCCTCATCAATCCTCTTCTGGTTCTCATTCTTAGTCTGAGTTCATATTCCTGCTTCACTCTCATCTACTGTCTTTACCCAAAAGACACGTTAGAAGGTCCAGTATAGACAGATTTTTATGTTAATTTGTCCTTACACAAAAATGAGTGTTGGTATAGTTAAAGTGATTTGAAAACTGAAGTCTGCGGGAATTTAAAATAGTGGCTGAGATTTTTTTTTTCGGACCACACAGAATTGAAGGCTCCAAAAACACACAAACACAAATACAAAAACCACATAAAGCCTTTTGCCTGTTTTTATTTCCAAACAGTTTCCACCTAAAATGCTCCTATGATTTGCTGAATTGTATTAAAACTGCCTATAGTAAAATAAGCAATAATTATTTACCCATTCTCTGACATTAAAGACAAGAATTTATTTGCTAACACTTTATAAACTAACCAGACGAAAGCATTTTCTAGATAATGACAGAGAAAATCTCTTTCAGCACCCTGTCACCATGCAGCCGAATTAAGACCCGACAGTATGACATTACAGTTTTAGAAAGTTAAGAGACCAATCACGTTGAAGGCAGTCTCTAGACATAGGGAGTGTACATAAGCTGTTATCAATAACATAGGCATCTTTCCAATATATTTATGACCAGAGCACTCATTCTGTCCTTTACCAACCTCAATCTTCCACAAAATCCCAAAGAAAGGCATTTGAATTACAGAGAACTGCCATCTACTAACATGCCAACATTTTCAAATAATGGAAGGAATCTCAGGTAAAAAGGCACCTGGCTAGTACTATGTGGCAAAAGCTGGCGATGGGCAGGCACTTCACAGAAGAAATGTCTGTGATTATTTTTTCTTTTTTAATGTCTAATTTTTATTAAAATAAAGAATAGTGCACAGATCATAAATGTAACTTGATGAATTTCCCATTAAATGAACACACCCATGTAACTAGCACCCAGATCAAGAAATATACTACTACCCAAACTTGGGAAGTTCCCCTTGTGTTCTCCCCTCTCCCTAGTCACTAATCACCCCTTTGGGTAACTGCTACCTCCACCTTTAACTGAACCCAGAAAAATTCAAAACCCTTTACTGTTGTTAAAAACCAAACAACCAACACCAGAATATAAAATATCTTAGCAAAATACCTCTGACTTTCACAGCTTAAAGTTAGGATATGCCTGCCTTTACTGCCACTCCAGATACACTGTGAGCCAAAGGGAATAGAAAGAGGAAGTGAGCCCATTTTAAGAATCAGATACTGTGCTGGCAGCAACCTGGGAGGTAGGACTTCAGGCCTGGTTTTATAGATGAGGCTTGCAAGGATAAATAACCTTCCTAATGTCACAAGGCAACAAATAGGAGAGCCAGGATTTAAAACCAGAACAATCTGGGGCGCCTGGGTGGCACAGTGGTTAAGCGCCTGCCTTCAGCTCAGGGCGTGATCCCGGCGTTAAGGGATCGAGCCCCACATCAGGCTCCTCCGCTATGAGCCTGCTTCTTCCTCTCCCACTCCCCCTGCTTGTGTTCCCTCTCTTGCTGGCTGTCTCTATCTCTGTCAAATAAATAAAAATAAAATCTTTAAAAAAAAAAAACAAAAACAAAACACCAGAACAATCTATTGTAAACCTCGTGGTCATTTTACTACATCAAAGTTTCTTCAGTTACATTCTGTCGGTTACTGGGTTCCACGAAAACACCCCAGGGACTATAGTAGGAAATCAGAGCAATTCCCACCCTTGCTTCACCCAGAGCAGTGTTCCTTTTATCTACCATATACATTGGGATTCTCTATAAAATTTCCAATGAAGGAAGGATTTCACATTTTTAGAAACAACCCATATGCCAGAAGATACAGCAAGTTCTAGAACCTTCTAGTTCCATCATTTTTGTTAACACTAAAAACAAATATTATTTCTTTTCTAAAGAGGTAATGGATGCACAGGATACAAAATTCAAAAGGTCTAAGAGATAAACAGTGAGAAGTAATCACCCTCCCATGTGGCCCCCAGATACCTGATTCCCCTCCACAGTTTTCAGTTTTCTACATTTCCTACTAAAGAGAGAAAGTGCACATTCAAGCAAATAAGTGCATGTATTCCTTTTTAAAAACTACCCAGAGGGTAAAGATATGATATACAGTGTTATGTAGCTATTACATACCATTTTGTTGTACACCAAAGATTTAACAGCATTTTAACAAGGTACTAAAATAAACAATGTTTCTTCATTTCACTGTAGTTTTTCACTTGCCAAATTAATGAAGCTGCTATCATTTCTGAAAGGTAAAGAAAAATCTCATACTACTAAAATACCTTTTCCCAGAAAATCAGAGAAAGAAAATGCTAAATCCTGCCATGAATGATGGATTGAAAACTTTCTAAATTTTACAGATGGTAAAAGAGACACATGCTCAGGGAGTTTTAGAACTGATTTCAGGTTCAAACACACTGGCACAAATCAAAACCTTTAGTAACCTTAACCTTACACATGTATTAAATGCTCAAGAGCCCCACCACTGCAAGGCTAGCACCACAGGTCAGAGGCCTCAGAGGTTATCCAAACAGGGCTGGGACATCCCTAAGCCGCTGAGCTACCAGCATCTCAAGCTTCCAAGGACCATTTACTGGGTTACTGCCACCCATGAGCTACCACTGCTCCTCAGCCTTTGCCTCCAGTCAGGCATCAGGACCACCCACTGGAATCATTATTATTCTTTTCTGCCTCAGCTTTTTCTTTTCCAGGCAACCTCTTCTGGCAGGTTTTATTTTTCAACTTAATCATCTTTATGGGTGATGTGGAAATTCATTTCCCAGTGCTAGACTGTATTTGTAGGGGCCTTTTGGTTAGGAAGCTGGTTTAAGTCTTCACCCATCTTTCTATTCACCAACTACTTGAAAGAGAGCAAGTCAATTAATTTTTCTCAGAGTCTCAGGTTCCTCAACTATAAGGAGAATGAGAGTATATGGCATAATGTCTCCTATAGATGTTTGAATTATGGGGGGGAGGGATAGACAATATTTTTTCTAATGTTCTCCCCTTTTAGAAAAAAGAAGAAAACTGTGAGAAAATAAGATTAGGAATTTGTTGTGGATTTTTTATTTTTATGAGGTTTATTTACTTTGAGAGAGAGAGAGCGCAGTGGGGAGGGGCAGAGGGAGAGAGAGTCCCAAACAGACTGGGCAGGGAGACTGAAGTGGGGTTCGACCTCACAACCCCAAGATCACTGCCTGAGTAGAAAACAAGAGTTGGTCACTTAACTGACTATGCCACCCAGGTGCCCCATTATGCGTTTTTTAAAAGGGAAGCAAAATATACATGCACAAAGTACCAAAAGACGTTTGTATTCAAAACTCCCCTAAGTGACTGCCACTGCAAGCTCTGGAGTCAGAATCCAGCCCAATTTTGTAGATGACGGTTCTCTACAACAACTGATGTTTTAAATTATTGCCTCAAGGGACTATGAGATCTTAAATCATTGATGACACTCTAACCATTTTTTCTATGCTCCAGGTCATCATGCAGGGAAAGTGCCCTGATGCACTTTAACTAAAAGGATGTTCTTAGCCAGATAATTCCATTAACTGGAACCAGTGCTGTGGTAGAGCTCTTAGTGCTAAAGAAGTACTTTAGAGCTATTATTTACTGTAGGCATACACCAGCCAACCACCATACTCAGTGCTTTTACAAGCATTTTCCTATTTAATTCTCACAACAGTTTCTATGAGAAAATAAGCTTAAGAGAGATTGGCAAGTGATACAGAAGGAATCTCAACTAGGACTGACTACAACGTCCATGCTCTCAAATCACTGACATAAAACCCACTGGAAAACAATCTAACTGAGCAACAAATTATTTAACACCTCTATCAAGAGACTATGCTTTTGTTCATATGCAAATATAAACATGCATATATATAAATTCACACATCAGAATGTTTTTCTTCAAGTAGCATTATTTATAAGAACAATCAAGCTAGCATCTAAGGCAACTCTTAGTATCAACTAATCTACAATTTTATTTAAGGCAAAATATATACAAAAACTTCTTAAATAATTGTTCCATTAATTATCAAAGTTATTCTTCAAATATAATGTAGCCAAAGAGCACTTTTTTTTTTTTAAGATTTTATTTATTTATTTGACAGAGATAGAGACAGCCAGCGAGAGAGGGAACACAAGCAGGGGGAGTGGGAGAGGAAGAAGCAGGCTCACAGCAGAGGAGCCTGATGTGGGGCTCGATCCCGTAACGCCGGGATCATGCCCCGAGCCGAAGGCAGACACCCAACCGCTGTGCCACCCAGGCGCCCCCAAAGAGCACTTTTTATAAAGCAATTCTTATACTCATTTAAAGCCATGTTGGCTTGTTCCAGAAAGACTGACCAATCACGTTCTCGGACATGACAAGATTTCTTACTGCTTCATGCCCTTGTGTACACTGTTCTTTCTGCCCAGAATGCTTTCCCTAGCTTGTCCAGCAGGCAAACTCCCAGTCTTCCTTCAAATTCCTGCAAGGGTATTCTCCTGTGAATTACGCAGGCAGAGGCAGACATAAGCACTCATTTCTCTACAATGCCACTGTTCACTGTTCACCTTCCAAACCTCCATGTATGGATGCTGCTGAAGTAGTCTTCAATTTTGGGTTTATACATCTATCTTCTGTCAAGCCTGACAGTTGCTCAAGGACAGAAACCATACATTTTCCTTCTTTCTTTTTTTTCTATCTTCCTTCCTTTCTTTCTATTTTTAGAGAGGGAGAGACAGTGTGAGAGCAAGTGGTGTGGGGCGGGGGTGGGCAGAGGGAGAAGGAAAGAGAGACTCTTAAGCTGGCTCCACACCCAGCATGGAGCCCGACTCAGGACTCGATCCCATGACCTGAGATCATGACCTGAGCTGAAATCAAGAGTCAAATGTTTAACCGAATGAAGCACCCAGGTGCCCCATGCATTTTCATCTATATATTTACCAGTCCCTAATGCAGAATCCAGCACAACATAGTTGGGGTTCATTACTTAAAACTAACTTAATATACACCAATAAATTACAAACATTTAAAACCTTTCCAGAGACCATTAACATGTATTATTCTACCTTAATTAACCTCTAGTCTACCCTGTAACTCTAGTTTTCAGACAGCCAGGATAAGAACTGTTTTCTGAAGCTCTCCATTAGACAATTAAACACAACATACAAAACACTGTGGTGGGTAATGTGAGGGTTAAAAAATCAGGGGCCCATCTCATTGGGAATCTACAATAGAGGACAGACATGTTTTTAATTGTTTCAACATACTGTTCTGTAAGAACAATAACAGAAATAAGTGCTCTGGAAACTACAAAGTGGAAGGGCTAGTAACAGTGAAGCAGGCTGGAGAAGGGACTGACAGAATGTTTAAGCTGGGTTTTAACAAATGGGTGGAAAGGTACCCTATTAGTCAGGGAACAAACAGCATGAGCAAAAAGGTTCAGAAGTATAAGATAAATGCATATTATATGTTTAAAAACTTCTTAGTACCACAGATACAAGCATTCTGAAAGAAAATGTCATGGGAAGTCTGATCACAAGAATTGAAAAGCTTCAAAGAAAACAAATACATTGCATAATATCCCTCCTGTCTCTTCTCCTAGCTGAAAAGTACTATCTTCTTGGGGGCACCATCAATTGCTATCAGCCTATTAGATTAATTAACTCATTGACAAAGGGAAATCTCAATCATTAAAAGATAATTCTATTTTATACACTAACCACTAAGTAGAACTGATTTTTTTCATTTATTCTACAAAATATATTGTCACATAGAGGGGATACACTCTCTCTCTCTCTCTCTCCCACACCACACACACACACACACACACACACACACACACACACAGACAGACACTAATAATAGCAGCTAACACCTACTCAGAGCCATATACTGAAGAAGTGCTTCCATAGGTATTTGCTTATTTAATCCACAATAATCTTATGAGATAGACAGGATTATTAGCCTCATTTTATCAATGAGGAAACTCAGCCACAGGAAGGTGAAATAAGTTGTTCAAGGCGACAAAGTAAGTGGCAAAGCCAGATTCAGATCTTGCAGGCTAGCTCTACTGTCTGGGCTCTTCACCACTATCTCTGTGCACACACAAACACACTCTTTTGTGTTAATTTAAATAATGGTGTACATATAATTCTGTGCATGGAAAACCCACAAATTTTCTGTAACACCAATTAAAAAAATTTTTTTAATGTGTTAAAATACATTTAACATAAAAATTACCATCTCAACCATTTCTAAGTGCACAGTTCAGTAGTATTAAGTAAATGTACAACCAATCTGCAGAACTCTTTTTAATGCCTAGAAATTATCTAGTTCATGTACTATATTTATATTTTAATTCCATTTCTTTTGATTATCAAAGATGAATGTGTGCTTTTTCCTATTTCTTCTTGTGTGAAATGCTCATGTTGATAATTAAGCTTATGAACTTGAAGAATATATTAACATTTAACAATATCCTTTTCAAAAATATTAGTTCTCATCTTGATTATTTTTATTTTGTTAGAGTATACTTTTTGTAGAAATTGGAGTTTTGAACAATGTATAGATACTTAAAATATTAATCTTGTAATTAAAGTCCGCTTAAAGCAGGGTACAATTTTATATAGAAAAAATCCATGTCAATTAAAAGTCTTATCAAATTTAAACACTGGGTTAAGACTAAACTTCAGTGTTGAAGACTGAAGCAGGCGATGGTAATAAAACTAAAAAGACAACAGGAAGTGATTACTATAAAAACTAAGGTAATGAGTACTTTTGAGGGGAAGGAGAAATCATATTAGATGCTTACATGGGAGGGGGCTACTGGGGTAGCTGTCAAAGTTTGAGTTTTTTAAAATCTGGATGGTGTTATTAAGGTGTCAGCCTTACAATAGTAATTGAGCTACATATTTCTTTTGTGAGGATTTCCATCTCTGTACCATAAAAAAGGTTAAAAGAAAAATGCTTTAGGTTAATTCCATTCTTTGAGTAGTTTGAAAATATTACATTTTGCTCTAGTAAAGACAATACACAAATGGCTAAACATTACAGTTACAAAATCAAGACAAACATTCATAAAAAAATATAAAGTAATATTATTTCCAAAGTGTTTTAATAATGTTCTTAAAAAATATGTATTCTATGATAACATAAAGTAATTTTTACAAATAAGACAACAAAGAGGGAAGATATTTGGATCAATGAATTAAGAGAATATATATACATGACAGTAAATGATTTTTATGAGGACCAGTAAATGATGAATTCATGTACAACCTTAAAATTAAGACTAAGTCTCTCTATAGCAATTACATTTAATAAACACAAAGACACAGTATAACTTTTGACAAATGAAAGACAAAATTAAACTATTTATAAAAAACATTATGCACAAATATGACAAAGAGAGCCTGAGAGGTTGGGGGAAAGTACTAACCAGTTACTGCCAGCAGCTGTGAAACTCTCACCTCCATTTCCTCCCGATGAGACCTGTCTCTGTCTTCAAATTCACGCGTCCTTCTCCGAGCCTCTTCAAAGGCCTGTTGTGCTAATGCATCCTCCTGCTGTTGGAATACATGAAAAGGATATTTTAATTTTGATTTAGAATAACAACTTGCAATATGACGGTGTTTGTTTCTTGGAGGAAATGAACAGCAGAATATTTCTCCAAATATCAAACCATTAAAAAAAGCTAATGTTGGAGCTACTTTTAAAAGAAAACTCTGGCAACTCTTTCTGCCCACAGGTCCTGTCCCCATGCTTTAATAAAATTACCTTTTTGCACCAAAAAACCCCCCCAAAACCAAAATCTATAACTTGGATATAAGACAGGCCAGGCCCTCTAATAATTAGGACACGAAAGCCAGAAATATAAAAGAGAATATTAACGGAACTGATTATACAAATGTTAGAAACAGCTGAACAACAGAAAGTAAGTAAAAGTCCAAGGGATCTTCTCAAGAAAAAATATTTGTAACATGTAACTAATCTATCCTAATCCATTCCCAATTAATAAAGATCTGCACATGAAAAATATCCAGATACGTCAAACTCACTGTGTCTAAGGGACAACCGATTTAAACTTTCTCCTTTACTCCCCTTTAGTTTCCATTTGTGGCACCACTTTTTCATTTTGGCCAGAAATCTGAGCCACCTTTGACTCTTCACTCTCCCATCTCCACAGAGCCCATCAACCACCAAGTCCTAGCCATCAGACCTCATAAATATTTTTGGAATCCTAAAGTCTCCATTTATTTCCATTTTCCTAGTTCAGGCTTCTAAGATCTCTCATTAAAATTACTGTAAAGGTCTCCTAAACAGCCTCTTCCTGCTTCCATTCTGTCATCCTCAATCTACCACACAGCCATCAGAGCGTGCCTGAGGGCACAATGTGACAATACCCCCAACCTAAAAAAGCTCCCTCACTGTCTACAGCACAGGAAGCTCAACCTTTGCAGTCACACGCTTCTCAATACTACCATTTTTCTTTCTTTTTTTTTTTTAAAGATTTTATTTATTTATTTATTTATTTATTTATTTTTAAAGATTTTTATTTATTTATTCGACAGAGATAGAGACAGCCAGCGAGAGAGGGAACACAAGCAGGGGGAGTGGGAGAGGAAGAAGCAGGCTCCCAGTGGAGGAGCCTGATGTGGGGCTCGATCCCATAACGCTGGGATCACGCCCTGAGCCGAAGGCAGACGCTTAACCGCTGTGCCACCCAGGCGCCCCCTAAAGATTTTATTTATTTATTTGAGAGATAGAGACAGCCAGCGAGAGAGGGAACACAAGCAGGGGGAGTGGGAGAGGAAGAAGCAGGCTTATAGCGGAGGAGCCTAATGTGGGGCTCGATCCCATAACGCTGGGATCACGCCCTGAGCCAAAGGCAGACGCTTAACCGCTGTGCCACCCAGGCGCCCCTCAATACTACCATTTTTCGATGGTACACTTGAAGAAAGCTTTAAAAGATACACACACCCAAAAAGTCATCAATATTCACTGCAGCAAGGAGTGATCGGTAACTCAGTTCTAACCAATCAGACAGAAGCATAAGTCACCTAATGGGGCTTCTAAGAAAGTCATTTAAGAGACATTTCACCTTTCTCCTTTCTATGAGCTGATGCAATGCCCAGAGATACAGCAGCCATCGTGCAAACATAATAATGGCGATGCAATCACACATTGAGCAAAGCACAGCAGGAAGATGAGAAGACCCAGGACCCCTGTAATATAAGTAAGTGCTATACCTACCTGGACTATACCTATACTGCTGGGTATTGTGTTCTGTGTGATGCACATTTTATTTGTCACTATTAGTATGGCTGTTTCATACTTAAAATTTTCACTGACATGATGTCTATAACTTAAACAAAACTGAAAGGTGTAATCAAATTTCTATCCTTTGATGCATTTATCAGCTTTATGACCCAGGGGAAGGCATTTCATTTCTCTAAGTCTGAGTAAACTCACATGTAAAATGGGCATAGTAGTAATACCTACTTTATAAGACTGCTGTAAATATTAACATATAAAACATGCTTAAACATACTAACATACAACATTCAATAAGTGCTATTATTTTAAGCATTTACAGATATGTCAAATTTACACATCTGACTAAATATTATTACATATTCCTACTGTATTGAATATACCATATAACCTTCAAGTACCTGCAAAAGAACACTGTTCCCAACTCCCAAGGGCTTTCTACTGTTTAGTTAGCTATCAACTGGGACACATCTACTGATAACAGGGTACTCCTGTCCTGTGCATTCATTCACTTTTTCATTCATTCTACAAATGTTTGAGTCTTTATTATGTCCAAGTCACTGTGCTAAGGTGTCATGGATACAATGTGAGGGAACAATGGTGCTTCTCCTCAGTCTCTGGTCTACTGGGGCAGATAGACGATGAACAAATAATTACAAAAATCAATATATAAATGTCAACTGTGATTAAGTACAGTAGAGGAATATTACATGATGAAATGAGAGCATATAACATGAAATGTGATCTAATTCCCAAAGGAAGTTACTAGCCACTAATGTGTATTCTAGCAATGGTCACAGATTTTTATTCCATTAAAAGAAAAAAAGTATTATTACTAATAGTTGCAGTAAAATAAGCCAAGAGATATTTGGTATCTCTCTGCTTTCTAACTCCAGCTTCTGTCTTGGTCCTTTCTAGCAAGATGTGAAACGTACATGCAGTGAACAGTTTGCATTTTAATTTGAAAGACGATTGGCGATGACCAGTGTTATCCTTAACTAACACCTACCCCCTTTAAGGGCATCATAAAGGTCAACTCCTGATAAAATGACATACTCACCCATAAAGTATGTTCCAAATAGCTAGGACCAACTAATTCTATCCAAACTCAGATGGCAGTGGGAGCAGCTGTCCACACTCTCGCTCCCGCCAGCTACTTGTTATACTATGGTCTTAACCACGATCTACACAAAGCAGTCAGGTGCGGTCATTATAAAAGGTGGGTGTAGTGAAACCCATGTGGCAAATAAAGGCTTTGCAGTCCTGTCACAGATCATATATAGAATATTCTGACCATTCTTGCTGCAGTGATTTTGTCTTTATTGTATTCCCTAAATCAACAACTATATTTATTTTATGGTTTGGTAATATCTTTCTGCAGCAATGAATTTAAAAACTGGAAGTGCATGTTTAATGAAAAATTAAGAATCAAATTCATTTCCAAGAAAGTTGATGATGGAACACATGATTTGCACAAAATAACGACATTTACTATTCTCTGTGAGGACCAGAATGGTATCACTGATCACATGAAATCCAAAAGAAATAAAACTGCTGAAGAAGCATCAACATATACTTCAAAGGCGACAATTTAACGGGAGCAGCTGCAACCGGTACATTTAACATCACTCTGCAAAACACAACTTCATTTAAATCAAGTGATTTAATTCACTGACAAATGACAAATGATTCAATTCACATTATGCGCACACAAAAGCAAAGCTGTTTATATGCTTATTTCATTAAAAAAACCTTGCAAACAGCTAAACGACTTCAGTTTTACATCAGTGTCATCAGGTATGTTAAATAGAAAATCTGTTAATTCAAAAAATGTTTCAATTTTTCTAACTTGATCATAGAACCAGAATTAAACTTTTGAAAGGTCATTACATTAAAGGTGTAACTTTTTTTTTTTTTTTAGGATTTTATTTTTAAGTAATCTCTACATCCAACATGGGACCCGAACTCACCAACCCCGAGATCAAGAGTCAGGTGCTCCACCGACTGAGCCAGACAGGCCCCTGAAACATCTTTTTTTGTGACCGCCAAAGCAAATTAATTTAAAAAGTACAACAGTGAAGATAAAATTATTCGTTCTTATATTGGTAATACAAATGCTGGTGGAGCACGCACTGTATAAAAAAGTAACATTCCCAGGGTGCCTGGCCGGCTCAGTCAGTTAAGTGTCCGGCTCTTGATTTCAGCTCAGGTCATGATCTCAGGGCTGAGATCCAGCCCCAAGTCAGGCTCCGTGCTGGGCATGGAGCCTGCTTCCGATTCTCGCTCCCTCTGCCCTTTCCCTCTCTCTTAAAACAAAACAAAACAAAACAAAACAGTAACATTGCCAGTGAATTTTTAAAAACAATGAAACAGGGGCGTATGGATATCTCAGTCCGTTGAGCCTCTGGCTCTTGGTTTTGGCTCAGGTCATGATCTCCCAGTCATGGGACTGGAATCAAGCCTGCCTTGGGCTCTGTGCTCAGCAAGGAGTCTGCTTGGGATTCTCTTTCCCTCCCTCTCTCCCAATCTCTCTCAAACAAACAAATAATTTAATATCTTTAAAAAACTATGAAATAGAAATGTATTAGGAACAAGATGTGGCACATGTAGTTCATAACTGTATCCAAAGAAGATAGCCTGCCATTTAGAAATTATAGCTGCATAATTAGAAATTTATTTATGTATCTACAAAGTAACAGAATTATAGAATGTGACAAAGCTGACGCTGAATATAAAAAATTCATCAGGACAGTACACACATGCCTTGGATTTTAGAAAATTTAAGCCTTTGGAGAACTACTCTGAAGTCAACATAGGTCCTACAATGGCATTGACCTTTTTATGGTAAATGAGTACTCAGTTACACCTTGTTCAAAATTACTTGGAAATCTCTGATTAAAGTATCCAATGGTGAAGTGCCAAAAATTTGATTTTTAAGCTTTTAGAGTTACCATTTTTGAAAACCAAAAGCATAAAGATGACACTGAATTTTATCCCTACAAATTACAGAAAATTAAGTGAATGATGAAAATATAATCAGCAAACAAGATTTAATTGTTTCTACAATTATACTCAGAATTATATTCATTTGTGGTAAACTTTTAAAACATTTTATTATTATAGTATACTATATATACAAAAGAGTACACTTATATTAAGGCTTTCCTGTCCAATGTGGTAGCAACTAGCCACATGTGACTACTACACACTTGAAGTGTGGCTAGTCTGTGGGCAGGTGGATGGCTCAGTCGATTGAGCGTCTGACTCTTGGTTTCAGCTCAGGTCATGATCTAGGGTCATGAGTTTGAGCCCCAGGTCAGCATCCTCACTCAGTGGGGAGTCTGCTTGAGGATTCTCTCCCTCTGCTGCCCCTTCCCCTGTTTGTTCTCTCTCTCAAACAGAGATCTTAAAAAAAAAAAAAAAAAAGGAATGTGGCTAGTCTGAGTCTGTACATGGAAAAAACACACTGGATTTCAAGTACTTGTTACAAAGAAAAAAATGTGAAACATCTCAGTAAATTTTTATATTAATTTTATGTTCCAGTATAATAGTTTGGATATATTGGTTTAAATAAAATATAAAAATTAAATACAATTGTTTCTTTTTATTTTTTTAATGTGGCTTCTAGAAAAACTTATATTATGTGGTTCACATCTGAATTCTCCTGGGCAGCACTGTCCTAAATTATAGTTTGATGAATTTCCACAAACTGAAATGTCCATGTTAACTAGAATCCATAGGAAGAAACAGAACAGTAACAACATCTCACAACTCTCCTTCTGCTCCATTCCAGTTTCCAGCCTCCTCTCTCAGGGATAAGCCATTATCTTTATTTCTAAAAACACTTACTATTAGTTTTGCCCATTCTGTACTTTCAGATGAATGGATTCATACAGCATGTGCTTTTTGGATACACTCAATATGTCTGTGAAATCCATCCATACTGGTGTGCTAGTTGTAGTTTTTCAGCATCACTGTATTTCTTTGTATTTATTCATTCTATTGTTCATTGGCATTTGAGCAGTTTGCAGTTTCTATTACTAGCGCTGCTACAAATGCCCAGTACGTATCTCTTGATGAATATATATATTCAATCCCTTTGCATACCATGACTTAGACTAGAATTGCTGGGTCACAGGTATATGTAATTTGCGGTTTTAGTATGTACTGCCAGTTTTCAAATGTTGTGTCAATTTGACATAACCAACACACCAACTATTGTTCCATATCCTTGCCAACATTTGTCAAAAGTACTCTGAACAAAGGCAAAAAGACAATACTGGTGAAAATACTTCAGCTGAAATACCAACTTTAATTAAAATGGAGTTGTGACCATACTGTTTATCTCTTAGCTTACCAGGTTCCAGATACCTCACTGTCTGTTAAAGAATACTGTGTTCATACAGCAGAGAGAGAGAATGAGCAAGCTCTCTTGTGTGTATCTTTTTATCAGGACACTAATCCTATCATATCAGGGCTCCACTCTTCTGACCTCATTTAACCCTAATTACCATCCCATAAATGTCCTATCTCCAAATACAGTCACATTGGGGGTTGAGGCTTTAACATATGAATATTGGGGGAATACAAATATTCAGTCCATAACAGATGTAAGCAGTGGGGTTAGGATTCACAATTATATGACAATGAAGCCCTTATTCCTAACTTCTACATATCTTACAGATGATTTGCAGATAAGGAAGGTTATACAGAAGTGCTCACTGCTGACTGAAGTCTCCTGCTTTAAAATTTTTATATTATGTAAGACCTATTGTATCAGTTTATTATCACAACAGATGGCACTAACTTCGTAGTGATAAAGCTCTATTTATAGACTGGGGAACTAAGACTTGGAAAATTCTAAGTATGGAAGATACTGTGGGTTAAACTTAAAACTTTATCTATCATTTTAATAAAATATTTGTTTTAGAAATCAATTAAATCTGAAATTTTACCTTATATAAATTTAATCTGCTATATACTTACATTTTAAATGTCATTGCCATCCACTACCTTCTGGCTTCCATAATTTCAAAAGACAAATCAGTTGATTTAATCTTATTGAGGCTCCCTTGCATGTGTTGAGTCCTTTTTATTGCTGCTTTTGAGATTCTTTGTTTTTCAAAATTTGACTCTGATGCATCTAGGTGTGGATTTCTTTGTTTTTATCCTACTTGAAGTTCACTGAATTTCTTGGATATGGAGATGAATATTTGCAATCAATTTGGAAGTTTTCATCAGTTATTATTATTATTATTATTATTTAAAGATTTTATTTATTTATTTGACAGAGAGAGACAGCCAGCGCGAGAGGGAACACAAGCAGGGGGAGTGGGAGAGGAAGAAGCAGGCTCTTAGTGGAGGAGCCTGATGTGGGGCTCGAACCCAGAACGCTGGGATCACGCCCTGAGCCGAAGGCAGATTCTTAACCGCTGCACTACCCAGGTGCCCCCATCAGTTATTATTTCTTAAAATAAACTTTCTACCTCTTTCTTCTCCTTCTGGAACTTCTATCACATGTACATGTTGGTATGCATGCTGGTGTGCCAAATCTCTGAGACTGTTTTGTTTTTCTTTCTGTTCTTCATAATTTCTATTAATCTCAGGTGCAGCCTCACACACGCACATAGTCTTCTGGACCATGAGAAGTATTCGTGATTTTAACAGGGCTCACTTTAGTGGCCTGTTTCTCTAGATCTCCCTGATAAAATTTCTGGCTAGTCTGCCATTTTGTTGCTTCCCACAACATTTGCCTTCCTGGAGGGTTTGCCAGAGACCTCTATTGTTTTGATAACATCCCCGGGTATGGATCTTTTCAAATGCTGCTCTAAATAAAGTCAGCTCCCTCTGACAGGACAGCAGAGCTGCCAGTCTTCATGGCTTGTCTTGCCTGCCTAACCTGAGAGACCACAGAGCTGAGGGAAAGTATGGAAGCACTTGCTATTGACTAAAATTCCACAGACTTACTGAAATTCAATAGCTTTGTTTGAATAAACACCCCTCAATATATGGTCTTTGGTTAATTTCCACAGACATTAATTTAAAAAAAAAATTTTTTGTCCAGTTTAATCACTGCTTTTTGGGGAGAGGATTTGCCAAACTCCTCACCAAGCCACTCCAGAAATGCTCCATTTTATTTTGAACTACTTTTCCCCCCTGATAATGTTCTGAAGATCAAGAACAAATATTAAACAGAACCATTTACTGGACTTTGAAGTGCCCCACTGAGCAGACAGGAATAATCCAATGAAATTTAGAACCACTGAAGGAAAAACTTTCCCCAAACCAGGACCAGAATGGGTCTCACCATCTATCTTCAGAATTCCTCAATACCACTTGAACATAAGACTTTTTATACTTACTCTTAAAGATGCGGTAAAATAGACATACAGATGAAGATTGGGGTACAGAAAGGGACAATGCTCGGTAGAGCTTGACATCACCCTACCTGGGCTCGTTCCTCATCGAACTCCAGGCAGCCCATACCATCCAGTCTCTGGAGGTCAATCCAACCTTTCCAGATAACACAGACTCCATTCAGAATCATGGGAGCCTTCAAATACACCTAAGACACAGGAAAAAAAGGATGAAAACCAATGATAAACCATCACACACATGATAAATGAAGAGTAAGATTACTGAGGAAACCTGTGGTTTTCTTACGGGAAAAAAAAATATGAATACAATTATAAACTTAAGAATTGTAGGGACATGTGGGTGGCTCAGTCAGTTGAGCGCCCAACTCTTAGTTTTGGCTCAGGTCATGATCTCAGGGTTGTGGGATTGAGCAGTGCGTCGGGCTCCAGGCTCAGCAGAGTCTGCTTGGGATTCTTTCTCTCCCCCTCTACACCCTCCCTCATTGCTCACGGTCTCTCTAAAATAAATAAATAAATCTTTAAAAAAATTGTAGGAAAGTATATAAATCATAGCCTCTGACCAAATTCTGTAAGTTAAGTTAACCTGGTTTACCAGAACGTTATTTCTTTTTTTTTTTTTTTTAAGATTTTATTTATTTATTTATTTGACAGAGATAGAGACAGCCAACGAGAGAGGGAACACAAGCAGGGGGAGTGGGAGAGGAAGCAGCAGGCTCACAGCAGAGGAGCCTGATGTGGGGCTCGATCCCAGAACGCCGGGATCACGCCCTGAGCCGAAGGCAGACACTTAACCGCTGTGCCACCCAGGCGCCCCACCAGAACGTTATTTCTAATCACAATTCTTTCATATTGATTTTATTTATTTTTGAAGATTTTATTTACTTATTTGAGAGAGAGAGAGAGAGAGAGAGACAGGGCACAAGCTGGGGGGGGGGAGAGGCAGAGGGACAAGCAGACTCCCCACTGGGCAGGGAGCCTGACATGGGGCTTGATCCCAGGATTCTGAGATCATGACCTGAGCTGAAGGTAGATGCTTAACCGACTTGAGCCACCCAGGCACCCCTCAAATTAGTTTTAAAAAAAAGTTACTCAGATTTTATAAAAACTGTAGTAAAATGATACTTGAAGTAGGTATCACTGTTCTTCCAGCTGAAGCTAGGACAATCAGGTACTTTGCCTTGATTTTTTTTTTTTTTAAAGATTTTATTTATTTATTTGAGAGATAGAGACAGCCAGCGAGAGAGGGAACACAAGCAGGGGGAGTGGGAGAGGAAGAAGCAGGCTCATAGCGGAAGAGCCTGATGTGGGGCTCGATCCCATAACGCCCGGATCACGCCCTGAGCCGAAGGCAGACGCTTAACCGCTGTGCCACCCAAGAGCCCCTTTGCCTTGATTTTTTAACCTTGGGTTAAAAAGATATAAAGATGGAAAACTGGAATTCACCAGCCCCTAAAGACAGCACACATAGTTTCCCTCTATTTGGATCTCTGGAGCCACTCAGGGTCAGGCTCTTTATACTTCCCTTCAGTTTTATAAGCAACCTCATAGCTTCCCATGAAGTAATGCTTTTTTTTTTTTTTCTCTTTTTACTTCAGTCAGCCAGACTTGATTTCTACTGCTTTTAACCAAAGAAACTTAACTGATACAACATTTATTTATTCACCATTATTTGTCAAGTAAATATAAATAATTCTAGAGCAAAAGTCACTTCAGGTATGATTTCTGAATTCAGACCAGTTTCATTTTCAATCACCAAATTCCCATAGTGCCTGAAAATATAACTGTTCTCAAGAGCCATTAAGGATCCATCAAAGAAGGAAAGATGCAAACGCTATCACCTTAATGTGAAAATTTTATTGTGATACAGTAAGAAATAAAGGAAATTTATTACAATTCCTACAATCTCTCCCCCATCCTAATACTATACTATCCTAATAGTAACTTTAGAAAAAAATGTCTTCTCTACCTCATTTAACATGGGCTTCAGGACAAAAATCAGCATAAATTTTTATCATTTAATGCCTTAATAAGATTTTTTTACATGCAGAGGAAGCAGGACTTCCATGACTTTTCAAAACTCCAGGTTATCAAATATATCTTTATAAATAAGGTTCTTCATTTGTCTGTACCAAATATATTTTATTTGGATAATCCAAGTGCTTCTGTGAGCTAAAATTAGCATTATTTATTACCTGTAATTACATAAAATTGGTTAAGACAGTCTTCATTTTCAGGAAAAAGCTGGAAGCATGACCTTTCTCTTTATTGAATTCAGCAGTTTCTTCAAAAATCTTGGGGCATTCTTGTTTTTAGAGAGGCTTAAGAATAACTGTCAATAATTATAAATATGCTCAAAAATGACAATTGAGACACCTGTAAAATAAAACCTACAGGGTTTATGCCATCTTAGCACACATTGTTGTCATTCCCCTCTACTACTAAACACAACCTTTCTTCTTGGTAAAAGGCTCCACACTGAACTAATTTCTATTTATAATGGGGAAAAAAGCCCAAAACATAAGGTTCCATTTCTCCTCCCATTTGGACCAAGGGAAATAGTTTACAGTTACAGCTGAAACCGTTTAACCACACATTTCCTTCTGTTCTGATAAGTGCTCATTCTCTTCCACACTGTGAATTTAAAAGTCCACTAATGTGCACCTCGTCAAACAAGTGACTATGACGATCTCATTTTCGACACCTCACAAAACCTAAAAAACAATACCCCTCCTTTGCTGCCTATCGATATAACTGCACTTAACATATCTTCTTTTTTTTTTTTAATGATTTTTTATTATATTATGTTAGTCACCATACAGTACATCCCCGGTTTCCGATGTAAGGCTCGATGATTCATTAGTTGTGTATAACACCCAGTGCACCATGCAATACGTGCCCTCCTTACTACCCATCACCGGTCTATCCCATTCCCCCACCCCCCTCCCCTCTGAAGTCCTCAGTTTGTTTCTCATAGTCCATAGTCTCTCATGTTTCATTCCCCCTTCTGATTACCCCCCCTTTCTTTATCCCTTTCTTCCCCTACCGATCATCCTAGTTCTTATGTTCCATAGATGAGAGAAATCATATGATAGTTGTCTTTCTCTGCTTGACTTACTTCACTTAGCATTATCTCCTCCAGTGCTGTCCATGTTGTAGCAAATGTTGAGAACTCGTTCTTTCTGATAGCTGAGTAATATTCCATTGTATATATGGACCACAACTTCTTAATCCAGTCATCTGTTGAAGGGCATCTCGGCTCCTTCCACGATTTAGCTATTGTGGACATTGCTGCTATGAACATTGGGGTCTGCACTTAACATATCTTCTAATCAAGATCTCCACCTACTCTTTCTAGCAGGGGTAGGGTGCCACACGGTGGAGTGTAACATTTCACCTACCAAGTACTTCATTAAATTCTCACACTAATCATGAAGAGAATTCTTTGATTCTACCTTCATGATCAGATTCTATGTTCTTCATCAGTGATTTATATCACTGAGAATCAATGATTCCATAATCTAGTTTATTCATATTAATTCTATCAAAAATATCTTCCTTATGAAATTACTGAATTTTTTAAAAGCCTATTCATTACTTCTTTATAAAAGTTCTCTCACGACAAAGAAAACCACTGATTTCTCTCTCTTTTTAAAGATTTTATTTGTTTATTTGACACAGAGAGAGAGGGAGGGTGGGAGAAAGCAAACAAGCAGGGGGAGCGGCAGGCAGAGGGAGAGGCTCCCAAGCAGGGAGCCCAAGGCTTGTTATCAGGACCCTGGGATCATGACCTGAGCCAAAGGCAGATGCTTAACTAACTGAGCCACCCAGGTGCCCCAACCACTTATCTGTTTTAGGAAATTCCTAAATGGATTCAGAAAGTGAATACAGATCTTAGTCAAGGCTTGTGCCTGGAATCATAATGTAAAATAATATTTAGATGATCCTGGTGATTTATTTAGATGTTCACATTCAAACAAATACAGTTTTATGTGTAGATCTTCAAATGTTTGGCACTTTAATACATTCATGAATACCTAACCTCAACGTATAAAGAAAATAAAATTCTGTCTTTTAACTGTTTGATTTTGTCATGTAATTTAATGTCATTTAAACACTAAGATAGCTTTCACTGAAAATAATGATGACTTATTTCCAACAGTGAAAAGAAAATGTATTATTAGAATGTGACCTCGGGATTAAACCCATTGTCCTCGAACAATTCAATATTTTATAGAGAATGGGGGCGCCTGGGTGGTGTAGTCGTTAAGCGTCTGCCTTCGGCTCAGGGCGTGATCCCAGCGTTTTGGGATCGAGCCCCACATCAGGCTCCTCTGCTGGGAGCCTGCTTCTTCCTCTCCCACTCCCCCTGCTTGTGTTCCCTCTCTCGCTGGCTGTCTCTCTCTGTCAAATAAATAAATAAATAAAATCTTTAAAAAATATATTTTATAGAGAATGTATTCTATAAAACCTTTAAAAGTATTAAACAGATCCAGCTAATCACACACAGAAACAACAAAATAGCCTGCTTATTTTTCCAAAAGTAAATTATCAGATAATACGAGACTTCACAGAAAGTTAAAAGTGAATACAGCCCCACATTGTGTGTTCTTTTGGAAATAAGGTAAAAGTATTATGTAATTTTTAATCACTTCAAGCTCTAATTATCAGTAAAGTATGATGTTATATTCAATCCAAATTATACATAATATCACCTTATTTTCACATTCTGTAGCTTGAAGTACCTCATCACCGTAGCTATAGAGCTTCAGCAAGAACATGTATGTACTGTCACCTGTGGCATTATTCACATACTGGAATACTATTCAGCTAGAAAAAGGACTAAAGTACTGATACATGCTACATGGATGAATCTTGAAAACATCATGCTAAGTGAAAAGAAACCAGAAAAAGGCCAAATATTACATGATTCCATTTATTTGAAATGTCCAGAACAGGCAAATACAAAGAGAAAAAGAAAAGAGAGTAGTGACTGCTAAGGGCTGAAGGCAAGGGGGAATGAGTGATTGCTAATGCTACAGGATTTCTTTCTGGGGCAATGAAAATGCTTCGGAATTAGAGAGTGGTAATGGTTGCAAAACTCTGTGAATATACTAAAAATCCCCGAGGTATATACTCTAAAAGAATGAATTTTATGGTATATGAATTTTATCTCAATAAAGCTATTATAAAAATATTTATAGTAACTT
Source organism: Ursus americanus (assembly GCF_024610735.1). Taxonomy (NCBI): domain Eukaryota; kingdom Metazoa; phylum Chordata; class Mammalia; order Carnivora; family Ursidae; genus Ursus; species Ursus americanus. The sequence goes on along the minus strand of NC_142147.1, from coordinate 22,156,150 downwards.
TTTTGTTACATAGGTGATATCTATAAGATACAGAAATGGATTTCTGAGTAAGCAGTTGCATATGGGATTCTAGCACTCTGAGAAGATACGGCCTGATGATACAAATCTGGCATCCATCAATAATACAGTGGTATTTAAATCCAAGAAAGAGGAAGAGATTCTCCAAGTGATAAGTAGAAGGAGAAAAGAAGGGGGCCCAGGAAGAACTCTGAGGAAATCCAACTTTTATATGCTGGGTAGAAGAAAAGAACCTGGCAAAGCCGGCTGGCTATGAATAGTCAGTGAGGAGAGAGAAAAACATTTTAGGAACCTAGTGGCTAAAGGTTAAGTTATAGGTCCCCAAGTAAAAATTTCCCCTTTGTTGGATTCATCAGATACCTAAGTATTGTGTTACAGGATCTTAAGTCACATATAACTTTTAGCAATGTTTTTATTTAAGGTAGGAGTTTTTAGTCTGGAGTTCAAAGAACATACGGAAGTTTGGGTTTATGGCTAAGTTTCAAGAAGACTAGAAATATCTTGAAGTTCTATGTAAAAATGTGTGTGTTTGAGCCCATGCGCATTTTTCTACAGAAGTTCACTACTTTCATCAGATTCTCAAAAGGGTGTACAAAGCAAAAAGGATTCAATCATGACAGTTAAAACTTCATTCTTCCTCTTCCTTCATAGGCACCAAGATCTTTGTAGCACAGAGCCTGTGAGATGATAAAGACCTTTCACTTATTAAATGGACCAAACTTCCTAAATAGGTAAAAATTAGTTAACCTGTGTTTTAAAACGTAAATGTCAGAGAAAGGGTATGAGAGAACCCAGCCCTCTCACTGACCAACCTTAACAAAACAGTTCTATCTCTGAGAGTCTGGTGTCTACTTATTCTGAGAATATCTAAATTTGGAATAAGAAGTGGCATCCTCAATTGCCCTTTCTTCTACAATACTATATATTTATAGAAGTTTAGTGTTTCTAGCTCCTAGGTAGCTATGCTGAGAATAGAAATTGAGGATACCACGCAACAGCAGAAAGAGCTGTCTTTTCTGAGCAGTTCTAAAGAAAATAATTTCAAGATAATAAAAATAGAAATACAGCAGATTTGCAAACAACACTCCCATGCACAGGAGTGCTGAGCCATAAAATCAATACAGACAGAAACTAAGTGTCAAAGCTATTAACAAAAACAGAAACAGATACTTCACCATCAAAAACCTATTTCGACTGGAAAGAATATTTCACTTCTCTGTAATAAATTGCTAGAGCTTAAACACTTGTGACTCTAATCTAGAAACTGAGTTATTAGAGAAAACAGTAAGAGGGAATAACCAGCCTCTTAGGTCCTCAGTAAATATTTGAATAATGATTAATAGAAGAGCAGAAACAGAGCTGGAATTTAGAAATGGTTTCTTGTAGCTTCCGTCTAATTTCAATTTGAAAAGATCCACCCATTCAACAAACGTTTACTACCTATCATTTTGTGTAGGGTATTATAATCCAGGGCAGTGGGAAAATACCAGGAATTTTAAGAAGGTGTACATCCTACCACCCCAAAACAGATTCCCACATCAGTTAACAGTCTTTAATGAGGAAAAGCTGAATACATAAAAAAAGAACTGTAAGAATTAAAATCGAATTCACTCCTTACATTTAATTTAAGTAGGACTCACTTAACTCTGAAGGTTAATGGAATGTACCAATGATAGTAAAATTGTAAGTGAATCCATCAGCTTTCCAACCTTCTTTTAAAGACTACAGTTCTAACAAACTTGTATATAAATATGACTGAAGATTATCTACCTGAAAAATCCAAAATACTCAACTGAAAAGCTAAATGAATTAATGAATTCAAGAAAGTGGCTGGCTATAAAAATATACAAAAAGCAACAGCTTTCTTGTATTACAATAGTAACTCTTTAGAAAATAAGGTGAAAAAAAGCTTATTTTAAAATAGCAATAAAAGTATCAATACTAAGAATTTTATAAGAAACATGTAGACTCTGTAAGAAGAAAATACCTAACTTTTGAAAAACAAAATGATTTGAATAACTAGCGAGATGTGATATTTTCTAACTTTATGACTACAAATGCCAATTTACCCCAAAGTAATACTTATTTTTTTAAAATTCCAATGAAATCTCAAAATAATGTTTTCTGGAACTTGAGAATTAAGTCTGCAGCAGTTCAAACAAAAGACCCAGACTATCCAAGAAAATACTAGAAAATATTTTTCTGTCCTTTTGGATATTAAAACATGTAACAATGCAATCAGTACCCATATACTAGTGCTACGGCAGTCAGGAAAAACGTACTGGAATAAACAAAAAATAAAAAATGAAACCAAATATAAAGTCTTGAATAAATGACAGAGGCAATATTTCAAATCAATGGTAAAAGAGTATTTTATTTAACCAGTGGAAATGAGAAAACTGGCTAACCATCTGGAAAAAAATGAGTTTAGGGGTGCCGAGGTGGCTCAGTTGGTTAAGCATCTGCCTTAGGCTCAGGTCATGATCCCAGGGTCTTGGGATTGAGCCCCATGTTGGGCTCCCTGCTCAGGAGGGAGTCTGCTTCTCCCTTTGCCCCTGCCCCCACTCATGTGTGTTCTCACTCTCTCTCTCTCAAATAAATAAAATCTTTAAAAAAAACCCACACACTTTAAAAAATGAAAGAAAAAGAGTTTAAAACAAAATAAATAAAATGGCCAAAAACTATTAAAAAAAATCACTAACAAATCTATTAAACTAAAACAAGATAACTATACAATTTCTAAACAAATACAAAAATTAAAAAAACAACACCACCACCTAATGTCTACGAGGCAGGAAACCTAGGTTCTACTACATTGTCAGAGGGAGTGTAAACTGGTTAACAATTGTGGGAAGGCATATTTTTTTAGCAGTAACTGTGAATTTTCCTTTGACTCAACAATGTCATCCTATGAATATATCCTAAAATTTAATCAAAGATGTATGCAAAATATTTGATTACAAGGATGCTCACCCATAAGGGTTTTTTTTTTTTTTAAGATTTTATTTATTTATTCAACAGAGATAGAGACAGCCAGCGAGAGAGGGAACACAAGCAGAGGGAGTGGGAGAGGAAGAAGCAGGCTCCCAGCGGAAGAGCCTGACGTGGGGCTCGATCCCATAACACCGGGATCACGCCCTGAGCTGAAGGCAGACGTTTAACCACTGTGCCACCCAGGCACCCCCATAAGGGTTTTTTTAAACAATGGCAAAAGATTAGAGGTAACTTAGTTGTCCAACATTTTACTGTTGTTCAATGTTAATGAATCAACAATATAAATTAAACAAGTTGTCCTTAAACAGAAACACTCGTAAAACAAGATTCTGTATTGGCTGACTGAGGAAAATGTGACCACGGGCTTGCAGGAACCTAACTCTGTAACATCCCTGGAAGAAACTGTTCAGTACTCACTATTCTCTACCCGGGTAGTGTCTCTATCTGCTTTATAGAAGATAACTACCATAAATAATGAGAGTCAACTGTAATTATTTTTATTTTATTTCTTTTTAATTAATTAATGTATTTGTTTTTTAAGTTAGCTCTATGTCCAATGTGGGCCTTGAACTTATAACCCCGAGATCAAGACTCACATGATCTACCGATTCAGCCAACTGTAATTATTTTTAAAAGAAAAGGAATATTATCACTATTCTTAGCCCCAAGACAGTACAGGAAGAGTGAAAAAATGTGCTTTGGAATCAGATCAAACCTGGGTTTAAATTCTAGCTCCATCAGTGTGTCTGAGACAAATTATTTCAGTTTGCTAATAAGCCTCCAATTCCTTCCATATAAAATCAGGGCTAAATCATGCCTCTTTCATATGTGATAGTAAAAATTAGTTAAGATAACATACATAAAACTTATGAAACATATATAGAGCACCACAGAAACAATGACTGCTTGCTTGCCCATTTCCACCAATGTTTTACACAGTGATTTCTTTGAAACGGAAAAAAGCCTTTTTTTTTTTTTTGAGAGAACTGAGCAATTGTTTTCACCAATGAATCAATAGATATGCAATAATACTGGGAGGGCACACAAACCAATGAAAACAAGATACTCTGCTAACGAAGTATGTATCCTGCCTTTCAGCTATAATCATTTCTGTAGTCTATTTAACAGATTCCTTTAGAAGATACTTGGTTCTGACTCATCTTCCTTTTGCCACATGATCCTCCCCGTTCATAAATGCACAGTCAACTGCTTGCCTGTTGGATAATCACTAAGACAGCCATTCAATCTCATTTGCCTCTGAATCATGACTGTGTTGCATGTAAGTATGAAAAATAGCTTCTTCAATAGTGCTTTAATGTACTTTACCAACCTACTCCTTAAAGTTCAAAAGAGAAATCGTAACATGAATTCAGAATGTACCTGGAACTTAATAGATTATCTGTGTGTATGTGTAGATATATACACACCTATTCAATAAATGGATGTGTTAACCAAATAGAAAAACCCATTTTATAATTTGTATGGAATCTCAAGGAACCATGAGTAGTCAAAACAGTCTTGAAAAAGAACAAAACTTGAGGACTCCTAATTCCTGACTTCAAAACTTATTACAAAGCTTCAGTAATCAAAAAAGTATAATACTGGCATAAAGACAAACATATGGACTGATGGAATAGAATAGAAAGCCCAGAAATAAACCCTCTTGTATAAGGTCAAATGATTTTTGACAAGGGTGTGAAGATCATTCAATGGGGAAAGAACAGTCTTTTCAACAAATGGTGCTGTGAAAATGAATATCCACATGCAAAAGAATGAAGCTGGACACTTACCTAACACCTATATATGAAAATTAACACAAAATGGATCAAAAACCCAAATCCCGAAATTATAAAACTTAATTTTTAAAAATTTTTTAACTTTAATTTTTAAAAATATTTTATTTATTTTATTTGACAGAGAGAGAGAGAGCACAAACAGGGGGAACGGCAGGCAAGGGAGAGGGAGAACCAGGCTCCCCGCTGAGCAGGGGGCCTGATACAGGGCTTGATCCCAGGACCCTGGGATCATGACCTGAACCTAAGGCAGACACTTAACTGACTGAGCCACCCAGGTGTCCCTTTATTTTTTATTTTGAAATTATAAAACTTTGAGAAGCAAAGTTAGGATAAAAGCTTCATGACATTGGATCTGACAATGATTTCTTAGAGATGACCCCAAAGATGCAGATAACAACATTAAAAAATACACAAATAGGACTTTATGACCATTTAAAATTTTCTACATCTAATAAAGACATTATTGGGGTGCCTGGCTGGCTCAGTTGGTGGAGCAAGCGACTCCTGATCTCAGGGTCGTGAGTTCAAACCCCACAATGGATGTAGAGATTACTTAAAAAATATTAAATCTTAACAAAAAAATACAGATACTATCAACAGAGTAAGAAAGCAACCCACAGAATGGAAGAAAATATCTGCAAATCATATATCTGTTAAGGGATTCATATCCAAAATTAACATAGAGAACTCCTAAAACTCAACAACAAAAAACCAATTTAATTAATTTAATATAATTCAATTACATGTATTCCATTGTTTTATCATTTTATTCCTAAGCAAGTATTTTCTTTCCTATGCATATATTTCTAAACAATGCACTGTTTAGTTTTGAAGACTGAGCATAAGTACAGACTTCATGGCAGTGTCAGTAAAGGACTGTAATGTCACTTTTAACATGAAAGCTCCTAGGAGATAAGCTGACCAGAGTCTCGGAGTCAAATCTGGACTTTCAGCTTCCCTGTGAATGTGAAGGGCCCCTCTGGGGAAGTTTGTGAGTGGAGTCATGAGTGGGCTGTAGAAAACCTAAGACTCACACTGGATTTGGGGCATGTAGCACAGTGTGAGCCAGTTTTCAAAGTTTGCTGGAGAGCTGGAGGAAATAATGGTCAGAGGGAATGGGCTGCTCTGTATTTTCTGATTCTATTATATGATTCTGCCACCTTTTCACAGAAGTTTCTCCATAACTCTTTTCATTTTATAAAACTGAAAATCTAGGGACACCTGGGTGGCTCAGTCATTAAGCATCTGCCTTCGGCCCAGGGCGTGATCCCGGGGTCCTCGGATTGAGCCCCGCATCAGGCTCCCTGCTCCACTGGGAGCCTGCTTCTTCCTCTCCCACTCCCCCTGCTTGTGTTCCCTCTCTCGCTGGCTGTCTCTCTATCAAATAAATAAATAAAATATTAAAAAAAAAAGAAAAAACAAAAGCTTAAAAAAAAAACAAAAAACCCCCTGAAAATCTAAACCCGTTCAACAACAACTTCCCATTCTCTTTTCCCCCCAGCCCTTGGCGTCCGCCATTCTACTCTCTATGATTTGACTACTCTAAGTACCTCATCATATAAGTGAAATCATACAGTACTCATCTTTTTATGACTGGCTTATTTCACTTTGTATAATGTCCTGAAGATTTATCCATCGTGTAGCATATTGTAGAATTTTCTTCCTTAGAAGGCTCAATAATATTCCTTTGTATGTTCTTATCCATTCACACTTTGCTTATCCATTCATGTCAGTGGACACTTGGACTGTTTCTATGTTTTAGCTATTGTGAATAATGCTGCTATGAACATGGGTATACATTATGTCTTTGAGATCCTTTAGTTCTTCTGAGTGTGCATCCAGAATGGAATTGCCAGATCATATGGTAATTGTAATTTTTTGAGGAACCGTCATACTGTTTTCCACAACAGCTATACTCTTCTGTGCTCCCACCAGTGCTGCTCAAGGGTTCCAGTTTTTCATCCTCGTCAACACCTTTTCTGTTTTTTTGATAGTAGCCATGCTAGTGGGTATAAGGTAGTATTTTTCACTGTAGTTTTATTTCCTTAAGGATTAGTGACATTGAACATCTTTCATGTGTTTATTGGCTATTTCAGTATCTTCTTTGGAGAAATGTCTATCTGAGCCCTTTACCCATTTTTTAATTGAAGAAATGAAAAGTGAGAGACATTGGGGTGACTGGCTGGCTCACTCACTACAGCGTGTGACTCTTGATCTTGGGGTCCTAAGTTCGAGTCCCACATTGGGCACAGAGATTACATACATACATACATAAAGCAGGAGATGTTAAATAATTCACTTGCAGAAAGTCATAAAGTTAGGTGGCAGAAGTTAGCATCCAGAACTCCTGATTCTATAGATTCACTTAAACCACAGTGGCATTAATGAACTGCTTTATTAATGTTTTCTAAGTATTTCAGGGAGTGTGAAAACAGACTATTTCCCTAAAGAATAAACAGAGACTGGATAGTCAGTTTAATGCTTAAATCCATAGCACCTAGAATAATAAATATCATGAACACTTTATATGACTATAGAATATATATGAATACTCCCCATTATTCCAAAATAGCTTACTAGTTCTGCCATCTTCATTCTATGATTCAAAATAAACAATGCATGTTTATGAGAGTTCTGAGGAGTTCTCGCCAAAGTGGTACAATTTCAAGTAAAAGCTTATAAAATTAAATGACAAAATTCTTTGCTTAAGACCAAAAAAAAAGAAAAAAAAGTAACAAAAGAGGCAGATGCTGTTATTGTAATCCATTCTTGAGTCAACACTGTAAGAATTTTTTAAAAATACTGGAACTACTTTTACTAAATTGTGAACATACTATTAATACACAAGAATTACGTGTAGTTGTCTAGCAGCACAATTGTCCATAGTGAACATCATTCTCAAAGTTAGAAAAATAAATCAAGTCAAAAGGTTAAAAAGAAAAAGATGAAGGGTAAAGGTTGTTGTGATGTCATCAAAATGAGGTCTAAAGGGACCACATTAAAATATTAGTTGTTATTCAGAGTAATGGAAAAAGTAACTTAGTGGGCTAAAATAATATAAGCCTTTACAAGGTAGGATGTGGAGTTTCTGACAACTTACCTAATGATTATTTATTAGCGGCAGTGTGGTATGTTGCAAACAACACAGATTCTGGGGTAAAAAAGACCTGGGTCTGGATCCTGGCTCTACCTAGGAAACAGATTACATGACTTCTGAAGATTTATTTGACCTCTCTGGGCCTCAGATTCCTGAGCTGTAAAATCAAGCTATCACCAAATGTGTTCCAAAATTACAGATTTCACTATATAGTGCAGGCTTAAGAGAATCCGTGATAATGTAAATCATCTACCCCAGTGCCTGGTGATGATCACCTTAAAAACCGGTCTGCAGATTTTTCAAAATGTATTTAAAATGGTCTTAAGTTCTGGAGCGCCTGGGTGGCTCAGTTGGTTAAGCGTCCAACTCCTAGTTCAGCTCAGGTCATGACCTCATGGGTGATGAGATCAAGCTCTGCCAGCCCCATGAGCCCCAAGTCGAACTCTGTGCTCAGTGGAGTTCCTCTGCTTGAAGATGCTGTCTCCCTTTGCCCCCGATTCAAATAAATAAATCTTTAAAAAGAATAAAAATAAAATGGTCTAAAGTTCTGAAAATGTTCTGGAATTAGATGGTGATGAAGGATGCACATGGTGAATATATTAAAAACCACTGAAATATACACTTTAAAATGGGTAAGATGGCAAATTTTGTTATGTGAATTTTATTTCAATTTTTAAAATGGCCCAGAAATGTTCTGGATAGCAAAGGAATGGCAAGCCAGGGCTGAGAAACTGCTATCATGAATAAGCAATACCCAAAGAAATTTGGAGGATTCTCCAAAAGGGCCATTATTTAAAGCAATATTCTGTATGTAAGGTCAGATACTTATTAAAAATAATTGTTTAATATAGACAAAATATTTTGTTTGCCTGAAAAACATCTGAATTCTCCTAATGGAAATGTTGAAGTCACATGTTCTAAGCTATCCTTTTATTTTAATCTGAAGATTAACCTGCCTTTACATTTGAAGCTTTAAAACACAAAAGACTCAGTATTCGTTGTATGGGGTGGGGGCGGCAGGGTGGAAGGTTTTCATCCACAAAAACAACCCGTCAAACATTCCCCAACTTGGCCCTTTCCTTCTTCAGACACACAGTATATAGCACAGCTCCAGAGTACTAAAGCACCAAAAGGCACATCCTAAACTGAAAAGCTTATGATATAATAATTTTCAAATGTGTACACTGTATACTTTCATAAAAGAAGGTAACAATTTAAACTCCCTACCATAGCACCGTCTATAATCTCTACAAATGAAGAACTTGTTAGCCAGGCCAGGGCTTCTAACCCTCTGTAGAAAACTAAGTACCCAAGAAGTGTTATCAAAGAAATAAAGTCTCTGAGCCTGCTCAAGCTAAACAAAATTTAAAATTTACAAATGTTTTCTTTCCAGTAAAATGGAAATTATAAAAGTATCAATGTATGTTATCTATGTATCAATTAAAACAGCACCTGGCATATAGCCAGTGCTACAGCACTGTTTGCTATTATCCTAATTCCTTTTTTTTAAGTTTTAATTTAAATTCCAGTTAGCATACAATATACTGTTACTTTAAGGTGTACAATACAGTGATTCAACACTTACATACAACACCCAGTTCTCATCACAACAAATGCACTCCTTAATCCTCATCACCAATTTAACCCATCCCCCCATCGACTTCCCCTGTGTTAAAATCACCAACACAAGAAACAACAGGTGTTGGCGAGGATGTGGAGAAAGGGGAACTCTCTTGCGTTGTTGGCGGGAATGCAAGCTCGTGCAGCCACTCTAGAAAACAGTATGGAGTTTCCTCAAAAAGAATAGAACTACTGTAAAATCTAGCAATTGCATTACTAGGTATTTACCCCAAAACCACAAAAATACTAATTCGAAGGGATACATGCACCCTGATGTTTATAGCAGCATTATCTACAATACCCAAATTATGTAAACAGCCCAAATATCCATCAACTGATGAATAAAGAAGATATGGCATATATATGCAGTAAAATATTGCTGAGGTATGATTCTAATTCTTAAAAGAGGAAATAAAAGTACATAGTAGCAAAGGGAGTCCCATCCATTCAGAGGTAGGTATAAACTTTAGCCCTCCCCAAATGCCTATACTAGAATACTCAAAGTGTTCTGTAGAAGTGAAAAAGAGTTTTCATGATCACCACCTGTACAGTATGACTACTGTTTCCTAGATTATTTTGTAAAGGTTTCCTAGATGGATGGAAATTGTGTGTGTACTCCTTAAATACATCAATGTCTACATTTCTCCATCTTTTTATTCTAAAAATTAACACTGATAATCATTTTGTTGCTTCTTTCTTATACAAAGGTATCTACTTATTTCTAATTTTTCTATTCTTTCATAGTTAGTAAGATCAGAAAGATAAAAGAGGCACCTGGCTGGCTCAGTTGGAAAAGCATGCAACTCTTGATCTTGGGGTCGTGAGTCTGAGCCCCACACGGGATGCAGAGATTATTTAAATAAATAAAGCTTAAAAAAAAAAAAAGATAACACATTTTTTTCTTAAAGTCAGGTAAAAAAAAAAAATCCAGCAATTACTAACAAGATATGCAGAAAATTCAAAGATAAAATAAAAAGTAAATGCTACATCAACTAGGTCTCAACATATAAAAATTCCTTTATCTCACCCCCCCCCACACACAGATATAGGCTGACAATCATCCTCCAAGCATATGGCCCACTGATATACATCTGAAGAGTCTCATGACTAAGGTTTTATTAGACAGTAATAAATGACCTTTTTAAAAAAGATTTATTTTTAGGGGCGCCTGGGTGGCACAGAGGTTAAGCGTCTGCCTTCGGCTCAGGGCATGATCCCGGCGTTATGGGATCGAGCCCCACATCAGGCTCTTCCGCTATGAGCCTGCTTCTTCCTCTCCCACTCCCCCTGCTTGTGTTCCCTCTCTCACTGGCTGTCTCTCTCTCTGTCGAATAAATAAATAAAATCTTTAAAAAAATAAAAAAATAATAAAAAAGATTTATTTTTAAATGTAAATTCAATTAATTAACATACAATGTATTGTTTATTTCAGGGGTACAGGTCTGTGATTCAGTCTTATATAATACCCAGTGCTCATCACAACACATGCCCTCCCCAATGTCCATCACCCCATTCCCCCACCCACCTCCCTCCAGCAACCTCAGTTTGTTTCTTAAGATTGAGTCTCTCTCTTATGGTTTGTCTCCCTCTCTGGTTTTGTCTTGTTTCATGTTTTCCTCTCTTCCCCTATGATCCTCTGCCTTGTTTCTTAAATTCCACTTATAAGTGAGATCATATAAATGACCTTTTCCTAACAATAGCTAGCCTCCTCAAGGTCTTGGAAACCTTGCTTCCAAAATTCCTTAGAGACTTACACTAACTCAAATCCCCTCCCAACCTGAAAGTATATAATTGGCCACTCCTCATGACCCTGGTGCAGCTCTTTCTGCCCACGGATCCTGTCCCCGTGCTTTAATAAAACCATCTTTTTGCACTGAAGACATCTCAAGAATTCTTTGTTGGCCATTTGCTCCGAACCCCAACATTTCCTACATGAATTAACAATGACTCTCTGTAATGGATGATTACAAGGACACTCAACAATGGATGATTTTGATATCTTTCCTAAAAGTTTATTTTCCAAATTTTCCCTATTTCTTTTGTCAAGAAAAAAGTCCTTTTATTTTTAAAGATTTTATTTTTAAATAATCTCTATACCTAACATAGAGCTTAAACTTACAACCCCGAGATCAAGAGTTGCATGTTCTAACAACTGAGCCAGCCAGGTGCCCTGGAAAAAAGTTATTTTAAAACACTGCATCGGGGTGCCTGCGTGGCTCAGTAAATTAAACATCTGCTTTCTGCTCAGGTCATGATCTCAGGGTTCTAGAATAGACACCCCCCCCCCCACCAGGCACACTGCTCAGGGGAGAGTGCTTCTCCCTCTCCCTCTGCCCTTCCCCTGCTTGTGCTCTTTTCTCTCTCAAATAAAATAAATAAATAAATAAAATCTTTTCAAAAAACCCACTGCATTGAAATAACATGGATGAATCTTCAAGTGCAATAAGCTAGTCATAACAGGACAGACAAATAATGTATGATTCCACTTTATGAGGTACCTAATCAAATTCATAAAGACTAGAAGTATAAAGGTTGCCAGGGGCTGGGAGCAGGAGAGAAAAGAGACTTAATGTATAATGGGTATGGAGTTTTAGATTGGGAAGATGACAAAAATTCTGGAGATGGATGGTAGTGATGGCTGACTGAAAATGTGAATATACTTAGCGGCACAGTTGAAAATGGTTAAAATGGTAAATTTTATGTTATGTATATTTTACCACAATAAAAACAAACAAAAAAGGCCACAACAAACTCTTAATTTCAAGATTATCAACATTAGGCGGTGCTTGGCTGTCTCAGTCAGTAGAGTATGTGACTCTTGACCTCAGGATTTTAAGTTTGAGCCCCATGTTGGGTGTAGAGCTTACTTTAAAAGAAAATCTTTAAAAAAAAAAAAAAGGTTATCAACATTATGAGCCAAGCAGGATTAAAACTGACAACTGAGCTAAGCAGCATTAACAGAGGCACAAGAGAAGGATTCGAAAATCACATCTACATTACAGCAGCTTTGACAGAATGTGCGTATTTCCGAGAAACAGGCTTTTTAAAAAAAGATTTTATTTTATTTATTTGACAGAGAGAGTGAGAGTGCGCACGCACAAGCACTTGCAGTGGTAGGCAGAAGGAGAAGGAGAAGTAGGCTCCCCACTGAACAGGGAGCCTGCCACAGGGCTCAGTCCCAGGACCCCAGGATCATGACCTGAGCCAAAGGCAGATGCTTAACTGACTAAGCCACCCAGGTACCATGAAATAGACTTAAAAAAAAAAAAAAAAAGAAAAAGAAAAAAGATTTTATTTATTTATTTAGAGAGAAAGAGAGAGGTGGGAGAGGGGCAGAGGGAGATGGAGACAGAATCTTAAGCAGGCTCTGCACTGGCTGGAGCCCAATGGGGGGCTCAATCTCACAACCCTGAGATCACAGCCTCAGCTGAAATCAAGAGTCGGACAGTTAACCGACCAAGCCACCCAGGCGCCCCTGAAGATTTTATTTTTTTTGAGTGATCTCTACCTCCAATGTGGAGCTTGAACTCACAACCCTGAGATCAAGAGTCACAGGCTCCACCAACTGAGCCAACCAGGTGCCCCTGTGTATATCTTAATACAATGTTTCATACAATGTCAAGGCTACCTCAACTTTAAATCTGACTCATAATAAAACTTCAATTGCAAAAGTATCTAGTAACTTATATTTAAATACATAAAAAACTCTTACATCTTAATAAGAACCTAATATAAAAAAATGTACAAAGGATTTGAATGGACACTTCACCACAGATATACAAATGGCAAATAAGCACATAAAACAAGCTCAGCACCATAACTCACTAGGGAGATGCAAATTAAAACCAAAGAATACCACTATCTACTCATTAAAGTGGCAAAATGAAAAAGAATGATGGCACAAAGTGTTGGTAAAGATGTAAAGTGACTGAAACTCTCATATACAGCTAATGGGAATTCAAAATTATATAACCACTTTGGAGAACAGTTTGGCAACTTCTTAAAAAGTTACCCTAATGAGATGACCCAGCAATCTAAGTCCTATGTATCTACCCAAGAGAAATGAAAACATATGTCTACATAGAAGACTTGTATATAATGTTTAAAGCAGCATTATTTTAATAGCCAAAAAATGGGTAAATAACCCCGATGGCTAACAACTGGTAAATGGATAAACAAAATATAGCATATCCACACAATGGAATACCACTCAATAATAAAAAGAAATGGTGTATTATACACACAACATGGATGTATTTCAAAAGCACGTTGCTAAGTGACAGCTAGACACACAAGTCTATACACTGCATGACTGTTTATATGAAATTCTAGAAAAGACAAAACTATAGTAGTAGAAAGAAGATCAGTGGTTACCTGGACCAGGGAGTGAGAGGACTGACTGCAAAGGGGCATGGGAAAACCTTCTGAGGTTATGGAAATGTGCTACATCTTGATTGTGGTGGTTACACCGACCATATATATATATATATATATATGATTATATATATGTAGTTATATATATAATATATGCAGTTATATAAACAATATATATGATTATATATTATACATATGGTGTTATATATATAATATGTATATTTTAAGATTTATTTATTTGAGAGAGAGATCGCGCATGCGCACTCAAGCACAGGGGGGCTGCAGAGGGAGGAGAGAAGAGTCTTAAGCAGACTCCATGCTGAGCATGGAGCCTGATGCGGGACTCAATCTCCCGACCCTGAGATCAGGACCTAAGCCGAAACCAAGTCGGGTGCTTAACTGACTGCACTACCCAGGTGTGTATATATATATATAAATATATAAAAATATAAACATATATATACCTCAATACCATCTGAAAAAAATCAATTAGGGAAAATGGGAAGCAGTGAAATTAAGATATAACAGTCCTACCCCAAAATTATAGTTGATATAACATTTCAGCAGTCTTTATCCTTGAAGTGTTTGAATTAAGCACTAAAACATTAAAAAATACTGGGGTAAGAAGCAGAAGAAAGGAGGGGAAGAATTCAGGAGGTTCTTTCGGACATATTATTTCTGTCTTCTTTAATCTGGAATATATAATTCAGATAAGGCCAAGGCTCAAATTTTACCTTTATGCTAAAAAGTAAATCCAGGCAAATAATACAATTTAAGAGAAGGGACAAAGAGAACACAATCTTCAAATACTTTGGAGGTATATTTACATATATGCAAATTAATGTAACTCTAACTGGAAAGTACTAATTTTTTAAACTATCTTGTTTATGCATGAAGTCAGTCAACTCTCCCTCTTGGATTTAAAAAATATTGAAATAGGGCGCCTGGGTAGCGCAGTCGTTAAAGCGTCTGCCTTCAGCTCAGGGCGTGATCCCAGCGTTCCGGGATCGAGTCCCACATCGGGCTCCTCCGCTGGGAGGCTGCTTCTTCCTCTCTCACTCCCCTGCTGTGTTCCCTCTCTTGTTGGCTGTCTCTCTGTCACATAAATAAATAAAATCTTAAAAAAAAAAAAATTGAAATAAAATCTTTTCTTTAAAAATATAAGGGTAAGGCTGCCAATTCTAGTTTATAATTCAGTTATTAAAATATTATAGTAGGGGTGCCTTGGTGGCTCAGTCGGTTAAGCATCTGCCTTCAGCTCAGGTCATGATCCCAGGGTCCTGGGATTGAGATCCACATCCGGCTCCCTGCTCAGCTGGGAGTCTGCTTCTCCCTCTACCCCTCCACCCTGCTCGTGATCTCTCTCAAATAAATAAATAAAATCTTTTTTAAACAAGAAAATATTATACTATACTTAAAGTATATTTTAGAAAATCAGACAAACCAAGAGTAGACTCTTAACTATAGAGAACTGATGGTTATCAGAGAGGAAGGGGGCAAGGGAATGGGTAAAACAGATGAAGGAGATTAAAGAGTATACTTATCATGATGAAAAAAATAAATAAAATAATATCAATAAATAAAAGTCTGTTTTAAAACAATCAAACAAACAAAAAACAGATTACTTATTCCAATGCACTAAATCGCCAATAACTAAATGCTGGAAAATACACTTCGTATTTTAGTTGAATAGAAATATTTATTAAAATCTAGATCTGACAAACTAGTTGTAAAGTTGTCTCAATTTCTCTTGGGGAAAATCACATTCCAAAGCTTTACCACAGCTATCTTTTATTTGGAGTGACTGAGCTGTCTGAGGAGGAGAAGGAACTGGTTGAGCTTGAATAGGGATTTCTCAAAGCTAACATCAAGGAGTCCTCTAAACCCTGCCAAATTGTGGATGGTATATAAACAGACAAAATATTTATTTTGGGACAAAGATCCTGCAGGCAAGTAAGCAAAATGCTCCAGAAGCAGCAGAATCACAGACCTTTGGAAAAACCATTTAAAACAAGAGTCTGGGGGTGCCTGGGTGGCACAGCGGTTAAGCGTCTGCCTTCAGCTCAGGGCGTGATCCCGGCATTATGGGATCGAGCCCCACATCAGGCTCTTCTGCTATGAGCCTGCTTCTTCCTCTCCCACTCCCCCTGCTTGTGTTCCCTCTCTCACTGGCTGTCTCTATCTCTGTCGAATAAATAAATAAAATCTTAAAAAAAAACAACAAAAAAAACAAGAGTCTGGGGCGCCTGGGTGGAGCAGTCGTTAAGCGTATGCCTTCGGCTCAGGGCATGATCCCAGCGTTCTGGGATCGAGCCCCACATCAGGCTCTTCTGCTGGGAGCCTGCTTCTTCCTCTCCCACTCCCCCTGCTTGTGTTCCCTCTCGCTGGCTGTCTCTGTCAAATAAATAAACAGAATCTTTAAAAAAAAAAAAGAAGTAAAAAGAACAAGAGTCTGTCCTCATTCATTAAATCAAATGCTGTTAAATTCTGCTTTACTTATGCTCATGCAAATGAATGATAAAAGATTTCGGTTTTGGGGCGCCTGGGTGGCTCGGTCATTAAGCGTCTGCCTTCAGCTCAGGGCGTGATCCCAGAGTCCTGGGATGGAGCCCCACATCAGGATCCTCTGCTGGGAGCCTGCTTCTTCCTCTCCCACTCCCCCTGTTTGTGTTCCCTCTCTTGCTGGCTGTATCTCTCTGTCAAATAAATAAATAAAATCTTAAAAAAAAAAAAAAAGATTTCGGTTTTAAGTACAAAAGTTCAGAGAAGGAAAAAAAAACCAAAAAACCCAAAATTTCCTAAAAGCATCTGCTCTAATAACATATACTTCATAACTACTTCTTAATGTCTGCTAGTAATGTTATTTGACCATCAATTAAAATCAGAAGTTATAAACAGAAATGCAACAACTGTTAAAAAGAAGTTTAACCTCTCTTTCTCTGGGGCCAATGAAGTAACACTAGATAGTATATTCAATTTCTATAGAAAAAATGATCAATAGTAGCACTGTAAAGTTCATTTTTTCAGTTTATAAAATATTTTTCATACCCTTTTTCTTTATACTCAAAAACTAGGATCATGCAGTAATCATATACAATAATTAATTTGAAACCCTAACCCAGGCTTTATAAAACACAGAATGCATGCAAAAACCATTAATCTGACCATTCAAGACTAATAACTTATGGTGAACCATAATCATTTGCATTTGTTTGAAATAAAAAGTAATTAGAAATGGGTCCTAAGAGGAAAGATCAAAGGAATTGGAAGTTGCTTGGCCTACAAAAATTTAACTAAGAATGACTTAAATTCTTAATGGTTCCTTTCCTTGTCTTCTGAAAGCGAAATGAGAGAAAAGCAGTTTAGATTCAGGAAGAATTAGGAACATTTTGGCTGTCAGGGTTTATATTACACCAGGATGGACCACTTGGGAAAGATGTGGTGTTCCAACACTGTACAGCTACAAGTGAAGCTGACCTAAGGCACACCATAGCACTAAAACTCCATAATTAAGTTACCTATAATTTCACCCTACAAAACCATCAAACAGCCTAATTCTGGACAGGGTATTACAATTTAAAAGGCATTTTCACATATTCTAGTACTTCACTGAATCCTCACATGAGGTATATGAGTAGGACAGACATTCTGATTCCCATTTCCAGGTTAAAAAAAAAAAAAAAGCTATGATTGTCTTTTGACAGACAGCTCTTTCTACTACATTGTATTGTTTTAAACCTCTTCTAAAAATAGATCGTTGTTAAGAGCCAATGCAGTCAGCTCACTAAACACCTGGGTGCAAAAGTTTCAAATATATTTGAAAGACGGTATAAACTTGTGTGCTCTGATTTGATCTCACATAAAATACCTACTTATGGTCAGTTTTCCATTAACAGGCCTTCTTTATTGAAGACCTCTGGCTTGAAAATATTCCTATAAACACAAAGGCAGAAAGAATGAATAAAAGGACTGATCTCACTGAGCCCATTTTCGTAGATCATAAAACAGTATTTCAAATCAAAGAGAATATGCAGGTTCTGTCTCCTATTAGCATTCTAGTATTTTCAGAATTCACTAAATTCAAGTGAATATTGCGGTAGTCAGCCTCCAAGATAGCCTCAATGATTCCAGCCTCCTGGTATTCACACCCATGTATGTGAATAAATACTCCTCCTCCCCTGTCAAATGTGGGCTAGACTTAGTGACTCTCTTCTAATGAACAGAATAAGGCACAAGTGATTGGAGAATAGGTCATAAAAAGCATGGTGACTTCATTCTTTTTCTCTCTACTGTGGAGAGGCACACATGACTAGCAAGTGAAGCCACCTACCAACAGTCACGTGAGTGAGCTTGGAAGTGGATTCTTCAGCTCCAGTCAAGTCTTCAGAGACTGCACAGTCCCAGCCCTGAGCCAGAACCATCCAGCCAAACCACTCCCAGACTCCTGTAAAGGGGCTCAAGGGAACTTTTGGCGGTGACTGAAACACTTGATTGTGGGTAGTGTTTATATGGGTGTGTATAAATTTGTTAAAACTCAAATTTATACAATTAAAATGGGTGCATTCTATTATATGTAAAGTATACTTCAATAAAGTTGATTCTTTTTAACAGGCCACTGAACCCTTGGGGTAAACAGACGAAGGATCACTTATGAGAAAGCAGTGCCCTAGCTTAAGAAGTTAAGGGGTGGGCGGTAAGAAAACAGAAGTGCATTAACAAGCCACCACCACAAACACACATGTCCTAAACTGCTCCTCAAAACTGCTCCACCCACAGCCTTTCCTATCTCAGATGACAGCAATCCCATACTCCCAGTTGCTCTTGCCAAAAACGCTGGAGTCGTTCTTGACTCTCACACCCCACATCCAATCCATAAGCAAATCCTGTTGGCTCTATCTCAAAATATATTCAGACTATGAATACTTCTCACCACCTCCACTGCTACTACCCTAGCCTCTCGCCAAGATCACAGCAACAGCCAAACTGGTCTCCCTACTTCACTCTTGCCCCCCTACAGCCTATTATTAACCCAGCAGCTAGAGTGATCCTTTTAAAACCCAAGGCAGATCATATTGTTCATCTGCTCAAAAACCTGAAACTACTCCCCATTTCACTCAGAATAAAAATCCATGTGGTTGCAAGGTCACATAAACTGGCTGCTTGTTATCTCCCTGATCTCATCTCCTGTTACCCTCCTCCTTGCTCAGTCTGCTCCAGGCTCCCTGGACTGCTCGCTGCTTATCAAACACAGGGAACATGCCCCCACTCTAGGAACTTCACAGTGACTATCTTCTCTGTCTTTCCCCCCATACCTACATGGCTCATCATTCCCTGACCTCCTTCAGGTCTCTGTTCAAACATGACCGTCTTCACCCAGATCAACCTATTTAGAATTGCAAACATTTCCGGTCCTTGATCATCCTTACTCTATTCAACTTTTCCTTTTTTTTCCAGAGCACCTACCACTTCGTAAAATACTACATAACTTATTTATTATGAATATTGTCTATCCTCCGCTCCTTCCATAAAACAATCTCTAGGGGAGGATCTTTGTTTTGTTCACTGATGCATCTCAAATGCCTAGGACAATGCTCCGTATATACAACAGGTGTTCAACAAGAACCTTCTGAATGAATGAATTTTTGAGCAACTGTTTCAGGCACTGGGCTAAGCACTTTACATACACTTTCATTTACTCACTAGGGAGACCCTGGGAAGTATGCATTAACCTCATGTTCTAATTGAGGACCATAAGTCAAATAACTTGCACAAAGTTATATAGTTGTAAATGAAACCAGGACTTAACTATGCCTAACTCCAAAGCCTTAACCGTAGTTTCTTTTTTTTTTTTTTTTTTTTTTTTTTTTTTAAAGATTTTATTTATTTATTTGACAGAGATGGAGACAGCCAGCGAGAGAGGGAACACAGCAGGGGGAGTGGGAGAGGAAGAAGCAGGCTCATAGCGGAGGAGCCTGATGTGGGACTCGATCCCGGTACGCCGGGATCACGCCCTGAGCCGAAGGCAGACGCTTTAACGACTGCGCTACCCAGGCGCCCCTTAACCGTAGTTTCTTTAAAGTTGGGTATGAATGGAGAAGAGAACTAAGTTGCTTCAGAAAGTAACTAGGCTGAGAGTACGTGGAAGAAAAGATGCTGATCTGCGATACAAATTTGATAAGAAGCAGAGGCAAACAATTAACATTTGGGGAAATCCCTTCAATTTTTCTTTGCTTCTAGTCCTAGTCCTGTAGGGACAGAAATACAAGCTAATGACTATCAGGAAGAGACCATAAAAAAGGAGTAAGAAAAATAAAGACACCCCATAGCCTGAGCTCCACGGTTGAGAAAACGTGGGTCAGTACCTTTTGTCTAAATTCACTGATATCCTTTATCCCACTGGAAAAGAGCAATAGACTAGCAGTTTTCTATTTGTTTTTGCTTTTTGTGCCTTAACATGTTTCTTTTCTTCTGGATCCTACTGGTATAGTACAGGTGTTGAAAAGTATATTTAAGAAGTACACAATCTACACACAAACATTTACAGATTTAAATCTGAGGGAAAGATACTGAGTTTGCCACCGTTACTATTCTTGGAACACAGCCACACTCATTTGTTTACATATTGTCTATGGCTCCTTTTCCACTGTAACAGCAGACTTGAGCAGCTGCAACACAGACCACATGCCTGCAAAACTAAAAATATTTGATATATGGCCTTTTACAGAAAAAGAACTTCTAAAACAAATGTTAATAAAATGTAAATTTCCCAATAACTTGCATAAGTTCTATCAATTTTCCAGGTGTATTTGAAAACGCATCCTCTAAACACTAAAATAAGTTATACAACATTTTTGGTATTGTTGGTCATGTAACTAAAAACATGTCAATGGCTTAAGTCCAAGAATAATGTGGTCTTTGATCTGGTAAACAGTTATCATTAAGTTAATTTAAGCAAACATACTTTCTAGTAGAGTTAACACCCATTTATTAGTTATTAAATACTGCAAGACTTGAGGGGCGCCTGGGTGGCACAGCGGTTAAAGTGTCTGCCTTCGGCTCAGGGCGTGATCCCGGTGTTCTGGGATCAAGCCCCACATCAGGCTCCTCCACTATGGGCCTGCTTCTTCCTCTCCCACTCCTCCTGCTTGTGTTCCCTCTCTCGCTGGCTATCTCTATCTCTGTCAAAAAAAAAAAAAAAAAAAAATACTGCAAGACTTGGGTAACATTGAGATGTCCATTTTGAAGCGTTAAAATAGTTTAGCATTACAGTTGGGGAAATAACTTTTTTTGGTTTATGTCTGTAGTATCTGAGCCACCATGTTAAATAAACGTTAAATGTTTTGAACAAGGAAAAAAATAATTTCTTCATTGACTTACACACATGTGCACAAAACAGACCAAAAAAGCATAATCTTACAATGACTTCCCAACTTCTTCCTTATATATAAGAATTATCAAATAGTAAAACTTGGAACATTTGCTTTTAATCTTCCAAGCAAGCAAGCAAGCTAATGCACAGAAAAGCAAATCACTTATTACTCATCTTAAAAATTCTGTAATCTATTTTCCCCCTCCCTCTCCAAAGATTAGTTGGTTTGTCACCCACAAA
Source organism: Ursus americanus (assembly GCF_024610735.1). Lineage (NCBI taxonomy): Eukaryota > Metazoa > Chordata > Mammalia > Carnivora > Ursidae > Ursus > Ursus americanus. Next base: position 22,134,642 of record NC_142147.1, on the reverse strand, counting down.
AGATTAAACCCAGGGGTGCCTGGGTGGCTGAGCTGGTTAAGGCATCTGACTCTTGGGTTTGGCTCAGGTCATGATCTCAGGGTTGTAAGATCCAGGCCCTGGGCTGGGCTCTTGCTCAGCGGGTCAGTGGGGAGTCTACTTGAGATTATTTCCCCCCTCCCTCTCTCTAAAATAAATAAATAAATCTTTAAAAAAACAACACAAACAACCCACCTTACTTCATAAAATTTAAACAAAAACTCTTCATTGTATATATACAAAAACAGGAATTATTTTCCTAAAACAGGCTAATACAAAAATCTTTGTATTATATATGTATGATGTTTTGCAAATAAAGTGACAGGTTATGCTATTCATGATGATACTCAGAAGAGTAAGTGAGCAAGTTGATAAAAACAGGTATAGAAACATAAAGGAAACAGGAGAAATACTGAGCATAAAATGAGGCCAAAAAATATTTTTCTTTAAATATTTTATTTCAGTAAGAATCAACTTCTACATTAAAAGATGAACCAATTCAAGATACTATTCACTAAAATTTCACCAAAATAATGTAACACATTTAAGTTAGAGTTTAATAGAGCTCTCAGCTTAAACATTTCATATCTTCAACCTAAAGTTTCAACATAAAAATTTTAAAGCATCAACTTGTTTTCCCAGCTTTTCCTCAAAATGAAAAATAAAATTATTTCCAAGTTAAAGTTTACACGCTGTTTTTTAATCAAAATTAAATTTGCAGTATTAACAGAAGTAGAAAGTTACCCATGAGCTATTTCTAAGTATTATTAAATTTTACGCCTACAGAGCCTTTTCCCCATTTTTCTCTTAATTTTATTTTTTTACAGCACTGTAGTCACTTAGGTTAGTAAAACAAAAAATATCCTGTCAACACTTTTTAAAGGAATTAAGTTTTAAATGTTATATATAAGAAAGCACACTTCTCTCTTAAAGGGCTAGAAGTTTCTATGATGAATATTATATACATGAAATTAATAATGGAATGATATAAAAAAATTTGACAGTGATTTAAAAAATTGTATTACACCCTTATAATATGAAAACAAATCTGACCATATGCGTGTATGATCACACCTGTGATCTCTTCATTAAACTGTAAATCTTCCGATAATCTCTAATAAAACAATCCATAGTATTTCGAATTGCAAAGAAATGTTTCCTACCTTGCCTGCTTCTCTTTCTAAGTCGACATACTCCCGGCTAGGTGTCTGTCGTTGTTCTCCCTGCCAGCTGGCCGGAAAAAACTGGAGAGACAGATTGGTTCCTGTGGCCACAAAAGCCTTTTAGAAAAATCAATACAAACAGGATCAGGAGCAGGACATTACATAAATTATGCAGGCAGTCATTTATTTTTACATCAGTTTCTGTCTTAAGCCGGGCAGCACCGAGAATACTTAAAAGTTAAAAACACGCACTCATCATTTTTCTTAAGTATTAAGTTACAAACATCTGATTCCATTTTGAGGACATTTGCCATTGGCTGCTTAAATATAAAATCAGACATGGAATCAATACTTTCTTTCAGGTCATTTTTTGCTGACGTTAGGATCTTGCATTGCTAATGTTTAACCAGAAGCCATCATCCCTGAATTTAAAAACTTCTATTTTTAAATGTGAAAATCACTGAAGATCTAAACATTTTGAATTTTAAAGCATACCACAATTTCAAGTTCTGTAAATAAGACATTTTAATTTCTCGTGATTTCCCTCGATTTCCCTTACTTAATGAAATACTATGTTCTAAAGCCCATGTTAAAAATGCACAGGACTGCCTCTTCTGATAAATGATACATTAGAATGTGATGTGACAGTACTTCTCATCTCTCTAAAACCTTAGGTGATTTAAAAAATATGCATTTTCTGAAATTTAACGTTAGGAGAACTGGATCTGACCATACAAAAGAGTATTCATCTAGTATTTATAATAAGATTTGGATGCATGGTTCAACAGAACAATCTAAAACCATTTTGATAAAGTAGTCTGTGTAGCCCCTCAGCAATTTAACTATATTTCCTCCAAGTAAAAAGTGGAAATAGCATTGTCCCTCTTCCCAAGGGAAATTCAGAAAGAAAGAAATAAGTAAAAAGCATTTTGGAAAAAAAGATTTTTTTCATCATCTAAATGTAAACTCTTCTTTGTTGAAATGAGAGAAGGTTTTGGTTTGTTTTACTTTACTAATTAAAGTTCCACAAAATACTTTGTTTCCAATCAAAGAGTCCTAATCTGAAGGCAAGCGATTCACATTTTGGGCAATTTGTTTAAACTCATCGGCTGATTCAGCTGTCCACTAGTACCCCCTGATAATTAATAGCTTAGATTCTTTAGAGATAAGAATTTATTCTTCTTATTTCTATTATTGGTACTGCAGGTACAACTGTTAACCTAACTGCTAAATCTCTATAGAAATCTTTGATGGCATTTACCTAATCAACTGGGATACTCTTTCTTGTGGTATTTTATATGAATAGAGACCTAACAAACGTCAATATTACAACATTAACCCTTAGAAAAAGCTTTCCCCATTTATACCAAGTTTAAAAGACAATCAAGTGGAGTGAAATGAACAAACAATAGTTCAAATGAAAACAGACTCTAGAAGGCACACTGCCTAGGCTGTATGACAAAGCAAGTTACTTAGCTGTACCTCAGTTTCCCCACTAATTAAAATTTGTAAAGTGCTTATAATAGTACCAGGTAAATGCCATTTAAGTATTTGCTAAATAAGAGAAATAGTTTTGAGCTGGGTAAGAGAACTAACTTTTTCAGCCTCAGATAATAAATTCTCACCATGGAGTGGTGGCAGATAAGAGATTCAGCCCATGAATGAATGCCTCGTGTCAAAATCCCCAAGGCATGTTTCTTTAGTATTCACCAGTAACAAATCCTTCCACCCCCAGTGTACCCCAAATCAGCTCTGTGCTAAGTAAAAACAGTCTACAGATCTTATTACCTCACCTCCTGTCTGAAGACCAACCTCAGAAGAGATTTCCTGCTTCATCACTTCATACCCATTATCTCAAGATCCCTCTCTCTGAGAGAGGAAAAGTGGTAAGAACAGATCATTCTACAATAGCATTTCACAAATTTATTTGACCACAGAACTCTTTTTTTAATGGAATATCTACACACATAACAATTGGGAAAATTCCGTTCAAAAACATAAAAATGCTACACCAGTATCACTGTCTATATGTAAGATTTCCAGATTGTCCCCATGATTATTCTACAGGTTTCACAAAATGTAAAATAACACACCTATGCCAATCCAACATACCTTTACCCTTCCATCTTCAGGATTAAAAATATAGTTTTCACTGCAGTCACAGTCGTCCCCAAACCTGAATTCTTTTCTTTAATTTACCCTTAGTGTTGAAGACTTCTCCAACACTCCTACCACATAAGAACTTACATGAGGAATAAAACAGACCAAATAGATTCTACCCCTTACCCATAATCACTTTTATTCATGCTATGATAAGGAGTCTGGATAAGTTTTACAGTTACGATCACATCTATCTAAATACAAAATAAATGCATTAACCTCACTGATACACTAAGGAGATGTTCAAAATTAAAAGAATAAAAAGAGGGGGAGAAGGTCGATAATAGTTTTGGTTAACTATGCACATTTTTACTGTATAAAGCTGCTGTCAAAACAGAGGAAAAATGTCTTCTCCACACCTAGTTTCCACAACCAAGTAAATAAAAGCCACAGCCTGTTCCTAACTAAAAAGATAAATTTTAGGCATTAAGTAACCTCTAAATTAAATTAATCAAGTACCTATGATACAAAAGGCATTATTCAGAGTACCTGTTTAGAGAGGAGTATATTAATGTATATACCACAAAGTTAACGTGGTCTCCACCCTCTAGGAGCTAGGGATCCTGTAATTTAAATATGAAGAATACTGAATTAAGAGGGGGTGCCTAGAAAAAGGAGGAAATGTGAAATTCCTTCCCAAAAACAAATAGTTACATTAGTCAACAAACTAAGACACGTATGCTATATTAAGTGCAAATCTTACACAGAATTCAATCTAACCCTCCTTTAACTTTTAATGCTTGTCAGATATTAGGAACTTATTAAAATTTGTAGGATCAGATCTCTGAAAGACAGGAAGGCCTACAATGTCTGTCTGATTCATCCCTGGAAAGAAACTTATAAATACAAGCAACCTATAATACTGCTATAATATTACAGTAATATTATAATATAGCAATTCAGATCTACTGTGGGTTAAATTATACTCCCAATTCATAATTATATGCAGTAAAGTCCCTGATGTGACAGAGAACAACCTAATAGCTATACTTCATTAGGTTTCCAAAAAAACCCCCTCAGCTCTAAAAAATCATGAAGTACTTTGTACCTCATGTTTCACACTTACATCAATTAACTCTAGGAAATCCACTGGTTAGGTATACCATCCACCTTTTTCAAAAGGAAACCCAGACAAAGGATGATATAATCATTGGATCAACTAATGAATGATTCTTCTACCACTCAGGCCAAAACCGAAAGTATGTGTCTTAGACATTTTAATCATGTAACTATTATAACTACTCAAGAACTTGGAAGTGGGCTAAAAGCTGGAGCTTTTCTTTCATTACGTGCACTAATGACCAAATATTCTAGAGCTCCTAATAAATTTAGCCAGTATCTTCATATTATCTGTAATACAATTCCAAGTCTTCATTTTAGATAGCAAAATATTCTTAAAAATAAACTTGATTTAGGTGATAAAAAGGGAGAATTTTATGGTATGTGAACTGTTTCTCAATAAAACATATTCTCCATAAAGGAGGTGGGAAAAGTAAATGTTCCAATATGTCCTCCTATTGTTAACCTAAACTCAAACTCCACCATAGCTTCAAGACCCTGCCAACGCAATGGGCCCAGCTCAGAGAAGATAACTAGATTCCATTATACAGTAGTACTTCAACTTCTTTTTTCTTTTTTTAATTAATAAGATCTCTTTTCTTTAGCTTCCTCCTACTTTTTGGCTTTTTCATTCCCTCCTCGTTAGCACCTCCAAAAGGACAAACGAAAAAGGAGGTTAAGACACTTGAATCCCACCCCTCCCACCCCCCCCCCCCGCCAAGGTAAGGTTTAGCACCAAGTCTACCACCTATAACAGGGCCTCAAGATCAACTGTGGGTTTCGCAAATCCATACAATTCTTTAGGAACAGCAGCACTAAACGGGATACGTTTTTGAGGTTTGAAAAAAGACGATAATGGTTTCTTTCTGATTCTCCTGAGCCTTAACATTCTAAGAAAATAAGATGGCTCATTCTTTAGGGCTTGTTTTTCTCTATTAGGACCACAGATAACTGGTATAAAGATTCTCGGTTATACTGGCAGTGAAACAGCTTCACATACAGATTTACCAACAAACCTGGAGTCCTGAGAAACCAACTCTCGCCCAGGAATCAGATCTTTGAACGAAGCCCAATTCTTTTTCCAAAAGGGTGTTTTCTCCCTTACAAATACCCCAACCCCTTCATCAGTGACACAGCCTGTACAATGACTTCTCCTTGTTTAGTTGGGCTCCGGTGTGAGTTCCACTTGGGGCAAACTGCCGAGTCGCGTCTGGGAATCATAACCGGCCCGCAGAGGGCCACAGGGAAGCGTCTCCCCGCTAGGACGCGGCCCGCCAGTGTCTGGTTTCGCATTTTGAATCCCGAGTAGGAAGTGAGACGGCGCCCGCTCAGTTCCGGGAGTCGCGGCGTCCGCGGCGCCGTCCGGAACCGGCCTGGGCCGCGGCTGTCCCCGCGCAACAAGTGACCCGTGCGCGCCTCGGTCCCCGCGCCCCGGGCCCCCAGCGCCCCTGCCCCGCCGACTTACGATTTCCGAGCGGCCGTCGCGACAGGCGTTCTGGAAGCGCGCCTGGCGCTCCTCGTGGGGCCGGTCCCTGAAGCCTGTGTACTTAATCTGCAAGGCAGAGACGGCCCGAAATCAGGAGCCAAATCCGCGACGCCGCCTGCGCGCCCGCCCGCCCCGCGCGGCGCAGATAAGGGCAAGCACAGTCTGCGGGCAGGCGGCTGCCCGGGCGAGATTGCCGCTCCGCCGGGCTGCCCGGGGCCGCGCCGCCCAAACTTTTCTCCGCCCGGGCCCACTCGGGGCGCGCCGCGGCCTCCGCGCCTCCCGCCTGCCTCACCTCGCATTCGCGGCTCAGCTTCCTGAAGAACTCCTCATTCTCGAACTTGCTTCTCTGGTCGGGCACGACGCGCGGCATCTTCCCGCCCTGAGGCCGCGCCGGCCGGCCGGGCTCCGGGCTTGCGCGGCACCCGCTGGCCGGCTTCGCGCGGACCGACTGACCGCCCACCCGCGGCGCCCTGTCTCTGGCTTCCCTTTGTTTCAGGCGCCCGCCCGCGTGGGCTCCCGCTCCCAAGAGTCTGAGGTGCCGCCGCCTGCTCGAACCCAGCCCACGCCGCCGCCGCCTCAGCCGTTGCCTACCGCCCGCGCGAACCCAGCACTCGCCGCCCCCAGCTGCCGCCGCCGCCACTTCCTTTCACCGCCCACCTCGCAAGCCCGCCCGTCCGCCCCGCCCCGGTCCGCCCCACCCCTCCTCCTCGCGCGCCCGCCCGCCCCAAACTCCGGCAAACAAAACGCACCATTCACAACTCTGCGACCCGCGCCGCGCATGCGCCGCCCGCCCGCTTGCGGAGCGGCTGGGCTGCCGCGAACCAGAGCTCCTCGAGTGACGCGGCCCTCTTTCCCTTGTGGGCCGGCGGGCTACTCTGTGTAGAACCGCTCTGCGGGCATCTGCCCGGACCTTGGAGACGGGAAGCGGCCCGCGCGGGTTCTTTCTGTCGGCTGTATGGAACTTTGGAACTCCTCAGCTGCTCGGAGTGACCCCCAAATTGTCACCTGAACGTGAGGTAACTTAAGTCCTCGGGGACTTTGTGTCCCAAAACCGACCGGGAGGGATGTAGGCTGCTCCTATCAAAGACTAAAGGTGGTAACAGACCACAGAATCCAACAGAATCCGCATCATGGTGGAAAGGTTGGGAGTCAGACGGGCCTTGGCTGGGATCTCACTCCTCTGCTCACACAAGCTTACACAAGCACTGGACGCTAAGCCTCAGTTTGCCTATTTGCAAAATGCAGACACAAGCTCTCAAGATTAGCGTGAGAGTCTTTATGTGGGTCTAACACATAAATGAGCACTCAATAAATTTAAGTCTCTAAAGAAGAAAAGCTGAATTATATATAAACCTAATGCCAGTCCATATATTTACCCAAATGTGCAATCAAACCCTAAAAAAGATCCACAAGTTTTAGGGAAGTCATCTGGCCCAAGCTGGAGAGAGTTTGACATGGGATTTATGGCAGAGGTTGACTCAAAGTTGATCCTCAATAAATTCTGATCCTTAAAATTCCAGCGTGTCAAAAACTCAGTACAAAGATGGCCACTAGGTGCCAACTCTGACTGACAGTAGCTGTCCATATTACAAAGGATTGTGAGGATACAATGCTGGCCTGAATGCAGGGTTTGGCAGAATTTCCTACCCCTGCCTAGTTCAATCTCAGTTTTGCAGATAGGGAACGGAGGTAGGGTAACCAATTGTCTGGTTTTCCAGAGTCTATCCTGGTTTTACAGTGAAAGTCCCATGTCCTCAGAAACCACTTAGTCCCCGGCTGGGATGGTTGGTCACACTAACTGATGTCCAGAGATGGATCAATTGCCCAAGGTCAGGGAGGGAGTTTTCAGCAAAGTCAAACCTGTAAGCTGGTGGTTTTAACAAACACACTTTCTGAATAGCAAACATAGAATCAATCCTCTCCAAGGGCATTCTTCCCTAGCCCACATCAAACCTGTGTGAATATGTGAGTGTGCACAAATACAAAGGGTATAGATACAGAAGTCACCAACACTACCATTGGGCCTCCATCTATCTCAGAATCTTCCCTCAGGTCTCTTTCAATTGCAAGTGACAGAAACCCAATTCAAGAAAACTTAAAGGTAGAAAGGGGCCCATTTTACTGTAAGTAAACCAGTCACACAGAGGGAGGGATAGTCTCCTTTTCTCTTCCATTTCTCCATTTCTTCTCACTGCTTAACTTTCTCAAGCTGTCTTCATTGGCATCCATTTCCTGGTGAAGGATAGGAGCAGCCACTTCTCCAAGTCATAAAATTTCTGGGAAGAACTTTGGTTGGCCCAGTCTGGGTCACATACTCTCCCTTCTACCAAATCACCATGTCCAGGCTGATATGATGACCTGGGCCAGCTTATGTCACATGCTCTCCCATCAGGGGTTGGGGGGCCTGGGATGGGCAGCCTCAGATAGTACCTGATGGGTTGAAAGAGGGGAAGAGCAGTTTCTTCAAAAGGGGGAGAGTGAGAATGCATTGTGGGCCCACTGAGCTGTTTGTATCAGCTACATCTGGCGAAGGATACCATTTTTATTTTGCTGCCTAAAGGTTCTGGTAAAACTGGAGGGGGAAACTCCAAATCAGCACAAGCAAAGTACAGACAGAACCAGCCTTAGATCATCTGCAACTTATGTTGAGAGGTGGGTGAGGCAGCGTCCACCCCAAGGCACCAGAGCAGAACTAGGTCCCTCACAAGGAACAGAAGCTTTCATGCATCTGCCTCCTGTACTCTAAGTCTTCCCAGTCCAGCTAAGACCTTTGGACACTAGGACAATGTGGCCATTGTCTAAATGAGAGGAAAACGATGTGGCCTTCAGACAGTCCCATTGACTGGTCAAGTGAGCAGAGTTCCTGATGTTAGTTTCTATGGTAGGAAGAGAGTATATCCCATGTCACACAATTCGGCACCATCATATTCTGTTTAGGTACGCATTAGTAAAAAATTTTCCATTTCTCTCTCTAAAGAATGATCTACCCGGCAGCACTCTTACTGCACAGTGGGTCCAGGCAGGGCTCATGGACCTGCAGCCGATCTTGGCGGAGGGGTGGGAGTACAGAGCAGGGCAGAGTACATGAATTGTCAGCCTCATGGGGGTGGGGAATGATGTCCTGAGGGAAAGGGATGAGAAAGCCTGCCAGGCAGACCCAGAACAGCAGCACCACAGACAGCCTTTGGCAACTCCAGGCCACAGGATAACCCACTCGGCATTGTCTGGCATCCAACCAGCCAGGACGACTGGGAAACCAGCCGCAGGCTGGAGGAGGCCATCTCCTCGGCTGACCTCTGTATGCCTTTTTTTGTTGTTGTGAAAGTTTTTTTCACTTATTTTAAAAATTAGATAAAATTAGTAAAGGAAAATTTCACCCATGTCAGGTATATTTAACTCTGTGTTTCTGTCTGGCTGGTTATGGATTGGTCCAGGCACCACCCCATGGAGGGGGTTGCTAAGAGCCAGCTCTAGTAGGGTCAGTCCATAGATGGAAGCCTGTGGGTATCTGTTCTTTGCCTAGAAACACCCTTCCCATTCCCAAAACCTGGCTGAATTCTCTCTGAAGCCCTGCCATTTGGAGCCTTCCTTTCCTAAGAATTCAGCCAGTGCAGGTCCTCTTCTTCCTTATTTTCCTGGGTGGGCAGCTGCTCTTACAAGACTCCCCGACTGATCCCGAATGGGTGGGCAGAGAATGCACAGTAACACTGAGCAGAGGATGGGAACGCTCAATTGTTCGACTCAACTGTGAAGTTCTGAGCTGAGTGCTTTTATGTCCCTTATCTCAGTTAATTCAGAGAACCACTTTCTAGGATGAGTTTTCTTGTCCTAATCTGACAGAGAGGAAATAGAGACTCTGAAACAATAAATAAGTGACCACTGAGGACAGTGCCTCAGAAGAGAAAACAAAATGGCATTGGGATATATCATCTTCATTCACTATTCGCCATAACCCTGCAAGTTTGGTATTATTGACCCTATTCTACAGATGAAGGAACTGAGGCGCAGAAGGGCTGGCAATCCCAGGGCTGTGCTCTTAACTGTTCCAACCTAAGGCATCCGCTGGTGGAGCTGCCAAAAGCCCTGCTCGTCTCTTTAGCTGAACTGTGAGCTGGTGGACAGTTGCAACTGGGGGTCATCCCTCCTGGAGCACCCTACCATGCTCCCTTTGGAGGTTGAATGAAGGGATCCTATTGTGGGCCTTGTGGCACAATGTGTTTCTTGACCTTGATGGTTGGGCATTCCTGTCCCCTGAGCCCAACTGTTTGTCCTACCTTGGCGGAAGGTCAAGGCCTAGACATCCTGCCTCCTTAAGTTTAGCAGAAAGGATGGCTTTATCCAGGTCTGGTGTTGGCAGCTCCCCACATCTGCCTCTCCTCATAGAGAGGGTGAGGTCTTCCCAGGCCCCTGAGCCTCTAGTGCATTTTTTCTAAGGAAACAGTTTCCCTTCAGTTACTGAGGAAATATTGTGCCATCTTGAAGCTGAAATAGGATCTGGAGCCACAAATGGGGGTGGGAGAGAAGGGAAATTAATGGCTGGCACAGCTCCTAAAGCCCCAGCTCTACCTAGCTTCTAGTTTGGGGATGGAGATGGGCCTAAGTCCAGGATGAGGGTGTCATCGGCCTAAATGAGGCAGTTTCCTGGACCCTAAAGAATTCTTTTTTGAGATATAATTTATCTACACCATAAAATTCACCCCCAGGCCTTTAAGAATTTCCCCTGCTGGAGGTTCTCCCCTTTCTTAGCTCTCCTGCCACCCTCCCCCACCAGCTCAGCCATCCAGAGGGAGAGGAAAACCAAGAGGAGCAAGTTTCCCTAGAATAGCATTTCTTCAGTGTTGGGATCAATAAACCCGTTTGCTTAAAAGGAACCAGATGATTTCATCCTTGTAATTACAAGCTTGACGTTTGCAAATCTTGCCCAGGCTCCAAACGAGCCTCTTTGTCATGGGAGGCGGAGGGGTTTGTCTGGATGCCTGGGGATGGGGACCGAGCCTCGCATACTGGGAAGAGGGCCAGACTGGGGTCAGGAGGCCTGGCTGACCAGTCTTCAAGGGCTATTTGGGACTGCTCCCCTTCTTCTCCCCTGCTCTCCTAAGTTTCTGGCTGGTGATGGGAAACAGACGAGACTGGGGGACTAGAGAATGGCGGTGGTGAGCCCTAACCGCACTGCCCCTCCCCCAAGCCCCTCCCCCAAGCCTCTGATTTGCCTATGGCAGGAAGGCTAGAGCCCTCAGCCCAGCATTCATGACTTCCTTTCCTTTCCGATTCCATCTCCCATCATTTCTCCCCATTGGCCCGCTGCAGTCCAGCCATTCTGACCTGGTTACATTTCCGCATGCCTCAGTGCCTTTGCTCTTACTGTACCTTCTGTCTAGCATGACTTCCTCCCCTTTCTCTGCTGTGAAAACTCACACTTTTTCTTTAAATACAAGTTCAGGGGCCTTTGATTGTCCTCCATAGACTGACTACCCCACAGCATCCCTCACTCTGTCATTTGGATCCATAGGACCCGTTGATGCATCCAGGAGATGGTTAGCGCATGTAGGACATAGCACCCTGGGAGGATTTGGCTCCCCACTAATTTGTGTTCATTTCAGTACTGTGCAGCCTTCCTATGAGTGTCTCTCACCCCACCCTTCCATTTTTAAAAATTATTTAAGACTTGTGCATATTTTTTGTAGAAAATTTAGGAAAATAGGAAGAGAGTCTCACCACCTCAAAACAATCATTACTTTATTCAAGTGTATGTTCTTTGGCCTTTCTCCACCGACATTTCTTCACGTAGTTATGATGTTTTATAGGAGCAGTTTTGAATGCTCTGTCATCACCTAACCTTATGGCATAAGTGTTTTCCCATGTAATCATATAAAACTCCAAATGACATCCTGGCTGATCTCCTATTGTTGGGCATTTATTCAGCTTGCTTCCTATCATTCGCAGTTATAAAATAGGCTTCTGCGAACATCATGGTGCTTAAGGATTTCTCTTAAAAGTTTTGGATAGTGTTTTTAGGGTCAATTTCCAGAAGTAGAACCACTGTGTCCAAAGGTATGGACATTTTAAGGTTCCTGATATCTGTTGCCAAATTTCTCTTTGGCATTGACTCTTCTTTCTTCATGAGTCTTAAAAATCCTTCCTCGGCCCCATTTCTCTTCTCAGTGTCTCAGACACAGGAAATGCCAACCAAGAATAAACCAAAACCTGCAGATAGAGATCAATGGATCAATAAAAGAGGTTGAATAATTCAACATTCACTTCTGGCTCATTATCGACTCTTGAATACAAATGCATCCACTTTTACCTTCTCTCCTTTTGTCTCCGTGCTGATGATGCCTCGACACCATGTCCTGTTCTTGGATTCTTCCCCAAATTTCCCAAGCTCTAAACCATCCTGGCAGGCAGGGTTTCCCATCATGCTGTAATATTGTCTTGCAAATAGGCAGACAGAATTACTAGCTCACAGCCTCCTCACCAGCTTGCCTTCCCTCTAGGAACACAAAAGGGACAATTGATAAAGCAAACAATAATTCTCTTCTTCTAGATGATACTTCTGAGTGAATGGACAATGAGTTTGGCTTCAGACTGTTCTAGTCCTGGCTAACTTCCTCTGTCTAGCTTGCTTTCTTCCCCCTTTCTCAGCCAGGAAAATTCATACTCTTTCATTAAATATGGGGTCAGGAGTGCCTGGGTGTTTCAGTGGGTTAAGCGGCTGCCTTCAGCTCAGGTCATGATCCCAGGGTCCTGGGATTGAGCCCCTCTTTGGACTCCCTGCTCAGAGGGGAGCCTGCTTCTCCCTCTCTGTCTGACCCCCCCCCCCATACACACTCTCTCTCTCAAATAAATGAATAAATAAATAATCTTTAAACAACAACAACAACAACAACAACAAAACGTGGGGTCAGAGGCCTCTAGGATTTGTGCTGGGAGAATGACTGCCCCACACCAATGCCTGACCTGGAGACTGATCCCAACCTCCTCCAAAGGCACCACTGATAGCTTCCCTAGCCCACTTGATTCTAGGGAAGCTTGCTCCTCCTGCTCCAGGGGAGCTCCCAGGATGCCTTGCAGCTTAGGTAGTGTTGGTGATTGAGATGGACACAGAGATGAGCCACCTAGATCCCTCTTCAGTGAAGGACTTGTTACCTGAGCAGCTGGGATTGTTCTCAGTCCTTTCTGGGATTCCCTGAGCTCCAGAGAGCTACCTGCAAGTCATTCTTCCTTCCTGGGCAGCTTATATCCAATGACTGGTGATGGGTGTATAAAGGTCCAGCAAAGCAATGATGATGGGCCATGTGAGTTCTAGAGCTCCCTGTGGAGTCACCTGACACTGTTGTTGGGCTGCAGTATAGCTTGACTTCTTCCTCTATCCAATTCTGCTTTTTACCTCTCCCATAAACACGTTTTGATCCCAAGGGCACTCCTTAATAAACATCTTGCTAGCAAAACTTTCTAGAGAACTTGACCTGTGACAGTGATGAAGTTATTCCCGACAGAGCTTCACCCAGTGCCATTTCCCTTAGTATACCTGGGTCTGACCTGACTTAGATTCTGGCCCATGAGGCGCTATGGGGAGGTCACTTTATAAATGTGTTTTACGGTCTTGTTAAGTTTTATTTATTTATTTATTTATTTATTTATTTATTTATTTAAATATTTTTTTTTAAAAAAGGTTTCATTTGTTTATCTGAGAGAGAACATGAGAGAGAGCAAGAGTAGGGAGGAGGAGTAGAGGGAGAAGCAGACTCCCCACTGAGCAGGGAGCCTGATGCGGGGCTCAACCTTAGGACCCTGGGATCATGACCTGAGCTGAAGGCAGATGTGTAACTGACTGAGCCACCCAGGTGCCCTAAAGATTTTATCTTTAAGTAATCTCTACACCCAACGTGGGGCTCAAACTTACAACCTGGAGATCAGGAGTCACATACTCCACTGACTGAGCCAGCCAAGTGCCCCAGTTAAGTTTTATTTTAAAAATCCTTTTAAAAATTGTTATGGAAGAGACATGAGCCATTTGGGGACAACAGTGGTTGTCTGGTATGAGTTGAGATTCCTCATCTGTAAAATATGGACACTATATAACATTTGCTTTAGTAAAAGTAAATTTCCAAACACTCTCTCGTTAGACTTTCCCAAACTCCTTCAGAGTAAGGAGGGAAGGAATTACTGTCCTATTTTACAGGTCAGAAAATTGGGACTCAGAACAAGTGACTGTCTCATTTAAGGGCATATGGACAGATAGACATACAGAGAGAGATCCCAGAAGAGCAAAGGTGTCCTGAAGTTAAAGAAATTCAGTCTCTATTCTTTGTTAGAGTAACCGGATGTCAGAGAGCTTTGGTGACTTGTCTGAGATCCCAGAGCTAGCTGGATACTCAGCTTTTTGATCTATAAATTGAGAACAAAGACATCTACTTGTATCTGTCAGGACTGTTTTGGTTTCAAGTGACAGAAACCCAGTTAAAATTACCTTACACAGGGGTGCCTGGGTGGCACACTCAGTTAAGCATCTGACTCTTGGTTTCGGCTCAGGTTGTGATCTCAGGGTTGTGGGACTGAGCCCACATCAGGCTCTGCACTTAGCATGGAGTCTGCTTGGGTTTTCCTCTCCCTCTCCCTCTGCTTGCCCCCACCCCCGATAAATAAATAAATCTTTTTTAAAAATTGGCTTACACAAAAAAGGGAATGTATTAGCTCATTTAGCTGAAAACTCTGGGTGTATATGTGACTTCAGGGATGGCTGGACCCCTAGCTCTTCAAGTACTGGCACCAGAAATCTGTCTGTGTCTCTGTCTCTCTTGGTCTCTTGGTTCTGTTTTTCTGTTTTACTTTTATTCACATGCTGACTTACACTCCAATGGTGAGGTCTGCTCTTTCCTGATATTCCTACAAAAATCTTGGGTTGACTTTAATAGGCTTTAATAGTTTGAGTTACCTGCTCATCCCATTGAATTGGTGTCGAGAGGGTAATATTGCAGGAATGGATGTATTGGGCAGGCAAAAACACCAGATGGTACCTGGGTTAGTGCCTGGCCAAAGTTACAAGCTCTCAAAGAATGGTGGCTATGACAATCTTAAAGGTCCCTTCTGGCTCTGAAATTCTAGGATGTTTACAACTCTATACTTTGATACAAATCCAACTATAAATGTTGGCAGTCAAGGGAAGCCCAGGATAACAATCGAGTTCATACAATCTGGTTAAAATAGCATAAAATGAGGTGAGAAGGGGCCTGAAAAGGAACTCCTGAAAAGGAGCACTTGCTCTTCTGTAGCATAGAGTAGCTGCCTGAGGCTTGCTTCCTTTTGTAGCTGAGCCAGGGGAGGGGCAATGACAGAATCAGGGTATGGCCCTGGAAGGGATTCCCTGAGGCTCTGGGGTCTGCTATGTCCCTAGCTCTTTCAAAGGATCCTGCTTTTAGCATCGACTGACTTGGCTGGACCAGCTCTGGGACCTGAAGGCAGCGGAGGAGGGGCTGGGGGGAGTCCATTGGGCTGCAAAGACTGCCCAACATGGCTGCTTTGGTTAGGTGGTGACCAAGCAGTCCCCCAGTCAGAGGCAAGTGTGGTGTAAGGTAAGGGTGTGTGTAAGTGCAAGCAAGTGTGGTGTAAGGTAAGGGTGTGTGTAAGGGCTGGAGCTCAGGTTCCTGCCAGGCTCTCAATCACATGGTAAACCAGGTAAGCGGTGCCCCCTGGAGGTGCATGCTGCAATAGCTCTTCTGTCTGCCCTACCTGGGCACTGTGGGAGGGAGGCCTGTGCCACCCAGCACAATGGGTTCCTGGCTGTTTCCCTGCTTCTCACATTAAAGTCCCATTACCAACAGCTGTTTGGGTATGTTTGCATCCTCCGTCTTTGAAAAAATTATTCTTTTCCCAGATGTGCTGAGTGTTGTAGATGTATTGGTTGCCTAGAAGCTAGGCAGTCAGGATTTCTCCTGACAGGGAGGATCAGAGAGGCCAACTGAATGTCTGAGGTCACACAGCAGAGGAACAGTTGTATTAAAACTCAAGATCCCTAGGGGCGCCTGGGTGGCTCAGTCGTTAAGTGTCTGCCTTCAGCTCAGGGTGTGATCCCAGAGTCCTGGGATCGAGCCCCGCATTGGGCTCCTCCACGAGGAGCCTGCTTCTTCCTCTCCCACTCCCCCTGCTTGTGTTCCCTCTTTCGCTGGCTGTCTCTCTCTGTGTCCAATAAATAAATAAAATCTTTAAAAAAACAAAACAAAACAAAACAAAACAAAAATCCTCAAGATCCCTGCCCATCAGTGGCCTTTCCTAGCACAGCAGAGTTCCATGTTTCAGGAGTAGCAAACTGAAAGTGATGTTCCTGGCAGATGCTGAGAGGCCCAGCAACAGAGCCAGAGTTTTAGAGTCTTGGATCTGGGGTCTCTGGAAGGACCTGGAGGCTAAGTCCTTCCTCCAGGCCAGAAGAGCTGCTCCTTAGTTAAGAGACATAAATCAGCCACAGGCGCCTCCACCAGCTTTTGATGAATTTTTCTGCCACTGATGCTAATTTCCTGAAAGGCTTTTCTTCCACTTTCAGGCTCCCCCTCAAAAAGGTTCTTGCTCTGTAACAGTAGATCCATAATGTAATGGCTCCTTGTTGAGGTCACTGGCATGCTCTTCCACCGGCACCTGTGGCTAAAAGCTGGGAATGGATGGTCCTGAACCACAGCTAGAGGGGACTGGGGCTGGAGTAGGGTCCTACTGAGATTGTTCCCAGATGCACAGATGAGGAGAACCAGGCCGAGAGGCAAGTGGCTTGCCTGAGGACACACACAGAAGAACAGGCCCAGACAGGAATATTCAGTTTCCAAATTCATCTGGAAAAGAGGCATGCTGAACTCTGCTCTGTGAGACCATCTGATTTTTTTTTTAAGATTTTATTTATTTATTTATTTGACAGAGATAGAGACAGCCAGCGAGAGAGGGAACACAGGCAGGGGGAGTGGGAGAGGAAGAAGCAGGCTCCGGTGGAAGAGCCTGACGTGGGGCTGGATCCCATAATGCCAGGATCACGCCCTGAGCTGAAGGCAGACGCTTAACCGCTGTGCCACCCAGGCGCCCCGAGACCATCTGATCTTGAGTTCTTTCAGGCTTCAAATGGGTCCTCCTCCCCTTCCCATTTGCCCCATAGACCAATGGGCCCAAACCCAATTCCTTATGGCCATGGACTTATTGTGATTTTAGAGAGTCAGTAGTGGAGGCTAGAGTCCTGTCCTTATCAGCTTTCCATGGAGGAGAGGGGGAAAGAAGGGGCTACCCCAGCAACATGGCCCGGCCTATGTCCCCACCCTGGACAGGACATCCCCTTGGGGTTTTTCCTGGATCTGGAAGGTCCCCCAGGCCCTGGGAAGGGGTGATGAGTTCCCAGGCTGGGCTGGGTGGGAGAGCTCTCAGCCAGAGTGCCCCAGGAGCCATCCGGTGGGTGGGGGAGGGGGAGTGGTCAGAGCTGGCCTCCTGTTTTTGTCTAAAGCTCCTTGGAACAACAGGACATCTAGGAGTCTCTCTCAGCTTCTACCTCTCCTTCCGTCACCTTCTGTCCATCTGCTTTATGAACTTGCTTGCTGTCTTCCATGAAAGACTCATTGTCTAGTTCTGCATTGCCCTCCCCTGGTTTCTCCAATTCTACTCTCTCCTTCGTCAGTTCCTCTGTATTCTGTAATCTCAAAGATCCTTCTGCAAGGTAAGTCTGATGAGGACATTTCCCTCCCATGGCTCCCCAGTGCCTCAAGGTAGAGTCCATGCTCCCTCCCAGACTTACAAACCTGGTGCCCTAGCTCTAGGCCCTGTTTCCCCTCGTAGCCTTCCCGTAGGGCCACACTGACACGAGCTGCTGGGATGCAACAGGCTAATTCCTATCTCTAGGCCTTTTCTCCTGCTGTGCCCTCTAGCTGACATAGCTTCCCCTCCCTTGCTGCCTCCATACCCTCCACTCTCTCCTACTGGTCCTTTCAGATGCTCCTTTAGAAGACTTCTCTGACTCACCAACTTATCCAAGTTCTGTCAGCATCTCCACTGTGCTCCCACAGCCTTTCCAGCTGACCCTTTCTATCATCCACTTATCCCAGTCAACTGGAATGAGAAACAGATCCCTGCCTACTGCCACCGTCTGAGTATCCAGGTACTTCTCTTTTCCAGCCTGAACAGCCTCAGCACTGCCCTGGTTCTCTGTCCATTTGCCTGTCTGGGTGTGTGTCCACCTGCTTCTGTTTCTTCCCTCCACCCCTTGACTTTCTTGGTGGATTGTTCTACTGTCTCTTTTACCTGGCTGTTCCTTACCTCATGCTTTAATATATATATATTTTTAAGATTTTATTTATTTATTTGACAGAGAGAGAGAAACAGCCAGTGAGAGAGGGAACACAAGCAGGGGGAGTGGGAGAGGAAGAAGCAGGCTCCCAGCGGAAGAGCCCGACGCGGGGCTTGATCCCAAGACTCCGGAACCACGCCCTGAGCCGAAGGCAGACGCCCAGCGACTGAGCTACCCGGGCGCCCCACATGCTTTAATATATTTCTACCTCATTTCATGAAGGACTCAAGGTGGTGTCTTTGTCACTACATCCCTTCCTCACCCAGACCCCATATGCCAATTTCTCACCTGTGTTTTCTCTCGCCACACAGTTAATGAATTTGGCATATGGAAAGGGGTGTTCTGACTCCTTTAGAAAAGTGATGTCCTCTCCCTCACAGCAGGTTGCCCTTCAGGGCACACAGCAGGTTGCCAGACCCTTCCTATCAGGGCCAGACTTGAGAGGGCTGGGGGCAGAGGGCACAGAGAAAAGGCCAGTCTGAACCCCGTGCCCCTGCATCCAGCACTGGTCAGGAGCCTCAGCACCTTTAACCCAGCCCCTTGTGGCACTGATGGGAGAAAGAGAATTGTGAACCTTCCTCCTGAATCCTCCCCCACTGCATCTTCCCTTCTAGAAACTTCAGCCTCATCCAATGTATCTTGGGCATAGGCTTACCTTGTCCCTCACTACACGCTCCAGTGTGTCCAGCTTGGGCTGGAAAGGGGTCAGTTGGGGAAGGTGAAGCCTTGAAGTCGTGGCACCTGACCCTACTGCTCCTCTTCCAGCCCCTTTCCTTCGCCGGATGCCTCCCTGGACCTCATAGCTTCCATAAGCTTGGGATCCCGGCAAGGCCCCTAGAGCAGGATTGATCCCTTTTGGGTCTCCTAGAACCCACAGGCGGCCAGTCACAGCACGGGACCCAGGGGAGGAAGTCCATGATTCATTCACGGGTGATGAGCGCCTGTGGCCCTGTGCTGCTCACCCAAACTCCTGCCCACCTCCCAGCCACAGGCGCACTAGCCAGCATGGGCTTCCACGGCCACCAGCACGGGACTGCTGTAGGCAGGGCCAGCCCAAGCGGGCCCGTGGAGAGCCTGAAGCCAGGAGAACCACGAGACCACAAGGGGCTTGGGCAGAACGCACCCCCGCCCGGAACGCCGTGGTCGCGTGCCTAAGACTGGGGCCCGCCGGCCGGGCGACTGCTGGCTGGCACCTGGGCATGGGCAGTCAGGGGCGCAGGAGCCCTCCCAGGGAGGGAGGCCCCGTTTCGCTGCCCGCCACCAACAACCCTCCTCACGCCCCCACGGCGGCGAGTTTCAGCTCCCGGCGCCCGCCGCCCGGGCTCTGGCCCCGCGCCAGGCGACTGGATCCATCACTGCCGCTGGCGGGAGGCGGGACGGCGGGTCCCCCGGGGCTCCCAGGCCGCCGGCGCTGTCTGCCGGGCCCCGAAGGCGGCGGCGGCGGCCCTGTGGGGGCTGCGGGCACCGCGGACGCGCCGTGTCTCCCGCACTAACTGGCCCTCCCTTCGCCGCCTTAGCCGGTAATTGCTGCTTCGCCGGGTGGCGGCAGGCCGGGGAGCCGAGGACTGGGCGCCGCTTCCGGAGCGGGGCGTGAGGCCAACCCCGAGCTGAGCAGCGCGGCTGGCGGAAGCCGTGTGTGCGCGCCGTGTCTACGCCGGCTTCGCGCCGGTGCGCCTCCTTCCTCGCGGCCGCCCTGGCACGCCGCCGTAAACCCGGGGAAAGGCCACTTGAGGGCCCTGGGGCCTTCCCAAAGATCTGGGAACCGCTCCCTGTGGGATGGGGCCTGGCAGGGACTTCAGGAACAACTCTGGGTGGCCGTCGGAGACTCGGGTGAAGCCAAGAAGCCGAGGTGGACGCAGGCCAGTAGGTAGCCTTCCCTGCCTCCCTCATCCAGTGGTGCCACCCCAGGAGGAGCAGACAAGAAGAGGGGCATCTTCCCGAGAGGACAGGGTGGGTGTGGGGCAGGGGCTGTGGGAGGCAGGGGGCCAACCCACCATCCTAGCTGACCCCTGGAATTCCTCCAGGCTCCAATTCTGAGAGAAGGTGCTAGGCTATCCTGGGGAGTCCTTTATGAGCCTGGCATCTGCTGCAGCTTGGCTGAGCCCTGACTGAACCCTAGTTCCTCCTCAGAGGCACACCCTCTGATTTGGGAGATAACAGCCTCTGGGCAGATGGCTCTTTGGAGAAGGTTCCTTCCCCAGACATCTGAGAGAGCCTGAGGAGGGAACAGAGGGACCCTCAGAAGGAGGCCTGGACCAACCTGCAGTCAGACCTTCAGACCTCCGGGTCAGGGTATCCTGTAGGCACTGAGGTGAATCAAGCCCAGCTAGTCCCTGCTGAGTTCTGCACATGTTGGCCAGGACCACCTTCCAGGGGGCTGAGCTCCTGGCTGTCACTCAGGGTCCCACTGAATGGCTATTTGGTTGACTGTCCCCTGGTTAGAGGTGGGCAGGGATGTTCTGCTGCCTATGCCTCCCCTGATAGTAGAGCTGCCACACCTCCTCTGGGGGCCATCCTCCCTCAGGGATTGCTTCAGTATGGATGGAGGTGGCAGGGTGAGTCAGACAGGCCTGTATCAAATTCCCACTCGGCCACTGCTAGGTCATGACCTTAAGCAAGGCCTTTTATGTCTTGTGTCTCAGTTTCCTTATCTGTAAAATAGGGGTAATAAAATCCATGACAGTGTTGTTGTGAAGATAAACATTTGCGTGAAAGGGGTTTTTGTCCCCCTCATCCAACCATCCCTTTGTTTTTGGGGCTTAGATGCTGGGGCATGGAAGATTGGGGGCCCCTGCCCCCCACCTCTCTCTGCAGCTTCTAGTTCTCTCAGGAACTCAGGAAGCCCTAGGAATAGAGACTAAGCAACATTGTAGTTTGGGGCATAAAACCTGTGGGACGCTACACTATTGTTCATAGGAGCATTATTCACAATAGCCAAAAGGTGGAGACAGACCAAAGGTCCATCAACAGATAAACTGATAAACAAAATATGGAATATTATTCAGTCTTAAAAAGGTATGAAATTCTGATCCATGCTACAACATGGATGCATTCTGAAGACAGTATGCTAAGCAAAATAAGCCAGACACAAAAGGACAAATATTGTATGATTCCACTTCTGTGAGGTACCTGGGATAGTCAAATTCACAGGATAAAAAGTAGAATAGTGGGTACCAGGGTCTGGGGATGAGAAGAAATAGGGAGTTACTGTTTAATGGATATACGGTTTCAGTTTGGGATGATGAAAAAATTCTGGAGGTGGATGGTGGCAATGGCTACATAACAACATGAATGTATTTAATACCATTGAATCAGGCATTTAAATGTGACTGAAATGGTAAATTTTATGTTATATATATTTTACCAAAAAAAAAAAAAAGCCTAAACTAAACCAAAAAAAACTTGTGGTACAGGCTGGGGTGTGCCCAGGTCGAGTTGTAGGAGAGGCCAGAGTGAGAAGTCTGGATGTGGCACCAAGACCGAAACCCATGGACAAGTGAACATGGAGTATGGGTGTCCTTGAGGGGCACACTTGAGACAATGAAGAAAAAAGCCAGGTGTTTTGCCACCCAGGCAAATTGCCACAGCCCCCGTCACTGAGTGTAGCAAAGCAGGCTCAGCCCAAAGAGGAGCAGGCAGCAACACACCCTTCCTCTGAGTGCTCAAATCAAGATGCCATCTGTTTCACTCAACCATTTTACAGATTGAGAAATTCAGGTGAAGTCAACATGTTTTTACTGAGGACCATCCCTTTGTCCAGGCTTAGGAGGGACCTTGAGGGGAGGCAAGTAGGGGAGGGAGAGAAGATCCTAAGCTATCTAAGCTTCACTCCACGTAACAAGTAACCTGCCCAAGGCCTCAGGCCAATGTGATGTGAACAGGCACAAGGTTGAGCAGGATGACTGGAAAATGACAAGCTGGGTGCAGTGCTAGGGGCAGTGGCAGTCTGGGTGGATTTCTCAAAAGAAGTGGATTCTAGTCGACCTTGAAGGGTGGGAAGATTTGGAGAAGGAAGAGTAGGTTTGCCCAGCCCTTGAGGCTGGGTAGCTGGGCACAGCGTAGCAGGAAAAGGACCTGGCCCAACCTGATGACTTCAGTGAGACAGGGGGGCATCATGGGATGTCAGGCTGAAGAGGGTAGTGCAGGGCCCCAAACAAGAGGCTAAGGCTCTAGCTCTGGCCTGGAGATAGGAGGGAGCCTCTGCAGGTCTTACATTGGGGAAGGCAGGATGCTTTTCTCAGGTGTGTCCATGGTCAGTCTCCCCAAGGCTTAGGTGGTGGGACAATCTGTTAGGCTCCCTCCCTGCATAACCACCCTCAAAAATGTCTCTGCTTCTCAGGTCCTTAATGCTGGTGCAGTCTCATCCAAAAGGCCATCTTCTCCTCCCTGAGCTTCACACCCACCCTTGTGGTGAAATCCATTTGCAGGTACTTCTCCTCCTTGTTGTAGTGTGGCCAGTAGGGCAACTTCCCACCATTGGGGTTTCTGCCCAGAAGGAGGAAGGAAAGAGGATTGTTCATGCTTGTCTTCACCCTGCCTCCTTCTCTTACCCTACCCTGAGTCACCTTCCCTTTGGAAGTTGGGGTCCAAGAATTCTTTACAGAGATGATATTTAGACCTTTAAGAAAAATAGAAGAGTATGTGGTGGTAAGGGCCTTCCAGGCCCTTCCAGGAGGGAACAGTATGTGCAAAGCATTGGAGGTATGAAGGACCAGGGCTTTTGGAGGAAGCACGAGTGTAAAGTTACAAGAAAAATGTGGGGTGTGTGAAGAGGATGGATGTGGAGAGATGACACAGTAAAGATTTTGAAGATTTTCATGCCAAGAGGCTAAGGGGTTGGGACTTTAGTCTGGGGGCAGAGGGAAGCCATGAAGAGTTCTAAGCAGGTAAGTGACTTGGTCTGATGGTATTTCAGAAAGATCTCTTGAGCGTCATAAGGGAGATGGATAGAAAGGAGAGAGAATGTGGAGATGAGAGACTAGTCACAAGGCTAGCCAAAGCTCAGCCCAGATGTCACCTCTGCCAGGAAGCTGCTCCTGCCCCTCCAGGCTCAGTCAGACACCTCCTGTGTGCGCTCATAGTATCTTCTGCTCCCCCCAGTACAGCAACTTAATGTTTTTGTTATAACATTAACAAGCTGCTGGAGGATGAAGGTCATGTCTGCAAGATTCTTGAATTCCAGCTCCCAATATAGGGCTGCAAAAAACAGAGCATTATGAATGCATGAGTGAATGAAGAGTGTGGTCATGGGACAGACCTGTCATGCTAACATCCCACCGTGCTCCTTCCACTATTGCTTCCATACTGAAAGGCTTTCATTTTCGGGAACATTCTAGATTAGGAATTGCGTAGCTCCTTAGCATCGTTCAATGGAGAGGTGGCATCCCTCACCCCACACTATCCACTCAGCCCTAGGGGCCTTTCCTATCACCTCTGCCAACCCGTCTACTCAGCTGCCCCATCCTGTCCATCTGACCTCCTGCATCCCTCTGCAGTGACCTTCCACTTTCCATTCTTCCTGCTTCTGTTTCAGAGCCAGCCCTCATCATCTCCTCTGGGATATACCCCACCTCCCCTCCCAGTTGGCCTCCAGGCCTCTGCTCTTACTTCTTCCCAACCCAGTTCAGCTCACTGAGCCATCTCTCTAAACACACACTTGGCTGTGTCACTTCCCTGCCTCAAATCTTTCTCTGCTCTCCAATGTATTTTGAATAAGGCTACTTAACTTTTCTGGGCTCAATTGCTTCATCTGCAGAATGGAGAAAACTTCTCTTTTTGTAGAACTGTAGAAAGGATACTTCTCTTTCTGGATTGTTGAGGGAAATAAATGAATAAATACAAGGGCTTAGAACAGTGTCTGGGACATAGAAAGTGTTCAAGCATTTCAGTATTATCACTGTGGCAGGTAAAGCCCTGTGCGATGTGGTCCCATGTCACCTCCCAAATGTAGCCCTCAGAGGGTACCTGACCTTACACCCACACTCCAGGCACACTCCAGGTCAGTGTTTGCCCCACAGTCTCCAACCCAGGCCCCTGACTCCCAGGCCTGGTCTGGGCCCCAGCCTTGCCCATAGGGCAGATGGTGCACTCTGTTCGGATAGAGCTTTGGTAGGAGGTAGGGAGGCAGGAGGTGCCGGGTGATCTTTCTGGCCCACCACGGACTGAATGAGTATCCCTACTTTCAGCATTGTCCTCCCTGGGACTGGCTTGGTTTTCTCATCAGTGCTACCCCTGGGCGGAGTGGTACCCTTGGCAGGGGCGAGGGCAGGTCTGTGGACCGGAATGGTCCTGTACACTTACATCTGCACGTGGGTCTGTGCGGTGAAGGATGCACTCATGGGAACGCGCGGAACTGAGTCTGTGCTGCGTCTGTCCAGGCACTGCACTCACCAGTCCCGAGATACACATGGCCCCCGAAGACTGGCCAAACAGGGTTACACAGCCTGGGTCTCCACCGAAGGCTGCGATATTTTTTTGTACCCAGCCCTGAGCCGCCACCTGGTCCAGCAGCGCCCAGTTCCCGCCGGCCTGCCTGTCGCCTGCGCTGGGAGTGCGGTGCTTATAATCAGCGTCCGGAACCCCGACCGCCTGGTTGCTCCGGGGATTCTGCCTGGTTCTGCCTGGCCTCGCCTCGCCGCGTCCCTAAGACACCTGGTCTTGGGACTATCCCTCTTTCCCTAGAGTTAGGTCCCTTTCCGTCGCAGTATGGAGGGTCGGCCGAAGTTAGGCGCCACTCCTGCACGCACCTCTTGCAGCCATGCCCCCACATCCCCCTCCCCTATCCTTCCACCCTGTCCACGCCTCCTTTGCCCTGAGTCCGGAGGAAGCCAGGTCCCTGGTCCCCCGTGCAGGTCCCCGGCCCCGCCTACCTCAGGAAGCCCAGGATGCCGAGCTTATGGCTGCAGCAGCATGAGCAGCACTTTCTCGCGGCCGGCGAGTTCTGAGGCATCGCATATGGAAGCGGAGCCCACGAGGCAGGCGCCTCCTGGGAACCGGACTATCACCCGGGCGTGGAAAGCCGAGGCCTGAGCGGGAGGTGGGGGGCGG
The DNA here is from genome assembly GCF_024610735.1 of Ursus americanus. Lineage (NCBI taxonomy): Eukaryota > Metazoa > Chordata > Mammalia > Carnivora > Ursidae > Ursus > Ursus americanus. The sequence goes on along the minus strand of NC_142147.1, from coordinate 22,109,402 downwards.
GGGTGGAGTGGCTGAGCCCGGCGGCGCACAGATGAACGTGAATACTCAGCGGCCGCAGAGCGTCCCCACGCGCACGCACTGCCGCGTGCACGTTCAGGTACGGACCGTCCTCGCTGAAGCTCAGCCACTTGTATTGTTTTCGCGTGTTGAGATACATGGAGGCGTTCTGCCCCAGGCGTCCTGAAGATCCCTGCGGGCACGATATGAATTTGGGCTCAGTGTGATGCCCGTAAAGGGGAGAATGGTTGCAAACCCAGTTCCTGCAGTTGAGGGAATAGAACCAAAAGCAAAATTTAGGCCGTGTGTGTGTGTGTGTGTGTGTGTGTGTGTGTGTGCGCGGCTATCTGCCTGTATCTGAGTGGCTTTCACTAGCCATAGGGTCCAGGGGTGGGAGGCAGCTTGGCCTGCCCAAGATCCACCCCTCTGCTTTGAGCCTGGCCTCATGAGTCTGTGTGGGGAGAGGTTCTCTGCTCCTGTTGGAGACCCTGTTGGTGCCGTCAAGCTAGAAACCTGGGTGCCCTGGGCACCTCTCTGTCTTTCATGTCCTCTCCTTCCCCTCAGTCTCTGTTCTGCCTTCCAAACAGCTCTTAAATAGGCCTCCTCCTCTGTTCCAGAGCTGCTGCCCTGCAAAGGCCATTACCACCTCTGGCCAGGACACTGCCCCACCCTCTTTACATCCCTTCCAACTCATCCTCCACAGAGGATTGATAGAAAACAAAAACCTGACCTTTCCGCTCCCCTCCTTAAAAATCACCCCCCCCCCCCGCCCCTGCTCAGGATAAGATCCAGATTCACTTGCACTGCCCCAGGCCCTCTCCATCTAGCTGTCTTCTGGCCACCCTTTCCTCCAGATACACATAGACCCTTGCCTCCCTACCTCTAAGCCCTTTTGCTCTGTCCCCTCTGCCAAATGCTTTCTCCTCTGCCTGGCAAACTCCTACTCATGTTTAAGCCCCCCCCCCCCTCAAGTGGTGCCCCCTCTGCTGGGCACTTCCCTCTGTGCTTCCGCAAAGCTGCAAAGCTCTATGCGTGTTGACTATAGTACTGGGTTGGAATTGTTTCATTTGGTTGTTTTTCTCCCCAAGCAACCAGGCACTCCCCAGGGGCAAGTATGGAAGAGGATTTATCTGAGTCCTGGCACCCATGTGGACATTTGTGGAGCTTGGCTCTTGGGCCACCTCACCTTTTCTCCCTGCTGGCCCAGCCCTGGGAGTGGCTGTTCTCAATAGTTGGAGCTGGGCCCATCTGACTGGCTACAGGAGACCTTGACTGCCTATTCTGCTCCATTCTCTGCTTGTTCCCTTGCTGCTCTGGCCCCAAACTAGTCATTATCCAAACTAGTCACTAGTCTTCTTCCCCTCTTAACTACCACCCTGTAGTCTGTTCTAAGCCATCCACAAATTCTTGTACCTGACACTCTGTGTTCCAAACAGCTATTGTCTGACAGCTCATGGCCAGTGTTCCAACAACTGACACCCAGACTTCGATGCCATGGATACCCCAATCTCTAAACCCCTGATCCTTGGGGCCCTAGTAATGGCTATCCCATGTTCTATCACCTGACCCATGGGATTCCAAATAACAATCACAGAGTGTTCAGAATGTCTGGGCTTCTCTCAGTGGTGGTCATTGTTCTAATGACTAACACCCCAGCATTCTAGTAACAGCCATTCATGTTCTAACAGTGGATGCCCTGTTCTCAACAATTAGACACCCAGGCTGGTGGTTGTAGGTTTTTTTTTTAACATTCTTTTTTAAAAAAGATTTATTTATTTATTTGAAAGAGAGAAGAGAGAATGCACATGAGCAGGGGAAGGGGCAGAGGGAGAGAGACTCTCAAGCAGAATCCACACTGAGTGCAGAGCTCTTGGTGGGCCTGATCTTACGATCCCAAAATCATGACCTGAGTCAAATCCAAAAGTTGGTTGCTCAACCGACTAAGCCACCCAGGCACCCCCTCCACTTTTTTTTTTTTTTTGAGAGAGAGAGAGAGAGAGAGAGAGAGAGCGCGCACGTACCTGTGGTGTGTGGAATGGGGGAGGGGCAGAGGGAGACGGAGAGAGAAAATCTCAAGCGGGCTCCACACCCAGCGCAGAGCCCAGCGTGCAGTCCAGTGCAGGGCTTGATCTTACAACCCTGAGATCTTGATCTGAGCTGAAATCAAGAGTCAGACGCTCAACCCTCTGAGCCACCCAGGCACGCCGGTGGTTGTAGTTTTTAATATCAGCTGACACCCAGGTTCCTACAGTAGACATTTTTCTAAACCCAGTGCTTTATCCAGCTGATTGTTAATGATTGCCACAGAATATTCTGGACAGTGGGTTACTCAGTGGTCTGAGTAAATAATAAACACATTTGTTCTGGGTAAATTCCCAAGCCCAGAGCTTCAAAGGGCAGTCATTATCTCACCATGCTCATGTGACTCAGGGTTTGAGCCCTGCTAGAGGTTGCATTAAGATTCTGGGACATTGAAACTGAACCTTAGCCTGTGACCTCTCCATCTTGGAGTTCCTTCTGCAGTGAAGGGCTGGATGTCCCATGTGGACTTGTCCTTGGGCTTAAGCCCTAAGTGAGAGGGAAGAGCTCAGGGTTAACTGAGTATGGTGTGTGTGTGTGTGTGTGTGTGTGTGTGTGTGTGTGTGAGAGAGAGAGAGAGAGAGAGAGAGAGAGAGAGGAAGGAAGGAAGGAAGGAAGGACGGACTGCTCCTCACACATTTTTAGGAGAACTCAGCTTCCCAGAAGGTCCCAGGGCACATCAGTGAGCACCTCCTTCTTACCTGGAGCTCTCCTGTGAGAGAGCCAAGAACAGAATTATCAGTGCCTTAAACACCACCTGGGCCAATTACTTCATTATATAGGTTTGGAAACTGAGGCCCAGAATGGGGCCCTGGCCCGCTTATGGCCACACAGTGTACTCTTTTCAGTGAGTTGTTCAAACCCTGACCCAGAGGCAGGCATAGGTCCACTGCGCTCCTTACGGTTTGCCCACTTCCCAGACAAGTAGTCCTTTGGCTCTTATGCAGGGGCATAGGTGGTGGCATTTCTGATTCCTTCCCAGGATTCTGGGGGCCCTGGGGCAGGAAACCTGCAGGCACCCACAAGAGGTTTGGAGAAGGAGACTCCTAGGAAGACAGTGATTGGTGCCTTCCCACGTGCATCTATTTTCCTTAGAATGTCCCATATTTGGTAACCACTAGAGGTTCCTTGGTGTGCAGGGTACCTAGGAAGAAAGGAGAAGGATCACTGTGGCGCCTGAAAGAACTCTGGCCCATCTGCCATAGCATCAGTCATAGCTTGAAGCTTTTCACAGTTGCGTATTTGCCCACTTTTTCTGTGTTTCTCTCAGTATTTTTCTCTCTCATTATTTGATTTAAGATTTCAACACTATGTTGGTAGGTGCATAAAGGTTCATGTCTGTTATATAAATTATTTTCTGTCATTTAATGTATCATTTAATGTCAATATCATTGTGTCATTTATTTTGATTCTACTTGTCTGATATTGCTATTACCATACCTCTTTCTTATTGCTAACATTTACCTTGCATCACACATGTAGGCATTCTCATTCATATGTCTACTTACATTAATACTCACATGTACATACAAATCTATACATACATAGACACATATAAGTTCAGCTCACGTACAATGAACATGCAGAAATACAAGAGCTAAATGCACACCCGTATGCATGCATGCGTATGTATGTAAGAAATGTCATATAAAGATTAAAGTATGTAACCATACTGTGGCATACATTCCCATATTACACACAGGCACACGGATGCACTACAAGTAGATCTACACCTTACCCAGCTCTTGGACTAAATATGAACTAGACCAAGTTGAATTTGACCTCTACCTATGGGCACTTCCTCCTCTTCTGGGCTCTCATCCTGCCCCACTCCCGTTGCCAGTCATCACTTAGGCCTCACATCTGTTGCCCTTTCCTGAAGCACCCTTGTCATTTCTTCCTTTCCTTTATCAAAACTGAATTGTTCTGTCCCCTGGTCCCCTGGGGCTCACTCTGCAAATGAGAGAAAGCAAATATGATCCAGGTATCCCTGAATTTGGCTGTGTATCGGAATCATGTGGGGGAAATCATTGTTAGAACCCAGGTTCCTAGGCCCAACCTCTGAATGAGAATCTCAGGGTTGCGTCAGGAAAGTAGATTTACAAACACCTCTGGGAGATGTTGCTGCATCTGGTTTTGGGAATAGCATTTGAATTGGTGTGATTGAGCACACCCTTACATCTCCAGCTGCAGGCAGCAAAAAGTTGGGCTCCTTGCTCAGTGGGGAGCCTGCTTCTCCCTTACCCTCTGTCCCTCCCCCTGTTTGTGCTGTCTCTCTCTCAAATAACTAAAAATAAAATCTTTAAAAAAATTGTGCATGTGATGAGTGTCCTGTAGCCTTGTTGGCAGCAGTCTCACCCCAACGTGACCAGAGGGATGGGTGAGGAAGGGATGTTATATCTACATTATATCATATATGTTACATGGTCAGTAATGGCTTGTTCTATAAGACTTTATAGCAGCAGATGGCTTAATGTGGAGGTTCTGAGCCAGGCTGCTGGGTTTGAATTCCAGCACTGCCATTCATAAGCTGTGTGACCTTGGGAAAATCACTTACCTTCTCTGAACCTCAGTTACTCCGTCTGTAAAATCAGCATAAGAGTAGTACTTAACTCATACAGTTGTGGTGAGGGTTAAATAGGCTAATGTAGGGAAGGCATTTAAAACAGGGAAAACCCATTATGTCAGCTGTTGTCACCAGTACTTAGGAAAAGGCTGATGTGGTTTAATAACTTGAAAAGGGCAGAATTTGAAATTACATATTAGCCATGGAGAGTGCACACCAAAACACTCCAAATATGTCTAAAATAACAGGAAGGATTAATGTCAAAATGGTGTCAGTGGTTGCCTCTGAGTTGCAGAGTCATCAGTGACCTTGATTTTTTTCTTTAATTTGTCTGTATTTTCCATATTTTCCTTAACAACATTACTGGAGGGAGCGCCTGAGTGGCCCAGTCAGTTGGGTGACCCTCTTAAACTCATCTCAGTTCTTGATCTAGGGGTCGTGAGTTCAAGCCCCACGTTGGGCTCCACGCTGTGTGTGGAGCCTACTTAAAAAAACAAAAACAAAACAACAACAACCAAACAAAAAACATTAGTGGAGAGTTTGCTATCAGTGTGGGGTTCAAGAGGCTAGGGATGGGAGGACAAGGAAGGCAGGACCAAGAAAGTAGGGGCTACCAGTAGCTCCATCTGGTCTGGACCATGACCCTCTTCCTGGACCACATTCCCCTTCTCGTTACCTCACTCTACCAGCCTCCCCTGCAGGTTGTGTGTGGCCGCATCAATAAGAGTATGGAGTCCCATTTAGGGGAGGTGACAGAGCTGCTTGTTTCTTCTGCCTAGGCTCTGACAAGGTTGGTTTACCTTAATGCACTAAGCATGTGTCACTCAAAGCAAGGGCGAAGCCAGGGGATGGAGGACAAGGGAAGAGAGTGGTAGAGAAGGCAGACAAGACTGTGGGTCTACCTTCCAGGCCTGGGGGCCAGTCACATATAGATTACTCCACTCAGCTGTGCAGCAAGTTGGCCAGTTCTTTTCTCTTTTTTAAATATTTTATTTAATTATTTATTTGAGAGTGAGTGAGCAAGAGAGAGCACAAGTGGGGTGCGGGGAGGGACAGAGGGAGAAGGAGAAGCAGACTCCCTGTTCAGTAGGGAACCTGACATGGGGCTCCATCCCAGGACCCTGAGATCATGACCTGAGTCAAAGACAGACGCTTAACTGACTGAGCCACCCAGGCACCCCGCAACTTGGCCAGTTCTGGGTGGGCCTTAAGGTTTGGTCCTGCTAACACCTTGCTCCACTCCTGCCACATCTCCCTGAGGAAGAAACAACCTTTCACCTGATCCATATGGGGAGGAGTGTGAGCTGGACTCACGTGGGCTCCATCCAATGTTCATGTGGGGCACAGGGGATGTCAAATGGGGGGTGGGGTCAGCCAGGTGGCTTTGGTGCAACATTATCTTAGGGCTAAGAATCTGTGATTCTGATACATAGCTCTAGGTGGCTTCTGTTCTGAGTCACCCAGCATCCTCTTTTTTTGGGGGAGGAAGACTGAAGCCCCATCTGGTCCACTGTTGGACTTTACACATAAACAGGCATGTCTGACAAGTGAGGTGGAGTGTTCTCAGAGGCCAGAGCATAGGGTGAAGTCACAGTCTCAGAGAGAGGAGACTTGCTTGGAGCTGACCTAGCAGTTGGGCCTGGGGTGGGAGGTAGAGGGCCTGGTTCTGAACCTACCAGCGTTCTGATGTGACCTCCCACCCACAGGGGGCAGTAGAGGGTACCTGTGAGGGTGAAGGAATCCTCTCACTGAGCTGAGATCCTGTGCCCAAGCCGGTCAGCGATGATTCTCACCAGGGTATATCAAACATGGGGGGAGGTACCCTTCTCTGTCCCAAACAGTATCAAAGGTAGTAGCTGCAGACCCACGGAGAATGTGTGTTTGTCGGGATGGCACTATTAAGGAATCTCTGGGACCATCTGGCTAACAAGGATTCATAGATGACCAGCACTGAGAAAGCCTAGAGGCCAGGAGAATGTAGCCAAAACCAAGCCATGGATGGTGGATAGACATAGGACCCCCACTAAGAGGGGCTTGGCCAGTGTGCCTGGCCGCCTCTGCATCTACGGGTGCTGCTCAAGAAAACACAGACTCATGGGGCGCCTGGGTGGCACAGCGGTTAAGCATCTGCCTTCGGCTCAGGGCGTGATCCCGGTGTCATGGGATTGAGCCCCACATCAGGCTCCTCCGCTGTGAGCCTGCTTCTTCCTCTCCCACTCCCCCTGCCTGTGTTCCCTCTCTCGCTGGCTGTCTCTATCTCTGTCGAATAAATAAATAAAATCTTAAAAAAAAAAAAAAAAAAAGAGAAAACACAGACTCAGTTCAGCTCTGGACTTGATAATTCCTGGGACCCCTTCATGGGCTGGAGGCTCCCAAACAGAGGAAGTCCAAAACTTATACTCTGAAAACTACCAAACATTGTCGTAAAAAATTAAAGTAGATCGGGGCACCTGGCTGCCTTGGTCGGTAGAGCATGAGACTCTTGCCCTTGGCATTGTGAGTTCAAGCGCCATGTTGGGCCTAGAGCCCACTTAAAAAAAAAAAAAAACAAATTAAAAAAAATAAAGTAGATGTAAACGAATGGGAAAACACTCCATGTTTATGCATGAAAAGACTTCATATTGTTAAGTATGTATGTGAAGTATGTTAAATAACACTCCCCAGATTGATCTGCAGATTCAGTGCCATCCCCATAAAAATCTCATCTGACTTCTTGGTAGAAATTGACAAGTGGATTCTAAAATTCATACAGAATTGCAAGGAACCTGGAATAGCCAAAACAATCAAGAACAACAATAAAGTAGGAAGATTCATAATTTCCTGTTTCAAAACTTATTACAAAGAAATGGTAATCAAGAGAGGGTCAAACATAGAAATTAATGGAACAGAATTGAGAGTCCATAAATTGACCCATGTATCTATGCTTGGCTGAGTTTCGACAAGGGTGCCGAGATCATCCAGTGGTGGGAAGAACGGTTCTTTTCAACAAAAGGTGTTGGGACAATTGGATAGCCACGTGCAAAAGAACAAAGAAAGTGAAGACAAGCCCCAGAATAGGAGAAAATATTTGCAAATCATAAAGCCATTAAGGGACTTGCATTCAGAATGTAAAAAGGACTCTTACAACTCAACAACAACAGAAAAAGACAAACAATTAGAAAATGGGCAAAGGATACGAAGAGATATTTTTCCAAGGAATATGTTTGAAAGGCCAATAAACATGGAAAGATGTTCAACATCATTAGCCATCAGGGAAATGCAAATCAAACCCAAAGTAGATGCCACTTCACACGCACTGGGGGCGGGGGACTGGAAAACCAAAGTCGGATAACAGATGTCGCCGAGGACATGGAGAAATCTAAATCCTCACGGACTTCTGGTAGGAATGTAAAATGCGGCAGCCACTTTGGAAACCAGTCTGGCAGGTCCTCAAATGATTAACCAGAAGAGTTACCGTATAACTTAGCAAGTTTACTCCTAGCGGGGTGTGTGTGTGTGTGTGTGTGTGTGTGTGTGTATTTCCAAGAGAAATAAAAACATGTCCACACAAAAACTTGTACACAAACATTTAGAGCAGCATTATTCGTAATAGCTACCAGGTAGAAACAACCCAAATGATGAGTCAACTGATGAATGGGAAACAAAATGTGGTATATCCATAAAATGGAATACTATCTGGCCAAAAGGAATGAAGTACTGAGAGATATGCTACACCGTGGGGGAATGTCTAAAAATTATGCTAAGTTGGAGAAGCCAATCACAGAAGACTACGTCTAATAAGATTCCATGAATATGAAATATCCAGAATAGAGAAGCTAATAAAGGCAGAAAGTAGATTAGATATGAAAAATCATTCCACTGTACACTTCAAATAGGTGAGTTGTATGGTATGTGAATACAGTCTCAAGAAAGCAATCTAAGAAGAAGGGAAAGCTGATGTGAAACAGACCGACAATACCGGTATTTTGGCAAGGATTTGGATCGACCAGAACCCTGTTGCGTTGCTGGTGGGAATGTGAATTGGTACAACTTCTTTGAAAACTGCTTGGCGTTATCCACTCCAGTTGAAAGCCACAGCACTGTGACTCAGCAATTCCATATCCCTCCACTAATTCCACATGGCAGATATATCCTGAATGAATGTGTCCGTATGTTCACCAGAAGACGTGTTAGAAAGTTCCTATCAACACCATTCATAAAAGCTCCAAACTGGAGACTACCCAAAGGCCTGTTAAGAGAACAGGAAACATGCTGCAGCGTCTTCACTCAATGAAATCCTCTGCGACAATGAGATTGAATGATCCACAGCTACCCAGGGCTCCTTGAATGCATCTCACAGACCTAATGTGGAGTGCAAGGGGCCTGACACAAAAGAGCATATACTGTATAATTCCATTTTTATTCCATTTCATTGAATCATATGCTGTGTGATTCCATTTAGCAGGCAAAACTACCCTCTGCCATTGCGAGTCAGTATCGCCATCACATTCAACTTTTTTTTTAAGATTTTATTTATTTATTTATTTGACACAGAGACAGCCAGTGAGAGAGACAGCCAGTGTGAGAGAGACAAGCAGGGGGAGTGGGAGAGGAAGAAGCAGGCTCCCAGCAGAGGAGCCTGATGTGGGGCTTGATCCCAGAACGCTGGGATCACGCCCTGAGCCAAAGGCAGACGCTTAACAACTGAGGCACCCAGGCACCCCTAGCCATCACCTTCAGAGGGGAGTCCTGGAAAGGGCACGGGGCGGGGGGACTGGTTCCAGGGGCTAATAATATTCTGTTTCTTGACCCAGGTGTGGTTACAGACTGGTGTGTATATGGATATTCATTTTGTGAAAATTAATCAAGCTGTATACTTAGGATTTGTGTACTTTTTGGTACATATATTATGTTTGAACATAGCAGTTTACTAAAAAAGAAAAATAAAGGAAAGTCTCGACGGGGGGAATTTTGTGGAACCAGTGACTCCTGACAGAGCAGGAGCCTCGGCAATGTGCAGAGCTACAGAGCATCTCCGGAGGATCTCTGGAGGTGGGAGAGGGCTGCTGAAACCTCTAGGACCCAAGAAGAAGCTGAGACTCTATTCTGGGGGAAAAGGCTGGGAATCAGAAAATACCACTTGCTTCAAATGGAACCTTCGGTCGCCGTATGATGAAGCAGGGCTAGTTCCAGAGGAAGGAAGGGAAGGGAGGGTCTAAGAGGTCTGCCACCTGACAGGTGCTCAGGGAACATCTGTGGGGACTGAGAGTCACATCCAAGTCACTGGGAAGTATGTTAGGGAGCTCCCAGGGCATGGAGGGGCCTCCAGGGGTTATCAAATCCACAGCCGAGCTGAGGCTATGCTTTATTGAGGAGCCAGCTGTGGATGCAGCTGTGGCCCCCGCACACCGGCTGAGCCCCTCCCAGGGTGTCCCTATCTGCCCCCTGCGGGTGGGAGGCTAGGCCAGAACCGTGCTCTCCGCCTTCACCCAGGCCCAGCCACTGAGATGGCTCTGAGCACAGGCTCCTTCTCTCTATAGGACCTGCGCCCCACCCTGTGATCTGACCTCTAAGGGCAGCCCACCCCACTTGCCAGACACGTCTGCATATGTCTAAAGCCCAATAGTGGACCAAATGGAGCCTTGGTATTCCCTCAAAACCAGAACATGCTGGGTGACTCAGGAGAGGACTCACCTAGTCTTATATATCAAAATGTCAGCTCTGGCCCGGCCAAGACTCTTTCCAAACACCTTTATTGTTGCCACTGCCATCATTATCATTATTCCTATTGTATAGGTAAGGACACTGAGACCCAGAATGGAGAAATGACTTGGCCCAGGCCTCACAAGAAATGTGACTTGCATTGCCACAAAGAAAGGTGGCTTACTGCCAGTAGAAAAAAGCAGGAGAAAAAGGGTGGGACCTTTGTTCATGTTGTTCCCTCTGTGTGGAATGCCCTTCCCTGCATTGTCAACAAGGTGAACTCCTGGCTATCCTCCAAAACTCAGCTTATCTCCTTCTGGGGTGCCTTTCTGATGTGCTACACCCTTATAGGACACAGCCAGACTCCTGCAGTTTCTTGCATGAGACCAACCTGCCCAGACTTTGTGCATAGACAAGGAACCTAAATCTCCACTGAGAGGGAAGGACCTGCCTGGACTCATGGAAAGACTCAGCCCAGAGACTGGCTCCCAAGGATAACCCTGGCTGCCTGCAGGTGAGCTCACCTCATGCCCTAGAGGTGGCCCAGGAGTGGGGTTGCAGGGTGAGAAGCTCTGACCTGAGCCAGCTGTCACTGGGGTCTGGTCCAATTAGGACATGACTGAGGAATTCCCACTGCCTACCTGTATTTTTCAGGTGGCCCTTACATAGTGTAGCCCCCCTGCCCCTGACTTCAAAGGTCCTAGGATACCTTTAGGCCCTCTTGCTGCTGCCTGCAATGCTGTCCCTTTCCCAAAACTCTGGCCATGGCATTTCTAGTGCCACTTGCCAAGCTCAGCCTGACACCCAGGTGTGCCTCCAGCTGGCCATATGGGGGCCAGGATGCAGCCCTGCAGGAATGGGCTCCTGAGGACTGACTCATGGGTGAAGCTCTGGGAGGCTGGGACGGGCCAGGAGCCTCAGTCCTGTGTTGGTACAAGGGTGACAGAGAGCCGGGCGGGGCCTTGCTCAGTCACACTGAGTCAGATTCTTCCTAACCCCTGGGGTGGTGACTTTAGGCAGCACCCACCCCAGGGGGTGGTTCGAACAGAGATTGGGCTCCTGGGGGCTTGCCCTGGCTCTGCCTCATACCTTGTCTGCCACACAGAGGTCCCCTCAGGAGGCCAGACCAGGCAGGGATGATAGGACTCTGACCACCCACCCATTTGCTTCTCTGAGAACCCTATGGTGATTCTGGGTCTGCTTGGAGGGCTTCCTGGTCTCCTAGGAGGCCTGGGGGCCCAATGCTCCCGTCACTGCTTATCCCATCCAAGGGGAGTGATGGTCTGGCTCAGAGTCTTCACTTGGTTGGGGCCCTGAATGGTACTGGGGTGTGATGGGGCCTGGAGATTAGAGAGAAAGATAGCCTGGATGCTCACCCTCCATGGTGGGGGTGGGCTCAACACAGCCCTTTACCTTGCAAGCTCCCCTATACCTGCAGACCCAATCAGTGGCTGGTGAGGCCCTGGAGTCTGGTCAGGGGCAGGCCTGTGCACACGGACCCGCTGTAGCAACCACAGTCCAGATGCGAGGACGGAGGGGGCTTTTATGGCCTGCGAGCAAGAGCAGCGCTGGACCCTGTCATCTCTCTGTGGGCTGTGCTACCACAGTTGGAAGCTGTTACCCTGCAAGACCCCTCTCTCTGGCCTTCCCTTGCTGGCCTTAACCCCTCGGTTAGAATTCAAGTCCCTCCACCTACGTCAGCCTCCGAGAACTCTCAACTCCAGCAAAGTTCATTCTAGATATGAGGGCACATTCTGAAGGGGGAAGGACGACTTGGAGGCCTACAGATTTAGGTATGAGTCTGGCTCTGTCATCGCTGTGTTTGTAGCCTCAAGCAAGGCACCTCCCCTCTGATTCTCAGTTTCCTCATCTGTAGAATGGAGAGCCACTCAGGACCCTGAAGGACCATTCAGGACCCCAGAGGACTGTCCAGAGGCCTGAGGGAGAGGATGAATGTGAGTAAGCCTGACACGGAGGAGAACTTAGCAAGTGTCCTTGTGGTGAGGCCTGGCCAGCTGATTGCCTTGTGCCCTGAGCCCGGTCAAAATTGTAGTCAAGGGATCCGTATGATTCAAAGGACAGTATGATGGGAGGCAGAGAGCATTTACTGAGCATTTGGTGTGTGTCAGGCACTATGCTAGGCACTTTATAGCTGATTATCATTCGATGCCCACAGCAGATCTATGAAAGGGAACATGATCATTGCCCCCATTTCATAGGTGGAAAAATTAAGAAACAAAGAAGCTAAATAACTTGCACAAAGATACACATTTAGTAAATTGCAGAACTGAATTAGAATCCTGTTAGGGTGTGTGTATATGTGTATATGACTGCCCAGGTGTGTGAGTAACTAAGTTTGGCACTGGGTATGTACATGCATGTCTGTGTCTACCGGGACCAGCTGCTGGTTCCTTGTCCAGGTGGCTGGGTCCAGATGTGCACATCCGACCCCGCGGTCACCCCTGGTGCACACACACGCTGCTCGCATGGCCCTTCCTGTGACCCTACCACAGGGAGGCTCCCTGGGCCCACCAGTCCCTTCCCTGCAGGACCTGGCCTGTCTGAGTTTGTGGGTGCCCCCAGCTTGCTCTCCTCAGCTCTCTGTAGCTGCTGGATCCTCAGGGCAGGGCCATCAGTCGGTCAAGGATGTCCTGGCAGGGAGGGGAGGCGTGTTCCATGATCAGTGGCCCAGGGAAGAGAGACTAAAAAGTCATGAGGACTGAAATCCCAGCAGCACCCACCTCATATGAGCACTCCCCCTGAGCCACTGGGGTGGTGCCAGGCCATCCCCCTTCTTCCCTGTGTGGAAAAAACTCTAGAAGCTGGGCTTGGCGGGGAGGAGAGGAAGGGAAAGATGGCAGTGGGACAGTATCTAAGGCCCACCCTCCAGAGCCCTCTGGTGATGGTAGCACCAAAGCTGGTGATGGTCGCCCCAACCCCATGGCTCCTGGGTGTGGTGTACCCTCTTTATACATCCAGCATGGTCAAATCTGGGCCCTCAGTTCCCTGATCTGCAGTCAGCAGGTCTATTCGTCGACTCTAAATCTAGAGCCAACCGGTGCCTTTCTACCTAGCTGGAAGCCCACACTGGTCCCCTCCCTGCTCTCCCTGTCACCACTCTCACCACCACCCCAACCAGTTCATGTCACCTGCTGGTTAAAACCTTTCCAAGGCCCTTCATTACCCTCAAGCACACACCCCCACTGCAGCCCACAAGGCCCCTCAGAGTCTGGTCTTTGCTGACCTCTCCAGCCTTTAGTACTCTTTCCTCAGTATATTGCAACCTCCAGGCCTTTGTGCCTGCTGTTCCCTTTGCCAGGAATACCCTTTCCTGCTGCTCCCCATCTCTAGAGTCCATGCTCTGGCCTGCACCTTGGAGTCCTTCAGGTCTCAGCTTAGATATCCTTCCTTCCTTCCCATGTCCCCCAAGTCAGGGCTGGCTTATGGCTCTGTGCTCCTATAGCACTCTCTGTCCCCAGTGGCACGCGGTGACTGGGGCTTGTTTACTTGTCAGGCTCTCCACTGGCTTGTGGGGACAAACTTCCCTGGTGGAGAGAAAGGGATGGGAACAAGAGGCCTTCAATGCCTGCTGAAGAATTTGGACTTGCCCAAAGGGTGGAAGGAATCACAGAGCTTCTGAGCAGGGGAGTGGCATGACTCAGAGCCCCTTTGGCTTTATGTCTTTGCTTCCTGCCCAAAATGGACTTCCCCAAACAGCACTGGTACCATTTGCAAGTGCTTTTCATGTAACTCTCAGCATCCAGGAACTTAGTCTGACTGAGAAAGGGTATATGTGGAATTGAACCTGCAGGATGAAATAGTGGGGGCAGGAAAAGTCCTTGTGATACGAATTAAAATCCAGATGTTTCAAGGGAATGGGGAATTGATCCTCAAAAAAAGAAATGTTTGCCCCCACTCAAAAACCTCTGGTTCCTTTCCACCTATTGTAGCCTGAGTGGATAGGTCTCTTCTTTTCTCTGTGACAAAAGCCTGACTGATGCACTAGTCCAGACACCCTCCTCCAGCCTGTTCTCCTGTGTCCTGGTAGGTGCTGTGGGAGCTGCGCTGAGCTCCCCTAAAAGTTGGTCTTGCCAAGCCGGGAAGGGAGGGAGGAGCCCAGCCAGACCATAAAGGGATGAAGCACTAGGGCTGGGAAACTCACATCTCTTTTGGCTCTGGCCTAGCTGGATTCTGTTCTGTCTTGTGCAGGGGACAGGTCTGGGCAGCACAGAGAAAGCGACCTCCCTCAGCCTGAGTCAGGCTTTGGGGGCGATTGCTTCTTGGGGGGCTAAGATGTGTTCTAGGCTGGATCCCCTGAGGTCTCAGGACTCTCCTCTATCCCAGGACTGCCTTGTCCATCCACCCTCCTAGCTAAGGAGGACATCTGTGCAAGACTGAGCATAGCTTTGGTGGCTGAAGAGCCTGGGTTCATGTCTAGCACCACCGTTCCCATACTCTCTTTTACTCACTCATCAAACATCCCTGACTCCAGGTCCTGCCCAACTCTTGTGTGGGAGACGCAGAGTGGGGTCAGGCTGACTGCCACTCTCAGAGAGATGGAAAGACACACGGACACAGACAGTGCTAGCCTGGAGTGGGCTATGCTGTAATGGACACAAACTCAGGCCCAGAGAAGGCAGGGAAGGCTTCTTGGAGGAGGGGGCGTCCCCTGGGGAGCTTGAAGAATGAGCTGGGACTGGCCGTGAAGCAAGAGGGAAAGGCCCTTCAGGAAGAGGGAGGAGTTTGTACAAAGGCCCTTGCAGTAGGAAACTGGTGACACTTCAACAGAGCACAATGCCAGTCATGGAGGGGCTGATTCCTAAGGGACATGTGTATACATCACCTTGGTTTAAGTTAAAGTTTCTTTTTTTTTTTTTTTAAAGATTTTTTTTTTTATTATTTGTTTATGTGACAGAGAGACAGCCAGCGAGAGAGGGAACACAGCCGGGGAGTGGGAGAGGAAGAAGCAGGCTCCCAGCAGAGGAGCCCGATGTGGGGCTCGATCCCGGAACTCCGGTATCACGCCCTGAGCCGAAGGCAGACGCTTAACGACTGCGCTACCCAGGTGCCCCTAAGTTAAAGTTTCTTAGCAGAGGGAGGAAGACGCTGCTTTGCTGGGACTCTGCCACCCCTCAGAGCTCCCCCTGGGCCTTCCTGCTCTTCTGCATCTGCTGCCATTGCTGGATCTTGGCAGGAAGCGTCTCTGCCCAGAACCGCATTCGGTCTTCTCTCAGCTTCTGGCCAACTTTTGGTGTCAGGCTGATTTCCAGATATTGCTCCAACTGGTTGAAGGGGGGCCATGGAGGCAGCCCCTCACCATTGGGGTCCCTGGGTGGGAGGAATGAATGAAGGCATGTTGTTCCCAGGGGGAAGATCTGAGTCATCTAGGCCCAAAGCCGGGTGTGCCTGCTTGTCACTCACCCCGTCCGGGCAAATTGGGTCCACTGAGCCATCATGGTGAGGCTCAGCTGCTTTTCCTCCTCTGTGGCTTCTGGAAAGGCTATGGGAGGAACAGACCTGGATCAGGGTCAGGTGGGTTCTGGAGAGAACCCAAGGGTCCCCTGTGCTGACTGGAGACATGTGTGCCTACAAGCCCCACCCTAGCCCATTGACGCCTGCAGCCCAAGGATGGCCTATGTGTCCTCACCCAGCAGGGAGCTCTCGTCCGTGAGGAAGGGACCCCCGAACATGAAGGCTATCTCAGCCGCATGGTCAGCCCTCACCCACTCCGGCTTGAACTTCATGAAAGAACTGGGTCGATGCTGGAACTCATAGAAAAAGACGGGGACTCCAGAATCTGCAGAGAGAGGGCTGCCTCAGAGTTAGGTACCCTCAGCCTGATCTAGTCCTCCCTTTGGCAGGCCCGGCTGGTAGTAACACCAATACCAGTAACAATACTGATGATGACAACATCATTATCAGCAAGCATTTGCTGAGCACTTGCTGGCTGTCGCACACCATTCCATGTGCTTTATGTATAATCATTCATTTCACCCTGACAACATATGAATTAGATTCTGTTACTGTCGCCATTTTACAGATGAGGAAATTGAGGCACAGAGGGTCCAGGCATCTTGCTCAAGGTCACAAAGATAGGAACTTGGAGCTGTTCTAGGGCTGTGTCAGGGACTAGCCACCAGGCTAGGAGGACACAAGACTTTTCTCCCAGGAGAAGTGCTGAGTGTGGGAAAAATCACTCATGAGTTAAATGAATCCCTTGGAATTGGTGGTGAACCCTGCTGTCTGATGTTTGACAAGTCACTGCACCTCTCTCAGCCTTGGTTTACTCACCCACAGAGTGACCTGCCAGAGTCACGTCTCATTACTGTGACCCTGCGTCCCAGGGCGGAAGCGGGGTGTGGGGGCAGCAGCAGGGTGTAGAGTCGTGTTGCCTGTGATAACCCAGTCCTGGGCCAAAATGGGAAGGGTGGGGCAGGTGAACAGGGATAGGCTTACCTCGGAGGTTTCTAGAGAAATTCAAGGAGGGCAAGATTATGATGATGTCAGCCAGAATGTCCTGGAAGGCGTTGCGTTTGGCTTCTGCGTTGGAATCGCTGCCTAGGTATTCATCTATGATGCTCGGCATCACCTCAGGGGGCACACCCTGGGGCAGGAGGCCAGGCTCAGGCCCACTCAGGTCCCACAGCCCCAGCAGACCCTCCCAAGAAGCCCCGTACCCTCCAGCATGGCCTCTTTCATATCCAGGACTCATGTGCCAGGCTCCCCTGCCTCCCTTGGGGGTTCTAGATAGTGTCTGGGCAGGATCGGGTCAGATCTGGAGCCAAAATGCCAGCTCTGTGATTGCTGCTTGGCTGTGTGGTCTCAGATAGGTTGCTGAGCCTCTCTGAAAGTCGGTTCCTGCCTGTGGCAGGGTTGTTTGGCCACCTATGTGAAGTTCCTAGCTAAGGGTTCTGGTCTTGATGATTGCCTGGTTGAAGTTAACCAGGAAGTTAATGAACAAACAAATCATAGGAGCTCCACCAGAGCTCAGAGAACAGTGATGAGGTTGTTTGAATGGGGAGGGCTCTGGGGGTTCCAAAGGGAGGGAAATACGCACAGATTGATCACCTTCTGAATACTAGCTCCCCAGTAGACTTTTCAAACATAGCATCCAGTTTCCTTGGGTGGGAAGTATATCCTCATTTACAGATGAAGAAATGGGCTTAAAGGCTAACTGTGGACAAGTAGCCAGGGTTGGGATTGGACTTCAGGTCCAACTGGCTCCACATCTGACAGGATGATCTTAACAGCTGAAGCTCTGGGATCAGACAGAGGTGGCAGAAGCTCTGCCTCTGCCCTTTACTTATCATGAGACCAGGAGCCTCGGTTTCCTCATCTGTAAAATGGGAATAATGAAAATTTCTATTTCACCGGCTTATAACGAGGATTGAAGGAGATGAATGCCTGTCCTAGGGCTCAGCACAGCACAGTCTCTGGCACATACTATGGGCTCATTAAAGGGCAGTCTACGATGACAATGATGATGATGATCTTCCTTTGGGAACCACACTGACTCATGTCCAAGGGGATTTCTAGGTGGAACTAAAAGTCAACAGTTGAACCAAGGGTTTTGGCAGTGTGGGGGTGGCTATGGGGGATGGAGGCAGGAGGAAGAGGAGGGTGCCCTACTAATCTGGATAGGATATTCACTGGACTATCTCTTCCTCCCTTTTGACTCACCATACTGGCCAAGTAGGGTCTCACTATGGCCAATATATCCTCCGGGCTCAACTGTTCCATCTTATCCAGGAAACCCCAGGCCTGTGGGGACATCAAGATCCTCTCATCACAGCCTTATCACCGCCCACCCCCCGACTCGCAACCATGAGCAGGCGAATGTTCACGGCCCTGTGAACAGAGCCAAGTGTGACCAGGTGTTGTAGCAGGGCCCGCAGGGGAAGTTAAAATGCTGTCTTTAAAGTGAAATGTTGCTTTATATGTTACAGGTTTTTTTTTTTTTAAGATTTTATTTATTTATTTGACAGAGAGAGACAGCGAGAGAGGGAACACAAGCAAGGGGAATGTGTGAGAGAGAAGCAGGCTTCCCACCGAGCAGGGAGCCCGATGTGGGGCTCAATCAATCCCAGGACCCTGGGATCATGACCTGAGCCGAAGGCAGATGCTTAACAGCTGAGCCACCCAGGCATCCCCTATATGTTACAGTTTTAAGAGCACAGTCTCTGGGTTCAAATCACAGCTCTGCCACTTTCTAGGTGCATGACCTGGGCCTATTACTTAAATTTCTCTGTCTCAGTTTCTTAATCTGTGAAACAGGAATACCATAACCTGCCTCATTGGATTATGAAGACTGAAGTAGCAAATGTAAGGACACTGACATACAGTAAACCCTGTGGAAACATTAGCTATTGAAGTTAGTTTCATGACTACAAGGCTCTTTGTTAATCTTTGTGAAAATAGGAACAGAAAGCCCACAGATGAGTAAACACAACGAGTGTATACGCAAAGGGGGCTGTTAACTGCACTAAAAAGTAAAGGACTAAACTAAAGGCCACAGTAGCTAAAGGTGCAAACATCTTAAAAATGATGGCCAAGAACAATAGACAAAAACAGTTGTGTTTCTCTACACCAGCAACGAACAATTTGAAGATGATGTGCGGAAAACAACTGCATTTACAATAGCATCAAAAATACAATACTTAGGAATCCACTTCATTAACAAAGTGCAAGACTTGTACATTAAAAACTCGAAAACATAGTTGAGGGAAATTAAAGAGGACCTATGTAAATGGATAAACGTCCTATGTTTATGGGTTGAAAGACTTCATCTTAAGATGGCAATACTTCCTTAACCAATCTATAGATTCAGCGTGATCCCTATCAAAATCTCAGCCACTTTTTTTTTTGACAGAAATTGACAAGCTGATCAGAATTCATATGCAAATGCAAGGGACCCAGAATAACCAGAACAATTGTTAGGGATTGATTTGTATCTCCACAAAAAGATATGTGCAGTCATAACCCCCAGTATTTCAGAATGTGACCTTATTTAGAGACAGGGACTTTGGAGTGGTAGTCAAGTTAAGACGATTACAAAGGTAATCATTAGGGTGGGCTGTAGTCCAATATGGCTAGCGTCCTTGTAAAAAGGGACGATTCGGACACAGAGATGGATGGTACAGAGGGAAGACAATGTGAAGACAGAGAGAGAATGCCATCCATAAGCCAAGGAGTGCCTGAAGCTACCAGAAACTAGTGAAGAGGCATGGATTCTCTCTCACAGTACTGAGAAGGAACCAATCCTGCTAACACCTTGATTTCAGACTTCCAGCCTCTAAAATTGTAAGACAATTAATTTCTGTTGTTTCAACCCCCCACCGCCGATTGTAGTCTTTTGTTATGACAACCCTAGCAAAGGAATGCAGCAATCTTGAAAAAGAAGAACAAAGTTGGAGGACTCACACTTCCCCATTTCAAAACTTACTACAAAACTGTAGTAATCAAGATAATGTGGTATTGACATTAGGATAGACATATAAATTAATGGAATAGAACTGAGAGTCCAGAAATAAACCCTTACCCTTATGATCAATGATTTTCAGTAAGGGCACCAAGACAATTCAATAAGGAAAGAAAAGTTTTTAAAACAAATAATTCAGGAACAGCTGGATAACCACATGCAAAAGAATCCCTAACTCAAACCATATAAAGAATTAACTTCAAATGAATCATAGACTTAAATATAAGACCTAAAACTATAAAATTCTTTGAGAGAAACATAGAGGTAAATCTTGATGACTTTGGATTAAGCAATCACTTCTTAGATATTACTCCAAAAGCACAAGCAACAAAAGAGAAAATAAATCAGACGTCATGAAAATGAATTTTTTGTGTGTGTTGTAAAGGATACTATAACAAAGTGAAATACAACCCACGGAATGGGAAAAAAGATTTGCAAATCATATATCTGATAAGGGACTCGTATCTAGAATATATGAAACACTTGCAACTCAACAATAAAAAGACAATGCAATTTAAAAATGGGGAAAAAATTTTAAGACATTTCTCCAAAGAAGATATAAAAATGGCCAATAATCCCATAAAAAGATGCTCAGCATCGTAAGTCATTAGGGAAATGCAAATCAAAACCACACGGGATACCACTTCACACGCACTAGGTATAATCAAAATGAGAGGTAACGAGTGTTGGCGAGGATGCAGAGTAATTGAAATCCTCATCCATTGCTGGTGGGAATGTAAAATGGTGCAGCCAGTTTGGAAAACAGGCAGTTCCTCAAATAATTAAGTTAGTATAGGACCCAGCAATTTCATTCTGAGGTATATAACCAAGAGAAATTAAAACATGTACATGAATGTTCATAGTAGGTTACCCATAATAGCCAAAGAGGTAGAAACAACCCGAATGCCCATGAACTGATGAATGGATAAACGAATTATACTATCTCCATACAAGGCACTGTTCCGTCCTATAAAAGAAGGAAGCACTGATGCACGCTACAACACGGATGAACCTTGAAAATATCCTATCAGATGAAAGAGGTCAGACATATTGTAGGATTCTGTTTATTTGAAATGTCTAAGGGGGTGCCTGCCTGGCTGAGTTGGTGGAGCACGTGACTCTTGATCTTGGGATTTTGAGTCTGAGCCCCACTTCGGGTGTAGAGATTGCTTGAAATGTCTAAAATAGGCAAATCCATAGATTTGACAGGAAGTAGCACATTAGTGGTTGCCAGGGGCTGGGGAGGCAGGATGGAAGTGACTGCTAACAGGTACGGGCTGCATTTTAGAGTGATGAAGTGATCTGGAATAAGATAGTGGTGATGGTTGCACAACTTTGTGGATATACTAAAACCCACTGAATTATACACCTTTTAAAAAGGTAATTTTATGGTATGTAAATTACATCTCAATGAAGTTGATATTTTAAAAATTATGGTCTGCAAATGCTGGTAAAGTTGTAATAAAACCTGTAGACTCAAGTTGCTGGCTGCAGTTTAAATTGGCATAGCAATTTCACAAAGTGCTATGCCAGTGGCAATGCGTAAGAGGTGGAGAGGTCTCCATAAGGGGTATGGATTATTTTCCATGGCTAAAGCTTTCACCGTGGACATTTAGTAAACATCTAGTCAGCTGAAAAATGTACAGTTGTGCCCATATGGATAAAAGGAAGTGAAGAGAATGCCTGCACCAGTGAGGAGGTGAGCAGCCCCCTGAGCCACCCAATTCCTGAGAAATATCCTTGGCTACAAAGTCCCAGGCATCAGCATTCTGAACCAGGCAATCTTGCCCGGGGCTTGGGAGCCAACCAGCTTGGTTCCTTCTCACCGTTCAGTTCATGGCTCTAAGTTGACAGTGTGGGGCCCAGGCTGCCTGCAGAGTCCAGGGCACTGTTTCCCATTAACACTCTTCTGCCATTACACACGCGCTCACACACACACACACACACACACACAGCACGCACACACACACACCTGGCCTGGAAACTTCTACAAGTTTTGTCTTTGAGTGTCAAGACTGCATGAGCCTGTCATCCAGGAAACACCCAAATGTCCTTCCTGGAGAGCCATTCCAAAGGAAGAAACCAAAGGACAAAAGCTATGGACGTGCAGATGTTCACTGCCCTGTTAGCTTTGGTTGTAAAACCTAGAAAGTGCCCAAGTGTGGAAATTAAGGAATATTATTATGGGACCCTCCCTTTGTGCAAGGTTTTGCAGTTATTAAAGTCAATCACCTTGAAGATGGGTAGAGGAGGGAGAATGATAGGAAAGATGCTCAGAAGGAAAGCATGATGTTAACACTGTATGTGGGGAGTTCTATGCACCTGGAAGGGACTGGAAGGCACTTGGGCCATGATGTCCCCCACTGGCTTGATGTTGTCTGAAACCTGAAAGTCTCAGGTAATTAGTCTCTCAGGCACAGAGTCATACTAACCAGTCTCATAGAGCTTGATGTATAAACCAGACACTAAGGCAAGAATATGCTGCAAATCAGTGCTGCCCAGAAGGCTACTTTGTGCAGAAGCTTGGTCCCCAAGCTTTTGCTTTGGGAAAATTAAGCTGGGTAACCTTAAGCAAGTCCCATAAACCTCTCTGAGCCTTACTTCTTTACCTACCGAATGGAACTGTCAGCTCATGGGCTGCGGTGATGATGTTGGGGTGGCAGAGGATTGGCTGGGGCAGGGCCTTGAGAGCATAAGAGCCAGAGGACACTCACCCTGAGGATGAGCCAGCCAAACTCGTCATTGTTGACACCCACAAGGAAGGGCACAGAGTTGAAGTGCCTCTCCTTCAAGAGTTCCATGGGGCTCTTGGGAAAGAAGGTACCATCAATGGTGTAGGAAGCTGTAGTGTTCTGCAGGAGAAAGCAAGGCATGGTCTTCCCAGTTAGGCCCATGCCTTAAAAGATGGCATCCAGGGGTCACCCGGCTGCATGCCTTGGTGGCTGAGCCTTAGAGGGGGTAGAAGTCACCAGGGTTGGAGGACCAGGAGGAATAGGGAGACCAGGCCACGGATGCTTCCAAGCAGCCTTCTTTCCTAGAAGAGGTGGCCCTGCATTATGCTCCCAGGCCTAGTTGGGCCCTCCACCCCTTCCCCTCAGGGGTGGCTGTCCCAAGCCTCACCCCAGACTGTTGATTGCTTCTCTGCTCCCACAGGAGGTGGATGGACCCCTCTGCGCCATTGCCTGCCACCGCCCCCCGAGATGTAGGCATACCAACTTCTTGTTAAGGATCTGCTCCTCATTTGTTATCTGCCGAAGGCACTGTAACATCTCAGCCGAGGAGGTAGAGCTGCAGCCCAGGGAGTCTGCGAAGCTCTGGGAACAGACAAGAGCCTTGCCTCTCCCTCCCCTATCAACCCCACCTCCCAGCCCTCTGCCTCCCATACACAAGGGGTGTATCTGTAGGAAAGCTGGGGCAGTGATGTCAGAGAGGGGCCTTGGGACTGGCCAGAGACCTGCCACCACCCCTGAGAAGGCTTCCTTGCCCACCAGCTTGGGTGGTCCCCAGGCACCCTGTGTGTCCCCCATTACATCATATTGTCATTATTTGTGCGGGTAGCAAAGTCCCCTTTACCCCTCTGAGAACAGCGTCATTACCTAGTTAAGTATATTCCCAGAGCCATGGGCTCAGTCAAGTTTTATAGAGTGAGTAAGGAAATGAGACAGGGTTCAGAGAGCCAGTGTGGCGACGAGGGGACGACAGGGGGTGCCAAGGCCTGAGCTGGGCTGGGGAGTCAGTGGGAAGGGAGGCCCTAGTGCTCTTCGGAGCTTCCAGACGCAGTGTGCTTCTTTCATGCCAGTGGGTCCCTCTCTGCCCACAAGGAGCTCCCTCCCAGTGACACCCCAATGGGACTTCGGGGCAAGCACAGGGTGGGCTGTGGCCGGCACATGTGGGCTGAGAGAATGAAAGAAATGCAGACCTGAGCCAGGACCCTTGGGTTGGAATCCGGGGTCAGTGACATGGCGATGACTCCGCTCTGTGCTATGGCTCTGTGGAAGAGCCCTGCAGCCAGCGGGGACAGGACCTGGGTGCCGTGTAGAGGACAGGGGGCTGTCAGGGGAGGGCAGAAAGGCTGGGAGGTCTGGGGCCATGGGGATATTGTTGCCAGCGGCCCCCTGTGGTGACTCACCAGGGCAGAGACGATGCAGGAGCCAGCAGAGTTGCCTGAGATGGTGACGGAGTTGGGGTCACCTCCAAAGGGGGAGATGTTCCCCTGCACCCAGTGCAGAGCAGCCACCACATCTAGGAAGCCCCAGTTGCCAGGCGCATGCTCATCCCCAGTGCTAGCGGGAAGGGGGAGGCAGTGGTTAGCGTAGGCTGGAGGCTTTTCCTCAGCCTTTGCAGATCTGCTTTGAACCAGCCACCAGGATGGCAGATCCTTCCCTTTTCCCCAAATCTGGCCTGGCTATGAGGCATGCTTAGTAACCCCCCGCCCAGCACGTGGTGTGGGTGTGCCTAGCTGGGTAGCCAGCCAGAACTTAGTGCTCCTTGCCCCCACCCCTTGCTGGGATCCTGGCCCCAGACCAGGAGTCAACACTTCCTGTCCAAAGGACCAAGTTCTCTGTTACAAATTCTGGCTCTGGTAGAGCCCCTTCCCCAGAGGGGATCGATGGGGAGCCTCCTTCTCTGCCCCAGACGGCATGGGGGGGGGGGGTCGTTGGTCTCCAGCCACCCTGCTTGCCTGAGAAATCTGCATTCAAGCTCTGGACCCCTACCCTAGTTCCCCAACTGCCCTCACAGACTGGCCTCGCCCCAGTGCCAGCAACACCCTCCCCTAGGCTGGCCACCTCACCTGAGGAAGCCAAGGAATCCCAGGCGGTACTGGACTGTGACCACTACCACATCCCCGTAGGCAGCTAAGGCTGACCCGTCTTGGGAGGTGGCAGCGCCGGACATCAGAGAGCCTCCATGGATCCACACCATGACCTGCAGAGAGGCCATGGGGCAGTGACCCCCAGCTCCTGGGACACCAGCTGCCCTCCCATCAACCCAGGGTATTCTTGGGACCCCTGAAGCAGTGTGAGAACAGGGCTGGGGAGAGGACAGGCCAGGCAGAACAGGCTGTGCAGACAGGGCCCTCGGTGCTGCACACCGGCCGTCTGGTCCCTGTAGTGGCCTCAGCTGGGCTGTAGATGTTGAGGATCAGGCAGTCCTCTGAAATAGGGAAGAGCCGGAGCTTTCCATTCAACACAAATCTACTGTTGTCCGTTCTCTGCAGATCCTGCAGGCACCTGCAGCCAGAGATGAGCCCAAGGGCCAGTGGTTCAGCCCACCAGCCCCGACGTCTAGACCCCTGCAACCTACAAGCTTGTCCACCTCCAAGGGGCTACTCACATCGCAGGGGCAGTACTGGCATCCCGCACACCCTCCCAGGACTGTGCTGGGCGCGGGGCTGAGAATCGGCCAGTTCCCAAAGGTGGCTGGGCGAACGGGATGCCCAGGAAAACATTCACAAGGCGGTCTGTGCCCTTCACACCCTCCTGCCGGCCTCGAACGCGGCCCAGGGGGGTGTCCACTTCAGGTTGAGTGACCTCAGGCCCTGAGGGCAGGACAGAGGGCCACTGAATGAGTTTGCAGCCTCCACAGGTGATGGTGGGGAGGCAAATGGCCTCACGAAACATCGGTTCTTGGAGCACCTACTCTGTGAGCCCTGCTCTGGGCACTTTGCATACAGCGCTATGACTAACCTTCCCAGCAAGCCTGTGACATGGGCCCTGTGATTACCCTCCACTTTCTTCTCCCCTCTTGCAGGTCTGCCACTCTCCTCTAGACCAAACCAATCCCCCGAGGGCAAACTAGGCTCTCCTGGGACCCACAGACCTGCTGTTCTCATCTAGCCATTCACCCTCAGATTTCTCATCTGCTAAATTAAGGGTGATAATGATGTCTTTTCGTTTTCTTTATTTTGGTGTTCTGACAGGGGAGCCTTGCGGATCTGGAGGGACTGCGGGTTCCAGGGCTAGCCAATTCTTAGAGATCACGAACAACTCACTGAAAGGTATCTTTCAGATGCAAACCAACCATTCCAGAGCCCTTGCTCCCAGCCACCTCCTCTAGGCTTCTCAGATTCCCCCACCACCAATCACGTGCCCTAATCACCCCAGGGCCAGATACCGGATAAAGAGGGACAGCCCCATGCTCCGGAGCCCACTGAGAACATTCAAATTAGCCAATCCAGCACTGGCTTAGCCGCCTCTTGCCCTCATTTTCCTCTCTCCTCTCTGCCTTCTGACCGACGCGTGCTTCCCTGCATGCTTGTTTCTAGGAACTGTGAGTAAACCTTTTGTGACCCACTTCTGTGTCTGTGTCTTGCAGATTAATCAAATCCTGGGTGCCCTGAAAACATGACAATCCCGTCCTCTGGCAGGCCTGCTCTGGAGATCACACAGGACCACAAGGGCAGAGCCCCTGCCTGGAGAGGATGCACTCAAGCTCTGGCATTTCTTGGAACTGAGGGCTTCTTCCCTGAGCAGGCTGCCCAGCCCTCCCCGTCCCTACCTCACTCTCGCCCGCTCCACCCAAGTCCTCCCAGCAACCCTGAAGCTCCCACCTCTGCGGTCTCTGCCAGTACGTCTTACCAGTGGCTGTAGCAGGGAATGCCAGGAGCAGACAGGCCACCCAGAGCTGGACCCTGGACCCACTTCTTACCACTGTCCCCATGCTCCTCACAACTAAGTGGGGGCGGAAGTGGTGGAAGGTATAATAAGGCCCTGCCCTTTGGCACAACCAATCTCTAAAGGGTTATGTTACAAAAACCTCTGTGGACCTTGCCATCTGGCTGGTGGCCAGCCCTAAGACCCAGTACCTCCACCCACATGGGGGAAGGAGGGCTCAGAGAGTGCACTGCAGGGGCATGGATGATGGGATATTTTGCGGGACGGGGGCGGGAGGGGGGATGGCGGGCGGGCGGGGGGAGGGAAAGAGCCTGGGCTTTGGAGCTCTGCAGCCCTGGGCTCAAATTCCAGCTCTCCTGAGTCAGTGAACTCCACCAGACCCTGTGTGCTCATTGCAAGAGACATGCACCACTGATCTGAGGGAGTGGCGGCCAATGACTGTGCTACCGTTCTGAGGGAACCCACGGCTTGGGGCAGGGGCTGGTGTCCAGTCCCCCTGGCCAAGGGGGTGCCTGAGCCCTGATGTTGGATCACCTGAAGGTGATGCTCTTTTTTTGTTTTTTTTTTTTAATTGAGGTTAAATTTATATAACATACAATTAACAATTTTAAAGTACATAATTCAGTGGCACTTAGTGTGTTTGCTATTTTGTGCAACTACCACATCTCTCTAGTTACAAAACTCTTTCATTACCTCAGCAAAATATCCGGTACCTGTTAAATAATCGCTCCCATTGCTACGCGCCACCCCCCCATCTCCTGATAACCTGATAACCATTCATCTGCATTCTGCCTCCCTGGATTTAACTATTCAGGATATTACACATAATAATCACCATGCAACACGTGACCTTGTGTCTGGCTTCCTTCCATTAGCATCATGTTTATGAGGTTCATTCAAGTTGTAGCTTATATCAGTACTTTGGTCCATTTTATAGCCAAATAATAATATTTCACTGGATGGCAATTTGTATCACGATTTGTTTTTCCATTCATTCAGTGATGGGCATTTGGGTTGTTTCTACCTTGTGACTGTTCTGAGTAATACTGCTACAGACACCTATGTATGAGTTTCTGTGCGTTCCTATGTTTTCTCTTGGCTCCATACACTCAGGAATGGCATTGTGGTTACGTGGTAACTCTCTGTTTAATGTCTTGAAGGACTGGTGAGCTCTTTTCCATTGTGGCTGGCTGATACTCTTGTGAAGGCTTAGGGCCTGGGGCCTAGGCGGCCCTGCCATGGGGCCCCAGGACTGAGGATGCCCAGGGTATATTTGGGGGGTGATTTTCTCATGTCGGCCCCCTCTCTTGAGGCTCCTCAAGTAACAGGGCAGAAGCAGGGCACTGCCCTCAAGAGGCCCTCAGGCTCCCGGCAGGAGGATCTGAGGTCTGCAGGAAGCTTCTTATTCACAACTCAAATCCTACTCCAAATCCCGGGATGGCGTGATTTAAGGGCTGGATCTCCTGCATTCGAATCTGAGCCCTGCCGAGTGCTAGCTGTGTGATTTTGAATCCAGAGCCCTGGCTCTGGTTTTGTCAACTGTGAAACAGTGATGATCCTAGGAAGTACCTCACAGGGTCTGAGGTTACAGTGTGAAAACACAAGGCACAGAACCAGAGCCAGTGGAAGCCTGTTCTTGCCTCAGGCCAGGGGTGTGTCAGGGTGTCTGTCTCTCTGGCACAGCCTCTACCCCAGGTAAGGGCAGGACTCATCTCTGGGCCTT
Organism: Ursus americanus; assembly: GCF_024610735.1. Lineage (NCBI taxonomy): Eukaryota > Metazoa > Chordata > Mammalia > Carnivora > Ursidae > Ursus > Ursus americanus. The sequence continues at coordinate 22,081,263 of NC_142147.1, read as the reverse complement.
AGTGTCAGGCGCATGGCTGGCTGGGAGTTGGGATGGTGGGGGGCATATGTGGGGAGTGCAGGGCACTGGCAAATATTTACTGATTTGAACAGAAGTGCTACCTCAGTGAGGAGCTGCGTGAGGGTCATGCCTAGACAGGATGCCAGATTCCCTCCTGGGGTTCCAGTTGGCACTCCAAGCTGGAGAGGCCCAGGGTCAAACTACCATCTGTGAACAAATAACCAGTGCACCTTCCCAGATTGTCTTTGGCAGCCTCCCCGGTGGGGCCCATCCCTTTCCTTGCACCTTGATCCATAGGTACATGCAGGAGAGCAGGAGCAAGGAGGGGAGAGAGACAGAGGAAGACACGGAAATGGGGAACCAAGCACAGTAAGGTACCACTACACACCATTACAATTAATCAACGGTTGAAGACTGATAAGACCAAGTGTTGACAAGGCTATGGAGCAGTTAGAACCCACATAGACGGCTGGTGGGGGCACAAACATGGTACAGTCACTTTGGAAGACAGGTTGGCATTTTCTTTAAAATTAAACATGCACTTGCCATATAACCCAGGAATTCCACTCTCAGCTATTTTCCCCAAAGAAATGAAAATATTGGGCACCTGGTGACTCGGTTGGTTAAGCGTCTGCCTTTCCGCTCAGGTCATGATCCCAGGGTCCTGGGATCGAGCCCCGCATTGGGCTCCCTGCTCAACAGGGAGCCTGCTTCTCCGTCTCCCTCTGCCCCTTCCCCCTGCTCATGTGCTCTCTATTTCTCTCTCTCAAATAAATAAAATCTTTTAAAAAAGTGAAAACATATGTCCACACAAAGACCTGTCTGAAAATGTTCACAGCACTTTAATAAAAATAGCCAAAAAATAGAAATCATTCAAACATTCATTAATTGGTGAGTGGAAAAAATATAGCATACCATATATGGAATACTACTTTGCAATAAAAGGAAACCACTGGTTGAATCTCAGAAACATTATGCTAAGTGACAGAAACCAGTAATAAATGATTCCATTTCTATGACATTCTAGAAAAGGCAAACTACAGCAATAGAAAGCAATTTGGTGGCTGTGTGGGACCAGGGTCAGGGCAGTGATTGACTGCAAAGGGGCATGAAGGAACTCTTTGGAGCAAGAGAAACATTCTAAAACTTGAGGGACGCCTGGGTGGCTCAGTCAGTTGAGCATCTGCCTTCAGCTCAGGTCATGATCTTGGGGTCCTGGGATGGAGTCCTGGGATGGGGTCCTGGGATCAAGTCCCACATCGGGCTTATTGCTCAGCGGGGAGCCTGCTTCTCCCTCTGCCTGCTCTGCCTGCTTCTCCCCCTGCTTGTGCTCCGACAAATAAATACATAAAATCTTAAAAAAAGAGAAACATTCTAAAATTTGATGTGATGGTAGTTGTATGTCTCATACATTTAGCCAACTTTGTGAAACTGTATACCTGAAGTGGGTGAATTTAATTACATGCAAATTATTCCACAATCAGGCTGTTTAAAAAATGACTAAAAAACTAATACTGGGAACCTACTTTTGGAAAGTATATTGTGCATCTGCAGGACTGAAAAACATACAGAGGCATGCACGCTGTGGGTGCTCAATAAATGCTCTCAGGATGCAAAAGCATTATGCACCAGTCAGTGTCCAGTAAAAGGAAAGCCCCTCTCCTCTCTCTAGGGCAAGACTGCCCAGGTTTAAGGTTATCTTTGTCTGCCATCTGGTGGCCAGTCTCCATCCTTCAGACCCCACTTCGGGAGGCTCTATGGTTGGGCTTACATGAAGTGGAGGGAAAGAAGGGGGCTTCCTTTCCGGAAAATCTAGTGCCTGGAGAGGGCAAGTTGGTCAAAGGTGGGGCATAGCAGGACTCCTAGGTCTATGAAAGAAGGATACAGTCTCTTAGAGACAGAGAAAAAGCGCTTTGGTGAGAACAAAGAGGCAGAGTGAACACAATTTGGTATTTTTGCATGCTGAGATCAAGTACTGCATAACGAGAGGGTTTCCGTCGCGGGGGGTCGGATAAGGGAAGGGAAGGAAAAGTTTAGGGAAAGCAATGGGGTAAGCAGGAAAACTAATGTGGATGCCCACGGTGAGTTGGAGGAAGCTCAGAAGAGGGTGGGGGGATGGATGGTAAGGAGAATTCTAAAAGGCAAGAGGAGACCTCCTTGGATGGAGAGACCTTTGGAAGCAAGGGACAAGAGTCTCTTCTCCTGAACTTTCTTCTCTTCCCAATCTTACTTCCAGGAAACATCTCACAGATAAACATCTGCATGGACGCGCTACAATTGTGGGAAGTTTGCCCCCTGTCCCTGTGTCACAGAACCACTGAGAATAAAGGCATACTTCAGGAGGTAGGTGGCCGAGGGACCCGCCTGTCTCTCCTGGCCACTGAACAGCTCGCCCAGGCTCCAGGGGCTCATGGACAAGCTCAGCCTTACTTCTCACAAAAAATGGAGTTGGTCAGCTCACAGGACACAGGTAAGTGACCGGATGGATATTTAAATGTCAATGGTAGATGACATTTAGTCTAGGGGACAAATGGTGGTGACAGGGACTTCTACATCTTCAGTAGTTGGTGGCCTCAGTGGCCAAGATCTTAGAGCTCCTGGGTTCCTGGCATCCAGATTTTTTACTGGCTCCTTACAGATATGAGAGCGTGTGCGGCTTGCTGAGAGCCAGGTGTGGGTAACATTTCCCAGAGCACCCTCCTTCAAAGGGAGAGGAGAGGGAGGGTGGGGGTGGGGTAGGGGGAGGAAGAGGGAATGGGCCTGAGGCTCAGCGCTGTGTATATTTCCATTGCGGTTTGCCCATTCACAGCTTCATGGGGGGATTCATTGAGTGTGTCTAACATGAGAGGATCTATGGGGGGCTTGGCAACTAACATGATGCAGTAGGTTCTTAATACATATTTGCTGGCTGGCTGGCTGGCTGGCAGAATGAATGAATGGCTATGTGAAGGAAGGAAAAGCTCCTGGCTCCTCAGTGGGTGTGTGTGGGTACATGCGGCAGACCCCCACCTGCACTCGAGCCCACCCCTCTGGCCCCACACCCCCAGACACAGAGAGCTACAGCTCTGTGTGCTTGTCCCCTGCCTCCATCAGCTCCCGTGTCTTCTGGGGCAGGGTCTTTGTCCAGAACTGAAGCCTGTGCGCCTTCAGGGCCCGGCCCACTGCAGGCTGCGTGTTCAGCTGCAGATACTGCTCTTCCTGGTCAAACACGGGCCAGTGGGGCAGACCCTCGCCATTGGGATTCCTGTAGACATACCCTCCCGGCAGGGCGGGGGGAGAGTCACTCTGAGCCCCGCTGAGCCCAGACCTGGCACCCCAACTGGGGTCAGCCAAGGCACCAAGTGGGCCAGGTGGGCTTGGGGAATGACAGGGGGACGTTTCTAGATTTAGGAAAGAAACTACCTCCCACTAGAGTGTCACCAGGGGGCAGGGCAACCTGGACTGTTTTTTCCATTCCCGTCAGAGGGAGGCTCTATGGGTAACATAGCACTGTCCCCCCTCTTCCAGGTCACCTGGAGATGGATGGAGCGTCCAGCACCCACAAGGCCCCTCCCTGTCTGTCTGGGCCCTGGAGCTGGGGAAGGAGCCACCAGGCAATTAAGGATACATGTACCCTAAGGAGGTCACAACAGAAAAGGGGGGCCTCGAATGGGCTCAAGCCCCCCCCCCGGAGGTTGAGGTGGGGCGTGACATCTCACCCATTTCGAGCAAAGTTAGCCCAGTACTTCATTATCTTCCTGCTCAACAGCTTTTCTTCCTCTGTGACTTCAACTACAGAGAGCAAGAGGACAAGGGTCCACGTGAGGGCCAACCCCAGTCCAGCACACAGGTCAGCCCCCACCACACTCACCAGCCCACATGCAGCTCTTCCTTGGGTGCTCTTGTGCCCTCCCTGGCCTGGCTCTCTGCCCACTCCTCCCACAGCCCTGGGGCGCCAGGCCCTCTCCTCACCCCAACTAGGCTCATTCCTGACTGAGAAGGCTCCCTTCTTCCTTCTGACACCAGAAAGCTATTTAAGAAACAAATATGCCTGCGAAACACGTTCATCTGCACCCATCCCAGGCATCCATGGTTGGGGTGGGGAGAGGTGGAGGGAGGAGAGGCCCCAGTCTGAAGAGTCTTAGACTCCAATTCTAGCTCAGCCTCTCTAGCTGTAAGATCTTGGGCACCTGATCCCATCCTCTCTCTCAGCTTCAGTTTGCTCATCTGTACAGTGCGGGCAATCATCCTCACGCAGGGACCCCATCCCACATTCTGGGAACGAGGAGTCTCTGAGGGACCCTGCCCAGGAACACTCACCGTTGGCTCCCCAAGGGAGGGTTCCGAAGACAAAGAGTAACTCATCGCCATGGTCTGCCTTCACATGGGGTGGCCTGATGTCCTTTAAGAAGCTGGGCCGATGCTGGAACTCGTAGAAGTAGACCGGGGAGTGTGAGCCTAGGGGGTGGGGTGGACGAGCCATGACATGGTGGTCCCTTACTTGCGGCTCTCCTGCATCACCCATGGTGACAAGATAGCTAGGTCCAAAGCTGGTTGGAATCTGAACAATGGGGTGAGGGAGACCCTGGCTGGAGCAAGAGCAGTGGGAAGGACCTGGGTTCAAACATGACCTCAGAACTTCCTAGCTGTGTGGTTCTGGGCAAGTCACTGAAGGTCCTCATCTGTAAAATGGGGGAAATGCCCATCTCTTAGACCAGCTTCGAGGATTTACTGAGATGAGGGACATCACGTGCCTGGCTCCTAGGGACCCAATACATAGATAAGGGTTGGGACCTAGATACCAACAGACCTCACCTACAGCTCTGACCCACAGTTCTGAGCTGCCCCCTTACTGCTCTGGCCTTAGTTATAGATGTACTCACGCTGAAAATTGGCTACTTGGAGTGCAGGGATCACGAAGACAGAGTCCCCCATCATCTCATGGAACTGGGCTCGCAGGGTCTGTGGGTCCCCACTGTCCCCCATGTACTCCTCCATCAACAGGTCAAAAGACTCAGGAGGCAACGTCTACCCCAGGTAGATCAGAAGTAGTCACGTTAGGCAGGCTGGCGGCAGGGAGGCAGCAGGGTCATGTTTGGGGAGACAGACCCTGGGATGGTATAGGGAATGGGAGGAAGGGGCCGAGCTCTGGGGTGACCCCAGCCTTTGCTCATGGGGGACAATGCATGGGTAAGATATCTTGGTGATGGGTTTTCCCTTGCCTCTGGGCAGAAGAGGAGTCCCCCTCCATTGGGGCAGGACCCCAGAAGCCTCACCAACATTCCCAACACTTGCTGCAGAATGGCCTTCACCGTCTCTCTGTCCATTTCCTTCTGGGCCTCAGAGATGTTCATGACCTGGGTAGTAGGGGAATCTCCAATTGAGGGTAGGATGGACCTAGAGCTACGACACCCTGAGCCCTGCACCCTGGTGGGCCCCCGGCACCTGGGAGCTTGGGGCTGGGCCTCACCAAGGGGATGATCCAGCCGTACTCATCACTGTTAACACCAATGATGCTGGGGACAGGCTGAAAGTCGGCGGAGGCCAGCAGCTCCTGGGGGTGCCTGGGCAGGAAGATCCCATCCACTACGCCAGGGATGATCTTGAAGAGCTGAGAGGGCCCACAAAGTGAGGTCCCAGACATTTTCTGATGCACTCTGAGTCCCATTCACCCCTTCCCAGCTCATCCAGGATGCTCACATCCTCTCCCCCAAGAGGTCCTGCCGCTGGCTTAGCATAACCTGACCTCTTCCCACCCAGGGCTGTGAGGACACCAAGGCGTGGAGACGGAATAACTTGCCCAGAGAATGTAAAGGACATGCTCCCCACCCTTCTTCCATACACACGTCCATTCAGCCCAACCTTGTTGATGGCTAGAATCTCCTCTTCAGTTTTGTCCCGCAGGCAGCCCACCAGGACCTCTGAGTCAACCTGGCCACAGGCAGACAGGTTGGCCGCCATCTGTAAAGAGACCAGGCAGGGGCTGGCTCATCCTTCCAGATAGGGGAGAGGGATTTGCCCAAGGTCCCAGCTGGGGGCAGATGCACCCCAAATCTCACAAGGTATTATGTGTGGATTCGGAGGTCTCAGCAGAGGGGCCGGCCCACCTGCCTAGACAGTCCTGCCCATGAGGGGGCCCCTTGTTATCGTCATTTAACAGAGTAATGGAGGGTGAGAGGTAAGAGACGAGGCCGCAGTCTGGCTTCCCACAGTTGGGGGTACTCACTGCGGAGATCGCATCAGATGAGCTGGCAATGAGGCCGGGCAAAAGGGCCACACCACTCTCCATGATGGCACGATGGAAGAGTCCTTGTGACATGGGGGACACGACATGGGAGGACACGCTTGTGCCACCCGCAGACTCGCCAAAAATGGTGACGAGGCCAGGGTCGCCTCCAAAATAGGCAATATTTTGCTGGACCCAGCGTAGTGCAGCCACTTGATCCAGGTAGCCCCAATTGCCGGGTGCATGCTTGTCTCCAGTGCTGAGAGGTGGCAAGGACAGGGGTCATGGGGCTGTCCTGGCTTCACCCGGCCGGCACTGCCCTGCCCAGCCCCAGTCTCACCTGAAGAAGCCCAGTATACCCAGGCGGTACTGGATAGTGACCACCACCACATCCTCAAAGGCCGCCAGCACAGAGCCATCATACATGGAAGCCATGCCCGTCACAAGTGCACCACCATGGATCCACACCAACACCTGGGGAAATCGAGGCACAGACACCATGTGGCTCCCACCCAGCCCAAACTGCACTGGGGCTACTACCTGGACTATCCACCACTTTGGCTCTGTCTGCCTAACCACATGCGTAGAGCTCAGGCGGGAGAGGGTGGTGTCTTCATGACCTGGGCTGAAGATGATCCAATTTCTATCAGGAAAACTGGGCTTCTCATACTTTGGGTCCCACCTTATGTACCAAAGCCTGGCTCCATTTCTCCCAGAACTCTCTCTGAGGTGAAAAGAAAAAGGGCATCAACCCGCATGCACATTAATTAAAAGTTTCTCCACTCTCATTGGTCCAACAGATACAGCACCTGAGTGGGTCTCCTGCGCATGAGTTGGTTGGGTGAGTCTTGGGTCCAGCCCAGGGCCACAGCTTCTGACCTCTGGGAGCAGCTAGGGTTCTATGACCTCATGCCCAAGGGTCAGCCACTCATGCTGGATAAGAAATACTCTCTTGGACCCAATAGTGAGAGGCTTCTCAACAGGGTGCACACTGTAGGGGGGCCCAGGCTGATCCTGTCCCTTCTAATCTTCTTGCAGAAGAAATGGCTCCCACACCCCAGCCAGCAGGGGCCTGGCACTCACAGGTAAATTGGAGCCTTCACTGGCGTGGGCAGGTGTGTAAACACTAAGGTACAGGCAGTCTTCAGACATGGAGGTGAAAGGCAGGGTCATATTCAGCAGTTCCAGAGCCAGTATTTTCATGAGAGTGATGTCCTGCAGACACCTAGTGGGGCCATACCATGGTTAAAACCAGGTCCTGGGCCCAAATTTTCTCCCTGCCACCCTTAGTCCCACTTCCCCCGAGAACTTGCTCACACATGCACCAAACCCCTCTGCACCAAGTCACAGGCTGCAGGCTCTGGGGAAGCTGGGATGGAGCCCAGTCTTCCAGGGAGGCCTCAAGTTTCTGAAGTCCTTGGATACCAATCCTCCTGAGTCTGGGAAATCTTGACTCTTGGGGGTCTCTGCGAGAGCCATAGGTTGCATGTGCTGGCGTTCACCACCGTACTCCTGTACCCAGACGATGTGGAACAGGGGAGCAGCCCACATACGTGCGCTGCCCAAATGAATGGATATTAATTTCTCATGAGAAGGGCAGTGGGACAGCCCTCATCTCAAGTCAGGCTCTCAGGGAACCTCATCGCTCCCACAGAGTTTCCAGTTGCAAGAACATACACATGTCCTTTGGCCGATGGCAGCGGGCCCTGTCACTGGCCCACTAACTGCACACAGCGGAGGTCTTCCACTCCTCAGGGATCTCAGTATCTGCTGCTGGAGTCAGGGGCTCCTACGGGGTTTATGGAGCCAACCCAAGCCTCCCCTGATGGCAGAGAACACCTGACACAACTAGAAGCGAGGCAGATGTGTGTCTCTGCTTTAAGTGCCAAGCCTGGAGCCTGGGCAAGTTACTTTACCCTTCCAAGCGTCTGCAAACTCAAGGGAAAAATGCATGTGGGGATCCACCAAACTCAGAGGGGAGACTGGCCAGGGGGGTTAGATGAAATCACCACTGCAGCCTGGCCCAGGGCTCGGAGTACCCTCCACCCCAGGGACTGGAGTTCCTTGGACTCCCTGCTTACATGGCTGGGTGGGAGGTCCCATCCTTTACACCACTCCAAGGTTCAGGAGGCTCAGGGGGTGCAAATCGCAGGGGCCCTAGAGGCGGCTTGGCAAAGGGAATTCCCAGGAAGGTGTGGACTCCCACATCAGTGTCTTTCACATGGATGAGGCTCCCCCGCACCTGCCCCGTGTGTGTGGTCCGGATGGGGCTGGCAGATTCCTGGCCTGTGAGCAGAGAAATGGACATCAGGCTGAGTCTACCCATCAGCTGCCCTCCCAGGCTACTGATGTTGCCCACTGCTTCCTGTCCTCAGCTCAAGGGACTCTGGTCTACAAACACTTGCTTTTCAAATTTCCTGCCTTTAACCCTGTGTGTCCACCCTCCCCCCACTCCTACCCACTCCCTCAACTCTCTTTGCTGGGTCTGGCCCCAGCCTTTTCCACTACACTCAGTGAGGCTTCCTGGGACCTGGCACCATGGTTGACCCCAGGAGCTTCAAACAAATGGTCACATAAGCTTGAAGGGGTAAGAGTGTCCTTTCTGCTGACTGTGTCACATGAGGCAGTAGGAGAACTGTGGGAACTGGACACCCCAGGCTCCTGTCCTTAGGGATCTCATGCTCTAGGTGGCAAGTAATGACATAAAGAAAGCATCTTTCAAACCAAGAGTGATGATGTGGTGAGGAGAGCTACGAAAATGAGGCACCACTGTAACTAGAAGGTAAGAAGCACCACCTGCCTTACCATGGGGATCAGGGAAGGAGGAAGTAACTGAAAGTTGCCTAACACAAGGAGCCCAGGATATTCTTAACACACAAAGAAGTTCTACAAAGGAGTAAGAAATGTGTCAGCTGCGCATATTTGATGAAAGAATATGAAATGGTGAGGGAATATGTTCAGACAGAGTAAGAGATACAAATAAACGGGTCCTACGCCAAGGAAGAAATGTTCAGCTCTCTCATGCTAAGAGAAATGTTCACTGAAATCTGACTGTTATGTCAAAGCAAGACAATCAGATGACGTATGCTTTCTGATGGAAGTCCATAGCCCCCATGAAGTAGTCTTGCTCCAAAACACAAAGCAGAACCTGAAACTGAAATCTGACCAAGCCTCTAGAATATAAATATATGAATACAAGTGTACAGGCATACCAGGGGTAGAGAAACAGTTAAACGACACCATATGGATGTAATCAGCAAAGCCCAAGTTCTGGGATCCTCTCCAGAACGAATAACCTGGTTTCTTCGATATAAAAACAAAATCACAAGGAAAATAAAAGAGAGGCAGAGGAAGACTGAAGATTCAAAGAGATTCACATAAAAAAGGCTGATAATAACACATGTTGATAAGCATGTAGAAAAACTGGAAACTTCACACCTTGCTGGTGAGAAGGTAAAGTGGTGCAGCTGTTTTGGAAAGCAATCTGGCAGTTCTTCAAAAAGTTAAACATAGGGGGGCGCCTGGGTGGCACAGCGGTTAAGCGTCTGCCTTCAGCTCAGGGCGTGATCCCGGCGTTATGGGATCGAGCCCCACATCAGGCTCCTCTGCTAGGAGCCTGCTTCTTCCTCTCCCACTCCCCCTGCTTGTGTTCCCTCTCTCGTTGGCTGTCTCTATCTCTGTCAAATAAATAAATAAAATCTTAAAAAAAAAAAAGTTAAACATAGATTTACCATATGAACCAGCAATTCTACTTCTAGGTAAACCCAAGAGAACTGAAAACATACTTCCACACAAAAATTTGCACGTGAATGCTCATAGCAGGATTATTTATAATAGCCAAAAAGTGGAAACAATCCAAATGTCCATCAACTGATAAATGGATCAATAAAATGTATATATCTATACAATGGAATATCATTCAGCAATACGGAGAAAAGAGTACTGAACATGCTATGACATGGATGAACCTTAAAAACCTTACGCTCAGTTAAAGAAGTTCGTCACAAAGGATCACACATTGGATGATTTCATTTATAAGAAATGCCCAGAACTGGCATATCCATAGAGACAAAAAGCAGATTGGGGGTTGCCTAGGGCTCAAGGTGGGGGAAAGGAGGAATCGATGTGGTGAACTCTGTGAATACACTAAAAACCATTGAATTGTATACTTTAAACAGGTGAATGGTATGCTATGTGGATTATATCTCAAAGCTGTTCTAAGCCACACATCTACCAATTTTCAAAGTAAGGACCTTATTTGAATCCTGATTTTTAAAAAACCTGTAAGTATCGCTTATGAGATAATACAAAACAAGAACATTTGACTAGATACTTGATTGCATTAAGAAATCATGATATTGTTATATGCGTATATATTCCTTTTCTCTTAATAGGACAAAAACATCTACAGATGATATAATGTCTGGGATTTGCTTCAAATAATGGTGCAAGGGAGAGATGGTAGTCTAGACAAAACAAGGCTGCTCAGGTCTTGACAATCATTAAAGGCAGGTCATGGATTCAGTGGGTGTGTTATACTGTTCTACCGCAGACCGGAAACCCTTTGGTGCTGTGTGGCTGCGGGCAGCCCCGACCCTCTCTATCCCTCGGGGTGCAGGGAGGTCAGCAGTCAGGCTCCCACTGCGCCTGGTATGTCATCTCCACGGGCTCCTGCCTGCCTGGAGCTTTCCTTCTACAGTCCAGTTTCTACTTCTGAAGAATTTGGCCTATCTGAGCCTGGTTCCATAATAAAAAGTAACCCTCCCCCCCCCCAAAAAAAAACCAGCCTCAGGGATTTATACTACCTACAGATCAAAGACAACAGGGGATGATGAGGGGCCTTGAAGGTAGAGCCAAGAAACTGAGTCCTGAAAGCAAGGAGGAGCTCTCAGGATGAGCAGTCACACCTCCCTGCCTTTCCTCATGCGGTTCCCTTCACCCTGAACGAAGATCATCCCCATTTCTACGTCTGTGGGCATCCTGATCATGCACCTCCTCACAGATGCTCTCCCGGGTCCCCCAGTCACAGCTTATCGCTCCCACTCTCCAGCCCCGAATACCTTTATCAAGCCTGTGACCGTAAGGACAATGAACGCAGTGACTCCAGTTCTGAGGAGAGGGTTGTTGGTATTGTGGAGGGCCTGCCAAAGCCTCGCGGCCCCTTCTGAGGAAGCCCAAGGGGGCCCGGGTAGAGGGGAAGTGGCCATGCCAGTGCCTGTTTGTCACTGGTTTTTGCATGTTCAGTCCCACTCTCCTGCCAGACCCGCCTTTCCCTTCCCAGCTCGCCCGACTATTCCCTGCTCAGATCACCTGTTGGATCAACACTGATGCACGTGCTTAATGCCACAGTGTGGGTAAGGCCAGAGTCAGCAGCCACTCACAGGCTCCACGGAGGGCAACTGAGCAATGTCTTTCCAAGCCAAAGGCCTACCCTTCTCCCCAGTAACATGCTGTCTACACACAATTCCTTGCCAGGTGGAATATCTGTCCACGTAACTCACTGCGGCCACTGGCTTCCAGTGCCTGAAGGTTGTTATGGCAAAGGACAGAAACTGTTGAAATGTCCCTGATCAGAGGCCAGTTACATCAAGGATGCTTCCTCCTTGAGCAGACACCCTTGCATGAAACACTATGAGGAAGCTCTACCATGTACAGATGTGGGGAGGTCGCCCCTGTGTCAGGAAGTGATGAAAACCAAGGATGTGTGCACACATCCATTCTTGGGTGAACTCCTGAGCACTGTGTAGAAAGTTCTGGGGGAGGGAGCCAGGACGGGATGGGACAGGAGAGGATCAGACGTATCACCTGTGTCCTCTTATGGCTTTCCGTTTTTTCTTTTCGAATGTGGGTCCAATCTGAAATATTAACATTTTTTAAAGGGAGGTATCAGCAAGGCCTAGCAAATTGTCCTGCTGGAGGGTCTCAGTGACCTCTGAGAGCCTGGTGAGCAGCTGGTAAGGGCAGAAGCCCCTTGGGGTGGGCCATGTGGAAGGGATTAATGTGGATGTCTCCAGGGCAGATTGGCCTGGGAAGGGTGAGGGTAGTCAGGTCTCACAGGTAGGGTCATGTGGGGTGAGGGGATCACACTGGCAAGAGGGGGCACAGGAGCAGCGGAAGCCCCAGGCATGGTGCCGGAATAGCCTGAGCCACTGGTAACAGCCAGGAGAACCAGGAAGCTGACACCAAGTGCAATCACTTTTGCTCTGGAGGCCAAAAGGTGCCCTCGCCCCAGATGGGTGGATGGGGTGAACAGAAGGATAAGACAGACAGGCTTTAGGAGGCAGGGGTGGGGGCTTGCACGGCCAGATTCCCGAAGAGCCGGTAATCTTGAATGGGGCCCCTTTGGAAGGGCATTCAGCAGGGGCCAGGACACGCTTCTGGCCAAGGGCGCCTCACTCAGAGCCAAACAGTGGCAAGAAGATAGTTATTGTTACTTTTCACAGGCAGCGCTAGCTCTACCACAAACACTAAGAAGGAAATGTCCTGCATTAGGACCCCTACTCCCACCTGCCTCGCCAGGCCGCACTCTGAGCTCCTGGCCTCGCTTGCCCCTCCCTATGTACTGTGTGACCTCGGTCAGCCCCGACTCTCTCTGCACCTCAGGGGACCCACCCAGAGGTTTCGAAGCATTGGGTCAGGTGCAAGTTTCCCCATACTGTGCTTCTCCACCCTCACCCACCTCCCTGGGGCCTTCCCTCCCGCAACCTCAGGTCCTGCCTCTGCAGAATCTGGCGAGTCCATCCCCAGTCCTTGCCCCGGCTCCAGGGAGCCTCACCCAGGCCCAGGACGAGGAAAGGTAGGAGCCCACAGACCACGGCGTTCAGCCACCGGCGAAGTCGGTCCAGCAGCATGGTCTATTCGCAGCACACTGCTATTTTTCAAAGACTTCCCAGGGGCCCATCCAGCGGCAGTTCAGGGAGTGTCTCGACCAGGTCCAGAGTTTGGACTGGGCTGGGGGTAGGCGGGGCGAGCTGGGAAGGGAAAGGCAAGCTGGGAAGGGAAAGCCAGGCGAGCCTGAACTGGCAAAAACAGTGACAGGCGGGCACTGGCGTGGCCACTTCCTCTTTACCCGGGCCCCTTTGGGCTTCCTCAGAAGGGGCTGCGAGGAAGTTTGGCAGTCCCTCCGCAATACCAACGACTCTCTCCTCAAAACTGGAGTCACTGCGTTCACTGTCCTCACGGTCACAGTCCTGATAAGGGTATTCAGGGCTAGAGAGTGGAAGCGATAAGCTGTGACTGGGGGACCCGGGAGAGCATCTGTGAGGAGATGCACGATCAGGATGCCCACAGATGTAGAAATGGGAATGATCTTCGTTCAGGGTGAAGGGAACCGCATGAGGAAAGGCAGGGAGGTGTGACTGCTCATCCTGAGAGCTCCTCCTTGCTTTCAGGACTCAGTTTCTGGGTGCACCTCAAGGCCCCTTATGCCCTATTTTTCCTAATCTGAGGGTCTCCGTGGGCCTCCTCCCAATTCAGCCACAGCCTGCCTTTTGAAATGCACCCGTGACGGTGGCATTATCTAAAGGGCAACCCCAACCCAATCCCGTGGCTTTCCCTCTCCCCACCTCCCACAAAGATCGAGCTCAAGGTCATTGATCTATTTGACAAGCATTTTAAGAGCGCCTGCGGGTCCGTGTGCTAGGGACTCGGCAGGACACTCTGGGGCCCTAGGTGGAACGGGCGATGCAGGTGTCACCGGGAGGCTCCGAAATGCAGCTAACAGTGCCAAGACAGAGAACCCTTGGTACGCGGGGACCTGCCCAGCCTGAGGACAGACTTCCTGGAGGAAGATACGCCTGGCCGGTGTTTAGTGTCCCCGAGAGCCAGCCGTGGCCTCCGCTGTCCAGCAACTACGGGCTCGAACGGCCCGGACCGCTCGAGTGGCTTCTCTGTGTATTCGCCTGGGCAGTCTGCATTTTCCCGGGTTAATTTACAGAGGGCACGGAGGGCCACTCCCCCCAAACCCCAGGTCGAGTACGGGCGGTGCAGCATGTCCCTAAAGCGAGCCCGTCGCCACGCCACGCCCCCTGCCCCTTCCCCGGAAGTGCTCGGGCAAGAGCGGAAGTGCACGCCTATAGCGGCCGGCAGCGGTTTCGCGATGGTGGGCGGCGGCGGGATGGGGGGCGGCCTCCTGGAGAACGCTAACCCCCTCATCTACGAGCGCTCAGGGGAACGACCGGTGACCGCGGGCGAGGAGGACGAGCAGGTTCCAGACAGCATCGACGCGCGCGAGATCTTCGATATCCGCCAGTGCCGCGCGCGGGCGGGTTCGCGGGGGCCTGGAGGGGGGGCTGAAGTGATGATGTCCAGTAGTTAGTGGAGCTGTGTCAGGGCCGGGCATTCCCGACGGAGGGTTCTGAGAGGGCCAAGGCACAGAGTCCCTTTTCCTTTACTTTCCACATCTGATTCGCTCCATCAATGACCCGGAGCATCCGCTGACATTGGAAGAGTTGAACGTAGTAGAGCAAGTCCGGGTTCAGGTGAGTCACTGCCAGCGTCCGAGGGGGCAGATGGCTCGGAAGAGTCAGAAAAGCTCATCTGCACCAGGAGACGCGTTCTGTCAGCTCACGGACTCGTCAGGGGATCTTCGGAGTTGGGGAGGTGGATTGCTGTGCCCATTTCATGGATAAGGAAACAGGCCCATAGAGGTTAGACGAGTTGCCTGAAGCAGCATACTAAGAAGAAGGGAGTGCCTTCTCCTGAGATCTCATTCTTCCAACCAGGTGAGCGATCCCGAGAGCACGGTGGCCGTGGCCTTCACACCCACGATTCCACACTGCAGCATGGCCACCCTTATTGGTCTATCCATCAAAGTCAAGCTTCTTCGGTCCCTTCCCCAGCGTTTCAAGGTAAATTGGAACTGAGCCCCAGAGGTAGGACAAGGGAGAGCTTCTGCTACTGAGGAAGACATGGAGAGCATGAACATGGACATCAGACTGAGGCCTGCAAGGAGCCCAACTAGCAGTAATGAAACTGGGAGGAGCCTTTCCAATTGAATGGGACAACAAGTATAAAAGCCTGAGCTGGAAAGTGCAGAAAAGTAGTGAGTGTGGCAGGAAGAGGAGTATGAAACTGTAGATAGATGTGGAGCATGGATGGGGCACAGGCAGGCCTTTAAGTCAACAGTAGGAGCCAGTTCTGGGTAGAGATGGAGTGGCTGTGGATGGGTTTGGGGCATCATGGAAGGTCCAGAGTCTACAGTCACAATTAGGTGGAAGGATCAGTGGAAGGTGATGAGTGGGGGGATGGGGACAAGGGGTAGACAGGTGATCAGTGCTCAGGCCCCACCTATCTCCCTCCCAGATGGATGTGCACATTACACCAGGGACCCATGCCTCGGAGCATGCAGGTGAGTGTGGGCTGATGTTGAGGCATTGGTCCTGAGGCTTCCCCTTGCCATGGTGGTTTGTAGGGCAAGATGGAAGGAGGAGGGCTGGGTGGGTGACACCTTAGTGGAGGTGTCAGCCTAGAGTGAAGCTGGCTTAAGTCTCCTGTGCCTATCATGTTCTTCCATTCCTACCCTTTCTCTCCTAAGTATACAGGACCAGGGTGTCTCAGACTTGATAGTCCAGGAGGCAGCAGACATGAGCAGCCAGGTGGGAGGGATCCCAATAGCTTGGGATAGGTGTGGGCTCAGGTGGTTTGGGTAGCTTGGTTGAGGCTTGGGGCCCTGGGAAGGAGGTGACAGGAGGTTGGTGCAAGTGTGTATGCATATATGCAAGGGTTAGAAGTGGGGCTAGCTGGCAGGCTGGCCAGAGCCTGGCTTTGATCCTCCTTCTCCATTCCTTCTTTCCCCTCCAGTGAACAAGCAGCTTGCAGATAAGGAACGGGTAGCAGCTGCCCTAGAGAATACCCACCTGCTGGAGGTTGTGAACCAGTGCCTGTCAGCCCGCTCCTGAGCCTGGCTTTTTGCCCCTAGTCACACCCAGGGCTCATGGCCTTGTTTTCTTGAATCACTGACAATGAGAAACTAACATTTTTGCATTTTGTAATAAACCCTTAATTTATATTGATTTCCCAGTCTGTCTCAGAATCTTTCATCTTGGGTCATTCCGGGTTTGGGAGGAGATGGTGATCATGAGTGCAAGTTCCTATACAGGCTGGGTTGATGAGATGCAGTGCATTTTTAAAATTTCTTCCAGTGGTTTAATCAGGAAAAGTTGCAAAGTATACAAAAAAATTGAAAGAGTAGTGTAGTGAAGGCACCTGGTATACCCATCATCTATATTCAACAGTTGTTAACATTGGCCTTAATTATGTGTGTATGTGTACTATTAAATGTATTTGAGAGTAAACTGCAGACACATGACCCTTCACTTCTAAGTACTTCATCCTGGGCTCCTAAGAGTAAGCCTGTATAACCATAGTACTGTTACCTGGCCAAAAAATGAAAAATTCCTTAACACCGTCTAATATCAATTTGTCTATGAATTTCCCCAAAATGTCATTCATAATTGGTGTTTTGTTTTGTTTTGTTTTGTTTTAATCAGGTTTTGGGGTGCCTGAGTGGCTTAGTTGGTTAAGCGTCTGACTCTTGATCTCAGGGTCACAAGCTCGAGCCCCGCATTGGACTCCATGCCCAGTGTGGAGCCTACTTAAAAAAAAAAAAAAAAAAAAAGCAGGCTCCTTTGAAACTTTATGCATTGCATTGGTATCTCTCTTTAGCCTTTTCTAGAACTGTCTCCCTACTCCCTGTCTTTTGATCTTTTTTGACGTTGACTTTTTTTGAAAGTCAGATGAGTTGTCCTGAAGAAGCCCTGCAATCTGATTTGCTTCCTTGTCTGCTATGTTTCCTATTAACTGGAAGTTGGTTGAGTTCAGGTTTGAGTTTATTAATGAGAACCTTGGCCAAGAATTTCGTATATATCCTTTAGCATCCACCAGTAGCTGTGTGATGCCTGCTTGTCTCACTGTTGGTGATGCTTGGTCTGTTCCCCTGGTCAGGGCAGTGACAGCAAATTTCTCTGTTGAAAGGACTCTGAAGGACCCTCTTCACCAACATCCCCAGAGATGTGTGTCACTTCAGGTGGTGAGGTCTGGGCTTTCTGCCTCCCCCAGCCCTGTGCCCAGAGCACGGTCGGTCACCAGCATGGATCATGGGGCTTGGATCTGGGATCAGCCAGTTAGGAACTATAATGCCATGATTCCTTGCCTCAGTTTCTTTCTCTGAGGATAAAAAGGATATTAAGAAGCCTTGCCTTGGCCACTTCATCCCTGCGAAGGCTGAGGTGTGATTGTCAGAGACTTCCAGAGGCTCTTTGCAGATCTTTTGAGGGTCTGCTGACAACATTGAGCCTGTCCTGAGAGTGGGCACTAGCTGAGGGCTTTGCATATACTACGTAGGCGGTCAGTCCTCCACCCAGCCCTGTGTGGCAGTTGCTACCCTTTATTATCCCTATGTCACAGATGAGGAAACAAGCTTCTGAAATAATTCACTCCCCAAGACCTCCAGCCAGGGAGTAAAGAGGAACCTAAGCAGTTTGGCTCCTCCTCAGCTGGCAGGGGGCGCTGTTGCCTGGATAGAAGGGCCTACGCCGCCACCCTCCCCCCACAGCTGCCAGCCCCCAATTCCAGGAAGGAGGGGCTCTGCCACCTAGTGACCAAGATCTGGCTGCCCACGCTTAGATGAAGTCATCAGCCCACGTTCCCCAGTTTCTTCATGTGTAATGTGGGCATAGTTGTGACAATCACTTGGGACTGCTCTGTGGAGATTTAAAATGGAGATGCACCCATTTCAGGTGATCTTCCAGGCACTGTACCCCCTTTCCATAGATGAGGAACCCATGCTCCAGAAAGGCAAGGTGACCAACCAGGGCCCCTCAGGCCCAGGGAGAATTCCCAACCACCTATATCCAGCTGTGGGCTTCACCGTGTGTGTACCTCTGCATTGACAACCCCAGTCTGCCTAAGGTGTCTGGTATCTGTGTTCAGCTGGGGGTGGGAGGTTATGGAGGAAGTAGGTGTCCCTGAGTCATGGCAGCCAGGCTATGGTGGGCAAGGGACATCAAGCTGCTCATGTCACAGTAGGCATATCATATAGTCCCCTTGTCATTCTTGACTCATCTGTGTGTGGCTCCTGGCTGCATGCAGGGACACCATCTGTGAATCCTGGGCTAATGCCCAGGGAACTTTCTGGAACTCCAGCTGTTGTACATGGGTATGAGCTAGGGGTGAGGTTTGAGGTCTCTGAAGCCCTCTGTCAGGTGTGTCTAGCTCTGCTATTTCTGGCTCGTGACTTCTCAGGCTTTGGTTACCATGTCTACAAAATGAGAACAACAAATCATAGCTGGAGAGATTGACCCAGGGATTAGATGACATGTATGAACATGCCCAGCTAGGTCTATTTGTGCTTATTATCGTGCCCTCAGCACAAGGGCCTGACACACAGTAGGTACTAAGTACAGGTTGGTGAGATGAATGAATGAATGGAGCCTTATTTATTTTTAGTTTTTACTTTTTTTCTTAAGTAGGCTCCACACCCAGTGTGGGGCTCAAACTCATGACTCCGAGATCAAGAGTCACATGCTTTACTGAGCCAGCCAGGTGCCCCTGAATGAAATGAGCCTTAGAACAAAGGAACTGGGGCATAGGGGCTGTTGTGTGAGGAGGGCTGGGGATACTGAAACCCAGCCAAGTTCCCTTTGCAACCTTTTGCTACTGGAGGGAGGGGGAAGGTGTGGGGTCCCACAGAGAGAAAGTGGGTCTGGAGGGGAGGGGAAGGGTATGGGTATTGCCCCCCTCCTGGACAGACCACTGTTTTGGAGAGAATGGAACAGAAGCAGAAAAGAAGAACCAAGAGGGGGCCACAGATTCACTCAACCTGTCCCATCCAAACAAGTATGGTAGAAGTGTTCTTACTGAGATATGACTATAGGCCAGGGCTGTGCCAACCATTTTGCCTCTGCATTTCGTGTTATTTACATCTTATAACACCCCCCATACAGACATTATCCCTGTTTTACACAGGAGGAAGCTGAGGCTCACCCAAGATAAATGGGCAGAAATAGCAAGTGGCAGAGCTGGGATTTGAAGTCTGGGCTGTCCTAGGTGTGTTCCAGACTCCGTTTGTTCCTTCTGGGCAGCCAAACTCAGCCCACAGAGCTGGGAGGACCAGGAGGTGGGAGTGGGGACGTCTCAAGGTCACGACCTGGTCTTGGTTCCTGGGGCCCTTGGCTATACCTAGGCTTGTGGTAAGTGTGTCTGGCCTGTTGGGGAATGCCTGGGGCCTGACTGGCCCATTGTGGATGCAGTTCCCTTGGCAATGAAGAAACACTGCTGAAGTCAAGGGTTCAGATTACTGGAGGGGAAACCCAGCCCTGTTTCCTTGCACAGCTCCCTGCTGGGAAGGGTCACAGCTACACCACATACCTACCTTCTGCTGGACATTCGGGGGTTATTTTCAGGGGTAAGATCAGGTCTGAGGTGGGTAGGAGGGGTCATAAACAGCCCAGGCCAGGATTCCTGATGGGAAGTGGTTTGCTGGCTCTTGAGACTTGTGTCCTGGCAGGAGGCTCCACCCACAACTCCCTCTTGCCGCTGGATCTCATCCAGGAAGCTAGAGCCAGTGTGGGGTTGCCCAGGTGCCCAAGACCCTGGGGCCATGGGAAGGACACAAGTGGCCAGGCCACCCCTCAGTCTAGCCCCTGCCTACTTTGAGGACCTCAAGACTAGAGGGTCCTGTGTGAACCCCCTCATACTTACCTAGCCAGGCCCTCCTCACTCCAAGGCCCTCTCAGATGTTGCCAAGGAAACTGATAGAGCAGCCAGAGAACCCCACCCAGGTCTCCATAGCAACCTACAACAGCCCACCAGGATCTCCATCGGTGACGTCACCTGAACCATGAATGGGAACCCCCACCCCCGCCACACACATCACAATCAAACGTCAGAGTCTGATAGCAGATCCCTGTCACAAAGTACCTCATAGCCTGCCTGCCCCCAATCCTCACACATCTCAGACATGAGCAAGGGAGGGAACAGGTCGTTTTATAGCTGGGCACCCCGAGGCTGGGAGAGGAGGCAAGACCCAGGAGCCTGGAGGCAGAGACAGGTCTAGAAACCAAGCTCCCCCATAACATCTCCTCCCCTCTGTGCCCTGGCACCCACCCTAGTTCTAAGGAGTGGGCGAGCTCTGGGCAGTGGGGGCACCAAATGGTGGCTCATCCCACCCACCAGCTCTAGCCCTGCCCCAACTGTACTCTACACCTGTGCCCCTCCTAGATGGGAGTCTGAACTTCCAGGCCCTGCATAGGCCCTAAACTACAGGCCTATCTGGGGCTAGAGGGAAGGAGAGAGACTTTGAAGACTTGTACAGCAGCTGGATCCTGCCCTGACTGTGGTCCAGTCCCACCCCTAGCCACCCTTGCTGCCATCTGACACCTGTCTGCCAGGATTTCCCCAACTTTGGGCAACCTCCAGCCCAGGAGCAGAACAACCAGGAGCGGAAAGGCCAGGAGCAGAAGGGCCAGGGAAGGCCAGGGAGGGCCAGGACTAGGTATTTTTAGCAGAGTTGCTGGCAGCTGTCTGGAGGGTGCTGGGAGGTGAGGTGGTGCTGAGTTCATCCTTTCCCTTCTCTGGGCCTATATTCCCTCCCCCAGAATCAAGCATGCACCTCTACCAGCAATACACTGCCAGCACACCTCCCTTCCTTCACCCCCTCCCCCCAAAAGCTCTCCTCCTGCTCCCAGAGGCTCACTAGGTGACACTAACCCTCACCCTAAAGGACATGCTCATCAGTAGAACCTTCAACTCCCCAGGGCAGAGAAGGGAGTAGGGAGGACTTGGCACCGAGGCTAGAAGCCCAGATTTAGGACCCTTCAGTTCTAGCTCACATATGGACCGGTGGGGAGTGGGTGTCCTGAACAGAGAAGGGTGAAGTGTGTCCAGACTGAACTGGTCAGCTTGCTTGGGCAACAGGCCAGTGCTGGGGGAGAGCAAAGGGAGAATTCACTGTTAAAGGACCAGAACTAATTCTTCCTCAGAGGGGAGCTGGCACAGTTGGCTAATCCGGCTTTCCCCCTTGACCCCACCCATGATGGTACCCCCAACTCTAAACCCCTCCCCCACACCATTCAACCTAGTCCCCCTCCTGGTCCCTCCTTCCCTGCCTCCCCCCACACACGCTCAGACCCGGGCTTTGTCAGCCCAGTCGGGTGGGGCGGGGTCTGGGGTGGGGGTGCGAGGTCCTGGGAGGGGGGCGGGGGATTCCCCTGAGGGGGAGGAGGACTGACACGTCAGCCCCCGCAGCAGCGGGGACGTGGGCGAGCGCGGGGGTGGGGGCGGGGGCGGGCAGACTCTTAAATAGGCAGCCCTGGAGCCGAGACCCAGAGCCGACTGAGGAGGCGGCGGCTGCGGTAGCGTCTGGTGTCCGAGCCACGGTCTGCGAGTGGACTGTACCCGGGCCTGGAACCTCCTTCTGACCGTGTCCGTGTGCGGTTGGGTGAGTGTCCCGGCGGAGCGCGGTGCGGGTGGTCGCACCGTCCGGCGTGCGGATGGACGAGTCGGGAGGGTGGCTCACGAGTCAGGGCGCCAGGACCTCCACGGCCGGGAGGGACGGCAGCAGGTCCTCTTCCCGAGCGTCGGGTCTGACCCCGGCGTCGGGCAGGCGCGCCCCCGGTGCCGCCTCTCACACCGTCCGCACCGCGGCTCACGCCGCCGTCCCCACTCCCTTTCCCCAGACGGCGTCGGGCGCGATGACTCTGAATGGCGGCGGCAGCGGAGCGGGCGGGAGCCGCGGCGGGGGCCGGGAGCGCGAGCGCCGTCGGGGCAGCACACCCTGGGGCCCGGCGCCTCCGATGCACCGCCGAAGCATGCCTGTGGACGAGCGCGACCTGCAGGCGGCGCTGGCTCCGGGCGCTCTGGCAGCGGCCGGGACCGGGGCCCAGGGTGCGACGCTCCACTGGCCTGAGGGCTCCTCCGAGTCGCTCAGCTCGGGGGGCAGCGACTCAGACGAGAGTGTTTACAAGGTGCTGCTGCTGGGGGCGCCTGGCGTGGGCAAGAGCGCTCTGGCGCGAATCTTCGGTGGTGTAGAGGATGGGCCTGAAGCAGAGGCCGCAGGTGAGGGGCTGGGACTATTAAAGGGATGGGAGATGCCTGGGGAGGACTGAGTAGTACAGGGCTGGGGACCATGGGATTCTGAAGGCACTGTCAGAATCATGTCTCTACCTACCCATTTCACAGATGGGGAAACTGAGGGAGAAGGGACCTCCAGCCCTTGGTAGGGGAAGAAATGACCTGAGAAAACTCTGTAGGTTGGGGATAGGACATCCCTCCCTGCCAGGGCTGGCAGGAACACAGCCAGAGGGAGTTTCTAGGAGAAGAGCCCTAGGTGACCAATACTCCCAAAGAATGTGACAGTCACTATTCTAACTCAGGCTACTGTGGTCAGAGCTACCCTGGGGCCCATGCAACAGGAGAGTGGGGAACACTGGAGTGGCAACCCAGGACATTGCCAGCTTGGGGAAAAGGTGTCTAGGTGAGGGTCAGGCGCACCATGCCCTCTATGTCCCGCTTCCCAGCACTGTCATTTCTGTTGTCAAATAGTGGCCATCAGTGGAGGGAAAGATTAGGGGGTCTCTAGGGTGGAGTTGGTGGGTGTGGCGAAAACAGGAAACCTGGCACATGGTGTGGGAGGGTGGCTTTTGGCAGCCAGCAGGTAACCTGACTCCTAGTCTCCTGCCTAGGGCACACATATGATCGGTCCATCATGGTGGATGGAGAAGAGGCATCACTCATGGTCTATGACATTTGGGAACAGGTAGGCGGCAGGGTGGGAGGGGTGACCTGGGGATAGGGGCCTGCTGAGAGGGACAGCCTTGTAGCCTGGGCATGAGAACTATTGGGTAGATACGCATGTGTATGTGTTCCCCAGGATAGCAGCCGCTGGCTACCTGGTCACTGCATGGCTATGGGGGATGCATACGTCATCGTGTACTCCGTGACGGATAAGGGAAGTTTCGAGAAAGCCTCAGAGCTGCGGGTCCAGCTGCGGCGAGCACGGCAGATGGACGACGTGCCCATTATCCTAGTGGGCAACAAGAGCGACCTGGTGCGCTCTCGAGAGGTCTCGTTGGACGGTGAGCAGGGAGTGGGTCAGAAAGGGAGGGACATCCTGACTGGGCTGTGGTCCATTCAATCTTGGCTCAGCTCAAGTCCCTGGGGATCATAAGTGGCTAAAAATGTTCAGGAAGAAAACTTGAGGGGGAGAGGGGGAAAGCTGCTGCCCTCCCACAGGACTCCCAGAGGGCTGAGAGGGCTGGGGGAAGGACCAGATGCCCTGGGGGAGGAAGAAGCTGCTGGGCACTGAGCTGGGCCACCTCGGGGCCCTCCTCTCCTGTAGCCTTTGGCCCTGGCCTGACAGATGAGGAATAGGAGAGTGCAGGGAACTGGGCTAGGAGGTCAGAGCATGGATTCAGGGCCGGGGCCAGTCTCGGTGTGGGCTTGACCCTGGGGAGGATCCGCCCCTCTTGGACTCAGCATTCTCCTCTGTGGCCCCTAGAACTAAGTCCCCCAGAGGAACCTAGCAGTGACTTGGTGACATCCTCCTCCCAATTTCACTGGTTGTTCATCATAATATAACATCAAACCATGAAATACTAAGGTGCCCAACAAAGCTCTCCTTCTCTTGTGTTGACTAGTACGGCATTTCCATTTAAAAATTAGACTTCAAATTATTTCAGTAAATGAGTTTACTCTTGTGGGCCTTTGTGAGCTCCTTAAAGGCGGGCACATTCTGCCAGTTGGGTGACCCAGCAATGCCTTGGATCCTCTGTACAGGAGCTGGGGTCTGTGTTTCTGGGGACCACCCAGGGCTCCTTCCCTGACCCCCAGAGTCCTGAATGGTAGCTGCTATGGGGTAGCTAGGGTTTGAGTGGGCTTCTCACCCACTCATTCTTTGTTTCACTGGAATGTGCCTGTCCCCACCAGAGGGCCGGGCCTGTGCCGTGGTCTTCGACTGCAAGTTTATTGAGACGTCAGCGGCGCTGCACCACAATGTCCAGGCCTTGTTCGAGGGTGTTGTGCGCCAGATACGCCTGCGCAGGGACAGCAAAGAGGCCAATGCACGTCGACAAGCGGGTACCCGGCGGCGAGAGAGTCTTGGCAAGAAGGCAAAGCGTTTCTTGGGCCGCATCGTAGCACGCAACAGCCGCAAGATGGCCTTTCGTGCCAAGTCCAAGTCCTGCCATGATCTCTCAGTACTCTAGACTCCACAGGCACATGCTGCGTTGTGCATACAAATGGGCAGATTGGTGGGCTGGCCCAGCCAACTGCCCTAGGTGCCTCAGGGCTGACTCAGACTCTCGGCATACCCCACCTCATGGTCGTGGACAGACAGACGGTGCTGCCCAGGCAGCTCCCAGTGGCAATCAAGGACTGGGCCCACAGCAATGCGTGTACAGGCCAGGGTGTTTGTCCCAAGCAGCAGCCTAAGCCCAGCCCGCGGGGCAGGCCCGTGTGTGGGGACGGGACTCTAGCTTTCTCCACACTTGGGGTGTGCATGCTCTGGAGGGAGGCTGTTCAGTGCAGTGGTTATTTGTTTACATGCAAATTTTTGTAATAAAGACTATTTCCTGATAGATCAGGGCTGTCGACTTTGTGTTGTCTCCCGATAGGGGCTGTAAGAGCAGGAAGGGTTCCTGAGGTTGAGGGATGGGGCCTCACTGCCCTACCCTAGTGTGTGGCTTTGACTGTCCTAATATTTGGGCTCCGATCTAGCCAGCTGGACCAGAGGGGCAGGTGTGGGTTTTGAGCTGATTGGAGATCCAAGCAGCAGGAGGAGACAAGAGCCCCTCCCAGCCCACTATCCAGATTTTTCTCTTGCACTGCGGCCCAGCACTGTCCAGCTGATTAAGGGTTCAGTCACCCCACTATAAGGGAAACTGAGGCTGTCTGAGGGACCATGCCCTGCCTCGTCTCATGGCCAAACAAGAACCCTGGGTCTGGCTTCTGGACTTGCGTCTCCGTCCCACCTCCTCCTGAGGGGCTGGAAAGTTGCTAAGGGGGGAGCTGTGGAAGACTTCTGAGACTCCCTAGCTGGGAAAGGAGGAGACCAGTGACTGGGGCTGGGCTACTGAGCCAGGGTCTCACTGTTTTCTCCTCTGGGAGACGCCAGGCCAGAGCATCCCATGCTCAACAATGGCTAAATTGGTTTTGGTGGGAACCGCTCCCCGGAGCCCTCTCTGCCCGAATGAGAAGCCTTGCATTTGTGTGGGAATGTGCGTACGTTTGCTGATAGCTGGAGGTGTGCCTGTCTCCCCGCCACCCACACCAGGCACAGGTGACTTCTGGGACTTTCCCTATGATGTTTCAGGAAGGAGTATCTTCATTTGGCAATGGCAGGTGGGGAACTGAAGCAGTTACCTGAGGTCACACAGACAGAAGTGGATGAGTAGGGACTGGTATATAATTCTGCCGGTCTCCAGAGTCTGAAGGCAGCCTGCGGTGAGCCTTGGGACAGTTTCTGAGAAGGTTCTGGGCAAGGATCCATACATTTCCTTCACTGGTTCAGTTTATTTATTCCACAGACCTCTAGGAGCTCTTGCAATCTGGTTAGAACACTGATTGCAGTGTTGTCAGGGCCACTCCTCCACATGCAGGACCTGTCTTGACTCACCCACATGCCCCCCCAGGACAATGTTAACTGCTCAAAGCTGCATCTGCTCCCACTCCCACCCTGCAACATACTTAGAGGCATGTGGAAGGCATGGTTCTCAGAACAGGTGAAGGTCCTGAGGTCTGAGGAAGAATGTAGGCCTTCCTGGCCCTGCTACTTATTGGCTGTGTGACCCTGGGCAAGCCACTCAATGTCTCTGTGCCCAATATGCAACTCTGGGACAGTGCCCTGTCCAAGTGGAGTTGGGGGAATTATGAAGGTATGTGCTTAGAGCATTGCTGGGTGCATAGTAGGAGCTCAACGCATGTGAGACCCCTTCAACAACCCCACAGTGCCCAGCTCCAGGCTGGGGTGTCTGGGGTGCCTGAGTGACCCTGACGCAGGCACCCTGGGCTTGTGCCAGACAAAGCTGGAAGCAGCTGAGGGGTCCCCGCCCACCCTCCAGATATGCAGTGGAAAGGACTCAGGGAAGACCATGGGAAACTCCAAGGACAAGGATGAACTGGCAACGGCACCCCTGGCCCTTCCCACACACACCCCCTTGTCGTGGACTCCCAGGCCCCAGAAGCTTCTGGCTCCACTTGGCTGCCCTCTGTGGGGGAGGGGCCTCTGCCAAGCCCTGTGATCCCTCAAGGTCACCTGAGCTGGCTCAAACTGCTCTTCCTCCTCAGAGGCATGAGACAGTCTGTGGTCCCAGCCCTGTCCACGTCAGCAGTCAGCATAAGCCCTCAGGGAGCCTCAGGGGATCTCACAGGCTGCTGTGCCTCCCACCCACTGGTCCCATGGTGGGTGGTCTGGAACCCCAAATACCCAGTTCGGGTCATGCTCATTTACCCTTCATGTGCAACCTCCAGCTCCTTGCTTTTGATCCAGTCAGAAGCTACCAGGGCAAAGGGAGGGCAAAGTCACCACTGGCTCCCTGAGACCTGCCCTGGAGGGGTCCCAGGCTAATGGAAGAGATAGACGATGACAGTCTGGCGTCTTTCCTGCTTTGATAGAGGTAACACATGGCATGGAGTAGAGCATACTCCCAGAAGAGAATCCTCAACAAGCCTGGGAGCCCAGGGAAGGTTTCCTGGAGAAAGGAATATTTTTTTTTAAAGGTTTTATGTATTTATTTGACAGAGAGAGAGACAGCCAGCGAGAGTGGGGAACACAAGCAGGGGTAGTGGGAGAGGAAGAAGCAGGCTCCCCGCTGACCTGAGCGAAAGGCAGACGCTTAACGACTGAGCCTCCCAGGTGCCATGGGGGAAAGGAGTATTTGAGCTGAGTACTGTAGCCTGAGTCGGCGCTCACCGGACAGATGAAGGGAGGGAAGGGGATTCCAGACAAAAGGAACAGAGCGGCCAAGATAGAGCTGCAGATGCTGGTGCATAGGGGAGAAGTGCGAGTGAGTCGGGGACCACAGAAAAAGAAGTAATGTCCAAGCCCAGAGGCCCAAGAATTCCACCCTGGGCTGTATAGGAACGGGAAAAGTGCCAGGCCAATGATCTCCGCACCTCCTGGGGCTGGCAGTCACGGATGCTGAGCAGCCCCCAGCTTTCCAAAGTCAATGAGTAACTTGGGGGGCTGGGCAGGGCCAGGCCTGCTGCTGTGGGCCCAGTAGTGTTTTCCACTCCTGAGCAAGCATGGCTGGACCGCCTACCTGCTCAAGCGTCCGCCCAGCCCTACCCCACCCATCCCGGCCTGGCCAGCTTACTCTAGGGGAAGAGCTCTCTCGCCTGGCAGCTGGACCAAGGGAGCCTGCCTTAGGGGCCAGAGGGTGAGGGTCCTGGAATGGAGGGATGAGGAGGGCCGAGGCTGGGGTTGGTGGTAGGGGAAGGAGAAGCACTGGCTTGTCCAGCCCTTGTACAGGGAGGAATTCCCAGGAGCGGCTGGAGTGGGTGTCCATGCTCTGCATGGCCAGCTCCATGCGGAGTGCCGGCAAATACCAAGATGAGGGCAGGCCTCCTGCCCCGAGGGGACTCTGTCTGAAGGATGGCAGTGGGTGGAAAATCAGGGCCCAAGACCCTGAGCCATGGGTCCTCTGTTCCCGGAGGCATTGTCCTGTGGTCAGGTCCTGTGTGACCTTGGTCAGGCCTTGCCCTTCAGGCTTTGCCTACAACATGAGGCGACTGCAGGAAGTGACCCTCAGAGTCATCAGGGACTTTCCAGCTTCACACTTTTGTGATATTGGGGGCTGCTGGGCAATTAGCACTTTAGGATCTCCGTATAAGCTGGGGAGGCTATGTCAGGAAGGACCCGAAGGTATGGAGGTGAAACTCCCATGGAGACCCTTGTGGGGGCAAGAACCAGGAGGCAGGGTGGCTGGGCCTGGGGGCCTGGGTGGGCCTGGTTGAGGAGCTGGATGCCCTTCAACCTTGCAGGCGGTGGGGAGCCACAGGCTCCTCTAAGAGGAAGAGGAGGCCAGTCTGTCTTGAGGTCCCTTGGGCTGTTGGTATGGAATGGGCCGAGGCAGAGGACAAGGATGGAACTGCGTGGAGGGCAGTGTCCAAGTGGGTGGGCTGGGGAGGGGCAGCTCTGACAGTATAGAAGGACAGGGGACAGGAGGAGGCCTGGCTGCCTTTCCCATAGTGACAGGTAGCAGAGGTCCAACTGATGAAGGGACAGTTGCACCCTGTGGGGCCTGGGGAAGCCATGGCTTGGGCTGAGTGGGGATGAAGGGAGGAAGTAGTGGGAGGGAATCCTTGCCCACTGATCTGGCTGGATCCTTACTGCCACGTCCCTCAGGCCCGTCCTGACCATGGTCCCTGCCTGGCTGTTGCTGCTTTTCCTCTCCGTAGCCCAGGTGAGCGGGGCCCCACTCGGCTCCTTCAGATCCTGACCTTGGGCGTTGGCACCCTTGTCTCCCATTCCACCTGGACCAGTTGCACTGACCATGGAAGGGACTAGCTGTGCGAGGGTGTGCAGAGCTGGCTATAGACCAGTTGTGGGATCAGGAGGTCAAAGGCCAGGGGGTGGATGGGCTAAGGTATGGGCAGGCCCATGGAAGGGGCAGAAATTCCCCTTCCTTGTCAGGCACCCATGACAGGAAGGTAAAGCCTGGAGGCAAGGTAAGAATCCTCTCCCAGGTTTTCACCAAGGTCCAGTCTGCAGAATTGTATGTGGAAGTCCCAGAAAACTATGGTGGAAATTTCCCCTTGTACCTGATCAAGGTGAGTCTAAGAGCTGGATGGGCTCCCCTCCCCCCACGTCCCGCTTCCCCCACCTCCAGCCTTTCTATCTCTTTCTTGCTCTGTCTTTCTTTCAATCCAGACAGTATGTGATATAGTGTGAATGACTAACAAAATTTCAATTCCAGAAGGAAGTAGGGCTTTAATAAACTATTGGTGGTGGAGTTTTGAGCTTTAGAAAGGAGGGCGGGAAGTACTGGGGAGTATTAAGTAGAGGGGAAAGAGCTGTGGCTTTAAATGTTGGTCCTGTGATTTACTGGCTGTGTGACTTCCGGCAAGTGCTAACCCTCTCTGAGCCTCAGTTTCCCCACATATAAAATGGGGCCATTGGGTGGAGGCCCCCCAGGCCTGGCTCCCACTGCCTTTACCTCTGTTCTCCCCCACAGCTGCCACTGCCCCCTGAGGAGACTGAGGGTGAGATTGTGCTGTCGGGGACCCATGACGTGGCAGCTGAGGGCCCCTTTGCTGTGGATCCAGAGTCTGGCTTCTTGCTGATGACCAGGGCCCTGGACCGAGAGGAACGAGCGGAGTACTGGCTAAAGGTATGACCGGGCCAGACATCGGGGAGAACAGTGAAGGCCAGCCAGGGCGCTGACGAGCTTTCCCTGCCAGGTCACCCTGGAGACTGAGGATGGACGTGTCTTGTGGGGCCCGCAGCCTGTGCTTGTGTGTGTGAAGGATGAGAATGACCAGGTGCCTCACTTCTCTCAGTTCATCTACAGAGTTCAGCTGAGCCAGGGCACCAGGCCTGGTGAGTGCCCAGGGCCACCAGGGAACAATGGGTCAGGCGGGAGAAAACAGAGAGTAAAGAGATGGGCAGCTGTTGGCATAAGGACAGGCAGACAGGGTTCAAGCTGCCCCTTCCCATTTCTGTGCCATCCCACTTCCCCCACCCCACTGAGAGTCCTCCAGTCCCATCCACTCTTGGCCTCCGTTTGCTCCCCTCCAGAGCGGGCTGAAAAATCTGTGGCTCACCTCCAGCGTCCCAATATGATGATGCATATGGAAGGAAGTACCAGGGAGAGATGGGGGAGGCATGGGAAACTCTTCCCACCCCCTGCACCCCTTATGGTTTGCCCTCTCCACACACACCAGGCATCCCCTTCCTCTTCCTTGAGGCTTCGGACAAGGATGAGCCGGGCACAGCCAACTCAGATCTCCGATTCTACATCCTGAACCAAGCCCCAGCCCAGCCTTCCCCAGACATGTTCCAGCTGGAGCCTCGGCTGGGGGCTCTGGCCCTCAGCCCTGAGGGTGAGCCTGAGCTGGGTGTGATGAGGGGAGAGGGTCAGGGAAAGTTGGGGAAGGGACATGTGAGCTGTAATAGTAGGATGGGTTGGAGCTTGAGAGATGAAGAAGAAAGAGTATTCTAGGTGGAGAGTGGCAAGGCAAAAGGCTTGAACCATGCATGGAGAGAAAAAATGGTGTGAACAGAGTAGCCTCAGACCTACACTCTGGACACCCAAGCCTGAGGGGCAAGGATAGGAGAGACCTGAGGGGTTGTAGCCTAGGATGTTGCTGGGAGACCTTTGGACTGATTGTAAGGGAGACCTGGACCTGGGAGTTCAGGCCAGGGGCACAGGATGGGGATGGAAAGAAAAGCTAACAATGCATCCACCAGTCACACTTTCACCCATCTACCACCCAGCCACATATGCAGCCCATCTATTCAAATACCTATCCAAACTAATCCATCCACACGCCCGACTCCCCACCCATTTGCCTAGTCAACCATTCATTCATCCAGCCAGTTATCTACTCATCTCCCCATCCACCCACGGACCCCTACCCTCATCCTAGTCACCCAGTCCATCAGCCATTCATTGTGTGGATAGATCTGGAAATGACTTTGCAGACTTCAAGTCCTGCTTGGGTGCTCACTCTGGTGCTAGAAGTTTTTCTCACCGTTGGGCCCAGAGGGCATCCTGACCACCTGCCGTATGCTTGGCTTTGTGTTTGTTACCTCACTGAGAAGGATGCCCTGGACTCCTGCTCAGCTGACCAGCCTGCTCCTTCTAGGAAGCACCAGCCTAGACCAGGCTGCGGAAGGTCCCTACCGGCTGTTGGTACAGGTCAAGGACATGGGTGACCAGGCTTCGGGCCACCAGGCCACAGCCACCATAGATGTCTCCATAGTAGAGAACACCTGGGTGCCCCTGGATCCTATCCACCTGGCAGAGAATCTCAAAGTTCCATACCCACACCACATTGCCCAGGTGAGTGAGTGGCTGTCAGTGGCTGAAGTAGCCCAATGGCTGGTACAACTGGGTCAGAGTCTCAAGATTTGGGGGGTGGACCTGAGACCCAGCTTGACCTCTGCTCCTCCCATACCTGTGTTCCTCCCTCTACTGTCCCCATCAGTTCCCATGATGGAGTAAGGTGTCCAAGGCCCTGGGACCACAGCCCCTCACCTGCTATCTTCTGGCCACCGTGGCTCTGGGCCCTGACCTGACCTTGGCCCAGTCTTCCTCAGGGAGAACAGCTGCCACCGCCCTGCTGCCATGGGGATTGTCACCCAGGCTTGGAATGTCTCAAACCTCCTCGAGGAATGCCCTGGGATCAGGTCCAGCCCAAGTGGGCAGAGAATAACACAACCTGGTCATTCAGGCGCCTTGGGCAGGGACCAGGCGAGGGCCAGGGCCACAAGGGACTTGCTATAACAACAAGTGTCCCAAACAAAAGGATCCTACCTTGGGCTCCAGGGAGGAGAGCACCTTGCCTGACGTCCCACAGCAGGCTCCCCACCCAGGAAGAGTCGAGGCATAAGAGCTGACATGGGCTGCTCCTGCCCCTCATCCCGGGGTGCCCTCATGCTGTGCCGCACTGCCAGGTACACTGGAGTGGGAGAGATGTGCATTACCACCTGGAGAGCCGGCCCCCTGGACCCTTTGATGTGGATGCAGAGGGGACACTCTATGTGACCGAGGAGCTGGACCGAGAAGCCCAGGCTGAGGTGAGGTGAGGGGGAAGCCAGGAGGGCAGGCTGAGGGGTGCCTGGTCACTGTCCGGTTGGCTTCTGGGGGTGTTGCATCCCTCACAGGCACTGAGGCAGTGGAAGAGCACCCGGAAGAGCTGCAGCTGGCCACCAGAAGGGAATGCAGACCCAGGCCAGGCTGGAACTGCCCTTGGCCTTCATCTGAAGCCCTCCACTGCCCACTTCAGTACCTACTCCAGGTGCAGGCTCAGAACACCCGCGGTGAGGACTACACAGAGCCTCTGGAGCTGCGCGTGGTAGTGGCGGATGAGAACGACAATGCACCTGTCTGCCCCCTAAGTGACTCCCCAGTCAGCATTCCTGAGCTCAGCCCCCCAGGTGGGCTATGGGTCTTGTGGGGGGATGCAGGGGGGTTAAAGTCCTCGTGACCCATCCCATTTTGTTCTTCTTTGGGATGGGGCCAACCTGCGGCCCCTCTATCAATGTCCCTCCCTTCCCACGAGCTCAGGTTTGGTCTGGCACAAAAGAGGAGTGGGTGGAGTGAGGCCTCCAGATTGGGCTGTGATCCCACCCAGGTGGGTGCTGTCTTCACAGGCACCGAGGTGACTACGCTGTCGGCAGAGGACATGGATGCCCCCGGTTCCCCCAATTCCCATATCGTGTATCAGCTGCTGAGCCCTGAGCCCGAGGAGGGAGCAGATGGAAGGGCCTTCGAGCTGGACTTCACCTCAGGCAGCGTGACACTGGGGGATGCCCCCCTCCGGGCCGCCCAGAACATCCTGCTTCGGGTGATGGCCGCTGACCGAGGAGGAGCTGAGGGCAGTAAGTGCCCCGATGGCGACCCGGGCTCTCTCCCTCCCTGTTCCTTTCCTGGTCTCTCCAACATGCCCTCTCCTGCCTCAGGCCTCAGCAGCACATGTGAGGTTGCTGTCACAATCACAGACATCAATGACCATGCCCCCGAGTTCACCATTTCCCAGGTAAGCAGGAACAGGGGAGGAGACCTTGGGAAGGTACTGATGAGGGGCTCATGGCCCCTCCCCACCTCTCCCAGATTGAGCCTGTAAGCCTCCCTGAGGACGCAGAACCAGGGACTCTGGTCGCCACGCTCATGGCCACTGATGCTGACCTTGAACCTGCCTTCCGTCTCATGGACTTTGCCATTGAGGCGGGGGATGTGGCGGGGACCTTCGGCCTGGATTGGGAGCCAGACTCCAGTCATGTTGAACTCCGACTCCTCAAGGTAAGGGGCTGGGGCTGGGGAAGGGGCACACATATACCCACATGCATGCACCGATGTTCCATACCCTGGCCCAGACAGTGACCCAGACCCTGTTGCTTCTAGAACCTCAGCTATGAGGCAGCTTCGAGCCACAAGCTGGTGGTAGTGGTTCGGAGCGTGGCAGAATTGGTGGGGCCAGGCCCAGGCCCTGGAGCCACAGCCACAGTGACCGTGCTGGTGGAAAAGCTGGTGCCACCCCCAAAGTTGGACCAGGAGAGCTACGAGGCCAGTGTTCCAGTCAGCACCCCAGCTGGCTCCCTCCTGCTGACCATCCAACCCTCAGACCCCATAAGCAGTCCCCTCAGGTGAGCCAGAAGCCCAGCCCTTAGCTGGGCTAGACCTTCCCTGCTCCCCAGGGATGACCCCCAGGACCTCAGAAGGGACTCACATGACCTATGTCCTGGAATGTTCCTCAAACCATGCCTAATGCTGACGTTGTGATTCCTGAGGGTGGGTGAGAGCTAAGTGAGTTGGAGAGGGCATGGAGAAGAGAGGGCTCCATGCACGCTCAAATGCTGCTTCCCATGGTGTCCTGAATAGGCCCTCCCCCATCTCTCCCCCAGACTGCAGCACAGACGAAGTCTGTTTCCTGGCCCCATCCTGTCCCTTTATGGGGTGACCTGAGACTAGTGGAGTTGAGTCAAGCCACCCAGACTCTGATCGTTCCCTCCCCACGATATCCATGATTCAAGCCCTGTCCCTCAACAAGTCCCTAAAGCTGGGGAGAGAAACTAGGCACCCTGGGCAGTGCTGCCACCCCCAAGTCACAGAGAGGATGTGGAACTTGAGCAGGTCACACTGCCCTGGGGGGGGGGACTCTGAGTAAGACCCCATATATGGTCCCAGTGCCTCCCTGCCCCCTGTCTTCTCTGGACCTCAGGTTCTCCCTGGTCAATGACTCAGAGGGCTGGCTCTGCATCAAGGAGGTCTCTGGCGAGGTGCACATAGCCCGGCCCCTGCAAGGCGCCCAGCCTGGGGACATGTACACAGTGCTCGTGGAGGCCCGGTATGAAGGTATGGCCGGGCAGTGGTGGGGCCTCTGGCAGGGAGAGTAAGCCTTGGGCAGACAGAGAGACGGGCAGGGCTGAGCTTCCTTCCCAGGGTCCCTCCTGGCATCCACTCTGCCCCAGGCACGCAAGAGGAATGAAACCTGGGGCCAATGTCGGTCTCTGAGATGCCTGGCATCCACTTCCCCTCTCAGAGCACGCTCCTCACTGGACACTTACAATCCTCCAACCATGCCCCTTAGCCCTTGAGGGCCTCTCAGGTGTTGGCTTCAGACATAGGCTAGAAGCAGAGGCTGTGGGGCCAGGCAGGTGGAAGGAGTGCCAGGGGCCATGTCTATGGCAGGCAAGCCAGTACGTAAGCCTGAATGGGACACTGAAGCCAGGTATGGAGGGCTCTGAATGCCACAGTGACCAGAAGAAAAGCTGGCTATGTCAGGGAGATCGGTCTCAGCTCTGGGCTGGACTGTCATGTGGTGCACGACAGACAGCCGAAGTGAGCTGCCCTACAGTCAGAGCATCTCTGCATTGTTGGGCCCTGGCACCGGTGGTTGGGATGGGGGGTGAGGGCGAGCCTGGCATCCAGAAAGGCCTGGCAACTATTTGGATAGTGAAGGGGGGGCAAGGTGCACTGTGAGGAAGAGACAGGTGCGAGGGTGCTGCTGGGGATGGGGAGGAGGGGTAGGGTAAAGCAGGTGTGGCAGAGACTCAGCAGGGTGAGATCTACGGGCCCAGGGCTAGCTTGGCACTGCCTCCTCCGCAGACGAGCCGACCCTGAGCACCTCTGCAACCCTCGTGATCCGCTTTCTGAAGTCTCCTTCTGCCTGGGCCCCAACCCTGAACCCTGTACCCACCCGACATCTCTGCACACCCCGCCAGGACCATGGCGTGGTTATCAGTGGACCTGGCGAGGACCCTGACCTGGCTGGTGGGCATGGTCCCTACAGCTTTGCCCTTGGCCCCAACCCGACGGTGCGGCGGGATTGGCACCTCCAGGCTCTCAACGGTGTGTGGTGGGGAAATGCGGGTGACGGTGGCCAAGGTGGGAAGTGGTGGGGCTCTTGGAAATGAGATGCCCTTGAGCTGTGGGGGCAGAGCTGGGCCTCAGGCCTGTCCAGGCCAGAGACTCTGGTCACTGCTTGCTGTCCCACAGGTTCCCATGCCTACCTCACCCTGGCCCTGCACTGGGTGGAGCCACGTGAGCACGTCGTGCCAGTAGTTGTCAGCCACGATGCCCGGACGTGGCAGCTCCTGATCCGAGGTGAGGCCAGGGCGCTGTGTGCCTGCAGTTCCCGGGGAAACGGTTGGGATGCAGGGGGAGGGGCCGGGCATACACACAGGCAGGTTCACAGGGACTACAAATGCCCGTGCACACCTGCACATCTGTGGCCAGGCACACAGATGCCTGTGCACAGAGGCACCACAGAGGAGTATGCACCCACCCCCCACACGTAAACACACATGTGTGCACGAAAACGTATATGAGCAGGCTGTGCTGGAGCCTCCGATTTGCTTTAGGGCCCACCCCCACTGCCTTTACCTTCCTCCCTGGCCCCCTGTCCCCCAGTGATTGTGTGTCGCTGCAACGTGGAGGGGCAGTGCGTGCGCAAGGTGGGCCGCATGAAGGGCATGCCCACGAAGCTGTCGGCAGTGGGCATCCTCGTGGGCACCTTGATGGCAATAGGTAATGGATGCTGGGCTCTTGAGTGGGGGAGGGAGATGGAGGGTCGGAGTTACAGCCTCCAGGTACACCGTGCCCGGTCCCACAGTGCTCCCCAGGGCTGGTCCCCACAGCTCTCCCAGTCATCATGTTCCTGCTTCGTGCAATCGTAGCCGCCATCGTCGTCATTGATAACAGCATTTACTATTACATTATTACACGTTGACTGTGTAATATAGGATTATCACATTGAATCCTCTTCACAACCCTGTGAGGTGGATTGTGACATCTCCCCATTTTCCAGATGAGGTCCCTGAGGCTCAGAGAGGTTAAGTGACTTGTCTGAGGTCACACAGCCAGAATGTGGCAGAGCCCAGGTCTTTCCAGCCTAATCCCTTTAGTTCAAGCCTCCCTCTTTATCCCCTTGATTTCTTTAGTCCTCTAGATTTTTCCCTGGCTGTTTTGTTGTTGTTGTTGTTGTTGGTGGTGGTGGTTCTAGCACAATGCTACCATGTGCCTTATTCTGAGTCTATGGAAACAGCTCACTGGCTCCCGGATGACTCCCACTGAACTGTGTCCCAGAGAAGGGGACTTTGGAGGCTGGGGTGTTCTGGACAGCCGCAGGCCAAGCAGTCAGGCTTTTTCTGGCCCCAGGACCACAGTCATATGCACCCAGCATGGCGAATGCTGTCTAGGAAACCTTGCTTCCTTTTAAACCACTACCAATAGCAGGGTGGTGGACAAGCCCCACGGCTCCTTCTGAGAGCTGATCCATCCCTCTTGGGCCCTTCAGGCATCTTCCTCATCTTCATCTTCACTCACTTGACCCTGGCGAGGAAGAAGGACCTAGATCAGCCAGTGGAGAGCGTGCCCCTGAAGGCGGCAGTTTGAATGGTCCAGGCAGCCCCAGCTGGGAACTTGGCCTCTGCCTCCGAGTCCCCTGGGAGAGGGCCCAGCACTGCCGATCACGGGGGCCTAGTACAGAGTAGGAGCCCCTTCACCTGCCCTGGGTTGGAGGCAACATCACCAGACAAGTCTGTACAGCCTAAACCCTGACTTTATGGGCTGCCCGTGGGAGTGTTCCACACAGGGCCACGTTTGTCCACCAATAAAGCCTCGGAGAGCAGGGCATGGGCTGTGCCTGCATCTCAGAGTCATGTGCATGTGTACATTACCCATGTCAACCTTCATTCCTTTCCCATCTCCTTCTGCGCAGAAAGGGTCTAGGGGCTTGAGGGACAAGCCTGGGTCCCCTATGAGGAGGGCATGGGGGTATAATATCGGTTCTTGGGGAGAACTTGACGTTGGAGCAAGGTGGATCATTTCTATGGGCATTTGGAGACCATGGCTGGCTGCAGACCCCGGAGGGGTCGAGTTGAGGAGGGTGTCCTTGAGAGTTCATTCTGTGTTCTCCGGGACATATTTGCTAGAGGAGGGCACCTGTGAGTCTATGTGCCGTGCTCGTGTGCAAACACGCTGCTCTATCTGCGTGAGTCGCCTGCACATGGTGGGCAGAGGTCCCACAGTCTTAAGAAGGGTCTGCACTGGAATCATGAGGGTCTAATAGGGCTGGAACAGGAGAGGTGAGGTTGGGAATGGGTCCCTCTGCCCCAGCGCAGGCCCCAGCACACCTCTGGTTTTCATATACAGGATGGTGGGTGTGTGGGGGGGCGGGATCTGCAGAAAGTCAGCGAAGAGGGAATCAGACAGACAGGAAACCCCATGGCTCACCCTGAAGCTGCCCCTGCCCCAGATGAACCCCTTCCCCTGACCCAAGGTTAAGCCATGACCCTGGTGCCCTGCTGAGCCCTAACCACACTTCCAGGCCGACCTCCAATCCCTGACCCTTGACTGACCCTAGATGCATGCTGATCCCCCATGCACCCATCCCAACCGTCTCTGGGAAGCCAGGGTGGGACTTGCTGTCCCAGGCACCCTGAGCTGATGATGGTAAATCACGGGGAAGGGAGAAAAACAACCTCTGTGGGGCCCAGGCCCTATTTTTAGGAGATAATCTCTCCGCTCCTGGCAGATTCTGTGGGATGCAGGCCAAGCCCAACCAAGAGAGATGGAGTGGGCATCCTGGCTGGGCTGAAGAGTCTGAGAGACTCACAGAGGATCCCCAGCCCAGGGAGGGACTGTGAGGCCAGTCCCAGCCATCCTGGGCCCAGCACACACACACACACACACACACACACACACACATGTACACACACGCCCACACCCCAACGTGAGGTTCTGCTAACTACTGAGGTCCAAGCAGAGCTTCCTGTCCCTCTCCCAGGATCCTCTACTTGGCCTGGATCCACTTAGAAATCTCTAGGGTGCAAAGCTCTTCAAAGGTGGCATCTCATCTAATCTTCCCAGCAACCTGTGAGGGCAGGATTATTGGACCCATTTGCCAGTGGAGTCTCAGAGAGGTTAAGGGCTGCAGCTGAGAGTCTTGGAAGTAGGGTGCAAGGTGCGACTGTCTGGCTGAGGTTAGAATTACTTCTCCCGAAGTGTCCACAGCCTTCAGCGGGATCTGCTCTCGCGATCCCTGAGAAGGGCCTTAGAGATCATCAGGCCAGCTCCTTCTTGTAAAATTGGGAAAGTGAGTCACGAAGAGGTGAAGGGATCTTCCCAAGTCCATCCAGCCAGTGGGATGCAGCACCTGAGCTGGGACCCTGGCATCACCCACTCTCTGGGTCTTTATTCTGGATGAATGGATAGGTAGATGGGTGGGTGGATGCATGAATGAGCGGATGGGTGGGCAGGTTGGTGGATTGTCGATGGGTAAATGGGTGGATAGGGGGATGGGTTGGTAAGCAGGTTGGTGGGGTACCAATGAAGGAAAGAGTGGATGATGACAGGGCAAATTAAGGCACCTGCCCCTGTTTGAGGGCTTTTTTCCTTTGGCCTCCAGGCCCCAGGCCACCCTTTGACTGTGACAGTTCTGGCACTGACTGTAAGGTCCATAATCCCCAGAGACGCAGGCTCACTTTCCCTGAGAGTCTGTGGACAGAAGTCTGTCCATGATCCCCAGCCTATTCTATAGAGGAAAGTGAGGGTCAGAGAGGGGGCATGGCTCCTCCTGGGTCCCAGAAGGAGAAACACAGAGCTGGCACTGATTTCTGGACTTGGCCATGGGTCAGTGAGTGCTAGAAGAGATTACACTAGGGAGGTGGGCCTCATTCTGCAGGCAGGGCCTAGCTGCTAAGGTGGATAGAAGAACATGGGATCCATTTATGCTCTACCTCATCTTTGCTGTGTGTTCCCAGATGAGTCACCTCACCTCTCTGAGCTTTGGTTTACTTGTTAATAAAATGGGCCTCACACGGAGCTGTTGAGAGGACTACGTGAGATGATCCCCACACAGTGTTTAGTGCAGCTCTGGGCACACAGCAGGGGTTGAGTCCACGTGGCTTTTCTTGGTGCACAGACTGTGGGGTGCCTACCGCAGACACCTACAGCCACCTACTCTCACATTCCCCAGGGGCGCCATGAGGCCCAGGCTTTTGGGAGGGAGTATGAAGGGGAGCCCCAACTCTAGCCCCCACATGGCCCTGCTGGGTGACCCTGGGCAAGCCTTGGCTCCTTGCCAGCGCTACGGCTCTCTCTGGGGGGTTGTTGAGGGGTCTCACAGGATTCAGACTGGTCTGGAGCTTCAGGGAGTCACAGGGTCTGCCCCAGTGGGGAGCTCATTCTCCCCCTCTCCCAGGCCCCTTTCAGAGGCACAGGGCCAGATCAAAGGGACCCAGCACTGAGGATTGGGAGGCGGGCTTGGAAAGAATGTAAACATGAGGATATTTTTAAACTTTTTCCAGCCCCAGAGATTAGGGCTCTTGAAGGGAGAGGCCCAGAGGTCGGTCTGGCCCTCACTCATCAAGAAACAGTCTGGGGACCTCAGAGACTCCCATCCCACCACACTTACCTGTACCCACCCCAGAACTCTAGCTAGCTTAGGCCTTAGGGCAGTTCTTCCTCTGATCATACCTCCAGAGGTCCTGCTGCTGTGGGATAGCATGTTTCTAATGATAGGACCTAAGATGTGTGGGAGGACCAAAGGATTTCAAGGGTAATGGGGGCCTACCTGGCAGGGCTAATGTTGAGAGACTGAGCTTAGAGACCCTTTGGTGGCCCTGTCACTCCACCAGGTGCATACACATGCATGTGAGTGTGTATGCGTGTGTGTGTGTATGTTTGTGGGTGTGTAAGTTCACATTAAAGCCTGGTCTGCATGGTGTCACAATATGTGACTGTGCCAGGAACTCACCCCAGTGCCACCCTTCCTCCCCTCCCTAGCATCACTGGCCCCTCTCCACAAGACCACTAGGATCAGTGGGGGTTAGTGGGGGGTGAGGCTGACAGGAGGTAGGCTGGAGGGGAAGATGAGGAGGGCGAGGGGGCTGGGAGCAGAGGGCTGAGGAGGCTGGGGGAGGGGCCGGGGCCAGGTCTGAGCCAGCAGTGAGTCAGGCTGTGGGAGCTGCAGGGGCCACTGACGTGGTGGTGGGGGCAGGGGAGGGTGCCTCCGCCCCAGGTATCACAGTGACTCAGGAACTTGGACACAAAGCTGCCTACATCTCCCCACTCTGGGTGTCACAGTGACGCTCACCCTGGGTTCTATGACAACAGCCTCTTCCCTCTGAGTGATGCCGCCACCCTCGCACACTCGTGCGACACAGTGTAGCACACCCACAGGAGTGTCATAGGGAGACTCACAGAGGGGACTCAGTCACAACATGCCCCCCTGCCTTGTGATCGGATCCCAGGGACTCCCACAGCCTAACCCGTCCACTCCCCCTAACCCGCTGATTGCTTATTGGGAAGTGAAAGGGTCAGCGTTCGCCGGGATATTTGATAGCCAGGCCAGGCTGTGGTTACCAGGACAACGAGGGGCTCTAGCCCCAGGAGAGGCCTTGCTGGATGTTTGCCAGGCTCCAGGGGGCCACTGTGCCACCTTGTCCTGCTTATGGACCCAGAGAAGGACAAGTGTGCAGCTCCACGTCACACAGCTCCTCAGTGGAGGGCAGACTTCAGGGCAGGCCTCGACAAGGTGTGCCACCTTCTAGATCCCATCCACTGAGGTGGCAGTGGCAGAGGCAGAGGACGAGGCCTGGTGCTGTGTCCTAAGATGCTGTGGGACTTCAGGCCAGGAGAGTGTGGGAGCTGTATGGGGCCAGAACTGCCAGCGCAGGGGGCCTGGTACTTTCCTGAAGATGTCACTATGTTGTTCCTCTGTGCACGCCCAGTCGCAGGGGCTGTGGCTATTCTTACCTACTCAGTGGTGGCCGCAAGGTCAGAGATGGTGGCCGGGTGGGAGGGAGTCATGAGCAGCAGCCCGTTATCTGACACATTCTCTGGAAACTTGGCAGGGGCTGCCAGGCTTTGGGGGCCTGGGTAGGGGGGCAATGAGATGGTCACAGGGACTGGGTGGGGGGATGGGCTCACTTGGGACACGGCCTGAGGCAGCTGCCTCTCCCACAGCCAGGCAAGGTCTCAGCGGAAGTGGGACTTCCAGTGGGACTTCTTCCCATGTGGTCATCAGACCCGCAGATTATCCTCAGCTTCCTACCCAGTCCCACCGTAAGACACGACCCTGGAGTTTCTGAAGATAATGTGTTGGGTTCCTGGGTAAGGCTGTAGGTGGGGGCTGCCTCTAGGAGAAGAGCACTGTACTGTGAGCTGCAGAAGCCCAGTCAGCCACCATCCTGCCCACGTCTAGGCTGTGTGACTTTGTGCAAGTTGCTTCTCCTCTCTGAGATTCAGTTTCCTCATCCCTTTCCTAGGCTGCTGTAAGAATGACAAAGTCCAGTAGTTAGGAATTCCAGGCTGGGGCTGCAGATGTGTGCGTGTGCACGTGTGCACGCACTTATGCTCGGGTGGGCGGCCAGGATGGGGAGAGGGAGGCACACGGGTCCCCCACCTTGGAGACTCCCGCCTCATGGATTTTCCATTGGCACGTCGGCACCCTCTCCGCCAAAATAGGCCCTAAGAGCCGTGTGCGACAGAGCCCAGACTGAGGGGACTTTTTTTAGCTGCCCTCTGATTGTCAGCTCTCAAACGGCCACTATTTCAAGCCCCAACGCCTACAGGAGTAGGGCCAAGTGGGGGCTGCGGTCTGCTCAGTGGGCCTGGCTGGCTCCTGGAAGGCAGCCCCTGGGGGCCAGCCCCGCCCTCTGACACCCAGCACTGCGGGGGTGGGGGGGGGAGCATCGCATCCCCTGTGTGTTGGGCTGAGGGCTTGTGCATCCACCTCCAGGGAAGCTGCAGACCTGGCCAAAACCAACCTCATTCTAGAGCTCACCCCGCAGGCCACTGGCTACCGCCGCCAAGAGAAGAGCACATTGCGGGGATTAACTGAGATAATACGAGCAAAGCCCTTACTTAGCGCAGGGGCTGGCACGTCACTGGCCCTCAGAATATGGGAATAGCTACTATTACTTATGTTGTCATTACAGCTATGGTCATTCTTGTTTTTGCCGTTACAGGAACATTTTTATCAGGTTTCCTTCCAGTCTTTTTATTTAAAATGCATTTATGTTATGTTGCTGAGTGCGGGTAATAATACTCCCCCCTCTACACACCTGGTTTCAGCAGAAAGGAGCCCCTCAGACTCGGCTGGGGTGTCCTTCTGTGCATTCTGGACCCCTGAGATTGTACTTGACACTTCAGAATGTCTGTGGTATGCCCCCAGCTTCTGTCATCTCAAATGCCATCAATCCCTGCCCCTGTAGGATTTCAGGGCCCCAGGCACCGAAAGTCAAGTTCTAGATGCTGGATCCCCAGATGGCTCCTGCACCTGGATTCTAGAACCCTCCGGTTGGAACCTAAGGAAATGGGCTTGTTTCCACAGTTAGACGTGAGGAAGAATTTTCCAGCTGTTCAGATGCAGAAGATTTGGCACTGGGTCATGAGGAGAAATGATGCTCTCGGCCTCCTGGTCACAGTGTGGTGGTGGGGGGTGTGGGCTGCCAAGCAGGGGGGAAGAGGAGATGGGTAGAAAGCCATGTTCTGGGAAGTGGTGGAAAGGGAGAAAAAGGGAGAGTGGCTAAGCCAGGCTTCCCACTTCCCTTCTGGGGTCATTTCCCAGCAGGGCAGCAAGGTCAACTAGGGCTGGGGGTTCACATGTTCCACTCTTTCCCCAAGTGGTTACTGCACAAGGTGAGACTTCCTTGTTACCCGAAGGACAGAAATAGGTCCCAGGTGATGGCCAGTGATCCATGCCCAGAACCACCAGGGTTATTCTGAGAGTGGCAGTCACGAAGCCAGGCCAGGCTTGCTCAAGTGGGACTGAGCTGGAAGTGGCATCCTTGGCCTGCGGGCTCACCTTACCCTTTCAGGAATCCTGAATGGGGTGTGGGGACTGGAGCCATACGCAGGCCGATCCTTGATAGGTGGGCTTCAGATCCTAACTCGGCCATGGGAGCCTGGGCAAGCCCCTTGGCATTTCCAAGCATCAGCGTCCTTCTCAAATGATAGGGACCTTGATCCTTGCCTCTCAGGACAGTTCAGAGAACTCTCTGAAGCTGACAGATGGTGCTCAATAGATGTGTGAATCTCCATTTCAGCTGTCCTGGAGCACAAGCCCAGGGGTCCAGAGAAGGCAAGGGCCTTGTCTGCATAGCCCAGCTGCCAACAGGCCTCTTACCCACCAATCTGAAGGAGTCAGAGTCAGGCACAAAAGCACATTTCTGGAAGGGCTTGTGGGGATTTTCCAGGAAAAACTCCATCCAACTGGAGAGTTCCATTCCCAGCCCTGCTGCCCAGGGCTCAGACTAAGGAGGGGATGCTCTGGCTCATTCTGGTTCTGTCCAGCTCCTGCTCCTCGCCTAC
Source organism: Ursus americanus (assembly GCF_024610735.1). Classification (NCBI taxonomy): domain Eukaryota; kingdom Metazoa; phylum Chordata; class Mammalia; order Carnivora; family Ursidae; genus Ursus; species Ursus americanus. Next base: position 22,037,577 of record NC_142147.1, on the reverse strand, counting down.
AAAGTCCAGGTCAGGGTGCCTCAAACCATAATCTTTTGCTGTTTGCTGTGGAGTGTGAGGACACTCAGGCCCCGAGGTCCCACTCAAGGCCCCGGCACAGGACAGTGCTGGGCTCACAGCTGGTCCTCCCCTGACCCCTCATCCCTTCCAGGGGCCCTCCCCTTCCTTCACCCAACATGTACTAGCATCTTCCCTGGAGCCAGCCCCTGCCTTCAGGGTCAGCCCCGATGGACATGGACGAGCCAGTGTGGTGGACACTGACTGGGGGAGAGATGGCACATGACCTGGCTCAAGGGATGGGAGTTGACAAAGGCAGCCGAAATAGGGAAGGGTAGCCAGGCTGGGACAACTGCCTGGGCAAAATCTCAGAGGACTGGGACATGCTGTGACATACTGTGATATTTCTGTAAGGCTGGAGCACAGGTTTGAGGGAGTCTGATGGGCACCGTGGTCAAGGGTGGGAATTGAACTGAACTCAGTTATTTGCTAAGCTGGAATTGGAACCTGGTTGCTTTCCCAGCCCAGGCCTCTTCCTTTCACAGCTACCCTCGCTGTGGGTTTGGCCAGGAATGGGGGTGGGGGTGGGGTCCTCTCGGTGATGAGGGCCAGCCTGGCAAATAGGAATCTCAAGACATAACAGGGTGATACAGCTGGGCCCGAGGGGACCTGGCTCAGCTTGCCACAAGGTGGCCACCCTCTGGGATATTCCTGCACCTACAAAATGCACTTTCTGCCCACAAGTTCCCTGGTGGTGACAGAACACTCAGCTCTGCTGGGAGCAAAGCTTCTGTAGGGTCCCAGCAGGGCCCTGGGCACCCCCGGGCCCACTCTGTCATTTTTTCTCAACTTCGGCCTAGCACCTGTCCCCTATCCAGCTTCAGCCACCATCTCTACCCCTGGGGAGGGGAACATGGCTCCCCTCCACCCTGCAGGCTGGCGCCAAGGTTTATGAGCCAGTGCAGAGGCCTCTGAGAGCCATACGGGTGGAAAAAGTTACCCGGTTCTAAATCAGCCTGCCTCTGGGTGATCTCATCCCCTTCCCAATATAGTCACAGTCCCCTCCTCCACTGCCAGCCCCTGGCCCGTGGGCTAAGTCACGAGGGAGCTGGTGGAGGGGTGTGTGAGGGATGGGTGGGGGGAGGATTTCAACTTAGGGTCACACTGTACATTCTGTTTCATAATGTGATTTCCCACCCCACCCCCCACTTACAGTATTTCCATTTAGCAATTTCCCTTCTCATAATGAAGATCTTCCACCATCACTTTTTTTCACTGTCACTTTAAAGTCCACCCTATGGACGCACCAGAATCTCTTTGTCCAGTATGTTGAGCAAGGACATGTCAGCGGTGTCCACTTTCTCTTTCTTACTGACACCAGTGCCATGGCCATATTTGTCCAGGCCCCTTTGTGCAGTTGCCTGGTCCTCTCCCTCTCTCTCCCCCTCTCTCTGATACATTCTGACAGGTGCTGGGCAGGACAGCAGGTTTCGCTGTGTGGCTGAATAGTTCTGGGCTCTCCCCCAAGCCAGAGGTGCCAAGCGCACAGCAGGGAGGGGAATTGGAGACCAGTCCACAGCCCCGAGGTCAGGAAAGCAGGGCAGGCTGTGATCTGCCGGTCCCTCCTACCTGCTTGAGACAAGCAACTCCTCCCCCAGTTTCCACCTGCTCTTGCCCTCCCAGCCCCACAGGCCAGGCTGACTGGGAACACAAGTAAAGGCCACACACAGAGTGTCCTGAGTTGCATCCACACAGCCCCACCCCAGGCAGAAGAGGCCCAGTCTCAGGGTGGGACCCCTCATGGTCCATCCAATTCACATCCAGCTTCTGCTAGAACGCTTCCAGGGACAAACAGCTCACTCCTTCTTGCCAGGCTTTAATTTGAGGGAGCGGGTAGGGCATGTTCGTATTTTTTTTTAATCAGATGAATAGATATTCAACAGAATCGCATGATTGCTTAGGCGATCACATGAAAGTGAAGGGGAAGTTTTGAAGTCAGATACCACGGTTTGAAACTCAGCTCCACATTTACTAGTTTTGTGACCTTGAGCACATTGGTTCAATTTTCCAGGCTCAGTTTCACCATCTGTAAAATGGGTTCATGATACTTGCTTCATATGGTTGTGAGATTTATTATGATTGGTTCACGTGCTTATGGAGGCTGAGAAGTCCCATACTCTGCTGTCTGCAAGCTGGAGGCCAGGAAAGGCAGCAGTGTGGTTCCAGTCCAAAGCCAAAGGCCTAAGAACCACAGGAGCCAATGGTGTAAGTTCCAGTCAGAATCCACAGGCCCGAAAACCAGGAGCACCCAATGTCCCAGAGCAGAAGATGAGTGTCTCAGCTCAACCGACAGCACATTTTTCTCTTCCCTCTGCCTCTTAGCTGTATTCCAGCCCTGGGCTGATGCCCACCCACTTCTTTACTCAGTCTATTGTTTCAAATGCTAATCTCTTCTGGAAACGCCCTCACAGACACACCCAGAAATAATATTTTACCAGCTTTCTGGGCATCCCTTAGCCCAGTCAGGTTAACAGAAAATTAACCATCACAACCGGCTGGGAGATTGACCAGTTATCCAGACTGCTGCGCACCAGTGTCAACCCCAGTGTCGCAGTTCCTAAGTCGAGCAGATCCAAGAGGGGAGCATGGGACCCCACAGCTTGATGGGCGGAGCGGCACAGAATCTGTGGTCATCCTTAAAATCGCGACTAGGAGCAACAGGCAGAGAGTTCCAGGCTCCCCCCTGGGTCACCAGGGGGCAGCCTGACTCTTGGAAGAGATGATCTCAGCTTGTGGAGGAAAGTCCTCTTTCTCTCCTCTCTCCTTTCTTCCTGTGTGAAGGGGGGGGGGGGCTGCACACCTGGGGAGGAGTGGGAGGAAGCTGAGGGGGAGGGTTCGGAGCTTTCTCCCAGGGGCCAGGAGGAGCCTGGAAGGTTTGGAGCAGACGAGTCTATTTGAGTCTGACCGAGATCACGCTGGCTGCTGTGTGCTGGGTGGAGGTGACTGGAGGGGGCAGGTGTTGTTTGTGAGGGGAGGAGAGGTCATGGTGGTTTTGACCGCTCTTGGGGCCAGGACAGGGGATGGGGCAGGATGAATTGTCTCCAGAGCTGGGCGGGTGGCTGTGGGGCCTGGCTGCAGGGAGCAGGAAGAGGAGGTGGGTAGGGTTCAGAGGTGTGGGGCAGTCCGCAGAGGGGAGCACCCACACGGCGGGGGGGGGGGGACTGGAAAAGGTGGCAACCAATCCCCCGCCACCTATAACCCACCATCTGGCTCTGCTGTCTTGGAACTTCAACAGCCCCGTTCCCAAAAAGCAGGGTTAAGTGATCACAGGACGGGGTCCTTCTCCCACGCCACACTCATTCCAGCCCCAGGGCTGTCCAGGGTTGGTGAGGCTCCCTGAAGGATGTCCCAGACTGCAGTCCCAGGGAGTCCCTGCTCTGTCAGGGCTGTGCCTCAGGGTCTCATGTCTGGAATACTGTCCTCCCACTCGCTCCAGCAATGGCTGGCACCAACATGGCGAGATGGTGACATCTAGAGGCAGCCTCCTGTCTGGGCCGACTCCCATAGCAAAGGGCTTGGACTGGTGGTGCCAGCTGAGGGCTCCCCATTGGTGTTCCTGTCACGTCATCTTCAGGATTGAGGACCAAACACCATGCAGAGCTCAGAAAAGACCCAGCTCCTCCGTCCCTCCATGCCAGAGTTTGGAGTCAGCAAAGCCCCTGAAGCCCCAAGTGAACCCATGGATACTCTCCCTTCCCACAGCCAAGGACCTATGGGCTCGATGACATTCCCCATTCCCCTACCCACCGCGCCACTTTATTTCGGAGGAAGGGCCATCCCAGCAGCTCAGCCAGCCTCTTCTCACAGAGCCAAGCCCTCACCTCCACCTCACCATCCAGGCCCATTCTGTATCCTAAGTCCCAAGTGAGAACCCCTCACCTCTACTTAGTGATGCTTTTACAATCACCTGTGCACATCCATCTACCCACACCCACGGGTTTTCTGGTACCAGACACTCCTCACCCCCTTTCCTCACACCTTTTCACACCACTGCTCAGTTTCCCTACCACTCCTCTGACCTCTCTTTGGCTGGTTCCTCTTCATCTGCTCCTCCCTAAATCATCCATCCCTCTGTCCATCCCCCCATCCTTCCTGGTTCATTTTACAGTCAGCAGGACAGGGGTCCAGGCCTGATGTTACAGCAATGGAGTGGGGAGGAGAAAAACAAGGACAAATGCCCCAAAGCACCTGGTTGCAACACTGCAAGGGAAGTGAAGTCATGGGAGTGGGATTTGAGGTGCTCCTCCACCCCACCTCCATGCTGATGAAGACCAAGCCACGCCCACAGTCCTTCCTGAGCGTGCTGCTTGTCCTCGCTCACTTTCCTATCCCGGAGACTGCCTGAAGGGGTCCCCGTTGCCCACCCAGCCACATTTGCTACCTCCCTTCTCAGCCCTCACTGCATTCTCCCCTACTTCCATAAAGACCCCAGAGCCTGTCTCCGGACCCACTGGACCAGACCCATTTCTGTGCTTCATTCCCCCTGCTCCTTTCCCTGCTCTATCTGGCCCATTGCCGTTGTCCAGTCACACCTCTCAACCACCCGCTGGGAGGGGCCATCCCCGGACAGCTCCGTGTGCCTGCACCCGGGGCACGGAGGGTCTGTGTGGGGTAGATTGGACAGAGCAGTGGTTGGTAGCAGACATTCTTTCTGTTCATCTGCTGTAGGGAAGACAAGTTTGGGCCAGCAAGGGCTTTCCAGAATCCTGGAAAGGCAGGAAGAGTTAAGACCTGGGCCAGAGCAGGTTTTGGAAAGTCCCTCCACAGACCACTTTACCAGGCATGAGGGAAAAGAGTGTGTCATGGCCTACTTATTCCCCCCTTGCGCCTCCCAGCCAGGCAGTTTCCCATACAGAACAGATAAGGTCAGGCGCGAGTGGAACAAAGACACTCTGACCCATGGAAGTCCGGTAAGGGTTCACCCGCTCCAGAGGGAGCTGCTTGGAGCACCGGCCACCCACCATTCAGAGGGCCACCAGCCTGGGAACCACTTTAGGCCATTAGTAGCATCAAGTAAAATAAAAACAAAAACTCTAGATATGAAGGAAACAGCATAAATTTATTTCTTGCCCCTGGAAGGAGTCCAAAAAGCTCAACTTTCAAAATTTAATTCTCCATTTCCCTTGTATTTTTATCCTGTTCCAAAATGATGGAATATCGGAACACATGTGTTAAGTATATCTAGCTTCTTTTCAGCACCACCTACTTCTCCCTCCCATCCCCACCCACCCTGGGCCCAAACTGCAAAATGATAGAGTTTTCATGCGTTATGTTCCCTTTCTGAAGGGGCCAGTATTGGGACAAGTGGAGGGACTGTGGACTTGGTGCAAATCCTAGCACTACCATGGGGTCACGGGCAAGTTTTTCAGTTTCTGGGCTTGTTTTATGATGTTAAAGAAGGAAATAGCTCCTCCAGTTATCTTCATCAGACCTCAGACACTCCCTTTTCCACCTTTCCCTCCCCCAAATCTGCTCCTCTCCAAGCCCAGAAGAACCACCCTAGCCCACACTGAAGTGTTAATGACTTAATAGTTGGATTGCATTTTAAGCACCCATAGGGACAGTCCTTAGGAGCTTTCTTTCCGGAGGCAGGGAGATAAAGCTCAGGGAGTTGGGGGTGGGATGGGGCGGGGCGGGGGGGGGTGTCTTCAACACTGGAGGTAGCTGCCTGGAAACTTTCCTAAAGCTGGCTCTGCATTTAACACAAGCTGGTTTTATAAGCTCAGTTAAATAATATGAAATCCCAGCGGCCTTGGCGGTGAGGGTGCAGAGACCCTTACAACAAAAGCCTTCCCTTCCTTTTCCTTCATTTCAGGTCTTGCGCACACGGTTAACAGTAAATGAGGACTTCCCGTGTTTGGTCAGCACCCATAAAAAATTTGCAGAGAAAACTTCTTTGTGGTGGTGGGGGGGGGGGCAGACCTTGAACAGACTAAAATCTTCCATGGCCAGATAAAGGTGGTGAATCAAAGACTGGTCTCATCTAGTACCCTAAGGACGAGAGAAATTACTATTCAAACCACAAGAAACCAAATTTCATTTTGCCTTTTATTTACAAGTTTCATTTAAATATCTCTAATAGAGAATCAATGTCAAATAAGAACATTGCTGTACAGCTTAAAATACAAATGTCAGTAAATATTAAAGAACAGGGTTAATCATTTCTCCAAGTCAATGCTTGATAAGAAATATTTTCCGGGAAGCAAGTTACACATCAGGTGCCCCAGGTATAAGGGACAGAGCCTCAGCCGGCTCAGGGAACCATGGCACAACCGCCCGCGGTCCCGAGCAGCGATGCGAGGCAGTTCGCATGACGACAGGCCCACCAGCCTTTACACCCCAGCTCCAAAGCTACCCCAGCGTTTTTTTCTGCCAGGGGAAGGGGTCATGTTGAGAGACAAATGCACCACTTCAAGATGAAACCAGGATGGCTCAGTTCCAGGGTCCTCTGGTTTAATCTGGGAAGTGGAGGCCTCCCAAGACTGTCAAATGAAGATAGGTTACCAGGAACTGAGGGACAAAAGAGTCAAGCCAGACTCGTTCTGAACACATTTTCTTGTTCCATACAATTAATTATTCTCTTCTTTAGCTGACTCAAGTTCAAGCTGTTTATATTTCATTTATGTACAAAAGGTGCCAGTTCAATTGGGTCTAACCCGAACTTTTACTGAGTGAGTCCAATACTAACGATCTTTTAGGCCAATCATACTTCTGGGAAAACTATGTTTATATATTAAACCTCGAAGTTCACATTTTCATTATAACAAATCAGCTTTTTAAAAAATAACAAATTAGCTTTAATGTTACAAATAATACTTCAGAACACTGAATCTAAGTAACTCGACCTAGCACACTAATTTGAATTTAGAACTATACCATCTTTTCTATTTTGACCAATCCCTGGAATCAGCAGAGTTGCATTATTTATACATAAAACAATATCTAAATTATGCCAATATTACCTAAGTGTCTTACCTAAACTAAGACGCAATTTAAAGAACCAAAGCATACTTTATTCAAGTGACATCCAAAATACTAAATGGTCAATCTTATTTTTTAGTTCATTTTAGAGGTCTCAAAATTGAAAGCTTTACATAAAAGGAATGATAAATGCTTTGGAAGACTGACAAGTACCACCAACCCCCTCTCAAATTCCAGTGTCCTCAAGCAATAGCCCTTGTGTCTCAGAAAGGCCAGTGACACCAGAAATGCGGTCGGGGAGACAGACATGCTGGAGCTTAACCAGTTTCCTTGGAGCATTCAGGGAAAGAGCTGAGAGAGTCCACAACGGAAAAAGGCAGACAATTAACCGGCCTCTCCTCCATTTCAATATACCAGTTAGAAAGTAGGCAATATATTAGCAGAGAGAGAACACAGATATGCTTGGAGAAGCAGACAGGAAGTCTGCATCCTCTCAGCTGTCCCAAGAGTTACTGAATCAGAAGCATTTTATGACCCACACTAGGCTCCAAAACAGGATTCGGACAGTCTGTAATCCCAGTAAATGCTCCGAGGTGTGCCAGGGTTTAGCTGGAATCAAGAACAAAGGATGTCAGACAGTCTTCAGCTCTAGAACAAACCCGCATGCAAGCACAATAGTAGTGATTCACGTTTCATTTCTCAATTAAGATCTAGGAGATGAAAAGGAACACTAATGGCTTCGGAATAAAAGGACCCAGGCTGAAGCACCGGAGAGATGAAGCCCCATCACTGAACAGTTACACTGGAAAACAGGGGAAGTGAATGAATGTCACTGAGACATGAAAAGTCAAACTCTCTTTTCTTTCAGTGGATGGCACAAGGTAGAGATGAGGAGAGGGATCAACCAACGTAGTGCAGGAAGACAGAACTGTTAGCTTTGTGGGATTATATTTGTGTTTCCGTTTAGGGACACATTTCCTGTTGTTTAAATGCCACGGTAACTCACAAGAACATGAAATTCGTTCCCCGAGAAAGGATGCACATGGTTTAATTTGAAATAAACACAAAGATTATGCTGCCCACAGAAGCCATTATGGGTCACATTTTTATTTTTGCCCCGACTCTTAAACTAAATATGGTCTGGGCCCCGAGGAGTAGCCACGGCGGTTCAGCCCACAGTCTCGAGGCAAGTGTCCCGTCTGACAAATCTCACTCCTCTCTCTTCCCCACCGCCTCTCAGGATGTACATAGGCAGACCTGGTTAGTGACTTCTCGAGTCCTTCATGTTTTCACCTGTCCCGGCCCAGGCTGAGTCTTAAGCCCAAATCCATTGCATCTACCAGTCCTGCCCACTCACCTGTCACGACTATCGCACCACATAATCCCATTTTCTCCTTCCCTGCAACCGTCCGAGGAGGGAGCCTTCCTCCCAGACAGCGCTGCGCAGTCAGCAGCAACAGAGGTAGGAGGATTAGGTGGAACTCACGGAACACTTGAGAGGTATAATCAGAAAGGCTGTGCTCTAAATAACCCCCCAGAGGCTAAGCCCCGGAGGGTATTTTATTAACGCAGGGAAGGCCAGGAATTAGAAGTTACCTCCAGGTATGGCTCAAGGTTCAAGGGGTGGGACACAGCAGAAAGGATCACAAGCCACACAGGGAACTCAGCTGGCCCAGAGGCCTAGCCACCCCGCATCCCCTCAGCAGAAAACCAAGAGGAGTCACTCCAAGCATGCTCACAGCAGGCCTGTTTGCAAGTCTGAGGGCTCCGTTTTAGAACTGAAACACAACGAGGATGCGGCATCGCAAAATGTTTTCACAAGCATAATCACATAAACAAGTTAGAATATTGCATAGGAAAGTATTCTAGAATATGCTTTGTAAACCTAGGTCTTAGTAATTTAAAAATAAAAAATAAAGAAAACCTCCCTTCATAGTCTAGATGTCCATGATTGTGAATCAAGGAAAACTGCCAAGTTTGCCGGTTTTGCGGCACAACCTTAGAAAACCCTGAAGTTCTTCATATTCTCAGAATGATGATTAAATTTACCATTTGAAGGCTCAGGCTGACAGTTTAACAACAGTGTCTTTATAAAGAACTTTGGCTATGGGCCCAAGCCCATACGCTCTCAATGCTCTGCCTTCTCTATGTAGAAAAGGTGACTAAAACACATGGGGACATGAAATCACTGCTACTGTTTTTAAACCAGGCTGTTTTTTTCCTCACGTCAGTCTATTTCTAGCAAGCTACATCTGCCTGCCTTTTAAACAGTAAGGTCTGAAGAGCCAGCTTAAGAGTAAGTGAAAAATGTCTTCGCAAAGCATTTAAGTTAACCTTGGCCATATGGGAGCCTCTCGGCCCCCTTGTAATACGCATCTATTGAGTCTGAGTTAAAATACACCACCGTGACAGTGATGTCATCCCTGTACATCCTCGCCAAGTCCTCTGGCAACGTCAGCATCGCAGTTAGCCGCTCCGGCTCCATCTCCCCGTACTCATTGGTCCCTATGGCGTGTCGGATGAGACGCGTGGCCGCGCTCTGGTCGGCTGCGCCGAGCCCCTGGGCCTTCCTCTGCAGCAGCAGGCTCTGCATGAGCCCCAGGTTGGCAGGTCTCTGGGCCAGGTCCGGCTTGTGCCGACCCGCTTCGGCCAGGTGCTCCACCACCAGCCTCACCACTTCCTCGTTGCCTAGCACATCCCACAGGCCATCCGAGGCCAGCACAAGGAACTTATCCTGGGGCCTCAGCCGATGGTAGGTGACCTCGGGCTTGGCAGTCAGGTAGGGTGGAGTATAGTAGTGCGGGGGGCTGAGCTGGTAAACGTTGAGGGCCTCGGTGTCGCAGCCCCTCTCCAGGACACTGTGCTGCAGCTCTCTACTCCACTTCAGCTGGACGTCCCCGAAGGCCCTGCAGGGCATGAGGACGCCCAGCAGCCTGTGGTCCACAATGACCGTCCTGTCCTCTGATTCAGGGTGCTCCCTCTTCAGCCGTGACAGCTCAGCCGGGTTCCAGGCATTGTGGTCGCAGGTGAGGGGTAGAGAAGACCACATGCCATTGTCCTCCTGGACCCCAAGGATGGCCCGACAGTCACCAGCGTTTGCCACATGCAAGTGAACTCCATCCACATGGGCCATGCAAGCTGTTGCCCCAGAGAAGGCGACCTGGAGTGAAAGGTTCCTTGTCATCTCATCTTCCAGGGGCGCCTGGACTTCCAGAGAGATGTCAGAATCCAGTCTCTGGAAGGAGTGCATTAATGCTTCCTTAATGTTGAGTCCCATTTCCATGTGCAGATCAAGGAGCTCCTGCCAGTAGACGCGGAGGTGATCGAGGTGCACTGACGTGACATCCTTGTAGATACTGTCCCCTGGGTGCTTGAACCAATGCAGGATGGGCAGCAGGGGCTTCATGCTTTCCATGGCTCCCTCCATCTGCTCCAGGGTCTGCTGGGACATCAGGGACACGGCCACGTAGTAGAAGAGCCTCTCGCTCACTGCTTGAGCACATGCATGGCCACCGTGTCCGTCAAAGATGCCAAACATCAGCCCGTTGGTCTGCAGGCAGGAGGCGATACCTCGCCGGTCTTCCACTGGGGAATTGGCAGCCAGCTGGTTGCTCTCAAACCGTAACACCGAATTTGGGACGCCACTGACGAGGTCAAGAATCTTGTGGGCCGACTCACCGGCTCGCAGCACTTCATTTACCTGCTGAGGGCTGAGCTGCAATTGAAAATCATCTTCCTCTGTTGATGTGTGTCTGTAGGCTTTCTGCAGAGCAAAGAAACTGCACGGGACACTGCTTTTTCCGGTGCCTGGTACCTGGGAAAAGAGTCTCCATCTTGATTTATTTCTATTTGAGGCACACCTTGAATATAAACGTCTGCCCCCTTGTAACGTGGCAATGCTGTTCCTTGCAGAATTTTTTAAGATCCAGAAGGGCAAAGTATTTGACATTATGAAACTATAGCAGCAAATGTGTTCCTTCAGGAAAAGGGGCTTTCTTTAGACCTGAAAATGAAAGAGTTGAAGAAAGCTCAAATTTAATTTCTTAAAAACAATGACTTCTGAAAAAATCTGCTACCATCCTGCTACCAACAATTTAAGATAAACGTCAAAAGACTTGACTAAATTCAAAATACTTAAGTAAGTCTCCCTATCTCCCATTACAACATGTAAATAACATTCCAGGTAATGGAGAAACAGGGTTTTTATATGCTCTCCACTCTTAGAGAGCCACTGAAGGCTTCCCCACAGGGCTCACTCATTCCTCACAGCTGACCCAGGGGCCCTTTTTCTTTTTCCTTCCCAAATCTTTCCCTTGCCAGAGCTCAGGGCCTAGCTCCCATGTTCACTTTCCCCAGCAGACTGTAAGTGTTTATTTAAATATCTGCTTCTCGGGGCGCCTGGGTGGCACAGCGGTTAAGCGTCTGCCTTCGGCTCAGGGCGTGATCCCGGCGTTCTGGGATCAAGCCCCACATCAGGCTCCTCTGCTGGGAGCCTGCTTCTTCCTCTCCCACTCCCCCTGCTTGTGTTCCCTCTCTCGCTGGCTGTCTCTATCTCTGTCGAATGAATAAATAAATAAAATCTTAAAAAAAAAAATCTGCTTCTCCACTATTCTATAAGCTCCATGAAATCAGGAACCTTAAGCTCTCTTACTCACCAGTGGCTTTCCAGGGCCCAGCCCTATATGAGGTACACAACAGACCCTCAACTACTGGCTAGACATCACATTCCAAAGGCCAAATAGCACACCAGGTATGACACCAGCTGTCTAACATCAGACACACTGCTTCACCTGCCTGAGCTCCAGCTGTCTGACAGTGGGATGAGAATACTAGCCTCATGAGGTTTTATGAGGATTTAATGAAATATGACCCTTCTGCTCTAAAAAGGTAGTTATTACTTTTATCATTAGGTGACTCCTCTGGTCATTCTGTATACATTTCTATATAGTTGAAACCACAAGTTACACTGTGGTTTTCTTTTTAAGAGCATTTTACTCATGATATTACATTTCATGCATGTGCAATACCCCATTTTGGCACAAACAATCTCAATTTACTTAACTGTTCTCTATTGTAGATTTAGAGGTCGTTTCCACTGGCTAACATTTATGAAACACCAAACTGCACGGCCTTGCACACCAACCTTTTCCCCACTTAGGTTTTAACCTACTTATTTCCCAAAGGAGGAATCAGTAGGTCAAAGGGTGTAGACTCATTGCCAAACTAATTTCCAAAAGATTCACATCTGCCTCCACAAGGACACGAAGGGGACAGTTTCCTAGCACCTTCAACAGACTCTGGTGGCACTTTTTCTTAGAAAAAAAAATGCTCTATTTTCTATTTTCTCGGGTGACCTAAGAGGAGCGTTTCCCACGTTGTTTTCGGATTCCGTTCAGGAGACCTGCCCTCCGCAAGTTTGTCTGTTGGGGCACTGGGAGCTCTCAGAACTGAGGATAGTCCTCCTCCCCCCACAACCCACCCCGCTGAACTTGGGGCCGGGGCGGTAGGTCAAGGAGTACAGAGGGAGCCTGGCCCTCCCACCCCTCCGGGGCCCTGCAGAGCAACCAGGCAAAGGTGTCCGACCCAAGTCAGTCCGCCGCAGCCGGGATCCCAACAATTTCGCGTCGCTCAAAAAACCAAACAGGTCCTAAGTTCAAGTCTCTGACCCACAGCCTCATAGATAACAGTGCGGTCTCCGGGGTCCACCAAGCCGTATCTCCCTCAAGCCCCGGAGCGGCCACGTCCCTGAGCCCCAGCTTCCCAGCCTGCAAAACAGGCAAATTCAGGCGAGGCGCCTAGCTCACAGGGGTGCTCCAAGGGCTAAAGCAGCTCCTGCTGGTGCCCGGGTCCGAAACCCAGGGTCCTTGGCAAGTCCGCTAGCCCACGTGGCGCGTGCGCGCGGTGGGGTGACCGTGGCTGCGGGACCGCCCCCTCACCTCACCTCACCTCATCTCCCCACCTCATCACCTGATCCGATCCTGCCGGCCGGGGAGGGCCAGGAGCAGGCGACGCCAGGCGAGGTTCGAGGAGTCCCCATTCCACGATCGCCCCCTTCCCTACCTCGGACCTTAGCTCCCCTCTCACCAGCTTGCGCCACTGCCACCCGGTCCGTCCCGTCAGTTCCGCGCCTGCGCACAGTGCTGCGCCTGCCACTCCTCCCGCCTCACCTCCCTGAAGCGGCCCCTTGTGCAGATCCAGACGGAGAAGGAAGCATCCTCTCGCCGGCTCTTATTGGTTTACCTGCGGAGGCGGGCCTTTGACGGACAGAGTAATTGACCAATGGCTGAGGAGGACGAGAGGGTAGGCAGGGCGGGAGGGACAGAATCCGGTTCCTCCCCACCCATCCCCACCAGTCTCCTGGGCTCTAATGGTGAGTGGGCTGAGCGCCCGGCTGGCAACTCCACCACGTGACCTTCCACACTCACACCACAAACCCCGCAGCCTCCTCAGTTCCTTACTGTTGTTAATAATACCTCACGGCTCCTCTCCATTGCTTTGCCGACCGGTCCAGACCCCTTTCCTAGGCGCCACAGCCTTATATTCAACCACTTGGACACCTCCTTCTGGAGGCCCTATGTAAGCCTCTCACACATCTTGCAGGGGACTCATTTTCCTGCCAAACCTGCTCTTCCTCTGCTACCCTAACCCAGTAATGGGCCCACCATCTTCCTGTATAGCCTAAACCAGAAGCCTGGGAGTCTTTTTTTCCTTCTTCTTTTTTCTTTTTTTTTAAGATTTGTTTATCTTTATTTGAGAGAGAGAAGCGGAGGGAGAGGGGAGGAAAAGAATCCCGAGCCGACTCCCGCTGAGCTCGGAGACCCAACTGGGGACTGGATCTCAGGACACTGAGATCATGACCTGAGCCCAAACCCAGACTTGGAGGCTTAACTGAGGAGCCACCCGGGTGCCCCTGGAAGCCTGGGAGTCTCGACTACTCCCTCTTTCCACCCCCTCGCCTGTCAGTTATCTAATCCTGTTCATCTTATCTCCCAAGTATCTCTCCAATCCAGGCATTTGTCTCAGCGACTTCACTGCCCTATTCATCCTCTCATCTGGTCTCCCTGCCTTCAACTTCCAATTTAGCAGCTCTTCCTCTACAGAATAGTCAGTGACCCTTCTAAAACTGAAATTCCTGCTCTAAAGTCTTCATTGGTTCCCCCAGGGACCAATTACATTGGTCTTCGAAAGACAATTACATTGGTCTGGTCACTGACAGTTTCCAGAAATGGTTAGTGGTTGGTAGGCTGAGAAAGGCTGAGGACCAAGACACCAGATAATCCCTCAGTCCCTCGCCTTGTGGGATTCTAGTTATCCCCTGCTTGCTTACTAATGGCTTTACTCAAACTCTTCTACTAACTGTGGTAAGGCAAGTGCAGTCCTTCCCTGGAGGCAGAGAAAACTAGGAGATGACCAGAAAGGCCACTTAGAGAGCCCTGGGAATGTGGTCTTCAGGAAGGAAGACATGCCAGCTTACCTGGAGAGACTGGCCAGCCCACCTGGACCCAAGGATGTGCCTGCCGTCAAACTGCTCCTGTCAGACTTGCTCCTGATATGACATTTATACTGCCACTCACCCTTGGCCCTTTCCGGAAGTTTTACCAGTAAGTCCGAATTTGCAATATCTCTCTTCCTGGATATTGAGAAGGCTGTTTCAGACTGAAATGAAAAATAACTCTAAGGCATTCTAAAGAAATGGGTGCAATTTTATTTTTATTTTTCATGTAGATAATTCATTTGGGGTGACAAAGGGTGACATAGCTTAATTACTCCATTTGTAGGCATTTATGGGTGCCTGAGGTGACTGCTGGAGACACACAGCTGGCCGCCCCCACCACACTTTCCTGAGAAAAATTACATCACTCTGCTAACTCTGAAACCACAGAGTTTTTCTAAGTTACCACACACACAACAATTCCAAAGTAAAACTGTACCCTTGATAATTTTGTGTACACTGGAACTTTCATTTAAAGGCTATAGCTAGCTCAGTCACTGACATATGATGGCCAGCCCAAGAACTCCAGCCAGTCTCCCAGTGCTTCTTTGTTTCAAGGTCTTATAAGAAGAAAAATGAAAGAAAAGGACTTATCTCTCCTTGAAAAAGGAAAAGCAGCAGATCAGCTGTCATTTTCTGAGGAAATGTAAGAATATTCAGCCTCAGCCAGAACCGAGCAAATGAATTAAAATGAGATACTGGTTTTTGTCAATCAACCTGACGAACATTAAAACATGATTGGTACTTCATATTGGTGAGTAGGCACTGCCGTCTAGGCTACCCAACGGACTGACCTTTGATCCACTTACTCACTTCTTTCAATTCATCCTAAAGAGACAGTCAGAGGTCCAGGTGGCTGGGTGGCTCAGTCGGTTAAGCGTCTGACTCTTGGTTTCTGCTCAGATCATGATCTCAGGGTAGTGAGATTGAGCCCCACCTTGGTCTCCACACTCAGTGCTCAGCGTGGAGTCGGCTTGAGATTCTTTCCCTCTCCACTCTCTCCCTCTACTCTCCCCACATTTGCTTGCATGTTCTCTATGAAATAAATAAATAAATAAATAAATAAAATCTTTTTTAAAAAAAGAGACAAAGGTAAACATTATGAATTTTCTACGGTAAACATATGTATATATCACTGCATCTGGAAAAAGAAGGAGGAGGAGGAGGGGGAGGAGAAGGAGAAGGAGCAACAGCAGCAGCAGCAGCAGCAGCAGAAAAACTGTATTTTAAAAAACAGCCTGACCTGGGTAGGGAGTTAGATCCCTTGGATGAGTCTGGAAAAATTCCCTGATTTTCTGGCTACACAGACAAGAGCTTCTATGGAATGTTAGGAAAGCTAGATCTGAGGATGATGTTGTGTCGGGGGAACTCAGATGGTACAGCCAGTTTTTTTTCCAACTGCCAAAATTATAATATCTAGGCCTGATATCTGGGAAAGTCTGTAAAAACCTCAGGTATCTTTCTTCTTTGCCAGCAAGCAGGTGTGCTTATCCGTGGAGTGGTTCGGAGCATCAGCGCTCCTCAACACATCTGAATAAATCCAGAAAAGCCTTCCTACTGATCTGAGCACATCTGTGCTCTCAGACATTTGTCGCCCAGACTGGTGCCATCCCAAATCAAGTAATTCAGCTTCACCACCTTTGCCCAAGCAGGTGGCTTTTCCTGGTTTCATTTTCTCCCAAACTATACACATGGACACATGTGTGCATGCATGCACACTCACACACACCCCCCACAGGGCCCCGTCTCCTTCAGAGGGAATGGTTAACAGTCCCTACAGAGCAGCAAACTGAAGGACATATTTAGCAAGTCTTGGGGATGCTAGTGACAAAGGCTTGGGAATTTTTTAAAAATACAAGTCTTGTCTCAGCCCTCTTTTCAAACCCGCTCTGAAGTAACAGAGCTTGCCAGGTTATCAGGAAGGCTCAAAGTCATTGTGGTAAGCTTCTAGCTCATAGAGCCAAAGCTAAAGATTGCCCTTCACTGGAGGCAGATGCACAGACCCCTTGGGGGAAACTCAACTGGTGTTTCTGTGTCTTGAAGGCTCTTCCAAACACAGATCAATCTCTTTCACCTGCTTGGTGGATCAGCTGCACCCAAGGCTGTGATGACCTAGGCCAGAGGTCATCTCCTGTGACCCCCAAGCAATCAGTCCCTTGACCACCACCATCCCACAGCCATCTCGACTCAGACTTACTCACTGGCAGGCCCAGAAATTTCCATCATCCTGGAGTCCTACACCTGAGGCCTAGCTCTTGCATCTATTTGCTGTGTGGTCCTGGGCCGTTCACTTCCTCTCTCTAAGCCTCTGTGGAACTACTTGCTTGAAAGGGGCAGTTTTGTGGGCCTGGTAGTTGTCACTGGCACTTCAAGTTGCCAATGAGTCATGTCCTTTCTTGAAAGTAAATGTGGGCAAAATAACTGCTCTAGGGGTTTGGTATGGGTAAGAGGAAGCAAGAGGAAGTTGGAAGACAGCCCTGGAGCCCCTCAGAAGCGCCTGCTTTCTCGTGCTTTCTGTTGCAGCTGCAGGGTGTGGAGTAGGCTCGATCAGCAAGCAGTGGCACTGTGGCATGACCTGTGCTGCCCTGTGAAATTCTCCAAGAAACTAAGGGTGCCCAGCAGCCGCTCTGTGCCACTCCTGTGGAGCTCCCACCCCAAGCACCTGGAGCACCCCTTTCAGGCCCAGGAGCAATTCCTTGAGGGACACAGTGAGCTAGGCTTAGGGTTGGGGGGCGCAGTACCACCTGAGCAGGGGTTCCCGGCATCTAACAGGACCCAAGCGTGGGGCTGAAAAGGCCAGGAAGGAGCTATTAGCTAGGACAGAGCCGACCATCAGATGAAAAACCAGATTACAATGTGTGTGTGTGTGTGGGGTGATAGCAACAATTATTTATTTATGCATTTTTTTAAAAAGATTTTATTTATTTATTTGACAGAGAGAGAGAGACAGCCAGCGAGAGAGGGAACACAAGCAGGGGGAGTGGGAGAGGAAGAAGCAGGCTCCCAGCTGAGGAGCCTGATGTGGGGCTCGATCCCAGAACGCCAGGATCACGCCATGAGCCGAAGGCAGACGCTTAAGGACTGAACCACCCAGGCGCCCCTATTTACGCATTTTTTTCCTACTTCTCTTCTTCCCTTTGTGCATGCCTCTTTGCGTGCAGAGAAAAGTTGAGAAGCAGGCCATGTGCCAAAACAGTTAACAATGCTTATCTCTGGGTCATGAAACTTTCACATTCTTTCCTTTTCCGTTTGTTTCTTTATACACTTCCCCCCCCCTTTTTTAACATGCAGCATGTATTTAATAATCAGGAAAATCCCCAATAATGTCTGTCCTACACACTTACATGTAGGAGTGGGAAAGGAGAAGGCCCAGTGGGCTGTCTTGGGGCAAGGGAGGCAGCTTCAGAGAGGGGTGGGGACCAGAGGGCTATTTTATATAGGGAAATCGGGGAAGGCTCCTCTGATAAGATAGGCTTTGGAGAGAGATCTGAAGGAGGTTAGAGAGGGAGCCTGGCCTATCTGCCAGAGAGCATTCCATGAAGAGAAAACAGCTAGGACAAAGGTCTTGGGCTTGAACTTTATGGCCAGGCCTACCTGCCCCTGCTTCAGCCCTTGGGCCAGGGCTGGAAAGAACAGGAGAAAGCATCTCATCCATGCTTTCTGAAAGTGTGCTCCGTGGAGCACCATCCCAGAAAAGTTCCAAGAGAAAAGAGTCCCATCTCTACTACCCACCCCTGGAAGAGATTCACAATGAACAGCGACTTAGTCAAGGCACTGAGAAATCTAAGCAATAAAAGGAATTCATCCAACTTTATTGCAGCAATTCCAAATATTTCACCTTGAACCTCCTTTTTGCTATAAAATCTAATCACATCTGGGAGAACCCATGTACTTCATGAGATGCCCATATATCCATTCTCTGAAGTGCAACATAAAGTCCAGAGACCTGAACTGACTCCCCCAGGTTTCCAGAGGTCCCACTTTTATGCTTGTGGCTAAGAAGAGTCCAAGCCCTACTCTCTGGACTCACAGCCAAGCCACTCTTCCAGAAACATTTTATCCACATTCAATAGCCTAAGGGGCCAGTTTCAGCTTCTCTGAAGCCAGAGGAAGAATTCCCCTGAGGGAACACAGTTACTCTCTCACAATACTGTCTTTTTATTTAGACTACCTTTTTTTTTTTAAAGTAAGGTGTAGGCCCAATGTGGGGCTTGAACTCACAACCCCAAGATCAAGAGTCACATGCTCTACTGACTGAGCCAGCCAGGCGCCCCTTATTTAGGCATCTTTAGGTAAAGACTAATTTAAATTGGACCTTCATCTCCATGGGTGCTGACAATGTATGTGTCTTTTCTGAGCCTGGTCTCTTAGTGGGCATGCAGGGCTAGTGCATTGCAAACACACTCATGGAAAAGCAAATATACTTTAATCAGCCAATAGCAACAATCAAAACCTCCACTTTAACACCCTACTTCTTGGAGAAGGCTGAGAATCCACAGACTGGGTATTTTTTCTTCTCTGCCTAAGGACCAGGGTGGCATTGTGGCCTCAGGGCTCATTTATGAAGTTTTTGAGCATTTTTTATGCCTGCTTTTCCAAAAGGCAAGAGCCTCCCCTAGCACAGGGTGCCCTGTGGTTTCAGAGGCTGGGGTGTGGGTCAGGCAGACATAAGAACCCCAGCACTGTCGTCGACTGGATACATGACTTGGGCAAGGGACCTCAGTCAAGTTTAGAGTCTCCGTATCATCATCTGCTGACCGGGAGCAGTCATCCCATGTATGTTGTAGGGTCATATCCCTCCTCCTAGCTGTATAGTGACCATGGAATGGGGGCAGAAAGGAGTATGTGGGGGTGTTGAAGCAGAGCTGTCCTCCTTTCCTTGGCTCTGGAGCTATTTCTGTCTGAATAACTAGGACCCATCACTGTAATCAGGGCACCCCCATCCCCAGGCTATGCTGGAGACTGGGTCAAATTTAATTCAGCTTTTTTTTCACGCTTACCTTCAGTGTCATGTAACCACCTCCAGGGCAAAGTCCCTGCTGTTCCCCTGCCTAGAATGCCCTCCTCTATCCTCTGTACCTTTGGTGAACAGTGAGGCTATTGCCTCAGGCCTTCACATGCCCTTTTCCCAATAGTCTAGTGGTGCTTGGTGGCACTGACCAATTGCCTGCTCCATCCAGGCCTGGAGCCCCTGAACAGCAGAGGAAGCAAGAGCTTAGGATGCTCAGCAAAGCAGGAGCACAAACAGCAGCAAAAGTACTTTAAATATTTTAACAGGTAGTAGCCCCCTCCTAAACCTCCCCCCCCGCCCCCCACAAGTTTCTTTTCTGGCATAGCTAGCTAGGCTGGGCCCCTGCTGCTGGATATTGACTAGGATGGACCAGAGACCAAGCTACAGCCTCACACGTGGCCACAAGGGGGCGTAAACACACTGCAGGAAGCACCTGAACCTCTTGCTTCCCTGAGCTGGTGCAGGGAGTGTGTGTGCGTGCGTGCGTGTGTGTGTGTGTGTGTGTGTGTGTGTGTGTGTGTGTGTGTGTGTGTGTCTGTGTCTGTCTGTCTGTCTGTGTCTGTATGCATGCATATGCATCCCTCTACAATGCTTGTACCAGGAGCTGACACTGTCATCAGTGGGGAGGCTGACTAGTGCCTTTCAAGGCACCTAGAGAGTGGTGGCACAGGCTTAGCTCAGAGGTAGGTCAATCCTGGCCCCAGCTCCAACTATGTCACCTGGAGCAAGTGTTTTAATCAATCTGATCCTCAGTATCTCATCTGCAAAATGGGAATAAGAATGGTACCCACCTCGAAAGGTCCTGGGTCAGTTAATGAAATGAGTTAATTAAATGAGTCAATTCAGGAAAAAAAAAAAGTCAATTCATGGATTGTGTTCACTGGTGGGTCACCCCACAGGCCCATGGAGCATGGTCTCAGAGGAGGTCCAAAGGAAGGTACCTTAAAATAATTTGTTAGTTAATATTTTATTAAAACAAAAGTATGATGAGAGAAATCAGAATTATGTTTACCTTCTTTATAGTTACCTATCACTTCAGTAACATCTTGCACTGTTTTTATATTTAATTACCTATATGAGGATCCCATAATCCTTTCAGTATGTGGCTTAGGTGGGTTTTCAGCTCATGGAGGCCCCCGCAGGGGCTGCGGCTGATGGGGCCCCCTATGTCTTAGGAGGTGCAGTCCCTGGGGCCCAGAGCAGTTGAGCAGATAACCATGCAGGGCCCAGGAAAGTGTAGGTCCCGGTGGCATCCTCCGAGGGAGGAGGGGGGGCGATAGTCAGCAAAGTTCACACGGGGTCTGCAACCCTCCATCCCTAGAGACCAGCCTGCTGGCTATGGAGAGGCCCTACCTTAGAACCCCCCATTGGTGCTCTCACCTGGGCCCCACCTCCTTCAGGCCATGCCTAACCCTCTACCCTGTTTCCTACTCAGGTGCCTCTCCCTGTGGTTCTTTGACCTCCAGATGGCCTCCTCTTTTGTCCCCTAGACTTGTGGGTCCACCTCAGAGAGCATTTAGGGCATCTGGGGGGCACCTGTCACATGGTTGGGCAGATTCCAGGCATTCGGGGTTGTTAGAGGTGCTAGAAGTCCCACAGGGCAGTTTCACACAGCAAAGACTTGTCTGAGTCCTGCCCTACCTTCCAGTGTCTCACCTGGATGTTCAGACAGGGGAAAAATCAGTTTATCTTCATTGGAGCCTACAACCTTTTTCCTTTTTTCCAATTATTTTTTTAAATTGCAGTATAGTTGATATGCGATGTTACATTAGCTTTAAGTGTCCAGCAGAGTGGACAAATTCCTACATTACGCTATGCTTACCATAAGAGTAGACCCATCTGTCATCATATTATACTATTACATATCATATCACACTACAATACCATTGACCATATTCCCTATATTCTTTTTTTTTTATTAATAATGATTTTTTATTATATTATGTTAGTCACCATACAGTACATCCCCGGTTTTCGATGTAAGGCTCGATGATTCATTAGTTGTGTATAACACCCAGTGCACCATGCAATACGTGCCCTCCTTACTACCCATCACCGGTCTATCCCATTCCCCCACCCCCCTCCCCTCTGTAGCCCTCAGTTTGTTTCTCATAGTCCCTATTCTCTCATGTTTCATTCCCCCTTCTGATTACCCCCCCTTTCTTTATCCCTTTCTTCCCCTACTGATCATTCTAGTTCTTATGTTCCATAGATGAGAGAAATCATATGATAGTTGTCTTTCTCTGCTTGACTTATTTCACTAAGCATTATCTCCTCCAGTGCCGTCCATGTTGTAGCAAATGTTGAGAACTCATTCTTTCTGATTGCTGAGTAATATTCCATTGTATATATGGACCACAACTTCTTAATCCAGTCATCTGTTGCAGGGCATCTCGGCTCCTTCCACGATTTAGCTATTGTCATATTCCCTATATTCTGTTTTATCCCCGTGACTTATTCACTCCGTATGACCTGGTTCCATTTTATTTGGAAACACAGAGTGATGATTGCACAGTTTTTTTTTTAAAGATTTTTATTTATTTATTTGACAGAGATAGAGACAGCCAGCGAGAGAGGGAACACAAGCAGGGGAGTGGGAGAGGAAGAAGCAGGCTCATAGCGGAGGAGCCTGATGTGGGGCTCGATCCCATAACGCCGGGATCACGCCCTGAGCCGAA
This sequence comes from Ursus americanus, assembly GCF_024610735.1. Classification (NCBI taxonomy): domain Eukaryota; kingdom Metazoa; phylum Chordata; class Mammalia; order Carnivora; family Ursidae; genus Ursus; species Ursus americanus. The sequence continues at coordinate 22,015,418 of NC_142147.1, read as the reverse complement.
GGCAGACGCTTAACTGCTGTGCCACCCAGGCGTCCCTGCACAGTTTTAATATATAATGAATTATTGTATTTTATGTTACTTGGAATTTTGCCAATTATGCCTAATTTGTGCATTGTTTTTTTTTTAAGATTTTATTTATTTATTAGACAGAGAGAGAGACAGCCAGCGAGAGAGGGAACACAAGCAGGGGGAGTGGGAGAGGAAGAAGCATGCTTCCAGCAGAGGAACCTGATGTGGGGCTCGATCCCAGAACACCAGGATCACGCCCTGAGCCGAAGGCAGACGCTTAACGACTGAGCCATCCAGGCGCCCCTAATTTGTGCATTGTTCTGTTCATAATCTTGAGAGACAAAATTTCACTTCCTATGAGTTAAAATATGATGACTTATAAAATATTGTATAGTGGATAAATGCATTTTTCAAATCAATGAGTAGATGGGATATTTTCATGTCTGTTCTAAAAAGTACAGGAGTTGTTCACCATCTAGGAAAATCACACCGTGATGGCTACAATACTCATGTCCTTCTGCTTGGAATGAATTTGTAGATGCCATGTTACAAGGCTTCTGTATATGGGCACAAGCCTCAAAAGACCTCATCACATCCTTGTGAGCTAGCATTTACATTCTGATACATGCATTACTTTATTGAAAATTATGTTATTTGTATAAATAAACATGTAATATAAAGGGCTGCTCTTTATATTACAACTAAGGCATTTAAGTGATTTTTTGAAATCAGGCATGTAGGTAAATTGTATTTTCTTTGCTTTTCATTGAAGGCTTATTTATTTGCATTTATTATTATATTATATTATGTTATATTATATTATATTATTATATTGCATTTATTATTATAAAAAGTAGGCTCTAAAAAAAAGTCGGCTCTGGGAATCTCAGAAACATAGTATGAGCCAAAAAGCCAGAAACTAGGAAGGTTTCTGAAATGAATGATTTCATTTGAAGTTCAAAACCAGACAAATGTAATTTATGCTATTGGAGGTCAAGATGGTGATTACTTTTGGGAGGTAGGAACTTGATGAAGACATGGGTGTTTTGGGAGTGCTGGAAACATACTTTTGCTGATCTGGATGCTGGTTCCATAGGTGTGTTCAGACTATGAAAAGCAAATAACCCGAGTCTCCTTGAGGAAACATCTGACAAACCCAACTGAGGGACATCCTGCTACTAACTGGCCTGTACTCTCTGACCATTTCAGTGTCATGAAAGGCAAAGACAGGGGAGGGGGGTGGGGGAATGGGATAGGCCGGTGATGGGTAGTAAGGAGGGCACATACTGCATGGTGCACTGGGTGTTATACACAACTAATGAATCATCGAGCCTTACATCGAAAACCGGGGATGTACTGTATGGTGACTAACATAATATAATAAAAAATCATTATAAAAAAAAAAAAGAAAGGCAAAGACAGATGGAGGAAATGTCTAGGGAAGAGAACACTAAGGGGACTGGACAACTGAATGCAGTACATGATCTAGGACATGGTCTGGGAGTTTTTGTCATTGTTGTTACAAAAGACATTGGGACAACTGGCAAAATATGAATAAGGCATGTTGATGAGATAATAGGAATGTAACAATGTTAATTTCCTGTTTTTGATTCTTATACTGTGGTTACATAACAGAATGCCCTCATTTTTAGGAAATGCACTGGAAAAATGTATACATATGGAGAGAGAGGAAGAGAGAGAGAAAGCAAATGTGACAAAATGGGGGGTCTGGTGACCACTCTACAGTATATTCACTGTATTATTTTTTTTAACTTTTCTAAAGTCTGCTAAAATAAAAAGGTTTTGGGGTAAGGGTTTCTGGGTCTGCTAGCAGATCCCTAAACATTGGCCATTCCTATCTCTGTTCCCATGGCTGCAACCCCAGTTTTCCTGGGTGTCAGTGTGGAGAGGGGCAGAAAAAGAATAATCCCAAGCCTGACATTTCTTGACATGGCCAAGTCTTGTGGGCCACAGGCACTGAGGTTCCATCTCTAGGGATCTCAGCTTACGGTATGGGCTTAGGAAAGTTGGCTGAGGTTGGTGGCTTGCCTGCTGCCAGACACCTGACTTTCTTCCCTCATCATGACCTCTGATCTCAGAGGGCACTGAGATTGAGACAGGCGCCCCAAAGACTGTAGAGCTGGCTCCTGCTGCCCTGATCTGAGCCCCCAGGAGTTGCTGGAGCCACCACTGGCACCAGCTAAAGTAGCCCGGTTGATGCAGGGCTCCCCCACCCCCAACCTGGGGTCATAGGGCCCATGTGAGCAGCTCTGCACCTAGTAGACCCAAGCTGCAACAGGGGGGAGGAGCTCCCCTCCACGTCCCCTCTACTGCCCCCAGAAACCACAGGCTTCTAGATTTAGTGCTGGGGCCAGGGCTTCAAAGGCTTGGCTGCCCCCAAAACATCTTTTCAGCTCACCTGCCTCTGCCTGAAATTAAACCATTAGAGTTCTGCTGTCCTAGGAGAGAAATCATTTCCAAGCACTGACTTCTAAAGTACAGATGTCGTTGTTGTATGGGTCATAGTTCATGGACTTGGGTATGTGAAACACACAGAATGTCTTTACTTCCTGTAAACCATTTCAATCCAGCTCTGAGCCCCCATTACCCGGGCTGGCTGGAAATTCAGCTCAGGTAATGTCCTGTCACACTGATGGGCAAAGGTCTGGGGGGCTTGGGAGACTCTTCCGGTTCATCTGTCCCTGACGGTTTGGGCCCAGCACCTTGGTCCCTTGTAGTTTAGGGGCACAGGGGGTGACCCACATCCTGAGATCCAGAGCTGTAATCTGGCCCCCAGTTCGGCCACAGCTTGGCTCTATTTCTGGGAAATCTGCTTTCTCTCCTCCCTCAAGTCCTACCTTAGACTCCTCGGCCCTCCCACTGACACATTGTACAGATGTGGAACCAAGATGCAGAGAAGAGCTCACAGGACAGACTGAAAAGGAAATGATTAAACCATTCCCCCAGAGGGTGTTACTGCCTCCCAGAGGCACCTGCATTTCATCAGGCGACCATGTCAACTGAGCACTGAAGCTCAAATGGCAAGATGCCGGGCTCCATGACAGGCAAGCACGGAGTTATTCTGTGTAGGGGTCTTTCTGCTGTGTACTCTCCCAAGGAATGAAGAGCCTTGGACCAAGAGTGATAAATCCTAGCTCTCCCACCAACTCACTTCGGCAGACTCCGTTCTGTCTTTGGGCCTCAGTTGTTCTACCTGTATGGCTGGTGGGGTCAGAACAGGAATTCTTTTGGTGTGGATACTCTGGGATTCCCTGGGCTGCTTATTGATTCCTACTGTGGCTTCCTCGGGCTGAAGAAATTCCAAACTCTACTCTTGAATACTCGGGAGCGGTAGCAGCAGCAGCAGCAAGGACCTGCTTCCCAGTTCCCTGGGGAGGCCTGGGTAACTGGAGAGACAGGACAGTGTGCCCTCTGGAGACACCATGCCCAGAGCAACCGAGGAGTTGCCACTCACAGCAGGAGCTGAGAGAGGAGGAAGAGCTCTTTCCTGAAAACCTGAGGGACCCCTGGGAGCCCAGGTGACCCTATAGCCCTGTGTTCCCGTACCTTTCCTGCAATGCCTGGCCCAAGAGAGCAACTCAGTGGGACTAAAGAGCCACCTGCTCACCCTCCCATGCCTCTGAAGACAAAAACATTTGAATTGCAGCTGAAGGGATTTAGATTAGACTCACATACTGCCAAGCCAAGAACTGCCAGGGCCCAGGCGTGAGTCCATTCTGCAGGGCCGAGGAGGGGCAGCAGGAGGGCCTGATGAATTGTACCTGCCAGAATTTGCACTTGAGCCTGTGTTGGAAGGTGGAGTCAGGCCAAATGATGCCTAGTGCTTTCTGAGCCTCAGAGAAAGTCCTCTTCTTCCAATCTGGGAGGCCCTCAGCTCTTGCTCCAGATCTCCAGCAGCTCCTCACGCCACCTGGATATAAAGGTAGACTTTTCCCTGGCGTTTGAGGCCTCCAGAGTCTGGGGAGCCCTGTGTCTCCAGCCACACATCTCCTCTTTGTTGATGCATGCTGGGTGATAGCCAGGCTTTCCTCTCGGTCTGGTAAATATTCACTGCTGCTGAGGCTTCTGTGCCTCTGCTGGGGTGCCAACTATTTAGACTTTGGACCCCTCTTCCAGGAAGCCCTCTCAGACTAATCAAGTCTCCTCAACCAAGCCAGGACCCTTCTCGGGGACACTACCACCTTCCCCCACTCTTGATGGTCTCTTGCAGTCAGTTCCTTGCTGAGGGTCTTGGCCTTTCTCCCGGAAGAACAGCAAAGGTCCTGCAGAGTGACCTGGGGCAGGGCCAGCTAGGGTGAAGGTTTCCTGGAGGTGCAAGGCCCTGACAGAGGGAGCCAATTTGGCATCAAATGTTCTGAAATTGCCCTTTTGGAGGACAGAGGCTTGGAGCAGATCTGACTCATTCCTGCCACCACCTTGCCTGGCTACCAGCCCAGCCAGAGGGCCTATTTGGACACCTTGCTAGCAGATGGCCCTGCGAAGGGAAACATCCGTTTTGGGCTATGTTATCCAATATGGTAGCCACTGGCCACATGTGCTCTTAGGCACTTGAAATGCAGCTACTATGAATCAAGATATACTATAAGTGTAATTTACACACTGGATTTTAAAAACGTAGCATAAAATACAATGTAAAATGTCTTGTTAATTTTTTTACACGGATGACATGTTGAAATGATAATTACTTTGGACATAATTAAGTTAAATAAAATATATTATTCAAATTAAATACACTTACTTCTTTTTATTATTTACTAATATTTCTTCTCTTTCTTTTTTTAAGTTTATTTACTTAAATCTCTATGCCCAACATGGGGCTTGAACTCACAACCCCTACATCAAGAGTCATATGCTCTACTGACTGAGCCACCTGAGCGCCCCCTCTTTTACCTTTTAAAATAGAGCTACGAGAAAATTTTGAATTACATATGTGACTCACGTTATACCATTTCCGTTTTACAGAGGAGAACACAAGCTTCTGAGGACTTGAGTGACATGTGGTGCAACACCCAGGTGTGAGGGCCCCGGTGCATCCGCCCTAAGTTTGTGAGCAGAAAAGGCTCCGAAAGGGATGCATGCCTCAGGCCCTGCCTCTGGCTGCAGGACAAATACCAGAACCTTCCAAGCTCCAGAATCACATTTCCCACTTCTCTCAGAATTGTGACCAACCAGCAGTTGATTCTGCCTTCGAGGGTGAGTTCAGAGTTGATGTTGTGACCCATGGACATGGGGGGCTCCCAAGGTGTCCCAGCTGGGCAGATGCTGTTGTCTGACCCCATCCTCAGGCCAGCCCTAGCTGCAGTCAAAGCCTCCATCCTGCTCCAGGACCTCTCAGCTTGGATATCAGTGAGGCACCCTCCCAGACATCAACTCTGACAGCGGTGCTCTTGGCTTACCTGGCAACCTTCATCTCAGACCCATTTCTGTCCATATCCCCAACCTTTGCTCAGGCCATAGGCCACTCTCCTTTCGGATGAGCACTTTAGCAGATGGGCGTCCCTGGCTAGCCCTATGGGGACCCCTCAGGCCTCTGCAGAGGTAGCAGCTGTAGAGGTAACTACAAGGTTGGGAGCAGGTCCTCTGCAGACGGAACTCAAGGGGGCCAGGTCTTTACAGCCAGCCCATCTCCTGAGGCCCGGAGAAGAGATGCTCTGAGACTCAGGGCCTGGCTCCTCCAGGTTGGAGGGAAGATTATGCCCCTAGCCTGGGCACATATTCAGCATGCTGTGGCCACTGGTCTGGGCCACCAGCCCAGATCTTTTCGAGGGCCATCCTGGCTGCCAGGGGGTAGCTCTCTGGGATCTTGGGAATAAACAGAGCCCATCTTGTCTTGAGTGCTCCAAATGTGCCCTGCATCAGGCCCAGGAGGCAGTCTTGCTCTGGGTAACGATTTGGGTCACAGTCCTTGGTCCCTTGAGGTCACAGTCCTTGGTCCCTTGAGGCCAGGATTGGTGGAGCATTTGGGATCCTGCTGGGGCATCCCATTCAAATGTAAAAGGGTCAAATCTTGGGCTGTGATTATAAGGAGGCCATTTTTGATTTAAAAATAGTTTTAAATTAAAAAAAAAACGAATTAAGGGGAAGGATTTAATGGGTGAGGATTCTTGGCAGGCTTGGGATAATTACTATAAAACCAGCTCCCATTTCTCAAGTCCTCTGTGGTGTCAAGCCGGTCGTGCCACCATCCCGGGGAGGGGCTGGCCAAGGTTCCTGGCATGGCCAAAGGCGTCGGCCTGTTGTTCCAGCTCCACGCGGCCGCAGCCATGCCTTCCCCTCCCTCCCTCCCTTGGACCCAGTTGCTCTGGCATAGAGCAGGAGAGTTACGGGATAGGTCCAGGTTCAAATCCCACTCTACCACTTGCCTACTTACCTTCCCTCAGCCTAATCATCCTCGTCTGTAAAATGGGGGTGAATCCTAAGGAGATCCTAAGGAGAGAGTCAGACATCTCCCCCTGGCCCTTGGCCCGCCTTCAGAGGCAGCTTTCCTAACTCTACACTCTGGGTGTTCTCTCGTCTTTAGGCTTGCACACCTGCTTCCCCTTGACTTCAAACTTGCTGGCCCCTTCTCTCTGCCTTGGAATACTGGCTGGAATTTCATTTTCTTCACCAGATGAGGTAGGCCTCTGCTCCCATGGCCCCTGCCCTGCCCTCTATATAACCCTCACCCGCTCAGTTCCCTTGTCCCTCCCCGCATACTCTGCTTGACTTACCACTGTCAGTTCCCCCGACGCCTAGAACCGTCCTTGATATAGCACAGGCACTCAGTGGGCATTTGTTGCATGAATTCATGAGTTTATTAATCATTGCATGGATGGATTGTCATGTAGGTGGCTTTGGTGGCTGGGTGGTGATGAGGGAAGATACTACAGAAGCTGTAGCCAGTGTCTGCCCATGGCAGCAGGTGGCTGGAGGGAAAAGGCCATGTCATCTCCAGCAGGCTGGGTGCTGATTTTAATGGCCCGGCAGTGAGGTGCGTGCATGGCGGAGGCCTGCAGAAGAGGTAACGCTGAGAGGGCAGCCCTGCCCACCTCTAATTATTGCTTGAGTCTTTCTGGCAATGCCAGTTGCCTGCCCGAGAGAGCTCGGTCTCGTCTGTCACAGTGTGAGCTCAGGGTGGGGCTACTGCCACTGCCAGTGGAGAAGACAGGAGGAGATTCCCAGGGGCCTTTGGGTCTTGGAGAGCAGAGGCAGCCTCAGGCTTGGACCATGCTCGGTGCCTGTCCTTCCTGTCCCCAGCTGAAGGGTGTCCCCTGACTTGAGGGTCCCATCAAGAATCCTCCAGGGTGGCCAAGGAACAAGCCAGCTGAAGGAGGGGTCCACAGTACCCCCCAGGCAGGGAGCCTCGGATGGTTTGGTGTCTGCTGACGTGGAAGCCCTTGGGAAAATGGTGCTCTAGTGGCCGGCTGGGCAGGCGGGTGGCTCAAGCCCGGAAAGAGGCCTTGACCACACGGCCCTTCAGTGGCTGTGGCGGCCGGAAGTTGTTCACCATGTGGATCCTCTCATCATCCTCTGAGGTGAAAAGCAGGCTCCGGAACTTTTCCATCTTGAGAAGGCGGAAGAGATACTCAGGGCAGAATGGGGGTGCTGTGGTCCTCTCTGATCCCAGACACAGCGTCTGGCATACCTTGCCAATGAGCTCCACCTCTCCCTCCTCTTGCTCCTAGGTCCTGTCCCTACTCCTCCCCACTCATTCTCTCTTTGGGATCCTGAGCTCAGTTATTCAACCACTAAAAGGCCTCTGAACCTGGACCCTGTTCCACCTAGCTCCAGTTCCAATTCCATCTAGCTATCACTTATCAACAAATGCAGGATTAAGATTCTAACACAATAGGGGTGGTCCTAGGCTCCAGGGATCTCCCCTCTCAGCCTGTGGTTAGGTCCTAATGACTAACAACCAAGCGAACTCCCAACCAAGAATCTAAATGTTAAAAAAAAAAGGTGGGCAGGGGGGCAAGCGCCTGGCTGGCTCAGTCCATAGAGCATCTAACTCTTGATCTCAGGGTCATGAGTTCAAACCCCACATTGGGCATGGAGCCTACTTAAAAAAAAAAAAAGAATCTAAATATTTATTGGCAAAAGATGGGAGCCTTGATGATGGGACCATAAGCTGTAGCTTGCTTGTTGGGAGAGTCGCACTCCCTGAGATGGGCCCTGAGTGCCATATCCTCCCATCCCACCCGGTACTCTGAAAGAACTCACCTGCCTCTCAGAGATGCTGATAGGTTCCCGGAGCACGATCCAGGTGACACTCTCGCTCAGTGGGGGTGTCGTCAGGGAGCCCGGGTAGGTCCAGTAGTGCCGGCTGGCAGGCAGGAGGCACTTGGGGTTGAAGCAGCTGAACTGGGCCCTGGTTCCCTGGGGCAGGGCAGGCAAACCCAGGAATCAGCACAGACCTGCTGCTAGGACCAGACCAGCATCCTCCCCGCTCTTTCCTGTCAGCGGGATTTAGGCTTCTCCTTGGCCCAATGATGCAAATGTGGGCATAGGTCTGTGATACCAGATGCTGTCTTCCAGTCCGGCCTGGGCCCTGTCCACCTGTTTGCTGGTATGTAAAAGCTGTGGCTCCTAGAGCTCTCTGGTCTCCGTGTTCTCTCTCTGCCATTTCCTTCAACTGCCCTTAGCTGCCTGTAGGATGGCCATTGACACCACAAGCATCTTACCAATCCTGTACCCAACCAGGTGGTGTGCTGGGCATTCCATGCGGCCACTGACTCCAGTGAAGAGGAGTTATTTGCAGGGCACTGTAGCTGCTAACCTGTACCCTTCATCTCAGCGGGGGTTTGCTGTCAGATCAGAGCAGTGGTTGGGCACACTCTCTGCTCCAGCCTCTTCCTCCCTCCCTCCCTCCAGGCTGCTGTGGGTCAGGGGTATGGAGCCCCGGTCTCACCTTAAACCGAACCATGTAGAGCGCATCTGTCAGACGGTTCATGCTGGGGTGCTCATCCCCTGTCTGTCAGTGAAAGGGTAGTGTGAGCCCAGCACCCACCATGTTTGAAATGAGGGGCAGTGCTAGGCTTCCCGTGCCCTCTTGGCCCCAGTAACCACCCCTTACCTCCAAGAAGACCCCAACCACAGCCAGGCCATCAGGTGCTGAGGCTGCCTCCCCAAACGTGCTGTATTTCTTGGCGTTCCAATGAACAAGGTGCAGCTATAGGGGCAAGGCCAGTGCTTAGCGCCTCCAAGGGGCCATGGGCGCTCAGAGCCAGGCTTCCCTCACTCCCGCTGGACTCCTGGCCCCTCTGCAAGAGGGGTAAGGCTGTTAAACTTCCCAGGCCTCTGGGAGGGCCCAGAAGAGCCCCCAGTGGAGCCTCCAGTGGTCGCAGATAGCATCCGCACTGCTCTGGGCCCAACACTCTCCTGAGCCCCAGGTGACCCAAAGAGGAATCTAGCTCAGGCCCTGCCCTCAGTGAACTGTGAAGTAGACACATCTTGGAGGAGGCGGTACCTGCAGCTGAATTTGAAGAATAGGTAGAGGGTTATCAGATGGAGCCCAGGGGAAAGGTACCCCAGGCAGAGCGAATAGCAGAGGCGAAAGCCTGGAGGTTGGAAAGAGCTGGGTGTGGACAGGAGATTCATCACACGCCGGCCAATACAGGGAGAGGTCAGGAAAAGATGAGGCCAGGCAAAGCCACTACGTGTGGGGCCTTGAATGCCAGGCTCAGTCCTTAAAGGGCTGTTAGCTTCTGGACACACAGACCAGGATATCCGTGGGCAGAGTTCAGGTGGAAGACCCTGCCCTGGGGGGAGGTGGAAGGTGTTTCTCCCAAACCCCCTGGGTGCTCCTCCTCACCCTTTCCAGAATCCCACACCAGGCACCCATCAAGTCCCTGACTCTCCTGTCCTTCCCCAAACAGTAAAGGGATTTAGATAGAGGGCCCTTACCTCGCTGGGGAATGACTTGCCATCTACCGTGTGCTCTGAGCCCACACTGTGCTTCTTGCCCCAGTGGAAATGGAACTGCTTGAGCCGGTACGGCCCATCCAAGGGCCCCCCAGTCACCACTGCAGGAAGAAGTGGGGTGTGTAGTAATTGATGTGAAAGATCCCACACGGCCCAGCAGGTGGTGGTGCCAGGACCAGGCCAGTGTCCAGGAGGGGGAAAAAGGTTTCGTTTGGAAAATTCATTGGGCTAACTAGGCTTGGGTCCTTCCTCACCTAGTCCCCTGGGCCCTTAACAGGGCCAGGGTGGAAATCTTGGCCACCTGCAGGTGGCAGAGGTAGTGATAGAGTACACCAGTTCACTTGGCCGTCCTCCCCCTTCCCACCCACTTTTGCATGGAAGCTGGGACCTTGTCTCCCATGCCCCCATTACCACTAACAAGAGGCCTCTCGTGTCTGGATCCCTGACCCAGGGCTAGGTTGGAAGGATTCTTTTGTTTGGTCCTTCTAGAAGCCTAATAGAAGTCATGAGGGACAGAACCTATTGTTTTCTCTATCTTATAATGGAGGAAAATGAGGCACAGAAAGGGCAAGGCGTTTGCCTAAGGTCACACAGAAAGGCACTGAGCTAGGATATAAGCCTGTATCTCCTTTGTAAGTCCAGAGCCCCAGCCCTTACTCACCAGATCACACTGTCTCCCCAGAATCTTGAGCGGTCTCAGGACCTGGTGTTGTCCAGAAACCAGCTCATGCAGGTCCATACTCTGATGGCCAGGCCCAGGCCATCTCCCGTGGCCTCTTGGGAGGTCCCTACTTGTGCTGGTTTTGTGACTTTCTCACCCTGATACCTGGTGAACTGGGGCCATGCACAAGGCCTCCTGGGACTGATTGAATTTCCAGGTGAAAGGGATCTGGCAGTAGAGGGAGCCCCAGTGAGGCCTGAATGTGAGCCCCTGGATGAGGTGACAGTCCTAGGCAGTTCCACTCTGAGGCCCCTCCAGGATGGGTGACCAGGGCAGGGCCTTGCCCCTTGTGGGCCTATGAAGAGGAGAATGACCGAAGAGTCCAAAGGCCCTTCCTTGCTCCCTGGCCTTATCTGAGAAGCAGGGTCTGTCCATAGCATTGCTGGAGGGTTGACAAATGGAATCTGGGAGGGTGGCCATGACAGGGGCCCGATCAGGCTGTCCAGTTCTGGGGAAGCAGGAGCAGCAGGGCCTGCAGGCTGAGCTCCCTCAGAGCATGCCCCACCTGGGATGCTGTGGTATGGTCTTTCAGGGAGTAAATTCCCTACCTAACCCCTTGAGCTTGGCACCTTTAGCCCTCTCCCTCTGTCCTGACTCTAGAACATACTATCATTCACTGTGCACTCACCGTGTATTCAGCACTCTCCCCCATAGTGTCCTTGAGAGGAACATATTATTACCCCTGTTGGACAGATGTATGGCTGAGGCTTGGAAAAGCAGGTGTCCTGCCCAAAGTCACACAGCTGGTGAGTGGCAGAGCCCCAACGGTCTCACTCCAAAGCCCACTCTCTTTCTGCTGACTCCCTGCCCCCTTAAGCCTGGGTATTCTGGTAGGAGAGGGAGCCCCAGCCAGGCCTCAAAGTAAGCCACTGGATCAGTGATCCAGAGGCGTGACCCCTTGGACTCCCTCCCCACTTCCTGACAACAATGGCCTTCACTAAGCTACTGAGGTCTGAATTGAACCCTCAATGCCTTCTGAAGGCTGTTAGAAGGTACAGTCCTATGAAAACTACTCCTTTATAAACTGTCACTTAGGGTCGTCAAGAGCCCCATGTCACTCCCCAAAGCTCTGGGTGAGAGGCTTTATTAAAAATTCAGTACTAGGAAGTGTTGTCTCTCTTCTGAGGATCTGCTAGATTTCTTCCCTTCTGCAACAAGAACTATAGCTGGTCCTCTTTCCCTTTTTTCCTAGCCTACTAGGGAACTCAGGGCTAAGCAACGAAGATTACTCTTCTCTGGCTTCCCTCCTCTTCTCTCCTTTTTGATTTTCTGCTTGAAACTTAAGTTCCCTTGTGTGCTTTCATTGTGTATGTGGGGAGAGGTGGAGAGGGGCAGAATACAAGTTACTTCCTTACACAAGAAACTCCAGCAGCTTCCCTCCTTGCTCTACTCTACCCCTCATAGGCCTGTTCATAGGGATAAAATCTCTTCACTGAGGAGCACTCCTGAGGCTTCTGCCTAGGAATTTATTATGAAAGAATCTGGACTCTCAACCTAGGGTAAACAGATGTCATAAGTTCTTGCTGGTCTTTCTCCGGCCCAAGCTGGTTGGAATCTTGAGGTTGTGGCTGGAGACAAGACCTTTGGAGTTGGACCAGGCTGATTTTGGCACTCCCCCACTCATTGAGTCTCTGCTTGCCCATCTTAGAGGTGGGTTCTTTAGAGGAATAAAAGAGCCGCCTAAGACCTTAGCAAAGGACCTGGCACACAGAACACTTTAGCTCCCTTCTCTCTCTGGGCTTGGCCAGATCACACAGGGAGGAGGGTTTGGCCTTAGGCCACACAGCAGGTCAGTGACAGGGCCTGGAGTGAAAACAAATCTGACCTAACATAGTAAATGGAAGAGAAGGAAGGGAATTCACATTTCTTGAGCATCTGCTGTATGCCAGCACTACAAACATCACTTCAGTTTTTCACTTTTCCTCTCTATGACTCCAGAGAGGAAAAGAGGGTCTTATTGCTGCCATTGTATGCATAAGGAGACTGAGGCTCAGCCCAAGGCTTCTTAGCTGGTGAGAGGTGGTGCCTTCCTTCCCCACCACAGCGTCCTGCCCTTCCTGAGCCTGCCCCACGCAGGGTGAGGACCCCAGTGGGAGGGGGGCCAGCCTCTGGCAAGGGCCACTTACCAGTTCGGTCATCACTGTCATTGAAGTCCACCTGGACAGAGTGCCCATTGTTGGCGATGCTGAGGGATATGCAGGCCTCATAGGAAAGCTCCAGTGGCTTCAGGCTGGGCGAGTACACAGCCTGGCTGGACACAATATTGATTGGTGACTGGCGGTCTCCCTGGGCAATGGGATACAGCTTGTGCCACTGTGAGGGGCCTGCAGGTGGGGAGAGGGCAAGGGCTCGGGCTGGCCTGGATCTCTGGGCTGCAGGCCGAGGACGCCCCTGGGGGATGGTATCCCAGTATCCCCTCAGATGTCAGCCCCTGCTTTGGAGCTCCAGTCCCAGCTCTGCCACATCCCTCTCTGCCTCCATTTCCTTTCTGCAAAATGGCCTCATGAAAACTCCTCCCAGAGATGATAGGAGGCCCAGAGAGGTAATTCATGGAAGGCAGCACAATATAGCCACAAGCCCAGGGGTGGCTCTAGGCAGTGACTCCTCCCCAACTCCCAGTACATGCTCACAGAGGGCCTCAGGCCTCTGAAGACCCTGACCTGACCCTACCAGGCATCTGGCCTACTTCCCACACCTTGAGCACGTTGTTCGTGTTGGTGTTTGTGATAACAATAACAAAAGCCAAAGTCATCTTAGCTTTGGCTCTGTGACATGCGCTTGCTCCTCAACCACATTGTGAAGCAGAAACCAGTGTGATCCCCGTTTCATAGATGAGAGAACTGAGGACCATTCGTGTACACACACAGACACACACACACAGACACACACACACAGACACACACACACACACAAACTTGGATGCAGGTAGAGACATACATCATGTGCATGGGCAGCCCCAGTTGCTCTCCCCTGGCATATGCCTACAGATCTGTAGAGATTTTCATGTGTGCACACATATGTGCACAGTTTTCTGGGTTCATCAGGCCCAGAGTGGCCGGGTCCAGCCACATACACGTGTACAAACACACACACGGTCCTGCCCACTACACCTGACACACGCATATACACCATCATACACAAACACCCCCTGTTGCAAAACCAGGTCTGCAATAAAAGACTACAGCAAAACACATGCTCGTGCAAGCACATACACACACACACCTGCGTGCACACCCACGAGCGCCCACCACCTGCCTCCCAGAGGCTCCATCTGCAGCCGAGAGGCTCGGCATCTCCCTGGGGAACATCCTGAGATGCAACCTATTTTTAGAGCTATTGCCGGCTGGTGCTTCTCCCCGTTTTTGGCTTCTTAAGTTTTCCTGAGAAAACAGCAGCAGGTGCCGACAGAGCTGTGTCCCCAATGGATGACTCAGAATCGTGGCCCAGACCCACTGGGTTATTTTTGAAGTCCTGCGAGCATGCAGCATGCCCGCACCTCTATCCTCCATCCTTCCCTCCCTCGTTGCCCCTGGATTGAATGACCCAAGTCTGGCTGGGTGAGGGGCAGTGGCCTGAGGGTGACAGGCCCATGGGGCAGGCCATATAGGATACTGTTTGCTCAGAGCTGGTGGGCAGGACTAGCAGAAGGATATAGTCAGGGGCCTCTGACTCTGGAGGAAGCACCCAGAGCTAGTTCAGAGCAGGTGCTGGAGGGAAGATGATCTATGGGTTCTGCCAACCTGCCCCTTCTCTGCCTCTCTCTCCAGCTCTGCTGGTCTCTGTTGCCTTTTTCTGAATGTCTCTAGCTTTTTCATGGCCAGATCTGGGGGGCTCCCCTCCAAAGTATGCTCCTGTGTCCCAGAGGGAGCCAGACACATCACAGCACCTCCCTAGCTCCCTCTGTCCCACTGCAACCTCCTAACCCTGAGACTAGCCCAGGATCCCCCCCCCCCAATGCCTCAAAGAGTGAGTCTCTCCCTAAAAAAGGGGAGATGAGGAGGGTTCCTTTCACCAGCACTTCCCTGTCTCCCTACATCCACCTACCCTGCTTGGGGTTTCCTCTGGCAACATGGATCTTGGGTCCTTATTGTTCACCTGACAGAAAGGGGGGAGCCCTTACCCCACACCCCCACCCCAGCTTGGTAAAAAATAGCCCAAAAGGTAACTGACCTGCCCCGGACCCATATTCAAGCCATCTGGCTCTCACCTCTGCCTCTTCTCCCTTCCTCTGCATCCTGAGGAAACTGAGGCAGGATCAGGGAGCTATTTTCCCAGGTAGGAGGCTGATGTGGGCCACGCGCTCCCACGCTTCACACCAGGACGTGCTCAGACACCCTGCTTGATGTAGACACCCAGACACACGCGTGCACCCCAAAATCTCCCTTCCCTCACATACCTGGCGACAAAAAAGCTCGGACACTTCCGCGGGGAAACTCTCCCGGGGACACCGCGCCCTTGTCCAGTAGAGCCCGGCTCCCGGGAGGTCCCCGCACACACGCCGTGCGCGCTCCCCGCACAGACACCCGCGCACAGCGCTCCGCCCCGACCGCCCCCCGCTGCCCAGGGCCACCTCCGCCCCCAGTGCCCGCCACCGGTGAGTGAGTGTCGGGGCCCAGGTCTGGGCCAGCACGGCAGTCAGGGGCTGCGCGGAGGAGGCGGCAGGACGCGGTCTCAGCCGCCGGGTGGCTCGCTGGCGGCGGGGCCGGCCGGGTCACAGCGCGGACTTTGGCCAAGGAGCCGGGGAGCCAGGGCTCGGGCCGGGCAGGTGGCCTGGGTTCTGGGGACTGGACCAGATGGGGGTACCCGTCCGGCCCGGAGGGTGGGGGGCTTGCGGGTCCGGGAAATCCGACTGGGCTCGAGGGTCGGGGGTTGGATCCAGAGGGTCGGGGCCGGCGGGGTCTGTACCTACCGTCGTTCTGGCCGTAGCCCCAGCCGTGGTGGCCGGTCATGCCGCTGCTGTCCCCGCAGCCGTGCACCTGCCTGTTCCGCTGAGTTCCGCTGGCTCCGGCTGCGGCTCCGGCCCCGCTCGCTACCGCCGAGCAGCCTCTTAAAGCTGCGGCGCGCGGGAGGAGCAGTTCCCGGGGGACCCGCCCCCCCAACCCCCAGCAGGGCTAAAGAGGCCGGCGGTGCCCCGCCCCTGCCTGCCAGCAGGCCAGTTGAACCCCAGAGTTGAGTCCAGGTGGGGGGGTCAGGGAACCTAAAGCTCTCTCCCTACTCCCCTTCTCCCCTCCCCCGCCCCCGCGGGACGACTCTCCCCCCTTTTCACTTGTACAGGCTCCAAACTGTACTGTGCAGAGAACTGCCCTGGTTTCTCCACATCCCATCCCACCCCGGGGCTTGTCCCGGAGCCTCAAATCCCATTACTGGGGACCTGCATTCTGGGTCCTGAGTCCTCTGGGATTGGAGAATCCCCTCTAAACTGCAAAGTGCATTGACCATCAGGTGTCTAGAATTGGAGCCAGACGCTATGGCAGGTGCTGGGCCAAGCTTTGGGTCCTTCCTGGCATCTAACTCTCTCAGCTACCCTAGACATTGAGTGGTACTTCCAGGAGCCCTCTTTCACAGAGACAGGGTTGAAGCCTAGAGAGATAAAATGATCTGCGCAGCGTGCAAGGGATTCACGCCTAGATGGTCTCACTCTAGACACTGTGCTCTTTACCACTTCTCTTTGGTGCTGGGGGCAGGGGTCTTGTGGTTATGGGGGTCTAGGAGCCTGGGGTAGGAGAGAGGACAGGACTTGAAATCCAAACCCCTGGCCCCAAAGAGGGAATGGGGAGGAAGTAGCATCCAGTGGGCATGAGGACAGATGGTCAAGAGCTGGCTCCCTCACAGAACCAAGCCTAAGACCCTGCCTCCCACCCTCTTCTTCTCTCCATTGCTTCCTCCTTCCCTGCAGGACTCTTTGCCTGTCCCTCTACAGTCCAATGTTTGTCCTTCCTCTTCTTGCCTCTTCCTGACCTTTGGCACACCTGCTGGGAACTCAGGCCCTCCACCCTGTACTTGACCTCACTGCCTGCCTTGGCCCAACATTTTCCCACCTGCAAGCCTTGGTCCTTGCTGTGCCCTCCTCCCTGGTGCATCCTCTGTCTTCCACCCACTGGCTTCAGGCTGCCCAATCTGATTCATCTTAGGATGTGGCCTTGTGCCAAGGATAGGCCTTGTCTCTGACTAGGCCTCAGCAGACAGTTTTGGGAAGACAAATAAATGGGTGGATGGAAGGACAGACAAATGATCCGACCCAGGGACCTCTCCCCGACAGGAGGTGAAGGGCCATTTGACCTTGACCAGAGCAGACTATTTCAGGCCCTGCTCTGGGCTGACCTTGTGAAGGAATCTGCCATCTTGTCTGCCTGACTCCCCTACATCTCTGTGGTTATCTCAGTTTCCCTCTTCTAGTCCCTGAACCTCAGTTCCACAAGTTAGAGTTGTGGAGATTAATTGACAACTGGTTGGCTGGGTCAAGGTCAGTCAGTGACTTCCCAGCCCTGCCTAGATGCCCTTCTCTGACCCAGGAGCTGGAAGGTGCCCTTACTAGAAATATGACTGTCAGGCAGGGGCAAGAGACTCATGATAGAGATTCAGGGGATGGGGCCCCCCAAATCAGCATGTGACAGAGAATGCAATGTTGTCAAGACCCCAGGTCTAAGCCAGAACTGTCATCCTTGGACCAAGAAGACAAAAAAGCTTGCTCAGTGCCAGATGAGGCAGCCACTCTTCTCCTGGGGGAGTGGCAACACTCTCAGGGTCTAGGGAGGGGGTCAAATGTATCTAGTTCATTGATCCACCTCTTCAGAGTGACCCAGGCCTAGTCAATATTTATTTGTAGTATTTAATTAAAAAGTTGGAATTACTCATATAGTTTTGCATCCAATTTCATCCGCACAGCAACCTTAGGTGGATTTTTGCCCCTTTTTTACAAATGAGGAAAGTAAGGCTTAGAGAAGTTGATTAGGGAACATAGCGAGTGACAGAGCAAAGATAAAAATCCAGTGCTGCTGAGTCCCTTATTTGACATGTCTAAAAGCACGGAGAGGGGGAGGAAGTGGATTTTAAATTTGATTGTCATTTGCATATATGCAAGACTTTCTCTGGAAGGACTTAAGAGAAGCTTGGGAGAGTGTTTGCCTCCCGGAAGGAGACTGGGAGACAGGAAGGGTGGGGGAAGGTGTGGAATTGGGGTGGGAGGGACACTATGCTTACTCCTTTGTACTCTCTAGAAGAAACTATTACCTCTTTAACAACCAAATATAAGTTGATCTAATTCTTTCCTTCCTGCATGCTGTCTTCAGCAATTTTCTCCTGGTTCCGGAGTGATGGGCACTCAGGCAGGTGAGAAGAGCCAATGCACTCTGCCCATTTCTGCCCATTTCAGGTGAAGCCCCCGTTACCCCAGCAGCCCATTCAGGTCAACTTGGGAAAGCCTATACTCCCATTCAGGCGCCTCCCGTCTTAATTATGTGCTGTCTTTAAAAATGAATTGATTCCACTGCCCTGAAATTTACTCCTTGGTCTCACTGGCATTAGGATTTCACTGTTTACGAGGGAGGGGGAGCATGGGGAGGGGGTGGGTGGTACAAGGGTATGATGAATGGCTGAGGGAGGAGGGCAGGAACAGCTTACACAGCCATATCTCATTCATCAAGTGACCTTGACCAGATTGCACTTCCTCTTTCAAAGGTACAATGTCTTTGCTCTACAAGGTGATGAGGGGATTGTCCCTGCCCGGCCCACCTCATGGGGATCCTGTGAGTATTGGTTGAGACAACAGACGTCCAATGCTGTTCCAACAAGTAGAGTCCTATGTATTGTATATGACTCTGTCACCGTATGTTATGCACAGGGCCCACAGGCCAGGCCCAGAAGCCCTGTGGTCTGGAGACTCTAAAAGTAAAATGATAGCTTTCTGTATTTTTTAAAAACTTTTCCACTCCAAGTATGTATATATATGTGTGCAAACAGTGGGATGAAATGAGCCCTGACATGGCTTCCAGCATACCTGGCTGTGGAACCTGGGGCAAGTTACTTTACCTCTCTGAACCTGTCTTCTCATGTATAAAATGGGAATAGAGAGTCTAGAAGACTAATAGGATGGTCAAGTAACACAATGTCTGTGGGACTCCTGGTGTCAAGGATGTACTCCTCAGACCCTAGAACCTGTGTTCTTTCCCCTTTTCCTTAGCTTTTTGGGCACATTTAGAACCCCAAACATTCCTTTTGCAATTATAATAGTGACACCTAGTCATTGTAGAAAACTTGGAAGAATCCGAAAAACACAGAGAAGAAAATTAAAACCACTGGTCATATTACTACCTAAGAACCAACACTGTTAACATTTTAACATGACCAACTGCCAGGCTTTTTAGATATGTATTATTAGTGCTGGAAAAAAACAATCAGAATCATATATATATAGCTTTGTGACCAGTTTTTTTCACCTAATGCCCTATGGTAAGCATTTCCCTGCTCGATCAGCCTTGGAGAGCTTGACACTTAACTGCACAGTGCTCTAATGTATAGATTAGTACCAGTTTTCACTATTGTAAACAGCACTACAGTGAACATCCTTATTTATACATCTGTGCGTGTGTGTCTGATGATTTCCTTGGGACAAATTGCTAAATGTGGAATTACCAAATCTGATGAGATACATATTGCCAGTAAGGGATTTGAAAATGAGGAAGTATGGTGGAAGTAGTTTCCAAAATTTATTCTTTCATTCAATATGCATTTATTGAAGACTTACTGATGCCATATTCTGGGCCAGGCATGGGTGATACAACGGTGAACATTATAGAGCCATACCTGCCTCAGGTGAGAGGTAAGCAAGAAAGACAAGAAATTGGCCAAAGAGCACCAGGTTGAGAAGGGCTAAGATAGGCAAGGACAGGAAGGGAGAGATAGTGGTAGAGGCCAGTGAGAGTGTCCTGGGCTGTGACTCATTCTTTCTGGCTGGTTTCCAACACATTGTAAGCTCTCCCAGGGCAGAGCTAGCCCCAAACTGCCTGGGAGCCCAAAGATCCAGTCTCCCCCAGCCAAGACCGACCAGGATGGGTAAAATAATAGATCTGGCCAGATCTTTTGGGGTGTTTGTTGCTAATCCTTGTACCACCTTTTAATAGCTGTGAGGCTTTGGAATTGTACTCACCTCTCCAGGCCTGTGCTCTCTTGTCAATGAAATGGGGTGAGCAACAGTATCTATTGCATTGGGTGAACACAAAGTGAGGTGATGCATGGCAAGTGCCTGCCTGGAAGATAGTGCTTAGTAAATGGGGGTACTATTGTGGTTACGGGGCCGTTTTCCTACTTGTTTTATTCAGTGGGGAGTTGGGCTAGGTCAGTAATTTTTTTGTTTCTAGATTTTTTTTATTTGACAGAGAGATTGAGCACGCAAGCTCACAAACAGGGGGAAGAGCAGAGGCAGAGAGAGACGCAGGCTCTCTGCTGAGCAAGGAGTCCGATGCGGGGCTCGATCTTAGGACCCTGGGATCATGACCTGAGCCAAAGGCAGATGTTTAACTGACTGAGCCACCCAGGCACCCCTAGGTCAGTGGTTATTAAACTTGAGTGTGCATCAGAATCACCTGGAGGGCTTGTTAAAACAATTCCCTCGGCCTCACCCCCAGAGCTTCTGATTCAGTCTGTCTGGGATGGGGCCTTAGAATTTGCATTCCTAACATGTTCCGAGGTGATGATGATGCTGCTGGTCCAGGACCACACTTTGAAAACCAATGGCTTCATTGAATGAGGCCATGGTTTCCTAGCTTGATACCTAGTCTTATTCTCTGCCCTCCATAATAGGAAAAAGTTCTCAGTGGGCCCTCAGTTCTCAGGTGGCAAGGTTTGTGTCTGACCAACTTCCACACATCCAGCACAGGCACCTACGCACGCTATTATGGGTTGAATTGGTTCCCTTCCCCCCAACACACACACAAAGTTGCTTAAGTCCTAACCTCTAGAACCTGTGAATGTGATAGTATTTGGAAATAGGGTTTTTGCAGATGAGATCAAGTTAAGATAAGGTCCTTAGCGTGAGTCCTGATCCCATGTGACTGGTGTCTTTATGAGAAGAGATCCAGACAGAGACGTGAGAGGAGAATACCATGTGATGATGGAAGCGGAGATTGAAGTGTTGCAGCTGTAAGCCGAATATTGGCAGCCAACCGCCAGAAGCTAGAAAGGCTGAGGAGTCTTCCCTTCAGGCTGCAGAGGGAACATACTGCCCACACTTTGATTTCAGACTTTGAGCTTTAATGTGAGATAATACATTTCTGTAGTTTTTTTTTTTAATATAAGATTTTTTTTCTTACGGGGCGCCTGGGTGGCACAGCGGTTAAAGCGTCTGCCTTCAGCTCAGGGCGTGATCCCGGCATTATGGGATCGAGCCCCACATCAGGCTCCTCTGCTATCAGCCTGTTTCTTCCTCTCCCACTCCCCCTGCTTGTGTTCCCTCTCTCGCTGGCTGTCTCTATGTCTGTCAAATAAATAAATAAAAATCTTTAAAAAAATAAAAAAAATAAGATTTTTTTACTTACGAATTTTATTTTTAAGTAATCTCTGCACCCAACGTGGGGCTCGAACTCACAACCCCGAGATCAAGAGTTGCATGCTCTACCGACTGAGCCAGCCAGGTGCCCCTACATACCTATAGTTTTAAGGCACCTAGTTTGTGGTAATTTGTTACAGCAGTTCTAGGAAACTAATGCTGTGCGGTATCTTTTTACAGACACCACTAACACAAACCTTTGTCAAATTCATACATTTCTTCATAGGCATTATGATTTCCCCCACCAAATTTGGGATGTGTTTTCTTTCATGCAGTCCATGACTGCACAGAGCATGAGAAGCTAAGCAGTGAACTCTCACCTGTTGCCTTTTGACCTTCTCACATTCCCTGGGTGTATTTTATCATCCCTTATATTTCACCTGTCCCACTGGAGAAGGAAATATAACAGCATAAGCACATGATGTGCTGGGAGAGCCTCATGCCTTTGTTTCCCATCAATTGTATTCCATGGGTGCTGGGTAGGGACCAGGGAAGTTATAAGAGGGTGTGCCCCTCCCTGATCCTGGGGACAGCACCCAGGGGAATTGCATCCATCATCTCACTGCATCATTACCATCAAACTGTCCCTCCTCCAATCCGCATCCCAGGGTGCCTTGGGGGCAGGGATCTGTGCTCACTTTCATCTTATTTCAGGCAATTATTAACCTGAAGGTACCTGTAGGGTCTGGGAGAGAGAAGGGAGAGAATCCTCATTTCTCTCCCTGCTGCTCTTCTGGCTTCTAGTCTCTCCCACTTTCTCTTGGGGTAACTCTCTTCCTTGGCACCCACCCCCACAGGGGAACCATCCTCTTCCTGAAAAGTGGCTCTTTACAGAAAGTAGAGGGCTTTACATTCCTTCTTGCTTTTTATACTCAAGGGCCTCACAACCTAGCCCCTCTGACTCTGCTGTCTCTCAAGCCTCCTCTGACCATGTCCTACCCTTCACCTAACTCCCCAGCCCACCAAACTTCCTTTAGACCCTCCATCCTACCAGGCCTGCTTGCCTCCCAGGAATGACACCTGCTGTTCCTTCTGCTTAAAACATGCTTCCTCGCCAATAGGATGTGAAACATTCCTGGAGAGGGAAGAAGGGGAGAGGGTAGAGTTCCTCTGTGCACCTTTCTGGACCCCAGCTTCCCTCTATTTATAGGAGGGCCACATTGTCCTTACTTACTGTCCCTCTCCCCTCTGGAGACTGTGAACTTCTCAAGAACAGGGCCGTGGACTTATTTGTCTTTGTATCCGAGCTGGGAGCGCTAACTTTGTGGTTTGAAACAGGACCTCGCGTGGGCTTGTTGCATGAGACGATAGAAGAAATGAGTGAACAATAATGACCATAATAATGAAAGGTATTATCCACACAGGATTTTTTGTGAGTCTGGCTCTGTGTGTATTCAAAATCTCACTTCAGGCTAATAGGAGCGGGTGATGGAGACCCATTTATCCCCACTGCACAGATGAACAAACAGAGGATTTGAGAGGTTAAGGGCAGATTTCATAAATAGTAAGTGGTTTAAAACCAAATCTGCCGGATTCCAGAGCCTCAGTGCCCCACGATTACCGCACGTACAAAGTCACAGACTGGTAGACCAGTAGGGATGCAGTAGGAAAAGAACCGCCTCGGTCCGGGTTCTGGCTGTGGGCTGTGGTCGCGTACTCCCAGGCGGACTGGCGACGCGTGCGCAGTGAGGTGGTGGCGCCCCCTGCGGGCGGCGCGCGGGAGGCAGAGACGGTGAAGGGGCGCTCAGTGCGCCTGCGTGCTCGTGGAGGTGGTGGCGGTACTCGGCAGGGTCTAGGCTGTTCGCGCGGCGGGTGCGGCCATGGCGCAACCGGGGAAGCTGCTCAAGGAGCAGAAATACGACCGGCAGCTGAGGTGAGCCAGGGCTCACCGAGTCGGGCTGGCCGGCCGGGGTGCTCCTTTGCGTCCCGGCCGGGCCTAAGCGAGCGGGCGACGCGGTCGGGCCTCTTCCAGGCCTCCCGCTGGGCTGGGCCGGGCAGTCTTGGGTTTGGGGAGCCGGTTCTCGGGGCTCCCCGGCATGGGACCCTAGGGTGCTCCTTGAGGGTCGGAACTCCCCTTCTCCGAGGGGTGCGCCCGCCCGCCACGCGGTGTGCAGTTCGAGGTTCGCGGTCCCAGAGTCGGCCCGGTCACCGGGGTGGCAGCTGGCCCCGCCTCGCTGCGCGTTCACTCCTCGTTTAGCGGAATTGGGGAATCGCGTGTACCTCATCCCGGCCTCCCAGAGCAGCGCCGAGTATTAGGGATTGTCCGGAGCCAGCGCTGTCCAATTGGAATATAATGCCAGTCTTGTGTGAGCCGCACATGTAATTACACGTTTTCTAGTAGCCACATTAAAAAGAAAAGGAAACAGGTGAAATTAATTTTAATACAGTTTCTTTAACCCAGTATATCCAAAATATTACCACTTTAACACTTAACATAAAAATTTATTAGGGATATTTTACCTCTTTTTTCATACCGTCTTCGAAATCTGGCATCTGACACTTAACAGGCACATCCCAGTTCTGACTAGCTAGCCTCATTTTTAGTCCTCAGTAGCCAGATGTGGTTAATGGCTACCTTAGTGGACACCGCAGGTCTAAGTCATCAGGCAGGTCCTTGGCTAATTCCTCTCCCTTGCCTTTTCTCCGTACACTCCCCATTCCTTATTTATTGAGCATCTTCTATGTGTTAAGGCAGTGAAAGTAACACAAATGCTTGGCCCGCATCCTTTTTGGAGGCCTCCCCCCTCCAAGCCGGGAGAGGTATGTCCCTATATGTCCTCTGGAACTCCCATATGCACCTACAGCCTGGTTCTGTATTGGGGCTTTAGGCTCTTAATTCTGGGAGCAGCATTAAAGGCAGACATCTCTTGGCTTTATAGATGGGGAAACAGAGTCTTGGCGAAACTTAGGTAACTTGTATATCTCCCGTATATTTGAGCCAGGATGTAAACATAGGCCCTTCTGGCTTTTTCAGAGCCTGTTCTCAGTCACATCACTCTGCTCCCAAGCTTCCGGGAAAGGAAGCAAGGTGACAGAGCCCTTGTAACCAACTTGTGTTCTTTTGTAAATTCGTAGCATTGCTTGTGTTTTGATATAACCATACAAGATGGAGCTGAGAAGACATTTTAGGTTACTAAGTAACTGTGACAAAAAAGAATTTTTCCTGAGTTCAATCCAGTTAAGGACTAAATTTTACTTTTCATAGTGAGAATTGGTTATCGGTTTTGGAGTGTCGGAGGGAGGCAGCTAGAAGCAAAGTTGTACAGCCCGGCAGCAGTCAACCAGTCCATGCTCTCCATAGTTAGGCCAGCATGGGAGCAAAGAAGATTGATTTCTTGTCTGGCCTCTTTCTTGAAACGCGTTACCTAAAGATGCACCAGTATTCTCTTAGTCTCACTATCTGAGTACCCAAGCATCCATCAGCCAAATCTGTCAGTGTCTTCTGCGTGCCCTACTTTTATAGAAAAAACAGATGTTTCCAGTCTGTCTGGTTCTTCTAGGCTATTCCTCCTTTCATTTGACAATTGCTCAGTGATCACTTACTCTGGGCAAGGCAGTGTGCCAGGCATTTGGGGCTCTAGTGATGCATGTAGGGAGTTATCTGGGCCCTCATGGAGTTTAGAGTGGAATGGAGAGATGGATGTTCCTCAAATAAAGAACCAAATGAAGTAGGTAGAGTTGTGATATGCTCTTGGAGGACATACTGGCTACACAATAACAGGGAATCTGCTTTAGATCAGGTGACTAGGAAAGCACATTAAAGCCTGCCAGTCCTCCAGACTGCGGCATTTTTCTAATGATTTTCATACTTGCCATACTGACAAGGAAAGATAATAGGCTTTCCGGGTGAAGGTAACCAGGCTGGGCCAGATGCCGTGATACATGTGTGATCATGCACCTTGCCCCATTAATGATATGCCAGTGCAAATCAGGTTAAAGCATATATTTCTAATCCTTATTATATCTTTGTGTTTGATAATGTATGCATTTATTAATCATGCTATTAAAATGAGCGTTGGGTGTTATATTTTAAAGCACTCCTGTAGAAGTCATTGTGAGGCTTTGCAGATGACAGTAATTCAGTTTTCTTAGTAAAGCTTTTCTCTTGGAGGTGTCACAGTGATAAAGTCTATGTTAAGATTTTAAATATACTGGCTCTATGTAATTTAAGGAGAAATGAAATAGAGGACCGAATAGGTTTTAAGTTTAAGGCAGTTCTTTAATGTTAATGAATATATCTAATATATCTGTTCTGTAAGTTATCTGGCTTGAAAAGAGTAATGGACAAGGAGCTGAAAGACCCAGGTTTTTAGTACTGATTTGACCCCCTTCTAATCATGCAAGGCATCAGCCTGAGTCTTAGGTTACTCAGCTATATCCCCATAACACCTGCTGCTTTTCCTGTCTCACATGTTTACTATGGTTATCACATCAGCCATTCTGTACAAGAACACTTTGAAGATCAAAGATCACCGTCCAAACAAGAAAGTTGCATCTGTGTGAAAGTTTTAGAAATGTTGAATTTGTGTCTTGTTTTGTAGGTTGTGGGGTGATCATGGGCAAGAGGCTTTAGAATCTGCTCATGTTTGCCTAATAAATGCAACAGCGACAGGAACTGAAATTCTTAAAAACTTGGTACTACCAGGTAATGTAGTTTTGTGGTAGTAAATTTACTCCATACAGTTTTGAACTAGAAATTATGTGTTCTTGACTGACTCTGTTTTGTCTTTCAGGTATTGGCTCATTTACAATCATTGATGGAAATCAGGTCAGCGGAGAAGATGCTGGAAATAAGTATGTTCTATTCTTTTCAAACACATGCATGTTAGGGAAGGCAGTGCACCGCCATAGGAGAGTAAGGCCTAAATCCCAACTATACCTCTTCAGTCAAGGTGACTTGACTCTCAGGTGGAAATAATCCCTGTGTTTAGGATTATGGTGAGGATGAAGTAAGTTAATATAGGTAAAGTGCTAGCACAGTGTCTAGCAGATAGACCATTAATAAAAGGTACCCATCATTACTGTCTTCATTGTTATTAGAGCAAAGGAGTAGTCCTTATTCCTTGATTTGTGAGATCTAGACAATTCCTAAGTCCTTGCATTGATCCCTAGGGGTTAGTACATAATTTAAAATAACTGTAGTTTTGAAAAAAAAATTATATTTTTGGATTATAAGAATAATAAAAATTACCTTATATTTGTGTTTCTTCTGAGCTCAGTCCAGGTATATCTCTCTGTATACTCCACTGTCTCTATAAAAATGCTGTTTTAAAGATGGCCTATATATTATTTTTTAAAGATGATCTTAATACAGACCTCCAAAGCATTGCCACATTTGGACACATTTGGATTTCAGGCTCTTTTCAGGACTTGGGAGGCTGGAATCTCTCATTATATTTGTTAGTATATGACAACAACGAGTACGTATGAGAAAAGTCAGAATTTAGTTCGTATTGAGCTTTGATATCTTTTCTTTGGGTGGTATCGTATCTACAACAGCACCCTTTTATTGGTATCTATGAAGAAAAAGTCTTATTATCTTTACTTACTTGGTTGGTTGGAGCAGTGTGTGATAAGAATAAGGTTTCTTTTTCTTATGGAGCCACTGATTTTGTGCTACACAATGGTACCCAACCTCAGATCGGGGCCTTGAGACATGACAAGGGTATGTGTGGGAAGAAACCTGAATAAGTCTCTTTTAGTTAACCTGCAAAAGCAAGCAGTTCAATATAGCACTTTCCAAGTGTGGTCTGTGGAACACTGGCTCTAGGGAATGTTAATAGCAGCTAAATGGGCAAATGGATTCCATGGTCAAATGAGTTTGGGAAACGGGCCAAATGAAGTTAAACATTTCTCCAATATAAGACCTTAATATCATGTGTTATATTTATGATGAATTTCCAAGAGGGAATTATAACATGTGGTGTTTCCCAAACTTTGTAAAGCCAGGGAACTTTTATTCTCTCAGAGCATCCTATGAAATTTGTATTCTGTGGCACACACTTTGGGAACATTGTTTTATTAGCCTGGTCTTTGATTACAAGTTTCATGCTGTTATCTTCCTCCAGGAAGACTGTTAAAATCTAGAATCAAAATGTATTGTTATACTATGAATGAAATATACCTGGTGTTACAAATAACCTTCCCTTTATAGTCAAAGAAGCCCTTAATTTTTTTAAATTCTGTTCTAGTTTTTTCCTTCAAAGAAGCAGCATCGGCAAGGTAAACCATCAGTTTATTATAGAATATAGTGGTGTTTGAGCATCTAATGATGCCACTATGTTTTGATTGCTTGAAAAGCTTTGGCTTTGAAAGAGCTTATTATTTCTCTGAGAAAAAAGTTAAATTAGCTTTTTTTTTTTTGATCTTGCAAATCTTTATATGCTTAGTAGTTTAAGAACTTAAAAGTACTGTCTGTGTTTTTATGCTGTATTCTGTATTAAAGCTAAACCTTGAGATTGACATAAGGTGTAAATGTTTAGAGGATGGAATATTCTGGTTAACAAGATTTTTTTTTTTTTTTAAAGATTTTATTTATTTATTTCACAGAGATAGAGACAGTCAGCGAGAGAGGGAACACAAGCAGGGGGAGTGGGAGAGGAAGAAGCAGGCTCATAGCAGAGGAGCCTGATGTGGGGCTCGATCCCCTAACACCGGGATCACGCCCTGAGCCGAAGGCAGACGCTTAACCGCTGTGCCACCCAGGCGCCCCATGGTTAACAAGATTTTTAAGAGTTAGCCAGCATATCTTTTATTTTTGTATGTTCCGTTTTTAAATTCTTACAAAGCCATAATAGTCAACTTAATACAATGTTCTGAATGGAAATGACTATTTCTTTGACCCCTCTCATACAGGATTATAATTGTGGGAGGTTATAATGAGTCTAAACTTGGTCCAGAATATCTCTGCCTGCTACACAAGGTTTTCTGGTCATTTGCCTACTCAGAAAAGTTGTGTACAAATAATGTAGTCATTTAAATAATATTTAAAGTAAGACTATAGTCGAGCGTCAGCTTAAATACTATGAAAAGCAGAATTGTCATATCTATGCATGAAATTTGGGTAGTTCTATAATATGTTTGCTTGATCTGTAAATTGAGGGGTTACATTTTAACCAAATTTTTTCTCATTCAAGTCAAATGCTTTTTTTTAAAAAAGAACCGAGCTCAAGCTGCCATGGAATTCTTACAAGAATTAAATAACGATGTATCTGGGAGTTTTGTGGAAGAGGTATATATGTATACACATTATTATTTCTGTGTGGAAATGTAATTTTTAAAAATAATTCAAAGCCCTAAGAATTTAGAATTTTGAGTTTATTTATTTTAGTAATCTCTACACCCAACGCGGGGGTCAAACTTGTGACCCCGAGATCAGGAGTTGCCTGTTATACTGACTCAGCCAGCCAGGCACCCCAGCATTTAGAATTTTGAATCTTTGTATATTTATGTTTAGTTGAGAGTTGAATTACTTTAACATTGGAGTCTAGCATGTTGCCTCATTTGTTCTAAAATAGCTTGACTGTGTCTGCCATGTTTAATTTGATTGTAAAATTGTTGAATTTTTTTCCTGTGTCCTATTTAGAGTCCAGAAAACCTTCTAGACAATGATCCTTCATTTTTCTGTAGGTTTACCATTGTGGTTGCTACTCAGCTTCCTGAAAGGTAAATTTTTATCTTAATTCATTTTTATTTTAAAGTCTCTTATTAGATTTGCATAGTTTTGTTTTCTCTGCAAAGACTATAGTTCTTAAAATCCTTTATTTAGAAAATTTTTTAAATTAATTTATTTTAAAGATTTTATTTGTTAATTTGAGAGAGAGAGAGAGAGTGTGTGTGTGTGTGCATGAGTCGGGGGAAGGGGCGGAGGGAGAAGCAGACTCCCTGCTGAGCAGGGAGCCTCATGCAGGGCTCAATCCCAGGACTCCCAAGATCATGGCCTGAGCCATAGACTGCCGCTTAACTGACTGAGCCACCCAGGCACCCCTCTTTTTTTTTTTTTTTAAGACTTATTTATTTGAGAGAGAGAGCGGGTAAGGGGGGACAGAGGGAGAGGGAGAGAGAATCTCAAGAAGAGTCCCCGCTGAGCACAGAGTCTGGTGTGGGTCTCCATCTCATGACCCTGAGATCATGACCTGAGCTGAAAGCAAGAGTCAGATGCTTCACCAACTTAGCCACCCAGCGCCCCTGTAGTTCTTAAAGTTCTTAAACTCCACAGAAACCTTTAATGGGAAATGCTTTTAAGTCTCCAACATCAAAAAGATGGGGAAGAGAAAAATACTGAGATGTGAAACTTTTATTATATTTAGAGAAGTTAAATTAAACATTGGTTATTTTTTAGTGAAAAAAACTAGTTAGAATTATAGAATGTGCTTGGGGGTGTAGATAAGGGTTTTATAAATATTTTCCTCTTTGTTATGGAAATGTTTAAGGAGTGTCTTTCAATAACATTCTCCCTAATACAAAAGAGGAGGCTTTCATATCCCTCTAGTCCAAAAGATACACTTTCTGTGAGATTGCAACCTTGTGGAATTGCTTGTTTTTTAGTGTATGCATGACCTGCTTGTGTAAATGTAATAGATATTTCTTTGCATTTATTACTTAATAAGAAAGTTCCTTTATTTTAGGGTGTTTTCATGTTTGGCCTATATCCATTTGCTTATGTTCTTAATTTATTGTGCTTTCCTTTACAGTACATTACTACGTTTAGCGGATGTCCTCTGGAATTCACAAATACCTCTTTTGATCTGTAGGACATATGGACTAGTTGGTTACATGAGGATCATTATAAAAGAACATCCAGGTAAGTCAGTTGTACATATGGGGCTTGCCATTGGTTGCTTTAGCTACAGTTTTAGAAACCTGACAATTTAGAAAGTCAGTTTTATTTTACTTTTTATTTTTTTAAATTTATTTATTCGACAGAGAGAGACAGAGAGAGAGCACAAGCAGGGGGAACAGCAGAGGAGGAGGGAGAAGCAGGCTCCCCGCTGTGGGGCTCAATCACAGGACCCTGGGATCATGACCTGAGCCAAAGGCAGATGCTTAACCGAAGGAGCCACTGAGGCGTCCCATAGACAGTCAATTTTAAATTACAAAGTAAATTTTAACAGCACAACTCTGGTTACAGGTTCAGAGTGGCAATCAGAATCAACAGTCATTAATATTTACTTGACTTAGCATTATAGAAGGATATGAAGCAGGAGATACGACAGGTATAGCTTGTTCATCTTATCAGGAGACCCAGCAGTAAAGCAAGTTCCTAGCTTTTTTTGCCTCCTAACCCACATAGGGCGTGTAGGGCTGCTACGGGTGAGAGCCAAGGTATGTGGGTCACAGTGACACATAGATGTGATACCACCTTTTCTCTACCAATCTTTCATTCTATTCTCATAGAGGCATTAGGCTTCCCCAGTTCAGGTACAGTTCTACACAATAAGCAAGGCATTTACCTAACTACTGCTCCGAGGAAACTATTATAGGAGACTGAAGTCACGCATAGGCAAGCTTGTATTAGCTCAAGGATGATATTAGACCTTTACTTATAAATTAAAAAAAAAAAAAGATTTTATTTATTTATTTGAGAGACAGAGCACAAGCAGGAGGGGCAGAGGGAGAGAGAGAATCTCAAGCAGACTCCACACTGAGTGGAAACACAATGTGAAAGTCAGTCTCATGACCCCGAGATCACGACCTGAGCCAAAACGAAGAGTTGGACGCTTAACTGGCTGTGCTACCCAGGCATGCCCCTACTTACAAATTTTTAATCTTAAATCATCATTCAATTTTCATTCAGTAGTCCTATATGGCTCTGAGCCAGGTACTCTGCTAATGTAGTGATAGCCATTGGTGTTGGTAGTATCACTGGGGAGTGGTATCTGCTTGGGCAGTTAGAGGGTGGCTTGTGGGGATAAACTCTTGGCAGGTGGTGGTAGGCCCTTTAAGAGTTGTAAGTGGGAGAGCAACAGGGTGAAGATTTTATTTCCAATGCGTACCCTGAAGTAGGGTGGAGAATGAATGGATTTGAAGGGGCAAAGATTGGAGGCAGGAGTTGCTGTTAGGAAATGTCCAGTGGCGTAGCTAAGTGAGAGACAGAGACTAAGCCCCTGACCTAAGGCAGATATTACAAGGATAGAGAAGAGGGGGTAAATAATGGGGGTTAATGTTGCTGGCTGTGTGCCTGCCTTAATGTGGATTATTCCATATAATCTTTCCAAAATCCTTATAAGGTAGATACTATTATCTACTTTTTGCAGATGAGGATGCTGAGGCACAGTGAGATTAAGTTATTTGCCTAAAGTCACACAGCTAGCAAGTGACAGAACTAGGCCTAGCTCTAAGCACTCACGTCCCCCCACCCCCCCCCCCCAATATGGAAAACTGTGATATTAGGACATGTGGAATCACTGATGTGAGGCCAAGGAAGAAAGAAATCGAGGAGAGGGGCACCCAGCTGGCTCAGTCGGAAGAGCATGCAACTCTTGATCTTGGGGTTGTAAGTTCGAGCCCCACTTTGGGTGCAGAGATGACTTAAAAATAAAATCTTAAAACAAAGAAAGACATCAGAGATAACATCAGATTTCTAGGGAAGAGGTCTAGGTAGATGGTGATGATGTCTACTGAAGACCACAGGAGGGGGAAGGTAGATTGTTAAGTATTATCTAAACAAATACTTTATCAATTTTGGTCTTTTAAAATTATAATAGCAAGAAAATTCAGCTTTAAAGGAATTTTGAGTTTACTTTTATTAAAACTGTAGTCCACTCATGATTCGTGAATTTAGTAAAATGTGATATATGTGTATGTAAATTTATCTCAATAATGAACAGAAAAGGGGTGCCTGGTGGGCTCAGTTGGTGGAGCATGTGACTCTTGATCTTGAGGTTGTGAGTTCGAGCCCTACATAGGGTGTGAAGCTTACTTAAAAAAATTTAAAAAATAAAATCAGTTCCTTGTGTTAAAAAAAAAAGGGAACAGAAAAAAACCTGTAGGTCTTATGCCTATTTAGAAATGATAGATTTTTTTTCATGATCTGTGATTTTTGTTTTTAATTATCTTAAGCCTTATCACATAATTTACAAACTTGTGCTGATGATATATCTCCTCAATGTTAACCCTTCTAACGAGTTGGCAAAAGCACCATTACCAATCGTACGTATATGGTAATTCCACGGTTGTGTCTTTGAATAGCTGTTTAGAAAACAGTCCTGAATTATATAACCTAGTCTGACTTAGTAAAGAAGCCACAAGCCAAGGGGCGCCTGGGTGGCACAGCGGTTAAGCGTCTGCCTTCGGCTCAGGGCGTGGTCCTGGTGTTCCGGGATCGAGTCCCGCATCAGGCTCCGCTATGAGCCTGCTTCTTCCTCTCCCACTCCCCCTGCTTGTGTTCTCTCTCTCGCTGGCTGTCTCTACCTCTGTCAAATAAATAAATAAAATCTTTAAAAAAAAAAAAAAAAAGCCACAAGCCAAGTCTGCTGCTCTGTCTCTTCACACTGAATTTTAAAAGCATCTGACCTTACGAATCATCTATAAAATGTGGGAAATGTTAAATATTCATTATTTAATATTATATATGAACCACACTAAAATGTCCTTCATTGAACAAAAGGCAACATCTTAGATGCAGGGAATGTTCATTAAATTGGCATAGTTAAGGGATGCCTGGGTGGCACAGTCGTTGGGTGCCTGGGTGGCACAGTTGTTAAGTGTCTGCCTTCGGCTCAGGGCGTGATCCCAGCGTTCTGGGATCGAGCCCCACATCAGGCTCCTCCGCTATGAGCCTGCTTCTTCCTCTCCCACTCCCCCTGCTTATGTTCCCTCTCTTGCTGGCTGTCTCTGTCTGTCAAATAAATAAATAAAATCTTTAAAAAAAAAAATTGGCATAGTTAAGACCAAAAAGATAAAATGGACACAGCCAGCTTGTCCTCAGCCCTTGCCTTTAACAGGCTAGGGAACACAACTTGAAGCACAGTTACGTCTTGCTGTTCTGAGACAGTGAAGGGATTTCCTCAGTATTTACATATATTAATATAATCTGTTATATAAATCTAAATATAAAACCAATCTCCTATAAGTTTAGAGATGGCATTTACCAATTCTGTGAGAAGCTGCACATTAGTAATCAATTCCAATCATATTTTTAGAAGGGGAAAAAGAGTGATAGCACTTGCTGAACCAGAATTACTATCAAAGTTCAAAAAGCTGATCCTATTCATTTAACCACAAGCCAGTCTTATTTAAATCAGGACTGTCCAAAAGAAATATTCTGTCAGCCATTCATGATCTGAATTCTGGTGTATGAGATCAATTTAAATATGGTACACATAAAAAAAAGTCATGAGACATTTTTGTTTTGTAATGAATAAGGCAGTGGCCAACTATTATTCCTTAGTAGCTTTTTGAGATAAGCTATCAAGTCTGTTCTTCCCCTGCCTTCTTAATGCCAGCGAAGATCATTTTTGTTCTATGGATACACTTCTTGAGATTCTCCAAGTACTCTATCTTGAGATTCACCAAGTACCCAGGTGATGCCTTTGTTCTTGTTGGCACCCGTGTAAGAAAATCTAGGGGCCTGACCTGTCTTTCACCCAAATAAACCATGGAGATTTGGCCCAGTCTTGTGCTTGTCTCCCTTTTCCACAGTATGGCACTGGGCACACTTCCTTTTTTTTTTTTTTTTTTTTTTAAAGATTTTATTTGTTTATTTGACAGTGAGAGAGACAGCTAGCGAGAGAGGGAACACAAGCAGGGGGAGTGGGAGAGGAAGAAGCAGGCTCCCAGCAGAGCAGGGAGCCCGATGTGGGGCTTGATCCCAGGACTCTGGGATCAGGCCCTGAACCGAAGGCAGATGCTTAACGACAGAGCCACCCAGGCACCCCGCTGGGCACACTTCTAACAAAAATCTTCTTGCCCTTCTCCACATCACCCATTTTTTTTTTTTAAATATTTTATTTATTTATTTGACAGAGATAGAGACAGCCAGCGAGAGAAGGAACACAAGCAGGGGGAGTGGGAGAGGAAGAAGCAGGCTCATAGCGGAGGAGCCTGATGTGGGGCTCGATCCCATAACACCGGGATCACGCCCTGAGCCGAAGGCAGATGCTTAAGGACTGCGCCACCCAGGCGCCCCCACATCACCCATTTTTAAACCGTTCTTTTGTCACGCGCAAAACGAAGCTGCTTACTCGGAAGCCGGATGTCCCGCTCTCTCAGAAATTAGAGATTTTTTACGTCCCTATAATGTAGCATATTCCAAAAATATCACTAAAGAAGTGTATCTTTTGGGATTGTTTCACAGTAATAGAATCTCATCCAGATAATGCATTAGAGGATCTACGACTGGATAAACCATTTCCTGAACTGAGAGAACATTTTCAGTCTTATGATTTGGATCATATGGAAAAAAAGGTTGGTAGTATATATCACCTTCCATTTAGATTAGATTAGATTAGATTAGATTAAATAGATTAGATTAGATAGATTAAAAGATTTTTTTTAACCTAAGGTTTTTGAATTACACCACAGTGAGAAAATACTATACACATCCATATTCTTGTCACCCAGATTACATAGTAACAACATTGTACTTAATTTGTTTGAAATAAATTTATTTTCTACCAAAATTCAAAAAGCTTTTTTATTGAAGAGAAGTTCATTAACTGAACATACTGTGTAATCAACACCCAGGTCAAGAAATTGGACATTAACATGTTCCAGCAGCCCTCTTAATGACCTTTTTGTAAACAATTAGATATACCTTTTAAAATGGTGTGAATTTGGGATGGGTGTTGAAATTAATTCCTCTCGAAAGTTATTTTTAGTGTTTGAAGAGTTACCAAGGGCACTCCATATTTCATTATAGAAATAATGATGCTTATAATAGACTATATAATTTAAGGAGTATGTGTTTTTTTCCTGCCCATGTATTAATTAAAGTACAGGGATTTAACCAGAAAACAGAGTTTTCTCAGTCTAGGATTGGTATCTAAAATCAAGAGATTTGAGCTTTCTCTTTGGGTGGCAGTCTCTGAAGTTCTTTTCTTGGTGGTAAAATGGGGACAGTCATAGTACAAGCCTGCCATATTAGGATTAAATTGGATACTGCTTCTAAAAAAAGTTTATAAAGCAATTTCATTAACCCAGTTCCTTTCCCTCCATTCACTATACTACATATACTGGGAGATGATTATAATTACTGTTGGATTTGTTAAAAATGAGATGATGTGATGAAGAATAAATGTGAACTAATTAATGTTAACTAATATTGACATTTTCTTTGATTTTCTTTCGTTTTTAGGACCATAGCCACACTCCATGGATTGTGATCATAGCCAAATATTTAGCACAGTGGTATAGTGAAGTATGTCCTTTTTAAAAACACAAATTCCATGTGTGACTATATTTTCAATTTTTTATAAAGGATTTCATTGGAGTAAAGTGGGAGATTAATTCTTTTCTTGATGTGGTTATAGGGGAGGTGGGTGCTTTTCTGTTTAAATTTGGCAGTTCCTCTTTTGATACTGATATTTTTATTAACAAAATGAAATATCAATGAATGTCATTCTGAAACTGGTAGTGGGTAATGAATGTAGAGAAATGGCCCACAGTTTTTGTTTTCTTTCAAGTCAGCCTCTGATTTCACTGAGGTATTTGCTGATGAAATCTCACGTGGATGGGAGAATGGGGGAAGCTTTGGACTCTCAATTTCCGTGTTTTGATTTTTTATAACTAGAATTTAAAAATTTTTAACCAATTTAGACAAATGGACGAATACCTAAAACGTATAAAGAAAAAGAAGACTTCAGAGATTTGATTAGACAAGGTAATATGGGATATAATTGGATGTTGTATAAAGTTTGAAAAGCAAATTGCTTGAAGCTGTTTATTGGATTTCCGTCAGCAGCTTTATCAGACGATGCCATCAAGAGCTTGTATTTTATTTTTTCTCAGGGGAGGTTTAGGAGCCACTCATCGTATAGTTTTTTAAAATGACTAAGGATAGTTTCTTCATCAGTAAATGAGGAACTGGGGGCTGCTGACACCTACCTCATGGGTTGTTGTTAGGATTCATTCATACATTAAAATGTGACGTACATTTAATAGTATCTGATACAGAGTAAAAGCTCAACAAAGGGTAGTTACTAATATTAATTAAAAAATGATTAATAATAAGCCTGTTTCTTCTTAAGTTTCAATATCCAGTCCTCCCTTTAAGATCTGACAAGGTTATTTCCATAATATTAGGGAGAGCAAAGGGGTGAGACGAAAAGGGCTATGTTTTGCTAACCAATTTCTATTTTACCAGGAATTCTAAAGAATGAAAACGGGGCTCTGGAAGATGAAGAGAATTTTGAAGAAGCTATTAAAAATGTGAACACAGCACTAAATACAACTCAGGTATTAAAAGTGTTGCTGAGGAATTAATACAAGAAAGATGTTTTCTGAAGTCCTCATGTGAAATAGTTGATTTTAGATTTTTTCTTTTTTTAAAAAAAGATTGATTTATTTGAGAGAGAGAGAACATGTGTGCATGTGCACACGAGTTGTGGGGGTGGGTGCAGAGGGAGTGGGAAAGGGAGAGAATCCCAAGCAGACTCCCAGCTGTGCAGAGCCTGATTCCGGACTCCAACCCACGACCTTGAGATCACGACCTAAGCCGAAATCACAAGTCAGGTGCTTAACTGACTGAGCCACCAGGTGCCCTGATTTTAGATTTAAGTTAGTATTTCCTAAATTGTGAAGTTGTTAGAAATTAATATCTATGGTATGGATTGAATCTTGTTTTAATAAGATTCTGTATCATCCTTGTTAAAATGGGGTATCAGTGCTTCAGCATATAATAGCGATACAGTGATTTATGTATATTATCGAAGTACATGATTTGTGAATAGTAACAGTTTGGGTATAGGAATTACATAATGAGAGTGATATTTTGCTGGTCCAAAATAGTGTTGCCTGAAAGTTAAATCATACCCTGAGTTTGCTTTTGACAATAGTTGTTTGGGTATAATGGAAGATGTTCTTAATGACATTGTAAAACATTGTTTAGAGGATAACTCCTTTTAGATGCTCTTTGTTTTGTTGTTGAAGTCTTGCCAGTGAGGTTTTTGGGAAATTCAAAATAACACAACTGGTATTTTAAGTTAAGAATTTTCTTATAGGGGTGCCTGGGTGGCTCAGTCGATTAAATGTGTGCCTTTGGGGGCACCTGGGTGGCTCAGTGGGGTGCCTGGGTGGCTCAGTTGTTAAGCGTCTGCCTTCAGCTCAGGGCGTGATCCCGGCATCCTGGGATCGAGCCCCGCATCGGGCTCCTCTGCTGGGAGCCTGCCTCTTCCTCTCCCACTCCCCCTGCTTGTGTTCCCTCTCTCGCTGGCTGTCTCTCTGTCAAATAAATAAATAAAAATCTAAAAAAAAAAAAAAAAAATGTGTGCCTTCGGCTCAGGTCATGATCCCAGGGTCCTAGATTCAAGCCCCGTGTTGGGCTCCTTGCTCAGCAGGGAGCCTGATTCTCCCTCTCCCTCTGCCTGCCATTCCCCCTGCTTGTGCTCTCTTTCTCTGTCAAATAAATAAAATCTTAAAAAAAAAAAAAGAATTTTCTTATAATTTAAAATGGCAAAAAATGCTGCCTTTCACATTAGGAAAACACTTAAGCTGTCATTACAGATTTTTTGGAGACAATGAGGTAGTACTGCTGAGTAATTAAAAGTGTGTGCTTTATCAATCAGTTTTCTGGGGTGATGATAATTTTCTATGTCTTAATTGAGGTGATGGTTAAAAGGACATGCATAGTAATCAAAATGCAACGAACTGTACATATAAGATTCATCTCACTGAATGTAAAATTTACCCCAATTAAAAAAACCCAAGGTTCTCATAGTTAGGTTCTGTATAGTGAACTAAACAAACAGATAAATGCACTAGGTGCTATGAACAAAATTCGAGCATAACAGAGGGGAGAGCAAGATGAGGGTGAGGAATTCTAGGATCAAGAGGGGGCCACTGAAGTGTTCTGAGCAGGGAGTGGAGTGACCTGATTTATGTTTCTAAAAAATCCATCTCGTTCTTGTAAGGAGAATAGACTGTAGGGGACTGGGAGTAGAAACAGAGAGACTAGTTGGAAGGTTACCAGTAAGAAATGTCTTTTTTCCACACAGCTGTAGAATCAAAGCCAACAATTTCTATAGTTGTTATTAATGTATGATGATTTTGCCAGCATTAAAAGTACTTAATTTAACTGTCTAGTTTTTGTTAGAGTTGTTGTCTCCTCCAGTAGTTACTAATTTAGGGTGTAAGGGTTCCAAATTTTTGACAAGCAGGAAACACATGAAGGACTACAAATCTAGCTTGCTAGTAATGTCTGAAATCTTTGTTATATCTTCATATATATCAAAAGATTTATATTGGCTACTTTTTTAATCCATGTGTAATGAAAGAAAACAGGCCAGTCTTTAATGCTGACACCAGTGAGCAGGAGGGGACTTTCTTTTGTTCTCTCTTTCCTCATCAAATCTCTGTCTGGTACCGATTCTCAATAAAAGTCTAAGCACAGGGGTGCCTGTGTGGGTCATTCGATTAAGCATCTACCATCGGCTCAGGTCACGATCCCAGAGTCCAGCCTAGTGAGAGGAGTCAAACAAGGAGTTTGCTTCTCCCTCTCTATCTACCCCTCCTTTCTACTTGTTTGTGCTTGCGTGCTTTCTCTCTCTCTCTCTCTTTCTCTCAAATAAATATATAAAATCTTTACAAAGAAAAGTCTAGACACATCAGAAATTTGTATTTGATTACAATGTAGGAGTTCAAAGAACTTGTTTGGGGAAAGAGTGGAAATACAAATGGGCACATTCTTAGTATATGTTTTGTGTTCCTTTGTTAGATTCCAAGCAGTATTGAAGATATATTTAATGATGATCACTGCATAAATATCACCAAACAGGTAACAACCAAAAGTGAATAGTGCCATCTTAACCTTTGGGTCAAATTCAGATGCCATTTAATACTAATTTTTTTTCTTATTCTTTTAGACTCCGTCATTTTGGATTTTAGCTCGTGCCTTAAAAGAATTTGTGGCCAAAGAGGGTCAGGGAAATTTACCTGTTCGAGGCACAATTCCTGATATGATCGCAGATTCAAGCAAATACATAAAACTGCAAAATGTGTAAGTCACTGTTTTCAAACTATATTACTGAAAAGTTAATCTGTTTATGGTACAGATGAACAGATTTTACCACTCTATCAGACATCAAATGCAAGTCTGTTACAGTTTCTTTAAAAATAAGCTAAAAAAACTTAGAGGGTAGATTTTTAAAAATAGACTTTATTTTTCAGAATAGTTTTAGGTTTATAGCAAAACTAAGCAGAAAGTACAGAGAGTTCCCATATGCTGACTAGGGGGCAGATTTTTTTCTTTCATATTTTGTGATAAAAACCTAATATTTGAGCATTTAACTCTGTGCCATGAACTGCTCTATGTATTAACTAATTTAATGTTTATAACAACCCCATGAGAGAGATACTATTATTGTCTCAGTTTTATAGGTGAGAAAACTGAAAAATAGAAAAGGTAATTTATTCAGAGTCAGATAGCAGGGAAATGGCAGAATCAGGATTTGAACCCATGAAACCCAGCTCTGTACTGTTTTTTTTTAAGATTTATTATTTTTAGGGAGAGAGAGAGAGTGTGAGCGCCGAGAGTAGGGGCAGAGGGTTAGGGAGGAGAGAGAGAACCTGAAACAGACTCCCGACTGAGTGCAGAGGCCGAGGTAGGGCTTAACGCAGGGCTCAGTCCCATGACCCTGAGATCATGACCTGAGCCAAAACCAAGAAGAGGCAGATACTCTTAACTATGGCCCTATAGGAACTTTCATCTGTAACTTAAAACTTCAACTTCTTTAGTTTGATGAATTTTTTTAATCATAGTGTTTCATAATTGAAAGAGTTTTTGACTGTAGATGGACACCAGCTCTCTAGGTGTCACTAGCCTGACCCAGATTGACTGTCATAAGTATGGGTCTCAATGGATATTACCCTTATGTAGTCTAGGCATGTTGCTGATGAATCCAGGGCCGCTGGTTTGGGTTCCTTAAGGACCAGATGATGTCACACAGAAGATTTCTGTTCTCTAGACATTGCACTCTTCACCTCTGCGACTGTCTAACACATTTCTGTTGTCCTAGCCTAAAATTTCAGGTATTTAAAACTTGGGCAAAGTCAGTTGAGGCTAGACAGAAATATGACCTCACATTGGAGGTAGTCAGCTTAACACTGACCATCTTCAGAGAATGAAAGTATAAATAGACTTAAAGGTTTTACATAAATTTGTAGATAGACAGTTTTTTTTCTTTTTAAAATTTTATTTATTTGACAGCACAAGTAGCAGAGCAGTAGGCAGAGGGAGAGGGCGAAGCAGGCTCCCCGCTGAGCAGGGAGCCTGACATGGGGCTCCATCCGAGGACCCTGGGATCATGACCTGAGCTGAGGGGGGCGTTTAATCGACTTAGCCACCCAGGCACCCCTGTAGATAGACAGTTTTGAAGTATTTAACTTTCCTTGGATTTAACTTCAAGGAGATAAATCACGTTCTTCAGTAACATATGTAATCAGGTCCTCCCAGAACCATGGATCGTGGATCCCTCTAGGAGGGTAGTTTATAAGCTGCTGTTAATTATAGAGGGAGCTCAGGCATTAGTAGATTCCAGGAGTCCAATCACCAACACTGGGGAGATTCCCAGCCAGTTTCAGCTGGTGCTGGTGGCATTTCCATGACAATTTCACATTTTATATGTTACCACACCAGTATTTTTTCATGAAAAGGAAAGAAATTTGCTTCGTGGTGATATTTAAATTTCGCTAACTTTAAAAATTGTTAAAACAGCTGTTTGTTGGGGCGCCTGGGTGGCACAGCGGTTAAGCGTCTGCCTTCGGCTCAGGGCGTGATCCCGGCGTTATGGGATCGAGCCCCACATCAGGCTCTTCCGCTATGAGCCTGCTTCTTCCTCTCCCACTCCGCCTGCTTGTGTTCCCTCTCTCGCTGGCTGTCTCTATCTCTGTAGAATAAATAAATAAAATCTTAAAAAAAACAAAAAAACAAACAAAAAAAACAGCTGTTTGTTATTCTTTTCCAGTTACCGTGAAAAAGCAAAGAAAGATGCTGCTGCTGTGGGTAATCATGTTGCCAAATTGTTGCAGTCTATCGGCCAGGTAAGCTGCTGAGCTGAGCGCACTGTGCCTTTCCTGGACAGCATGGCTCCATTTGGCTTGATTGGATAACTCCAGGAGCCAGAAAGGTTTAAAGATAGAGGGTATTGCACTGGTTCTAGGCTTCTTTAGAGGGATCTCTCACTTACCTGCCTAATGAGAATGGCCTTCACTAAGGAAACAGGGTGTTTTTACAGAGCTCTTCCAGCACTTGGGGAAAGCCTCTCCATCGCCCAGTGATTGGCTTTGTGCTGTACCGTGTGTTCATTCCTCTTTTAAACTGGAGCAAAACCTGCATTTCTCTCTTTACAGGCACCAGAGTCCATTTCAGAGAAAGAATTAAAATTACTCTGTAAGTGCCCTTGAATTAATTTCCTTATTTTGCTTGATTAAAAACGTTTCTAGGAATTTTAAATTGTTGAAATTTAAAATTTTCCATGGTCTCAATGGTATAGATAAGAATTACTGAGTAAGAGTTGGTGTTTTTTTCCCCATAATAAAAGGAGAGGGTGTTTTAAGACTGGGTCAGAGATAGAGCCTATCTGTGGCAGTGCTGAAAAGACATGAAGGTCAATTGAAGATTGTCATTAATACAGAATTATTTTCAGCTTATTACTTTAAAATAATTTGGGAAAGTTTTATCTGAAGACTTTGGATGTGAAGTCTTGAGTCACATGTATATTGACAGTATTGGTTTAAATACTCACTTTGATCTGTGTTAAATGACTGATGGAATTAAGAATTTTGCCATCCAGTCTCAGAGTGGGTCAGCTCCTGGGATCTTGATAACGCCTCAGGAGGCCCAAAGCATTTTCTTTTGTTTAAGAATTAGTTTAAGATGGGCACCCGAGTGGCTCAGTTGGTTAAGCGTCTCCCTTTGGCCCAGGTCGTGATCCCAGGGTCCTAGGATGGGGCCCCGCGTCCATCTGTCGGGCTCCCTGCTCAGCAGGAAGTCTGCTTCTCCCTCTCCCTCTGTGCTTTATTCCTCTCCCTCTGTGCTCTCTCTCTAAAATAAATAAAATTAAAAAAAAAAGAAAAGAAAAAAATAAGAATTCGTATAAGAATAATAAAATTTGGGGGCGCCTGGGTGGCATAGCGGTTAAGCGTCTGCCTTCGGCTCAGGGCGTGATCCCGGCGTTATGGGATCGAGCCCCACATCAGGCTCCTCTGCTATGAGCCTGCTTCTTCCTCTCCCACTCCCCCTGCTTGTGTTCCCTCTCTCATTGGCTGTCTCTATCTCTGTCGAATAAATAAATGAAATCTTTAAAAAAAAAAAAAAAAAGAATAATAAAATTTGTTTTACATGCTGAGAATTTTTCCCTATAACTAGTGCCCTTAGTTTCTGCAAAAGTCTACACTTTGTAAGTTCCCAGCCTTAAAATATGTTTATCCATGTTCTCCCTTTAATGACTCTTCCAGAGTGCTTATTGAGGCTTAGTTTTAATGTTTTGTTTCACTACCAGTCTTGCACCTTGTTTCTGCATTTGTATTTTTTCTATTAGCTTATATGATACCAGATTAGAAGCTGAATGTTGGGTACTTGAGGGTTATTTCTGTTTTCTCTGCTTTGGGGTATGTCTGAAAATTTCCATAATACAAAGGGTTTTTTTTTAAAGAAAGTTTTACATATATAAAGAGCACAATATATGTAATGCTCTCCTTTAGAACTACTTATCCATAATAATGATAAAACCGGACTATTCACTGAGTCCTCTCAGGCCTTGTGCTAGGTATGCACTCTATACACTTGTGCGTTTGATCCACAGAACAACTTTCAAGGTCATATCCCCATTTTACAAATGAAAGGAAGCTCAGAGAGGTGTCATCACCTACTTACTCAGTGCTGAGCTGGTTTTACTGCCAAGGATAATGAATTTCAGATGATTTGTGTTCTAGAGCCTTCTCTACTGAACCATTAGAGCCAAAGAGGCATTTCCTCACATTTCCATGTGTGTAAAGAGTATATACAAAACTTCCTGTCCTTAGAGTGACTTGTGATTTGGAATATTCACATGTCTTAACCGTTTACTTCCATAATGCCTTTCCTGTATTCAGGCACCAATTCTGCATTTCTTCGAGTAGTAAGATGTCGATCCTTAGCTGAAGAATATGGCTTGGATACAATTAACAAGGAGGAAATAAGTAAGTATAATAACCTTGATGCTAGTTATTAATTTTAATTTTAGAGATATAAACAAATATTCGTGTTTAATAGTAGTGAGTATATAATGATAATTTGCAGGATAAATATTGTACTGTAAATTTTATTCTATAAACCAAGAAGTAGTCATACTTCCAAACAGTCACAACTGTAAAATAAAAACTTAATATATACATGAAATCACATTTATGTTACTAAGTTGTGTTATATGAAGAAGAGCTAAAGTCAGAATGTTACGTTAGTGACTATAGCTAATAGTCCTTAAGAACATTGGGTTTCATCTTAACATATCTCCCTCTCCCTTTATTTTACAATTATTTATCATTTTCTATTTTATTGTCACAAAATATTTAAATTTTGTGATAGAATTGCCTTGATACTTGAGTACATAGTAAATTCATTTCTACATTGTTTTTATGTAATGAATTATCCGAATTATACTGAATTGTTTTTTCCTTTCAGTTTCCAGCATGGACAATCCAGATAATGAGATAGTATTATATTTAATGTTACGGGCTGTTGATAGATTTCATAAACAACATGGTCGATATCCAGGTAAGAATAGCAGTCTCTTTATCATATACAATAAAGTCTTGAATAAATACTTAAATTGAATTAAATCTTAAAGTTTCTTGGGTGTTCTTGGGGTGTTTACAGTAGTGATACTTGAATTTCACATTATGAACAGTTTACACCTACTTCAGCTTAGTGAGGAGATACCATTCATTTTTTAAGTGTTAGTATTTGTAAATAATGTTGATTCTAAACTATTACAGGGGAATGTTGGGTGAATGCATATAGAATAATACTTTTTCTTTTTTTGAGAGTTGAGGGAGAGGGGCAGAGGGAAAGGGAGACAGAAAAATCTCTACTTCCATCGCAGAGCCCTACTCCATCGCAGAGCCCTACTCAGGGCTCTATCTCACAACCCTA
Organism: Ursus americanus; assembly: GCF_024610735.1. Taxonomy (NCBI): domain Eukaryota; kingdom Metazoa; phylum Chordata; class Mammalia; order Carnivora; family Ursidae; genus Ursus; species Ursus americanus. The sequence goes on along the minus strand of NC_142147.1, from coordinate 21,970,937 downwards.
AGATCATGACCTGAGCTGAAATCAAGAGTTGGACATTTAACCGACTGAGCCACCTGGGTGCCCCTAGAATAAAACTTTTTTCTGTCAGGTTCTATAATTTACTTCTAAGACTCACACTGAGTTTAATTTAGTGGAATGGGAAAGCCGTAAGAAGTATGCCAGTGACTTGAATTCAGAACTCTGAAGATGTAAGGATTTCTTTGCTCAGAATCTGTTTTTTGTTGTCTGTAAATGTAGTTAATTGGAGAATTGGTATACTCTCAAAGATCTTCAGTTGCCCAGAATATTTTTATTAAGGTGATCATTTTAATTTTACAGTATTATTGCATAGCAACACATTCTTGGAGTGTCATAGAACCTGTTGCCCCAACTGATGTAGTATGCCCACTGAGTTATAGTCTTGATGAGCAAGCTTACCAGAAGAAAGAAAAGGAATAAACACCAAATATGTATTACTTTATGTGTATTGTTTGATAGCTTGTATTTTTGGTTTATTACATAACAAACCATCCCAAAACTTAGTAGTTTATTTTTTATTTATTTTTTTAAAGATTTTATTTATTTATTTGACAGAGAGAGAGAGAGAGCCAGCGAGAGAGGGAACACAGGCAGGGGGGGATGGGAGAGGAAGAAGCAGGCTCCCAGCAGAAGATCCTGATGTGGGGCTCGATCCCAGGACTCTGGGATCACACCCTGAGCCGAAGGCAGACGCTTAACAACTGAGCCACCTAGGTGCCCCCAAAACTTAGTAGTTTAAAACAGTAAATTATTATTTTGTAATTTTGTGGATTGGCCGGGCTCGGTTAGGCAGTTCTCACTGGGGAGAGGGGTACTGTTGGAGTTGCATGATGCCTGGGGCTGGGGTCATTCTGAAGGCTTGACTGAGCTGGGCATCCAAGAAGACATTTTCACTCATGTGATTGGCACTTTAGAGGGAACATCTGGAGCTGCTTGGGGGCTGGTCAGGCATCTATCTCCATGGCTAACTGGGGCTTCCTTTTAGTATTGTATTCCTAGGGCAGACTTCTTACATGGTGGCTGGCTTTCCCAAAGTTAACATTCCAAAAGACAGGTGGAACGTACAAGGCTTTTTATGAGTTAGCCTCAGAAGTCACAAAGCATCACTTCTGTCACGTTCTATTGGCTTCACAGGGCCAGCTTAGATTAAGAGTGGGAGGGGACTACGTGAGGGCACAAAGCAGTGTTCATTGGGGAGCCATCTTGGGAGAGTAGCTACCACATAGAGCATAGGCTTTGGAGTTGAACCTAGGTTCAAATCCAAGCTGTCAGTTACTATCTCTTGACCTCGGGTGAGTCACTCTTTCCAAGTCTCAGTTCTGTCATTTATGGAATGGCGATAATAGTATCTGCTCTTGGATTGTAGGGGTTATTTAGGTGATGTATGAAAATCACTTAACACACTACAGGGCACTTTGTAAATATTCAGTAAAGGGTTGGTATTATTATTATGAGGAAGAATAGTGCTGGTTTAAACTAGAAGGGCAAAAAAATATGTCTTGTTTTAGTAATTCTTGAATATTACAGCATTGTATTTTTCCTTCCAGTAGTAATAAGAATAGCTTGCCTTTGGAGACATTATAGTATAATCATTAAGAACTGCCTGGGCCCATATCCCAGTTTTGCTATTTAGGAGCTAAGTAACTCAGGCAAATAACTTAATCTGTCTGTGCCTCTCATTTTCTCACCTGTAAAAGGGGATAATAATAGTACCTACTTCATAGGGTTGTTGTGAGGATTAAATCAGTAAATATATTTGGTGCTAAGAACACTGTTCAGCATTTATTAATGCTCAATAAATGTTACCTCTTATATTAATGCTTTATGTCTTCAGTGTCATTTAATCATCTGGAAATGGATAATAAACACCATAATTTTTTTTAAGCATCATAATATTTTTCAGGGCAGGAGGGGCAGAGGGAGAGGGAAAGAAAATCTTAAGCAGTCTCCATGCCCATCGCAGAGCCTGATGTGGGGCTTGATCTCAAGACCTTGAGATCATGACCTGAGCCAAAATTAAGAGTTGGCACGCTTAATGACTGAGCTACCCAGGCACCCCAAGCACCATAATTTTTATACAGGGTATAAATGGGACATCACTTTCTTAGTTCTTATGTCAAATAATTATTGAACACCAACTATATGCCAGATACTCTTCTAGATATTGGGTATAGAACAGTAAACAAAGCAGATTAACCAAATAGAATTTTTAATAGTTTTCAGGTGGTTTCTGTGATTGTTGGAAATATTGGTCTCATACTTACCCTTATTTTTGTTCTTACTTCAGTTTCATACCTTACTGTTTTGACTAGAACACCTATAACTGGATTTAAAAAGTAGATTGCCATTGGTTTCGCATTTCATTATTCATTTTAATGAAAATTAATTTACATATGTATTTTTAGGGGTATCTAACTACCAAGTTGAAGAAGATATAGGAAAGCTGAAGTCTTGTCTTACTGGCTTCCTTCAGGAATATGGATTATCTGTAATGGTGAAAGATGATTATGTCCATGAATTGTGAGTATTTTTTAGGGCATAGGAGAGATAATACCTGTCTTGTCATAAGGCTAATCTAAGTTCATGTCTCCATCTTTTTCTGTAGTTGCCGATACGGAGCTGCTGAGCCACACACCATTGCTGCGTTCTTAGGGGGTGAGTTCCATAGATGAGAAGACTGGCATCTGTGGTTACACAGTACAATTAGGAAGTTTTGTTTTCTGAGCTATTTAAACTCAGGGAGTCAGTGAAGCAGGATGTTGTGTTGTTTAGATTATTTCACTGGTCTCTGCTTTCCATCTCCCACTGCTGTCCATCTTAAAGTGAAGAGTCATTGATCTTTCTAAAGCATAGCTCTGATCATGTCTCTCACTTAACTAACCCTCTGCCCTGGCAATACACACATGCATACTACAATGATCTTCAGAAAACATGTCCAGAGTCCTTTATTTGACGTTAAAAACACACCATATTCTGGTTGCACTCAGCCTTTCTGGCCTTGATTTTTTTCAAGTTATTTTCTTTTCCTGGAGGTGTGCCCTTTGATTTCCTGCTCCTTGGATCCTTAACCCTCAGGGCCCATTTGCCTTAAATCTCCCTATTTCTTGCATGTTTAAAATCTACCTGTTCTTCAAGGCCCAAAGGAAATGAGCATCTCTTTCATAAAAACTCCCTGGAGGCTGGAAGTCCAAGGTCTAGGCCAGGGCATTTGGTTTCTGGTGAGGCCTGTCTGTGGCTTGTAGGTGGCTACCATCTTGGTGTGTGCCCTTATTTAACCTTGTCTTTGTTCAGGGAGGGGAGGACAGATGGGACACAAGCTCGCGGGTGACTTACGTGGGCACTAAACCCATCATGAGGGCCCTACCCCATGACCCTATTTACCTCCCAAAGACCCCCATACCATCTTCATTTCCAAATAGTATCACATTAGGTATTAAGGATTTAACATGAATTCTGAGGACATTCAGTCCGTAACATGTTCTGTATTCTGCACAACACTGTTACATTCCACGTCTTTCGGGTCTTTGTTTAACTGTTATCTTCCCTGTGTGAGGCCATTCCTGACTCCCCGATTTAAAACTGAGCCACTCCTCTTGTACTCAGATGTATCTCCCTTCCTTGCTTTTTCTCCTTAGCACTTAGAGTCATTTGACTTACTATACATTTTACTTATTTATAAATTATCTCTCCCTTACTACTTAAAAGTAAGATCCATGCGGTCAAGGATTTGTCTTTTGTTCTTTATCCCTAGTGCCTAGGAGAGTAGCTGGTACATAACAGAGTCTCATATTTTATTGGATCAGTGTTTGTGAAAGATGAAGCTTTATATTAAAGTAGATGAAGAATTTTTTTTTAAAGATTTTATTTATTTATTTGACAGAGATAGAGACAGCCAGCGAGAGAGGGAACACAAGCAGGGGGAGTGGGAGAGGAAGAAGCAGGCTCATAGCGGAGGAGCCTAATGTGGGGCTCGATCCCATAACACCGGGATCACGCCCTGAGCCGAAGGCAGATGGTTAACCGCTGTGCCTCCCAGGCGCCCCAAGAATTTTTTTCTCTGTAGTTTTTTTGTTTTTTCTATTGTTTGCTTTGTTTAGTTACTCAAAACTTGTTACTGTAGAAGACCGTACTGAGTAGTTTAGCAGCCTGGTGGTATTTAATATAGATTATTTCCAAATTACAAATGTATTTAGAACAAATATACCTTTATTCCTGTTTTATTAAAGTAAAGTAGGCACAGGGAAAATTTAAATGTAACAGAAGGGTTGTCTTTGAGAATCTTTTCTGTATGTATTTTTTTAAAAAAGTACAATCAACCATACTACTCTTCTTTTTTTTTTTTTTTAAAGATTTTATTTATTTATTTGACAGAGATAGAGACAGCCAGCGAGAGAGAGGAACATTGCAGGGGGAGTGGGAGAGGAAGAAGCAGGCTCATAGCGGAGGAGCCTGATGTGGGGCTCGATCCCATAACGCCGGGATCATGCCCTGAGCGTGAAGGCAGACGCTTAACCGCTGTGCCACCCAGGCGCCCCAACCATACTACTTTTCTGACTTTCTTTAAAATATCATCAACCATTCAAAACCCCCAGAATACTTCATTCTTTTAAATTGTGGCATAATATCCCAAAGTGTGAATGTAAAGGACAAAATTTTTAGTTGCTTTAATAACATAGTTATAAAAAATTTCAGTCCTTGATTTTGATGTGATTCAGTAAGCTATGCCTGTTTTGGCTTATTTTTAAACACTTTTGCTTTTGGAAAGGAAAGGTTTTCTTTACATAATTGACTATTTTTATATAACTTGAAGTTTACCTTTTTCAAAGATTTGCTTTTCTTCTTTTTCCTTGCAGGAGCTGCTGCTCAGGAGGTTATCAAAATAATCACCAAACAATTTGTCATTTTTAATAATACTTACATTTATAGTGGCATGTCACAAACTTCAGCGACTTTCCAGTTGTAGAATAAGCACCCTATGTAGTGTGTTAATGATTTAAACCATAATTACCTTCAGGCTATGCTCTAGTCTGTAAAATTCTGTTAAGGGAGAACTGTTAAATTGTTTCCTTAATAAACATTTTTCTCATTTGTATTAGTGTAGTCTTGTTCTTTGTGGGGGAAGGGGAAAGGAATCAGTCATATTCTCAGAGAATAAAAGCTACCCATTTTTAATTGAGTTCATTATTTCTGGCTTGCTAATTCAAAGTTACTTATAAAAATCTCTTGTGGGACGCCTGGCTGGCTCAGTTGAGCATGCGACCTTTGATCTCTGGGCTGTAGGTTCAAGCCCCACCTTGGGTATAGAGATTACTTAAAAATAAAATCTTAAAAAAAAAAAAAAATCTCTTGTGTTTCATTAGAAACGACTTAAAATATTTTTCTTACAGTCTTAAGTAATGAATTTAAGCCATGCGTAGATTTTAGCTATGGACATCTTAGGACTATCACTATTTGAAAAGACAAATATTTCGGATGTATAAAAATTATTAGAAAACAAGGACAGAAAGCTTGGGGGAGAGGAATGAGGCCAGGCTTGGTGCTCAGATGGCCTCTTAACCCACGCTGTGCCGGGCAGCCACAGTCCCAGAGCCAGCCTCATCAACCTGGAGCCCGCTCTCCTAACTCCTTGCTGCTAACGCTCCTCTGAGCAAAGAAAGCCCTAAAAGCCGGGGGCGAGGAGATCGGAGGATTTCCCGTTCACACTGTGATTTTCCACCACTCAAAGACACTGCATCCACCTTCTTCATACCCGGAACCCACCGTGGTAACCTCGTTGGTGGGTGGGGGGGCGGTCAGCAGAGGCACCGGGTGGGGTGGGGGCGGGGCGGCCGGAAGTCCTGTCCCACGGAAGTAGGTCGGACCCGTTAGGCGGGAAACCAGGTAGAGCGTCGTCGTAGGCTGGCGGCAAGGGAGAAAGGGCGGAAACGCAGCGCTCGACTTGAGGTTAAAGGTCACGGCCTCTGCTCCCTGCGCGTTCGGATCCTGCCAGGGGTTCCGCCCCGGAACCGGGCTGTAGTCTCCTGTGGACGGTGGGCTACCTCCGGTAGGCCCGGGTCCGCCCTCACAGCGGTTGGGTTGTGGGACGCCCGGCTAGTCCCTGCCTAACCCCGTGACGTGAGGGGGTGGATTGAGCTGGCGGGAATGGGCCTTCTTCAGGAGGCTACAGTCCCCACAGCAGCTGGTGGCAGAAAGAGAATTGTTACGTACCGTATAGTCGGGCGTCTGGAGCCGGGCAGTTTCCGACCCTGATTGTACTTGAGAATTCCCGGGCCTCTCGCCGGGTGATTCTGGTGTATGGGAGGGATGGGAACCAGTGGTGAGGCCCTTTCTAAGACCGTGGGCCGGGCCGCGTGGGCTGCAGCACTTGAGGGGCGCTCCGGCTGCTGGTGAATCGCCGGGGACGGGGCGGGACTCGCGCCTTTAACCAGCATCGGTTCTTGGCAGGAGTTAGAAGAGTCCTGGTCTAAAAAGAGAGGGCTTGGGGAAGACCTCTGCTCTTCAAAACGAGATCCCCCGGCTCCTTAGGTGAGCCAGGCCTTGGCGTTAATGAGTGCAAACTAGGAAAACAAGTGTGGAGGTAGCCTTCCCTCCTTGGAAAGATCAGCATAGGGCATCGCCCACCTGTGCAAAGTGGCAAGAGGTGATGAGGATTAATGCGAAACAGCTGCTCCGATCTACTGAGTTTGGGCATGTAAATGTAGTGTGAACTCACTCCTGGTATCTTAGCTTGTTTTCTGCACCTGTTATTTCTCAGTCTCTTTGAACTATTCTAACAGCTAATTTATTTGCATATTGGCCCTTTGTCCCTCGCTTCTACTGTAAGGAAATTTTCCACAACGTGTGAGTCCAAGCTGGGTATCCGCTGTCAAGAACTTAGTGATGACAATCAGTCGTGGGATTTTCAGCCTGCCAGGTTTATACAGAAAATACCATTTATCGTTCTGATATTTTGGGGGTAATATTTAGATTTCAAAAAAGCTTTTCATGTTAACAGTTTATAGGCCAAGGGAAAGAGTAATTTTCAGCTAGTTTTCTTGCTTAAATTTGAATTTAACAGCACTATTCTGGGGAGTAGATTGAATTAAACCTGTAAGCGGAACGGTTTCTTCCTTTTACCTGGAAGCCCCCCCCCCTCCGCCGGTGAGAATACAGCAAATAATTTTGAAATCTTGTTCATTACAATTTGCATCTTCACTAAATTACAGAAAACGCTATCTGCTTTATTGAACAGATACTTTTGTGTTGGGGAAGAAACTGTATCTTATAATTTAAAATATAATTACATAATTATCAATCCCTTGAAAGTTATAGCTTGTCCTTTGCTATGGATGTTTCTAAAGCACTTAGCCAGTAAATAGGTGACTTGTATCAGTGCCACTAGGTATTTGGGAAACTCTATTTAGTTTTATTGTGCAAAGTAACCATTTATTTGAAAAAAGTATAAGAAAGACAAGGGAACATAGGGGCGCCTGGGTGGCACAGTGGTTAAGCGTCTGCCTTCGGCTCAGGGCGTGATCCCGGAGTTATGGGATCAAGCCCCACATCAGGCTCTTCCGCTATGAGCCTGCTTCTTCCTCTCCCACTCCCCCTGCTTGTGTTCCCTCTCTCACTGGCTGTCTCTATCTCTGTCATATAAATAAATAAAATCTTAAAAAAAAAAAAAGAACCTATTAAAAAAAAATAAAAAAAGAAAGACAGGGGAACAGAAGGTAGTGTATTTTGTCAGTTTCAGTTTCAAGATGTTTAGATTTTAAAGTTATATTCCTTTTTAAAATTAAAATCATATTTAAAAGCAGAATAATTAATTCTGACGAATTAAAACCAAGGAAGTAGTCCTTAAATTCCTTCACAAAGGAAGAACTTCCACATGTGATACAGTAGTCTGTTTTTATAAGTTTTTTTTTTAATTTAGTCTTCCTTTTCCAAATCAGAACCCATTTGCTCAGAGGTAATGCATGTTTATGTATGGGAGACAGTATAATAGAGGATAAGAGTGTATGGCCTCAGATTTTCTTGGTGCCCATTCCAGCTCTGGCACATACTGTCTGTTTGAACTTGGGCAAATTGTTTACCCTCTCCTCATCAGTCTTCATCCTGATAGCTCCCTCTTAGGATTGTTGTAAAAACTAAAAAGATAATATTTATAAGGTTTACAGAATACAGCCTTGCCTATGATAGGACTTGAATGTTAGAAGCTTTTATTATTATAAAATTTGTGAAAAATAGAAAAAAGTGGGATAAGACACCATAGAACCACCAGCTAAAGACAAGTGTTAATATGTTGTTGTTTTCTATGTAGTTTTATTTTGTGTTTGCCTCTACACAATTGGGATCATGCTGTAGATAAAAAATTTGAGTCTTGTTCTTTCAGATTAATTATAGCATAAGCATTTTGCCTTGTTTTTAAACATTTCAGGTAAACATCAGTATTCTTGTAACAGTATCCTGTGAATGTACCATAATGAACCTAACCATTCTTTTTTTTTTTTTTTTAATGATTTTTTATTATATTATGTTAGTCACCATACAGTACATCCCCGGTTTCCGATGTAAGGCTCGATGATTCATTAGTTGTGTATAACACCCAGTGCACCATGCAATACGTGCCCTCCTTACTACCCATCACCGGTCTATCCCATTCCCCCACCCCCCTCCCCTCTGAAGTCCTCAGTTTGTTTCTCATAGTCCATAGTCTCTCATGTTTCATTCCCCCTTCTGATTACCCCCCCTTTCTTTATCCCTTTCTTCCCCTACTGATCATCCTAGTTCTTATGTTCCATAGATGAGAGAAATCATATGATAGTTGTCTTTCTCTGCTTGACTTATTTCACTTAGCATTATCTCCTCCAGTGCCGTCCATGTTGTAGCAAATGTTGAGAACTCGTTCTTTCTGATAGCTGAGTAATATTCCATTGTATATATGGACCACAACTTCTTAATCCAGTCATCTGTTGAAGGGCATCTCGGCTCCTTCCACGATTTAGCTATTGTGGACATTGCTGCTATGAACATTGGGGTGCATATGGCCCTTCTCTTCACTACGTCTGTATCTTTGGGGTAAATACCCAGTAGTGCAATGGCTGGATCATAGGGTAGCTCAATTTTTAACTTTTTAAGGGACCTCCACACTGTTTTCCAGAGTGGCTGTACCAACTTGCATTCCCACCAACAGTGTAGGAGGGATCCCCTTTCTCCACATCCTCTCCAACAATTGTTGTTTCTTGCCTTGTCAATTTTTGCCATTCTAACTGGCGTAAGGTGGTATCTCAGTGTGGTTTTGATTTGAATTTCCTTGATGGCTAATGATTTTGAACATTTTTTCATGTGTCTGTTAGCCATTTGTATGTCTTCATTGGAAAAGTGTCTGTTCATATCTTCTGCCCATTTTTTGATTTGTTTATTTGTTTCTCGTGTATTGAGTTTGAGAAGTTCTTTGTAGATCTTGGATACCAGTCCTTTATCTGTAGTGTCATTTGCAAATATCTTCTCCCATTCCGTGGGCTGCCTCTTAGTTTTTCTGACTGTTTCCTTGGCTGTGCAGAAACTTTTAATCTTGATGAAGTCCCATAAATTCATTTTATCTTTTGTTTCTCTTGCCTTTGGGGATGTGTCATGAAAAAGGTTGCTTTGGCCGATGTCGTAGAGGTTGCTGCCTATGTTCTCCTCTAGAATTTTGATGGATTCCTGTCTCACATTGAGGTCTTTCATCCATTTGGAGTTTATTTTTGTGTATGGTGTGAGATAGTGGTCAAGTTTCATTCTTTTGCATGTAGCTGTCCAATTTTCCCAGCACCATTTATTGAAGAGACTGTCTTTTTCCCACCGGATATTTTTTCCTGCTTTATCAAATATTAGTTGCCCAAAGAGCCGAGGGTCCATTTCTGGGCTCTCTATTCTGTTCCATTGGTCTATGTGTCTGTTTTTGTGCCAGTACCATGCTGTCTTTGTGATCACAGCTTTGTAGTACAGCTCGAAATCCGGCATTGTGATGCCCCCAGCTTTGTTTTTCCTTTTCAACAGTTCCTTGGAGATTCGGGGCCTTTTCTGGTTCCATACAAATTTAAGGACTGTTTGTTCCAGTTCTTTGAAAAATGTCCTTGGTATTTTGATCGGGATAGCATTGAAAGTGTAGATTGCTCTGGGTAGCATGGACATTTTAACTATGTTAATTCTTCCGATCCATGAGCATGGAATATCTTTCCATCTTTTTATGTCTTCCTCAATGTCTTTCAAGAGTGATTTATAGTTTCTAGAATATAGGTCCTTTACGTCTCTGGTTAAGTTAATTCCAAGGTAACGTATGGTTTTTGGTGCTATTGTAAATGGGATGGATTCCCTAATTTCTCTTTCTTCGGTCTCGTTATTCGTGTATAGAAATGCAACTGATTTCTGAGCATTTATTTTGTATCCTGCCACGTTACTGAATTGCTCTATAACTTCTAATAATTTGGGAGTGGCTTCTTTTGGGTTTTCCATATAGAGTATCATGTCATCTGCAAAGAGAGACGTTTTGACTTCTTCTTTGCCAATTTGAATACCTTTGATCCCTTTTTGTCGTCTGATTGCTGTTGCAAGGACTTCTAGTACTATGTTGAATAATAGTGGCGAGAGTGGGCATCCTTGTCGAGTTCCTGATCTTAAGGGAAAGGCTTCCAGTTTTTCTCCATTGAGAATAATATTTGCAGTAGGCTTTTCATAGATGGCTTTTATGAGATTGAGAAATGTACCTTCTATTCCTACACTCTGAAGGGTTTTAATCAGGAAAGGATGCTGTATTTTGTCAAATGCTTTTTCGGCATCGATTGAGAGGATCATATGGTTCCTGAGTCTTTTCTTGTTGATATGATGTATCACGCTGATTGATTTGCGAATATTGAACCACGCTTGCATCCCAGGTATGAATCCCACTTGATCGTGATGGATAATCCTTCTAACCATTCTTTTAATGGAATATCTAGGTTAAAAAAATGGCAAAACTGGTATATATTTATATATTACCTTATAAAAGATTCTCGCATTTATTATTTGGGAATTTTATTTCCATTCTGAAAATGAGAAATAATAGAAAGGATAAGTAGCTATCTCCCTTTAACCTTGTAGTATTGGAGTAAATAAGAATTCTAGAGTTCTGTGAGTCCTGATGACTCTAAGAAGTTAATCAGACTCTGATTTTTCTAATAAATCAATGTAGCATATAAGATGCCATATCAGGGTTGCTGGTTATTTTAAAAATTCTTCTAACTAGTGATATATAAACAAAGATTTTAGCTTAATAGTAGAATACTATGTTGAAAAAAAAACATGGGTTGTTAGGAAAACTTTTAATATTAACCTTAGCTTGTGTAGAGAAATGGAGTTCTTAAGTGTGTGTGTGTGTGTGTGTGATTTAAATTTCTGATTCATGGAGGGGTAACCAATCAGAGTGATGGGATGAAAATTTACAGGAAAGAAAATGAGGAAGGAGTACCAGAAGTGGATCAGTTAGATTCAGTTAACTAACCATTTTTATGTTTATTTAATAAAATGTGTTGAGTGCTTGTAGTACGTAAGAATGTCACATGCGTTTATGTAGGTTTTCAAATTTAATTCTTGTAACAGTTTTATAAAGTAGGAATTTCCTATTTTGCAGATGAGGAAACTGAACCTCAGAGAACTTAAGTACAACCTTTATCTCATATTTAATAGGTTGTAGATTCAGTCTCTGCTCTCTGGCTTCAGGAAAACTATTTTTCCCTACCCCTTTGCATTTAAAGTTCTGGAATTCTCAAACACTGATTTATATTGAGAGAATACTTTTATCTTATAGATGAAATGTAAGGAAAAAGAATACAGACAAGCATGGAAAGTGAAGACACAAAGAAGATACAAGGTGAGAAATTAAGGATTATTTAGCTGGAATTAATTTTATGATCTATTTGTGGGATATACTGCAGATTATCTGACAAGATCCAGGAAATGAAAGAATTATTCAGCAATTTACATACATATTTATTGTGCATCTATCCTGCCTGTCACACTGACTTCAGGACACTGACATTCTAATGGGTAAAGGCATGCTGATAATTAGAATACCGTATGATAGCTGATTTAATAGAGATATAAACAAGAACAGTGGGAACCTGAGAGAACCAACACCAACGTATACGTGGAGGTACAGATTTCAGAGTTGTTCTTAGAAAGATAGAAATTATATCCATGGGCATGGAGGAAATTCACCAGAGAGGAAATATTAAAAAAAAAAAAAAAAAGGATGGGAAATGGTGTTCCTTAATGCACACCATCACGTAAGGGTTTGGCTGAGGAAGAGGACCATCAAAGATTGAGAAAAACATTTCAGAAAGGAGAATGTAAAGTCAGGAATGTGGAATTTTGGAAACGAGCCTTAGGAGAATACTTCATGAGAAAGATTGCTTGAGCTCATCAGTGTCAAATGTCCACAGATGATGACTGAATTAATTATCCACTAGATTTTCTATTTAGGAGATCATTTGTTTTATTAACAGTAAATTTAATACATTTCAGCCAGGTTGCAGTATACTGACTTTTGGTTGGGAAATAAGGATCTGGAGACAGTGTGAATACCTAACTTCTTAAAAGCTTGACTAAAGAAATAGGGCAATAGGTACAGGGAGACTGTAATGTTAAGAGAGTCTTGTAAGGAGAGTAGAGACAAGAGAATATATGAAGAGGGAGTGGAGATTCTGGAGAGGGAGAGGTTGAAGAAAACTGAAGAGGGGGGGATAATTGTAGATGCCCCTCTCAGACTCTCTATTACACTATGGGAATTACTCACATCTTCCTCTGTCTCCATCACCAGATTTTGAGTTCCTTGGAATCAGAATTTCCATTTGGTACAGAGTGGATGCATGGTAGACAGGCAATAAATATTTGTTAAATGAATAAATGAATAGATTTTTAAGGAAGTCTTGGGCCTGTAATGGTGCCATTTGAGTTGCATGTGAGAGAAATCAACTTGAACTAGTACAAGCAAGAAAGGAAATAATATATCAGTTCATATCACTGGGAAACTCAGAGTTGTGAGGAAGAGTTCTCCAAAGAAAGCACAAGAAGGAGGAGGGAAGTCATTCTCGGCAGGAAAAAGACCCCACCAAAGTATACTAGTTGTAGTCACTATAGGGTCCCACAACACGGGAGAATGGATTAACAGGAAGGGTGCAAGATACCTGATATTGTAGAGGAAGAGATAAGAATGAGTGTGGCTGTGAATATTTTATAGGAATTCTGTGTTGTTAAAAGTGGGGAATTCTGTGAGGCCTAACATCTGTGTCTTTGAGGATTTATCTCTGCATTTGTAACCTGCTTTTGCCCAGAGAGCAAGGCAAGCCGGAGATACCAGATAATTAATGGCCTGGGAGCAGCCATGAACAAATGACTGATTGGAGTTGGTGGGTAATACTCTTCACCCTTTGGTGGGGATGACTCTGAGACACATGGCTCCACCCTGGCTCCCAGAGTTCCCTTGTGGAGTGAAGCTCCAGTTACCCTTAATAATAACCTGCTTCTGTCTGCCTTCCTGTCCTATCTCACTTTCTCAAAAAAAAATACTTAACACTCAAATCCTTGTCTCTTGGTCTACTTCTGGGGAAACCCAGTTAAAACAAAGTGGGGGAGAAGGAGATGTGGGACAGGGTTGGAGGTTTAAAGGTAGCTGAGGGGCACCTGGGTGGCTCAGTCGTTAAGCATCTGCCTTCGGTTCAGGTCATGATCCCAGGGTCCTGGGATCGAGCCTCGCATCGGGCTCCCTGCTCAGCGGGAAGCCTGCTTCTCCCTCTCCCGCTCCCCCTGCTTGTGTTCCCTCTCTCGCTGTCTCTCTTTCTCTCTGCCAAATAAATAAATAAATAAAATCTTAAAAAAAAAAAATAAAGGTAGCTGAAGATTTGGAATAGCCATTGAGGAAAATGTCAGAGGAAACAGAAGGGTGTGAGAGCTAGAGCTGACCATGGTGGGATTGTTGAGTAGATTTGGGGGTTATAACTTGGAATGCATACCAAACATTTGTAATGGCATAATTGCTTGATTTTCTTTTTTTCCTTTAGCAATGCCCAAATTTGGGCTGAAACAGAGAAAGGAAAGTGTTTTTGAGTCATGATTAGGATTAGAGGACACGTTTAGTAGAAGGACAGGGGGTCAAAGTAATCTTAGCAAGATAATGGTTGAGGTGATGAATCATGGGATCTAGGATGAATAAAAAAGGAAATGAAACTAGAAGCCTCAGTGAACAGGAGGAGTAAAGGGATTAGAGATTTTAGGGGTCAAGGAGTAAATACAAGAATAAGGAAGTAAGACAGTTGAAAGAATTAGGGTTAATATTCTAAAAGTAAAATGATAGTCTTGAAAATATTACCTATAGACCTGTTCTGACTAATGACAGGGGTCCAGAGTTTGGCATTAGAAGTGAGTAGCCAGATTTACATACAGTTTGAGATATAGAAAAGAGAGAGACTGTCTCTTTCCCAGTATCCATATCAGTCACCCAAAAGAACTGAGATTGGGGTCACTTTGGTCATTTGGACAACTGCAAAGCATACCAGTAATTTGGTTTATGTATATAGAATAGCTTTATTAAAATATAATTGACATACCACACAATTCATCCATTTAAAGTATATAATTCAGTTGTTTTTAATATAGTCACAGTATTGTACAACCATCATCACAATCAATTTTAGTGCATTTTTATCACTCCCAAAGAAACCCTGTACCCTTTAGCAGTCACACCCCCTCCCCAACTGTAGGCAACTGCTAATCTATTTTCTATCTCTAGACTTGCCTATTCTGGACATGTAAATTGGATCATACACAGGCTTTTGTGGCTGGCTTCTTTCACTTAGCATAGTATTTTCAAGGATTATTCAAGTTTTATCAGTATCTTCATTCCTTTTTGTTGGTGAATAATACTCCATTGAATGGATATATCATATTTTGTTTATCCATTAAAGAGGTGATGGAAATCTGGGTTTCCACTGTTTGGCAGTTATGAGTTATGTTGCTGTGAACATTCACGTACAAGTTTTTGTGTGACATGTTTTCATTTCTCTGGGGCATATATCTAGTAGAATTGTTGAATCTGTGATAAATTTATGTTTAACCTTTTGCGGAACTGCTAGACTTTTTGCCAACGTGGCTATACCATTTAACATTCCTACAGCAATGTATAAGGGCTCCAGTTTCTTCAAATTCTTGGTAAACACTTGTCATAATCTGTCTTTTTGATTATAGCCATCCTAGTGGATGTGAAGTGGTATTTTTTAAACTATGTATTTCTTTAAGATTTTATTTATTTATTTGAGAGCACGAGAATGGGGGGGTGGGGGGGACAGAGGAAGAAGCAGACTCCCTGCTGAGCAGGGAGCCTGATGGGGGACTGGATCCTGGGACACCAGGATCATGACCTGAGCCGAAGGCAGTCACTTAACCAACAGGCACCCCTGTGAAATGTTATTTAATTGTAGTTTGGTTTGCATTTCCTTAATGACTAATGATGTTGAACATCTTTTCATGTACTAATTGACCATTTGTATATCTTTTTTGGAGAAATGTCTGTTCTATGCTTTTTACTTGGGTTAGCTTTTTATTATTGAGTTCTAAGAATTCTTTATATGTTCTGAACACAAGCCTCTTATCTGATATCTGATTTGTAGATACATTCTTCCCTTCTGTGTTTTGTCTTTTCACATTCTTGTTATCTTTTGAAGCTCAAAAAATTTCAATTTTTCAATCCAGTTTATTTATCTAATTTTCTTTTATAATTTGTGCTTTTATATTGTATGTACTTGAGTTTTTGTTTTATTTTCTTCGGGAAGTATTGAAGGTTGTATAGGCTGGAGAAGGTAAAACTGAGTTGTAGATGTCATTAGGTGCTTTGTCTGGGAAGGGAGGGATTATAGTAGAAAATATCAAAGTGGGAGAGGGGAGTACAGGAGGGAATAGAGGAATACATAAAGAAGTTTCTTGTTTTCTGCAGTTGTGCCTAGAGTTGAAAATCACCATGCCGTATTCAAAAATCCTCTTTGGGTTATTGTTGACGATGAGTGGCTTATTGCTATCCATAGAGCCACACTAACCTTCTCACAGTTTCTATTAATGTGAATATGATCAATAAGTGTTTGCTGTTGCTTCAAGATAATTTAGTGATAACCTTCGTACTATGGTTTTTCACTAACAAGTTGAGTCATGAATAATTTTATTGAACCAAATTGTCAGTTGAATTTCTTTTAAGAGGAAGATTAAATATTGGTTGACAATAGATCTAAGTTTCTTTTAGTGTGTTCCTCTATATTTTTATGTTTTTTCTTCATCCTATATCTTTGAGAACTTTAAATGTTAATTCAAGCATTGTGTCAGAATCTGCATACAATTTTATTTAAATCCTTAAAACAAAGAGAATAAATCGTTTAAAGGTTGTAGTGAAGAGTTATAGGAAAATGATTGCCTTTCATTTTTAGTTGCAAGTAAATATTTCAAGTTTATATTTTCATAAGTTTACATATATATGCATATACACACACACACACACACACACAAACAGTAGCACAATCAGGATAGGGAATCCGTCCTCGTGCACCCTTACAATACCTCTTCCTGGACCCCTTTCCCCCAAGCAACCACTGATCTGCCTTCTGCTACTATAGGTAAGTTTACATTTTTTTTCCCCAATACATGGAGTAATATAGTATATATTCTTCCTTTGTGGTTTCTTTCAGTATAATTATTTTGAGATTCCTCCATTTTGTTGCATATATCGATAGTTAACTCCTTTTTATTGCTTTACTTAGCAATAGTGTATGGTCATACCACAATTTATCCATTCATCTGTTGTTGGACATTTCAGTTGTTTTCAGTTTTTGGCTATTACATATAACGTTACCATGAACATTTGTGTATAAGTCTTTGTATGGACACATACCTGCTTTTCTTTTGGGTGAATTTATGAAACTGCTGAGGGGCACTTGGTTGGCTCAGTCTGTTAACCGCCTGCCTTTGCTCCGGTCATGATCTCAGGGTCCTGGAATGGAGCCCTGTGTCAGGCTCCCTGCTGAGCGGGGAGCCTGCTTCTCCCTCGCCCTCTGCTGTCTCTCTCAAATAAATAAAATCTTTAAAAAAAGAAAATGAAGTTTTAAATTTTGATGAAATACAGCATATTCATTATTTTTCTGCAGATTGTGTTATTTACGTTGTGCCTAAGAAATTTGCATCTAAACCAAGGTGGCAAAGATTTTTTCCTGTGTTATCTTTTAAAAGTTTTATAGTTCCAGCTTTTACATTATGTCTGTAATCCCTTTTGGGTTAATTTTTGCATATGGTTTGATTCAAGTTTGGTTTGTTATGTTTCTGAATGTGGCAATCTAGTTGTTACAGTACCATTTATTGGAAAGACTATCCTTTCTCCTCTGCATTGCCTTTGTGCCTTTGTAAAAAAATAAGCCTGTTGGGATTACATTGAATTTATAGATCAAATTGAGGAAATCGACATTTTAACAATATTTAGTCCTCCAACCCATAAAAAAGGTGTTTTACTCCCTTTATTTCAATCTTCTTTAAGATGTCTCAGCAGTATTTTTTAGGTTTTAGTAGACATGTTGTTCACATCTTTTGTCAGATTTATCCCTAAGTATTTCATATTTTTGATACTATTATAAGCAGCATTGTTGTTGTTGTTTTTAAAGTAGACTCCATGCCCAGGGCAGAGCCCAGTGCAAGGCTCTAACTCATGACTATGAGTTCATGACCTGAGCCGAGATCAAGAGTTGGATGCTCAACTGACTGAGCCACCCAGGCTCCCCATAAATGGCATTATTTTTCAGTTTCAATTTTCAATTACTTATTGCTGGCATATACAGAAATATAATTGATTTCTGTATGATAAATGGATATACTGAAATCTTACTATACTCAGTAATCTGATTCCATCAGATTATCTATATAGAAGGTCATGTTATACATGAAGGCAGATAGTTTTACTACCTTCTTCCTAATTTGAATGTCTTTTGTTTCTTTTTCTCATTTGATGGCACTGGCTAAGCTCTCCAGTACAATGTTAAATGGAATGTTAAATAGAATGACATTGGCTAGACTCCCCAGTACAATGTTAAACATCTCTGTCTTGTTCCTGACTCAGGGATAAAGAATTCAGTCTTTCTCTGTTAAGTATTACGTTTACTATAGGGCTTTTTTTTTTTGTAGATATACTTTTTTAGATTGAGGAGGTTTTTTTTTTTTTTTTTAAGATTTTATTTATTTATTTGACAGAGAGAGAGAGAGCCAGTGAGAGAGGGAACATAAGCAGGGGGAGTGGGAGAGAAAGAAGCAGACTCCCAGCGCTCCCGGTGGAGCAAGGAGCCTGATGCGGGCTCGATCCCAGGACCCTGGCATCACGCCCTGAGCCGAGGCAGATGCTTAACAACTGAGCCACCCAGGCGCCCCTGATTTTTCATATCTTAAGCCAACCCTGGATTCTTACGATAAACCCATTTGGTCATATTGTATTGTTATTTTAATATGTTTTTAGATTCAGTTTGCTAAAATTGTTTAGACTTTTTACATGAATGTTCATGAGGGATATTGGTCTGTAGTTATCTTTTTTTTTCTTTCTGATGGCTTTGGTTTTGGTATTAGGGTAATGCTGGCCTCATAGAGTAAGTTGGGAAGTATTCCTTCACTCTGAACTTTTGGAAAAGTTTGTGTAGAATTGGTATTACTTCTTCCTTAAACGTTTAGAAGAGTTTACAAATGAAGCTATCTGAAACTGGAGTTTTCTTTACAAAAGGTTTTTAAAGTATGATTTCAATTTTTTTCACAGATATAGGACTATTTAGGTTATCTGTGTTTTTCTTACATGAGTTTCGATAATTTGTGTCTTTCTTTTTTAAAATATTTTATTTACTTATTTGAGAGAGCGTGCATGCGCATGAGCAGGGAGAGGGGGAGGGGCAGGGCAGAAGGAGAAGCAGACTCCCCGCTGAGCAGGGAGACCCACTTGGGGCTCAGTCCTAGGACCCTGGGATCATGACCTGAGCCAAAGGTCAAGGCTTAACCAACTGAGTCTCCCAGGTGCCCAGTTTGTGTCTTTCTTAATGATTTTATTTTTTTTAAATAATCTCTACACCCAACGTGGGGCTCAATTTATAATCCCAAAATCAGGAGTTGCATGCTTTACTGACTGAGCCAGCCAGATGCCCCTAATTTGTGTCTTTCAAGCAATTTGTCCATTTTACCTAAGTCATTGAATCTATAGATAAGAAGTTGTGCAGAGCTATTATTTATCTTTTGAATGTAAATAGAATCTATGATGATGCCAGCTCATTCTGGTATTGTAATTTGTGTCTTTGCACCTTTTTCTCATCAGTTTGTCTAGAGGTTTTTCAGTTTTATTGATCTTCTCAAAGAACCAGTTCTGTTGTTTTTCTGCTTTCAATCTCATTGATTTTTAGCTTTGATCTTTATTTCCTTCTTTCTACTTACTTTGGGTTTAATTTACTGTTTTCATAGTTTCTTTTTTTTTTTTTTTTTTTTAGAGATTTTATTTATTTATTTGACAGAGACACAGCCAGCAAGAGACGGAACACAGGCGGGGTGGGGGGTGGGAGAGGAAGAAGCAGGCTCCCAGCAGAGGAGCCTGATGTGGGGCTTGATCCCAGGACTCTGGGATCACGCCCTGAGCCGAAGGCAGATGCTTAATGACTGACCCACCCAGACACCCCCTGTTTTTATAGTTTCTTAAGATGGAAGCTGAGGTCATTAATTTGAGACCTTTCTTCTTCTTCCTTTTTTTTTTTTTAAGATTTTATTTATTTATTAGACAGAGAGAGAGAGAACACAAGCAGGGGGGAGCGGCATAGGGAGAGGAAGAAGCAGGCTCCCCACTGAGCAGGGAGCCTGATGTGGCACTCAGTCCCAGGACCCTGGGATCATGATCTGAGCCGAAGGCAGATGCTTAACCGACTGAGCCACCCAGGCGCCCCAAGACCTTTCTTTTTTTTTATAATGTAAGCATTTAGTATTGTAAATTTCCTCCCAAATAACTGTTTCGGTAGCATCCTATAAGTTATAATGTGTTGTATTTTCATTTTCATTCAGTTCATTTCTAAATGGCAGATGTTTAAGCCAGGGTAGCTTTATTTAAAGAAAATAATATTTGAATTTTCTTTTTTTTTTTTTTTTAAGATTTTATTTATTTATTTGACAGAGAGAGAGACAGCCAGCGAGAGAGGGAACACAAGCAGGGGGAGCGGGAGAGGAAGAAGCAGGCTCATACTGGAGAAGCCTGATGTGGGGCTTGATCCCACAACGCCGGGATCACGCCCTGAGCCGAAGGCAGACGCTTAACCGCTCTGCCACCCAGGCGCCCTTAATATTTGAATTTTCTTATGTTTCATGCAAGGGGAAAATCTAACAGTTATAAGAAGTTCATTTCAAGTTCTTTTATTTAAGGAATATCTTTTATATAGCTTTACTGTTTGATTAAAAAAGGAATATATACTTATTATTTTTAAAATGAACATTACAAAGATATATTTAGAAAGTGAAATTTAAATGGTTAGTTTTTCATTTGCTGCAACATGGACGGCACTGGAGGAGATAATGCTAAGTGAAATAAGTCAAGCAGAGAAAGACAATTATCATATGGTTTCTCTCACCTATGGAACATAAGAACTAGGAAGATCGGTAAGGGAAGAAAGGGATAAAGAAAGGGGGGTAATCAGAAGGGGGAATGAAATATGAGAGACTATGGACTCTGAGAAACAAACTGAGGGCCTCAGAGGGGAGGGGGGTGGGGGAATGGGATAGACTGGTGATGGGTAGTAAGGAGGGCACGTATTGCATGGTGTACTGGGTGTTATACACAACTAATGAATCATCGAACTTTACATCGGAAACCGGGGACGTACTGTATGGTGACTAACATAATATAATAAAAAAAAATTAAAAAAAAAAAAAGGTTAGTTTTTGAAAGGAAACATTTGGTTTAAAAAAAAATGAAATTTTTTTTCTTCAGAAATGAAGACTGACCTAAACTTACTATTGGAGTGCCTGAAGTATCAAATGGACAACCCTTTCTCACAAAAGGAAGCTTTGGTCACTATTCATTCAATTTGTCAACAAAACAGTAAGACATGATAGTGAATTTTTATCTGTGATTCTTGTTCTTTAGTATTGTGGTATATGAAATATGCATAGTTCTTTCTCTTTGAGTCAGTTACTCTGCATGCTTTGTTACTATGTTCATGTGATTTATTTTCTCCTTACAAGATTCATAATACCATTTATGTTTTGTTTTGTCTGCACACCCTATAGGTAATGCAGGTGTTTATTTTCGGGAAATTGGTGGTTTGATGTTTGTAAAAAATCTTGCAAAGGCAAGTGAACATAGCATGGTAAAAGAAGCAGCCTTATACACATTAGGAGCTGTTGCAGAACAAAATGGTAAAATATGAAAACTTTTTTTTCATTATCCTTCAGGCATTGTGCTATATTTTAACAAACTACTAAAAAGTGATTTTAGATTTAAGTTCCATTTTTACATGTCTGGATAGTTTTATCCAGGTATTTTATTTATTTATTTAAATTCGTGCATGCCAATTATTAACTAATGAAGGAACTAGTAAAATATGACAACTGTTTCAAAGGCAATGATAAAAAAAAAGCATAGGCATTAGAGAATGTTGAAATGGATTTATAAGTAGGCATATAACTGGTCAGTATCTGTGGGGCAACAGTCAGTTGCATTCTACTGGCCAAAATGTTTTGTATTTCTATGATCAAGAATAACCTGGGGCACCTGGGTGGTGCAGTTGGTTAAGTGTCTGACTCTTGGTTTTGGCTCAGGTTGTGATCTCAGGGTTGTGAGATTGAGCCCTATGTGAGATTCTCTCTCCCTCTTCCTCTGCCCCTCCTGCTCATGCATGAGTGTTCGTGTGCTCGCGTTTCTCTAAATAAATAAATAAATAAAAATTTTTTAAAAGGATGACTTGGATTGCTATCAGTTTTCTACAATTTACAGAGATGTAAAGTAGCCCAAAGATAGTAAAGACACAGATAATCTAGAAGGGTGTGCTAGATGGGACATTCAGTAATCGTGTCAAAATCTTTCACAGTTTTTCTTGCTGTTAGTCGGAAACATTTTTTTCTTTGTCTTCTACTGTACTTTTTTTTTTGGTCATGCAAAAGTTTTTTATTTTTACAAAAATTCATCATTCTTTCCCCTTTTTGCTTCTGGATTTTTAGTCATAGGAAAGTTTTCCATACTGTAAGATTCTAGGGGAATCCACCCACATTGACTTTTGGTACTAGTATGGTTTTATTTTTTACTATATTTACATTTTCCTTTTTGAATTATCCTGGGGTATGGCATGATGCATGCTCCAGTTTCATCTTTTTTATATGGTAATCCAGCTATTCTAACGCTTGTTATTAAAAAGATCTTTTTCACGTTGATTTGATATGCTATTAGTACTTCATCAGTATCCATATATGTTGGGTCTAGCTCTGGTTTTTCTATTAAGTTCATTCTCTGTATATCTAGGTACTTGAATCAAAAGACGAAGATAACTTACAACATCTTGTATATGGATAAATATACTCTGGGTATAGAAATTCATGTACAGGAAAACATTTTCCTATAGTATACCCAAAATAAAGTTGAATCTAAAGTATTGGTTTGTCAAACAACTTTCTATTCTTAAATTTTCATTCTTTTTTTTTTTTAATGTGGGGCTTGAACTCATGACTCTGAGTTCAAGACCTGAGCTGAGATCAAGAGGCAAATGCTTAACCACTCAGATGCCCCTTAAATTTTCATCCATAAATATTTCTTCATCATTTGGTAGGAAGCAAGCTGTGTGCTAATCATTCTGATAAATGATACGCTGTCCTTGCCTTTGAGAGAAAATCTAATAGCTGGTTCTAAATACTGGATAAAATACAAATTATATCTCTGTGTTCAAATTATTATTTTTTTAAAGATTTTATTTTTTTAAGTTTATATTTTTTTTAGTAATCTCTACACCCAATGTAGGGCTCAAACTCATCACCCCTAAGATCAAGAGTTACATGCTCTTCGGACTGAGCCAGCCAGGTGCCCTCTCAAATTATTTTTAAAAAACTGTTTATTATATTATTATCTCACACACATACACACACACAACCCTACTGTCAGGTATCATTTTTGCTTTTTGAAAAGATATTTTTATTTCCAGAAAGTTCTTAAAAAATAACACAAGTATCCTTTGTCTATCTTCTAAAGCAGGTTTCTGAATTTTTAAAAAAATTTTTCTCTTGCTATGTTTTGTTACTTACCCATCCTCTGAAATTTTTTTTCATATTTTACTTTTTTGTTCATTTAGGTTTGGGGTTTTGTTTTTTTGTTTTTTTTAGATTTTATTTATTTGCCAGAGAGAGTGAGCAAGCAGAAGCAGGGGGAGTGGCAGGCAGAGGGAGAAGCAGGCTCCCCACTGAGCAAGGAGCCCAATGTGGGATTTGATCCCAGGATCCCAGGGTCATGACCTGAGCCCAAATCAGATGCTTAACTGACCGAGCCACCCAGGTATCCCTAGTTAGGTTTTTATTAGAAATTCTAGGAGATTATGTACATGTTTTGGAACCTCAGTCAAGTACTTCTGATTAAGGTACTGCTTTTTTGGTCTGCTAATTGAGTAAGCACATATCAATTTGTCAGAAATTTTGTTGCATGACTAATAAATGTCAACGAAATAAGATCTGATTGAGAACCATCTGTTTGGCAACTTTATATTTTGTTCAGCATATTTTAAAAGTTATGCTAATACATAGAAATTGAAATTATATTTTTGTTTTTCAGTTTACTGTCAGCAGACTTTGTGCACTTCAGAATTGTTTGAAGACTTAACTTGGTTCTTATCTAATGATGATTCAAACACAAATTTGAAAAGAATGTCTGTCTATGTTATTTTGGTTCTAGTTTCAAATAATAGTAAGTACATTCTTTTATGGTGTAGAAACATTTAAAAAAAAATAATGAATTGAAATAGTCTTTGTCCCTTTTACTCTAGTCTTTATATCAATGTCTTTTTTTTTTTTTTCTTTTCAAGTAGGCTCTACGCCTGGTCTCAATGCAGGGCTTGAACTCACAACCCTGAGATTAAGACCTGAGCTGAGATCAAGAGTCAGACGCTTAACCAACTGAGCCACCCAGGCGCCCCTGTATCAGTGTCTTTTTAAAAATCTTACTAACTTCTGAGAACTACTAGCTTTAAAGAAAAGAGAATCACATACACTTAACTGTTAGATATTTATTAATTTTAAGAAGTAGTAAAGAGATTTGTGTTATTTAACATTGAAAAGGAGCAGCTTTAAAAGCAAAAGAGGCATTTGATGATTAGTTTGATTTTCCACTGAATTAGCCATTTAGTTACATTGTTTATTTTATCAGCTAACAAAGGCCTTAAATTTCATGTAGCTCTTAGCTAAAATTTTGTTTCATTTTTGGAGGAAATTTGAATGCTGTCATTCTCTGAGCATGGGTAATGTATAACCCTGATTACAGATTTTTCTCTTGTAATTCTGTGTTATATTTTGTAATACTTCAAAGTGATTAAAAGTTATTTATTAAAAATACTACTTAAATGTTTTTCATTTCTGCAAAATTATTTATAAACAAAAGTCATATTTGTGTATTATATGTCTGTTTTTTTAAGGGACTGGACAAACACTTGTAAGAGAAACAGGTTGTATTACAGTTCTGACACAGTTGTTCAGGTAAGAAAATATAAATTTTTGTTGTTATTAAGACTTTAACACATTTATTTTAATTTGCTTCCTCCTTTTTTTTTAACCAAATAGGACAGTTCTTTCAAAATATGAGTTGGATTTGTCGGATAAAAATGCATTCCAAAGCTATCAGTTATGGTCTTCAGTGTGTAGTACTTTGTGTGTCTGTGTCAACAATCCTCAAAATGGTAATTATCTAAAATATGTAAATATAAAAATAAAATAAAAACAAATGAACTGATATTTTCCAAATATATTAAAACATGATTGACTTTGTCTCCTTTCAGATAAAAATCAAATGCTTTGCTGTTCACTTTTCCCACATGCTAATGACTGGCTAATAAATTGTATCAAACCTGAGATAATTCGCCCTGTTTGCTCATTTATTGGACTCACTCTTGCAAATAACAGTAAGTATTCATTATTCTCTAGTTTTACTTGAAGAAACATAGTTCAAAGCATAACAAAAACCTATTGAGTTTATTATTGAATTAATGAATTAATGGGATCATTTTATTACAGTACGTTGGGTCATTTTGGTTGCATTTAGACTATTACAGATAGGAAAATCTTGAAAGTAGACATTGTTAGGTAGATAATTGGGAGGTTGGAGGTAGCAGCATAGTTTTGAATCTCCTTGGATACAATCACGAAAAAGAGCAACTAGATAGCAAAACTGAAACCCCACGGAGTATATTCTCAGATCACATATAATTAAATTAGAAATGAATAAAAATAAAACATGTAGAAAAGTCCCAAATATCTGAAAATTAAACAACTCAGTGCTAAAAAATAGACTAAAAAACCCCCCTACAAATCCATGAGTGAAAGAATAAGTCATGAAGAAATTAGAAATGTTTTTAACTGCATGATAATGAAATACAACATTAAAAGACTGGGTTGCTAAAAATAAATGAATGAATGAATGAATAAAAATATAAAAGCTGGGTTGCTGCAAAAGCAGTGTTTGGAGGGAAATTTATAGCACTACAGCTTGTATAAGGAAAGAAGAAAGCTCTCAAGTCAATTATATTAGTTTCCACCTAAGAAACTAGAAAATAAATCAAGTTAAACTCAGAGTAAAGAAGGAAATAAATGAAGAGAAGATCAGAAATCAATGCAATAGAAAAATACCAGAATAGGGAAAAATCAATGAAGCCAGAGCTAGTTCTCTAAAAAAATCAGTGAAATGGGTCCTTTAGCCAAACTAACCACAAAATAAAAAGAGAGGACCCAAATTACTAATATCAGGAATAAGAAGTGATACCAGTCTAGATCTTCACAGATCTTAAAAGGATAATAAAGAAATAATCTAAACAACTTTATGCCACTAAATTTGACAACTTACACGAATTGGATAAATTCTTTGAAACACATCAACCACCAAAGTTCATTCAGAAGAAATAGATAACCTGAATATTATTATATGTATTAAAGAAATTGAATTTGTAGTTCAAACCTAAAACAGGAATTTCCAGGCCCTGATGGCTTCACTGGTGAATTATGCCAAACATTTAGGGAAAATAAATTCTACATAAATTATCAGGAAATGGAAGTGAAAGACACTTTCCAACACATTTTGATATTTTTAGTTTAGTTTAGTTATTTCCATGCCCGATATGGGGCTCGAACTCATGACTCAAGATCAAGAGTTGCATGCTCTACTGACTGAGCCAGCCAAGCACCCCTTTCCCCACACATTTTAGGTCAGCATTATTCCCATACTAAAACTTGAAAAAGACCTCACAAGAATACTATAGGTCAATATCCTTTATGAATATAGGGGCGCCTGGGTGGCTCAGTCGTTAAGCGTCTGCCTTTGGCTCAGGGCATGATCCCAGGGTCCTGGGATCGAGCCCCACATCGGGCTCCCTTCTCTGCTGGGAAGCCTGCTTCTTCCTCTCCCACTCTCCCTGCTCGTGTTCCCTCTCTCACTGGCTGTCTCTCTCTCTGTCAAATAAATAAATAAAATCTTTAAAAAGAATATCCTTTATGAATATAGATGCAAACATCCTTAGCAAGACATTAACAAATCAGGGGCCTGGATGGCTCAGTCTGTGGAGCATGTGGCTCTTGATCTTGGGGTCATGAGTTCAAGCCCCACATTGAGTACAGAGCTTACTTAAAGAAATTTCAAAATATATATATAATTAAAATTTAAAAAAATATTAGCAAATCAAATCCAGCAATATACAGAAAGGATAATATATTATGACCAAGTGACATTTATCCTAGGAATTTAGAATTGGTTGTACATTGGAAAATTCACCATATTTACAGGCTATGACAGAAAAGAAAAACTATACAATACTCTAAAAGGATGCAAGGAAAGCTTTTCACATAGTTCAACATATATTTGTGACAAAAGCTTTTGGTAAACTAGAAGTAGATAGAACTTCTCAATGCGATAGAGGGCCTCTACAAAACACAGCTAACATATTTAATGGTGAATGACTTAATGTGCCCCCCCACCAACCCCAAGATTGAAAAAAAACAAGGATGGCCACTCACACTGCTTTAAATTTTACTGGGCCTTCAAGCCAGTGAAATAAGTCAAGAAAATAAAAGGCATAGAGATTGAAAAAGGAAAAAGAAAATACAGTATTTATTAATATGTGACGTGATTGAAGAATCTACAATAAAACTACAGGAGCGAATAAATGATTTTAGCAAGGTTACAGGATACAGAGTCATATACAGAAATCAACTGTATTTCTGTGTAGTAGCAACAAGCAATCAGGAACTTACACTATTGTTTACAATCATATCAAAAAACTTCTTAGGGATATATTTCATGAAATATGTGCAATGTCTGTATGCTGAAAACTATGAAACATTGCTGAGATAAAGAAAACCTAAATTAATGAAAGATAAATTATACTTATGGATTGTAAGACTCAGTATTATTAGAATGTCACTTCTCAAATTCATCTTTTGATTCAAGGCATTCCCCATCAAAATACTAGCAGGCATTGCTATAGAAATTGACAAGGTGATTCTAAATTTACATGGAAATGCAAAGGGGCAGGATAGTCAAAACTGTTTTGAAAAAGGTCAAAATTATGGGATTTATATTACTTGATTTCAGTACTTATCATACAGTAATGAAGAAAGTGGGGCATTGGTTTAAGTGTAGACATATTAGATCAATGGAACAAAATACAGAACCAAGAAATAGACCCACACATATATAGTCATTGATTTTCTGAAAAGGTGCCATAATAATTCCATGTGGTAATTTGTCTTTTCAACAAATGGTGCTGGAAAGAGTGGATATCTATACACATAATAATGAATTTCAACCCAATTTTATACTGTTTACAAAAATTAACCTGAAATGATCCACAGACCTAAGTGTAAGAACTAAAACTGTGAAACTTCTAGACAAAAACATAGGAACAAATATTCATAACTTGGGAGAAGACAAAGATTTCTTAGGACACAAAAAGTATGAGCCACTAAGGAAAAAATGAGAATTTGGACGTCCGTGAAATTGAAAGCTTTAACTCTTCAAAAGACCATGTTAAAATGAAAAGGGAAGCCATAGACCAGGAGAAAATTTTTGTGAAATGTACATCTGTTAAAGAACTTGTACCCAAAATATATAGAGAACTCCTATAAATCGGTAGGACATAAAACAACCTAATGATTTAAAAAATGGGCAAAATTTGGACAAATAACTTCACCAAAGAAGATATGAATATTAAATTGTAACTAAGCAATGAAAAAATTTTTGAAAAGATGCTCAAAATCATTAGTCATCAGAGAAATCCAAACTAAAACCCCAGGGATACCACTACACACTCACGTCATGCCTAAAAACAGAAAGGCTAGTAATATTAAATGTTGATGAAGATGTGGAACAACTAGAACTTTCTCACACATTGTTGGTGTGTACTTATATTCACAGATTTAAAGCAAATAGTCATGTTTCACATGCGGAGGAAATTACCTCTGTAATTCTAAAAATTGGATTCTCTTTCCATGATGTTTTGACATTTCCTTTTTCTCTAAAAGTCATCTTGAAATAGTAATAATTTTAGGACCTCATTACACTTAGCAAACTGGTATGAAATATAGATTAGATAAAATTTGAAATATTCAGTTTACAAGTGTAGACTCAGATGTTCTTATGCTTATAAGCCTGAATTTTTGTTACATAGGCTATTACTAGAAAATGTAGTAACACAGTGCCATTTTTATCTAAGCATTTAAAAATACTTCTTTTTTCAAGAATTTTTTTTTTTTAATGAAAATGCAGAAAAGAAACCTGTTTTGGAGTCTCCATAATACTGAAAATGTTTGCTTATCCTTCAGTAACATTTCCTAACAGTTTCTTTCCCAGATGTAGAAAATTCTGAACCTGATTTTTTTTAATACATATTTTTTAAATATTTATTTATTTATTTGAGAGAGAGTACGAGCAGGAAGGGCAGAGGGGGAGGAGAGAGAATCCCAAGCAGACTCTGCACTGAGCCTAGAGCCCAACACAGGGCTCAATCTCACAGCCCTGAGATCACTCCTGAGCTAAAACCAGTAGTCAGAGGCTTAACCTACTGCACCACCCATGTGTCCCTGAACTTGATGGTTTTTTTTTTTAGATTAAGATCTTTGTGTGTTATCAAACAACATAAAAAGTAATTTTTTTTTCATTTAAATCACCTTGGCTCAGGGTGCCTGGATGGCTCACTTGGTTAAGTGCCTGCCTTTGGCTCAAGTCATGATCCCAGATTCCCTGGATCAAGTCCCGCATCGGGCTCCCTGCTCAGCGGAGAGCCTGTTTCTCCCTCTGCCCCTCTGCCCCTCATCCTACTTGTGCTCTTTCTCTTGCTCTGTCTCAAATAAATAAAATCCTTAAAAAAAAATCATCTTGGCTCAGTTTGTGATACTAAGGTAGACTGGGAAGAAGATTTGTGGCAGAATTATAATCACTAACCCGTGTATCCATTTGCTTGTAAACCCACTGGTTGTATAGGGGCTGTGAAAACTATTGAATGCACAGACCCGTGGGTACTTTCCTATCAGAATCATTTTTAACAGCAGAACAAGACAGTTCAAACTTTTTTTTTTAATGTATTTTTCACTGAGTCTTTGCTTGGAATAGTTGTTATGACTCTCGATAATATAATTTTATGTTCTAAGAAGTAAAAGAATTAGGCTTAAATAAGATGGAAAAAATATGTGTTCCTTTGGAATAATTTCTTTGCCCTTTGTAGATTCAAGCAATCTAAGGAATGAGTTATGTTGGAATTCAGAAAATAGGCAGCTTGCTAATTGCAATACCAAGCTAAATGAATGAATCTATTCTTCATAGCTCTATTGAAGGACTTCGAGTTTACTAATGTCATTCTTTCAAAATATACCAGTTCTTGCTAAGTGAAACAAAAAGCATACCTAACACACAGGGGACACTGTGTATATGTAGTTGTTCTATGTAAAAGTTCGTTTCTTGCCTAAATGATCCATTTTATGATTGTGTATATGCACAGGTAAAGATTGGATTTTTCATTCTTTAATTTTGGAATTTTTAGTATTTGAAAAAGTCATGTTAATGTCATATTTAGTGCAAATTAATTGAGTGGAACCATACACTTGTCTTCTTTGAGGTATTAATAGTTTTGCTACTTTATTCCTTAAGCATATGTTCAGAAATACTTTATATCTGTGGGTGGACTGGATGTATTGTCTCAAGTTCTTGTGCAACTGGAGTCAGATTCACACAAGACTCTTTCCAGTGCTAAGCTTGCAGTGGTGGTGACAAAGACAGTGGATGCATGTATTGCTGATAATCGTGAGTGAACATGCTTAGTAATTTTTCTACAATTGAGTTTTGTTTGAATTCAGCATGGTGAGTGTTGAAATGATAGATCGAACACAAATATAGATTGGACTTTCAGTGTCTCACAAGCGGGAGGGAGACTTAAAAATTATCTAGTCTAACTCCTTGTTTTCATTGGAGATTATGACTTCCCTATGGGTTCAAATCGAGGTCTTCTGACTTCAGGTCTAATGATAGAACAAGATAAGAATCTGTCATTTCTAAACCTTTGTTTCATTGAAAAAGCAGTATTAAATGAAAAGCTTTAGGTGAGAAATGAAGGGACATCTTGGAAACATAAGCAATGGAAAACCCAATTTATGATTTTTAAAAATTATATCAAGAATTAAGGTATTCCTCTTTCTGATAAGTATGAGGCCTGTCTCACCCAGCCATAACTAGTGTGTGGTGGACCCAGACTTGAACCCATGGCTGCTTGTCACATACACAGACGCTGAGAAATGCTAGTCTGTAAATCTCTGTAATAAGCAACTCACAAATAACTGAAAAATAAGTAGATGATTTGTAAAAAAATCAATTAAGGGCCTGTTTTGTCCTGGGCTTCTTGTGAGCTCTAGAGATACAAAAATGATTAAGACATAGTCCCTTAAAGAATTCACAACCTTATTGTTGATATCAATATTGTTAGATGCTGTGTGAACTCTGTTAAAAACCCTGTTAGAAGTATAGCTTAAAATGTCAGCTTCTTGAATTTTGTAACATAACATCATAGCTTCAGGTGTGCATTAACATCAGTAGAACCATAGCCAGTTAATGTATTTCAGTGATTGGCAGGAATTAGTTACTTAGGAAGGTCTATAGTCCATCTAGATAAGAAGGAGTATGTAAGGTGAGAGTAAGCATATTCAGCTTTTAGAAGGTAGTATTATTACTTCATACTTCACAGCATTATGCACGATAATTAAGAAGAAACCATTCTTCAGAAAATAACTTAGTAAACTGTCTTTAGTTTGGAAAGGGATTAATGAGGGCTATATAAGCCATTATCTTTTTACATTTATTTATATTCACACATACATACACATATATGAGATATGAATATTAGATATTATATTGATATGATATTGTTCTCCCAGGATAAGTTCTGACAAGTAGCATATATATAGTTACAAGTTTTAAGTTTATACTTTTTTTCCTATTTTATACTAATAGCTACTTTTGGAGTAATACTATCCAAGTATCAGATTGTTTCAAAACTTCTGACATTACTGCTTCATGAAAGTCTGGATTCAGGAGAAAAATTTAGCATCATACTTACTCTTGGTCATTGCACAGAGGATTGTGGTTAGTACTGAATTTATTTAGTGTGCTTATTAAAACAGTGGAGTAGAAATCCACTTTTGGTTTTTTCCTTATTTTCATATGAGAGGCTTAAAAGTACTGTCTTTCTCTAAGTCATTCAGGCCTCAAACAAGTCATTTTGTTCCTCATCCTCCTTCATCCATACCCCTCCTTATTCCCTTGTGCCCAGTTCCAGTTTAGGCCCTCAGCCCCTTGACATCTTTCACCAACATAATTGGAATAGATTCCTCCTTGTGTTCCTCCTTTCTTAGCTCCATTTTTTTTTAAGAGAGGGGGAGGAAAGGGAGGAGAAGAGGGGGAGAGAAAGAATCTTAAGCTCCGGACCCAGCGTGGACCCCGATATGGGGCTCGATCTCAGAACCCTAAGATCATGACCTGAACCCAAATCCAGAGTCAGACGCTTAACCAACTGAGTCACCCAGGC
This sequence comes from Ursus americanus, assembly GCF_024610735.1. NCBI lineage: Eukaryota > Metazoa > Chordata > Mammalia > Carnivora > Ursidae > Ursus > Ursus americanus. The sequence goes on along the minus strand of NC_142147.1, from coordinate 21,938,589 downwards.
ACTCTGGATTTATTCTGCCTTTTAAAGTTTTTATTTTTATTTTTTACGAGGTTTAATCTGACAACTATACCTTTTTTGTTTTCAACTATACCTTTGTTTAAACCAGGTGAGAGCTATTTTTTTACTCCTACGGGGTATGACTACTCTGTGGCTATATTTCAGGGATTAGCACTTACGAGACAAGTATTTTATGTCAGAAGATTATTTCCTAAATGGAAAATACTTTTGAAATTATTTATTCTATATTAAGATTTAAACTATGTTCATAATTATCACAAAGAAGAATTATGACCTTAGGCAGATAGTTTATGAAAAAATAACTATATTTTCTATTTTCATTTTTGATATGTTTTCCAGAGGAAAATCAGTATGATCTTTTTAAAAACAATGGGCTTCCACTCATGATACAAGCCTTAACTGAATCGCAGAATGAGGAACTAAACAAAGCTGCCACTTTTGTGCTTCACAATTGCAAAAAAATTGGTAAGTTTATTGTTACTTAAAAAAAAAACACCAAAGTTTGTGAAGGGGAATTTATATCTGCTTTGATGAGCCAAACCCTTTAGGCTCCCAGGCCCTTCTTAATTTGAAAAGCAGAGTATATAATTTGGATATGACAACAAGAGTATTTTAGCATTTCAACCTGTCTGAAAGAGAGCAACAGTATAGATAATTCACTTATTTTATGCAATGTGGACAATTTAGTTGTAGGACTTAAATTTGAGGCCTACAGGTGACTTATGGTTAAATTATAATATAAAATACATTTGTTCATTTATTTAAAAAAGTGTTTGCGTGGCTATTATTTGCCAGGCACTGTGCTAGGTTTTAGGGATACAGTGATGAGACAACAGTCTGCACTCATAGAGCTTCATTTAACTAGATAAATAGTCCTTGAATAATCTCAAAAATGAATGAATTATTATATATTAACCTATGGGTTAGAAGCAACAGTCTGCACTCATAGAGCTTCATTTAACTAGATAAATAGTCCTTGAATAATCTCAAAAATGAATGAATTATTATATATTAACCTATGGGTTAGGAATGGATGGAGCATAGATCTTAGCATATAACAAAAGACTGTGACCTAGACTTGGAGCAGAAAAGGCTTCGGAGGAAGTGATTCTTGAGCTGAGATCTGAACGTATAGTGTTAACTAGGCCAGCCATAAGTAACAGTGAGGCACAAAGACCCTGTGATAGGAGGGAGCATGCATTGAAGAAATGATGGCCATTGAGTTGGTCTTTGGAAGAAAAATTGCTGCTGCAATATGTAAAAAGAAAACTTAAAAGATTAAACGAAGGAACCGCTCTATGAAAACTGTTAAAACAACAACAACCTAAAACCAATATCCACATACTTGGGGATGTTTCTGTACCTGCCGTAACATATTTTCAAGAGTTGGACACTCAACTTATTTTCTTTCTTCTATAACTCTGATGAGTAAAGTCTGATTTATGACTGGGGCTTGGGCTTCTGCCAAGCACTTGCTTTCCATTTATTCTTAGTACCACTTAAACAATTAAGATAGTCTGCATGGGCAAAATTTAGAAGGGTGTGTGGGGTATGAGGTACTCCTTATTTAAAGTGTTAAAATTACATTTAAAGTGTCAAAAAAAATTCTAGTAATGGATAAATTCACTATTTTTTCCCATATTACAAAGCTGAGAAATTATCTCTAAGTCTAGGAGAATATTCTTTTGATGAAAATGAAGAACAATTAAAAGATGTAAATATGAAAGAGAAGAATCTTGAAGAGTACTGGAAGAAAGCAAAGGAAATTCTACACAGAATAGAACAGCTTGAAAGAGAAAGAAATGAGGTTGGCTTTTTTGTTTCAAAGAGTATAGAACTTTTTTCAAGTGTTTTTCTACAGTAGAGGTTGGAGGGTAAAGGTTTTTCTTCCTAAGTTATTTTTTATGTTTTAATTTTTAAAAAAAAAATTATTCTAGTGAGAGAGAGAGTGAGCTTGTGAGTGGGGAGAGGGGCAGAGGGAGAAGGAAAATCTCAAGCAGACTCCCCGCTAAGCATGGAGCTTGACACAGGGCTTGCTCCCATGACCCAGGAGATCATGACTTGAGCCAGAATCAAGGGTCTTATGCTTAACCAACTGAGCCACCCAGGTGCCCCAGATTTTAATGGTTTCAAATTTAAAATTCAGTTGACACTTGAGAAACCATCTTTGAACATAGGAAAAAAGGATCTTTAAAAGGTGGAAAATTGGGGGCACCTGGGTGGCTCAGTCGTTAAGCATCTGCCTTTGGCTCAGGGCGTGATCCTGGCGTTCTGGGATTGAGCCCCACGTCAGGCTCCTCCACTGGAAGCCTGTTTCTTCCTCTCCCACTCCCCCCGCTTGTGGTCCCTCTCTCACTGGCTCTCTCTCTCTGTCAAATAAATAAATAAAATCTTAAAAAAAAAGAAGGTGGAAAATGATGACTGAAAAAATAAGAGACATGGAAGATAGAGATCTAATGTTTGTATAATAAGAGAGAAAGGATGAAGAAGTAATAATTCCTCTCTTTACATGTGTATATGCATGTTTCAGTATTTTTTCTGTGTGTGTATGCTTAGTGTCTTTGTATGTGCATGCATTTTTATTTTTATTTATTTATTTTTAAGTAGGCTCCAAGCCCAGTGTGGAGCCCAACACAGGGCTTGAACTCATGACCCTGAGATCAAGACCTGAGCTGAGGTCAAGAGTTGGACACTCAACTGACTGAGCCACCCAGGCGCCCCTGTTCAAGCATTTATAAAAATAAAAGCATAGTGCTCGACTTAGTATAATAGTAATTTCATTTTTTAAATGACTAATATTATTATAGATGATTATAAATTTATTTAACTAGTCTTTTGTTGAGGGACATTCAGATTGTATTCAATCTGTGACCAGCGTAGACAACTCTAGAATAGACATCCTGATATATATATATATATATACACACACACACACAAAACACACATAAATATGTAACCGCTTTACTGAGATGTAAATCACATTCGAGTCAATTGACCTGTTTAAAGTATACATTTCATAGGTTTTTAGTATACTCACAGAATTGTGCAACCATTACTACAATCAATCTTAGAATATTTTTATCACCCCAAAAAGAAATCTCATACCTTTCAGCAGTCAGCCTTCCTATTTCCCCCATCCATTCTCCCCACCTCCCCAGCCTGGGCAACCACTAAACTATTTTCTGTCTCTATATATTTGTCTATTCTGGACTTCTTATATAAATTGAATCGTATAACGTGGGCTTTTGTGACTGGCTTCTTTCATTTAGCATAATGTTGGTAAGGTTTATGCATGTTTTTATCAGTATTTCATTCCTTTTTCAAAAAGCTTTATTGAGTTGTAATTCACATACCATACAATTTGCCTGTTTAAAGTATGCAGTTCAGTAGTGTTAGTATATTTACAGATATGTGCAACTATAGTCAATTTTTTATGGCCAAATAATTTTCCATTGTATGGATATATCACATTTTATTTATCCATTCCTTGATGGACATATTCTTTACTTGTAATCTATGTCTTTGTAGTTAGCATGGGTTTCTTGTAGACAGCATATAGTTTGGTCTTTTATCCTGTATGACAATTTCTAGTTTTTAATTGTTATGATCACTTCATTTATGTTTCATGTAAGTATTGGTATGTTTAAGTCTACCATATTGCTACTTTTTTCCTATTTGTACCATTTGTTCTTTGTTCCTTTTTTCTACTCTCCTTTCTTTGTTTATATTATTTATTTTAAAATATTCTAGCTCACCTTAGATTATTGGCTAAACATTTCTGTTTTTTTAAGTGGTTGCTTTAGGGTTTATACTGTATATCTTTAACTGATCATGGTCTATATTCAACTAATATTATTCCACTCATATATATCGTAAGATGCTTGAAATAGCATGCTTACATTTCCATTTGTTCTTTGTGCTCTTCTTGCCATATATTATTTTACTGCTACATTGTTATAAACTGCTCAGTAATGTTATTATTTTTGCTTTAAACAATCATTTTTCTGAAATATTTTTTATTAAGATACTTATATACAATGGTAATCACACATTTTAAATAAACAGTTTGAGTTATGATAATTTTATACTATTGCATAACTATCATGACAATTAAGATAATAGAACAGTTCATTCAACCTAAAATGTTTTCTTGTGTCCTTTTGTAGACAGTCCCATTCCCCTTCTTCAGGCCCAGGCAGTCATTAATCTGTTTTCTATCACTAATTTTCTTTTTCTATAATTTCACATAAATGGAATTATATGTTATATAATCTTTTGTGTTTGACTTCTTTTACTTAATGTGTAATATATTTGAGATCCACCAATGTTGTTTTATCAATATTTGTTCCTTTTTATTGCGGACTGAATATTCCATAGTATGGATGTACTACAACTTGTTTATTCACCAGTTGATGGATATTTGGATTGCTTCTAGATCTTGGCCACTGAATAATGCTGCTGTGAACATTGGCTTGCACTTCTTTGTGTAAAATTTACATTTTCATTTCTCTTGGGTAAATACCTAGGAGTGGAATCACTGGACAGTTATACCTTAAAGAAATTATGAACCTCTCTCATAGTGCATCTACTTCCTTGCCACTACTCAAACAACAGAACAGCAAAAGGCGAAAAAGTCCCTTGTTTCTCTTGCAGTCTTGTATTATCCTTCCAGCACTTGCTAATAACAGAGAGTAACATCAATGCTAGTCGTAGAGTAGCAGTCCGTCGAGTCTAGTTTCAGTTTTACAATGTAGGGCAAGGAAGGTGGGGTTAGGAGTTGAGGAGCAATAAGTTAATAACTAGTATACTCCGCAGGCCAAGTATACAAATGTTACCCTGTGATACTCCTTTACCATCATCTCATAGATACTCTTTTTATCCTTCCTAATTTGATTTCCTGTTCCCTGGAGTCCAGGTCATCCTCTTTTTTCTACATTTTAGGAAGTGTTCTCATATTTACTTTTTAAACAAATTTGTTTTCATTTCTGCTATTATATTTGTAGTTACTAAATCCTCTTTTTTACTCCATTCAAATGATCTTGCTCTTATTTCATGGACTTAAGATATCATTGACATTCTTCTCTTAAATATATCAATGATAATTTTCTTTTTTTTTAATTTTTATTTATTTATTTGAAAGAGAGAACATGAGTGGAGGGAGAGGGAGAGAAAGGCAGAGAAGCAGACTCCCTCTGAGCCCAGAGCCCGACAACACAGGGCTCAATCCCAAGATCCTGAGATGGTGATCTGAATCAAAACCAAGAATAGGCCACTTAACCATTGAGCCATCCAGGTGCCCCTCAGTGATAATTTTCATTAAAAATTTTTGTTCTTCTGGGACATCTGGGTAGCTCATTTGGTTGAGCATCTGACTCTTGATTTGTGCTCAGGTCATGGTCTTGGGGTCCTGGGATCAAGCCCCATGTCAGGTTCCACGCTCAGCAGGGAGACTGCTTGTCTCCCTCTCCCTCTGCCCCTGCTTGTGTGGGCACTCTTTCTCAATCCCCCCCTCTCTCTCTTCCTCTCTCAAATAAATCTTTAAATTTTCTTTTCTTCCTACTCCCATCTTTTTCCTCTGAGCTTGCTTGCCTGTTTGCTTGCTTGCTTGCTTTCCGTCCCTCTCTTTCCGTCCCTCCCTTCCTTGCTTCCTTGGTCTCTGGCTTTCTTCATATTTCTGGTGGTCTTTGGTTGCTACTTTTATTTAAGAGTCAGATACTGAAAGTCTTTATGATAATTTGTTGATTATGGATTCTCATAGGATTAGTTAGATGGGTCGTTTTTGGGGACAACCTCCAATGTCTGATCTCCTGCCTAGAGATTGTCAACCAGTTTTCTGGAATCAAAATGGGAGAAGAGAGCTTGTGGGTCTTAGGATTCAGTATGTGAATATTTGCTTAGATTTGTTTGTTGAATAGTATTCTGCCTTCACCTTTCTTTGGTGTCCTTCAGTGTAGAAACTGTTTTATCCCTTCCAGAGATTCACCTTTCAACCTTGGGGAAGGAGGGGACCTTCTGGTGTCAGTCAACTGCCTGTTAAGTGTGTATATATGTGGGGGGTCAAGATCTAATAATGCAATTACTTTTTTTTTTTTTTTTAAGTAGGCTCCATGCCCAGCCTGGAGCCCAGTGCCGGGTCTGAACTCACAACCCTGAGATCAAGCTATGAGCTGAGATCAAAAGTTGGACACTCAACTGAATGAGCCACCTAGACACTCCTGTAATCCAACTGTTTCTTAAACAGACTTTCATCCAGTCTTCCTATTTTTAGCCCCATCTTCATCCCATATTCTAGAGGTTCCAGCACCTCCAATTCCTAAGCCTTTGGGTGTTTGGCAGCCCATCCTAGGTAGTTTCTTAGCTTTGGCCCATTGTCAGCTTTGGATTCAGCTTTATCACAACTGCTAAGTAGGTTATCAGTCACCTTTCTGCTTTCCAATTTCCAAACTTTTGTTGCCTTTATTTCTTCTTTCATTTCTCCCTGTCTTTGTGGGTTTATGCCTTTTTGAAAACTGTTCTTCAGTTGGTTTTTTTGGAAGGACCAAAAATAAATAGAGGTATTAAATTCATCATCTTTACTGGAAGCCCTCTTTGTTTGCTTGTTTACTTATCTCTCTTTATTTAAAAAAAATTTTTTTAGTGGCGCTTGGGTGGCTCAGTCTGTTAAGCATCTGCCTTTGACTCAGGTCATGATCCTAGGGTCCTGGGATTGAGCCCTGCATGGGGCTCCCTACTCAGTGGAGAGCCTGCTTCTCCCTCTCCTTCTGCCCCTCCACCCGCTTGTGTGCGTGCCTGCACCTGCTCTCTCTCTTGTTCTTGCTCTATCTCAATAAAGAAAATCTTTAAAAAGTAAATCTTTTTAAAGAATTTATTATTTTAGAGAAAGTGAAAATGTTGGGGGGAGGGGCAGAAGGAGGGGGAGAGAGAGAATCCCAAACAGATTCCCTGCTGAGTGTGGGGCCTACCCAGGGCTCAATCTCAGGACCCTGAGATCACGACCAGAGCTGAAATCGAGAGTTGGATGCCCAACCGACTGAGCCACCCAGGCACCCCTAAAAAAAAAAATTTTTTTTTTTTTTTAAGTAAGCTCCATGCCCAGTGTGGGTCTTGAATTCATGACCCTGGGATCAAGAGTTGCATGTTCTACCAACTGAACCTGCCAGGCACCCACTTTATTCTTTATTTACAGTTGCGGAATAGTCTATTGGTGGATATGGTAGCTCTCTTTCTTATGAACATTTAGATTATTTCCAACTTTTAGCTATTACAAACAGTGTTGCAGTTAATAACATTAGCATTTTGCACTCATCTGAGTGCTTTCACATAAAAGTAAGATGTTCTTACCTTTACACAAGTATACCTATAGGATTTTTTAAAAGATACTCACAGGTTTTATTATGAAAGATACTGTCAAATTATTTCTCTGTGAAAGTTATACAATTTATGCTCCCACCTGTAATGCATGAGAGTGTCTCCCTGTACGCTTTTGATCTTTGCCAGTGTCCTAGGTGAATGCTGTCTCTTTGGTTTTACTGTGCATTTTTCTTACTGCAAATGGGATGGGGCATTTTTTCATATGTTTAAGAGCTATTTATATTTCCTTTCCTGTTAACTGTTCATCTCCTTTTCCTATTTTTCTACACTATTGTTAATCTTTTTCACATTTCAATTTAGTAGCTTTTTATAAATGTTAATAGAAAAATCATACCCCAAGGTATGACATATTCTTTCTATATGTGCTGATTATCATTTGGCTTCTGACCCTATTTTCTTGAGTTCCTCCCCCACCCACCCACATTGTTCTTGGTCTGTAGCAGAACTTTGAAAAAATATTTTTGGTTTTTTTCTTTTACGCTTTATTGATTCTTTGTGATATTTGGAAAGGTCTTCTTCCCCATAACAGTGTTAAAATACTGTGTTTTCTTTTAAAACATCATTGCATTTTTTATATAACAATATTTAGCTCAGTTGACTTTGTGAATTCTGAGATAGGGATCCAATTTATTTTTTCCCCAGATGACTACCCAGTTGTCCCCAGATCATTTATTAAATATGTTCCCTTTTCTTCTAATGTAAACTGTCCCTTTCACTATGTATATTCTATTGGCAATCATGAACTTTGTTCCTACATTATTTAAAGGGAGTGTAAATTAGATGATATAGTAAGTGGATTATCTTGAGATTATTTACTTGTCATTTTTACATTATAGGAAAAAATACAAAGAGAAAAAGATAAGGATGATGTTTCATCTATGAACATAAATATTCAAACTACACTGAAACACCTCCATGCAGACAGTATTGGCAGAGGTCCTACAGCAGAAGATAAAGATAAAAGCCAGTCTAGAAAGCTTCAGAGTTACCAGTTCCGTGGAGTTCTGTCTACAGCATGTACAAATGATCACCAAATGAAGACCCTGTTAAAGAGTGCAAATCCAGTTAATGCTTGTTATAGGGAGAGTGGGCAAAGTAAGACTTTAGGTAAAGCCCATTCAAGCTATAATCAAAACTTGCATGAAGGAACAACTTTTGGAAAAAAGAATTCTGTTTCTCAATCAAGGTATAGTTTAATAATTGTTTCTAACTTTTATGTATTTATTCAAGTATTTTTTGTGCAATACTATGTGCCACACTGTTAAGCCCTGGGATATAGAAATGATAAAACATGGTCTTGGGAGGAGCCCAAGTGGAAATGTTGAGAAGGGAGTTTGGATGGGGAGATATAGAACAGCTCATCTAGGGCCTTGCATGTCATACTCAGGATTTTTGGTTTTCCCTCATAGGACACGGGAGCCATTGAGGATTTTAAATTGCATGACATCAGATTTGAATTTTTTTTTTTTTAAAGATTTTATTTATTTATTTATTTGACAGAGATAGAGACAGCCAGCGAGAGAGGGAACACAAGCAGGGGGAGTGGGAGAGGAAGAAGCAGGCTCATAGCGGAAGAGCCTGATGTGGGGCTTGATCCCAGAACGCCGGGATCACGCCCTGAGCCGAAGGCAGACGCTTAACCGCTGAGCCACCCAGGCGCCCCCAGATTTGAATTTTATAAAGGATACTCAGAAAGCTTAACCTGAAACCCTGTACCTGAAGTTAACAATGTGTACATTGATAATCCGTTAGCAATGTAGCAAAAAAACAGTTTCTAAATTTAATTTGATAAAAGGGAGTAGTGTGTGATGAAAATCTCGCTTAGGCCTGCCTTTTCAGTTGTTGCTTGCACCTCATCTGCATTTGATGTCCTTTCTCCCTCAGGTAGCTTGTGGGCGGGACCTGGGATTGTAGCTTTTCTTAAACCCTTACTTGTGTTTTCTTCCTTGATGGTTACTGTGCCAGGAGGGAAACCGAAGAGCATGCTGCTATATTCTGGGAAGATTGCAGGGTGAATGGGATATTAGAGAGATGGATTACATCATCACCACCCTTTTTTTCCTTTGCAAAACCATTCTTGTTGTCAATTTTCACTTGATTTCTCAGGGATGTGGAATTGGAAAGCATTGATATATGTTCTTGGGCCAGCCTTCTTGCTCTCCAATTATGTTCTCTCCTTTTTTTTTTTCTCCTCATTCTTTCCCATTTTCCTCTTTCTTTTTTTAAGTTTATTTATGTATTTCAGTAATCTCTATACCCAACACGGGGCTTGAACCCATTACACAGAGATCAAGGGTCTCATGCTCTTCCGACCAAGCTAGCCAGATGCCCCATGTTTTCCTCTTTTATAACTTTTTCCCCATGTTTCTGCTGGCATCAGTATTATTGCCCTTTGGATTCTTATGTTTTTCTTTTTTTTTTAGATTTTATTTATTTATTTAAGAGAGAGAGCAAGCAAGCACGAGCAGGGTGAAGGGCAGAGGGAGAAGCAGACTCCCTGCCAAGCAGGGAGCTGGACATGGAGCTCAATCCTGACATGGAGCTCGATCCCTGAACTCTGGGATCATGACCTGATCTCAGGGGAGACGCTCAACCAACTAAGCCACCCAGGCGCCCCTGGAGTCTTATTTAACTCCATTTTTGGAAAGGAGGCTATAACCATTACAAACACTACTCTGGCAGAATTTCATAAAGTTTGGTAGACCCTGGTTTCATCTTCTTCTGCCTGCCAAACACCCAGAATTGCCCCACTGCCTACAGAAACATTTGTCCACACACCAACAGTATGTTTACTTTTAAATATCTGGTGTCTGTTTTCTTTTAGTGACCATGTTTTTAAACATCCAATTCCTGTTGTCAAAAATAGACAGCAGCAGTTACCAGTAACAGGTATGATTAAAAAATATTTCTTCTTTGATTTTTTAAGAAAACATTTGGTGACTAATATAGCAAAAAACGTACATTGGTATATTTGCCCTCTAACATGTAAGCCACACCTTTGACTCTCTTTCTGGTGTAAGTGCCTCAGTCACCTTTTACTGATAACCAGAACCCTTCTGTTTATCTGCCAAGGTGACTGGATATGTAGTACTGGGCTAAACTTTGTGAAAATCTTGGGAATTAATATATCATGTAAATGTCAGGTCCTTTTTGCATTAATCAGAAGAATCTTACATGTTGCAGTTTTTTTTTTCCAGATCCATTTACATTGTGTTCAGATATAATAAATAAAGAAGTCATCAGTTTTCTAGCAACTGACAATCATTCCAAAATGTTAAAGTATAGATGCTCAGGTAAATATTCTTTAATTACAGTTGTTTTGCAATTAAAACTTTGTATGATACTAGTTAACTAGGATTAGTAGTAGTTCTGCCTGTGTGATTTAAACTTTATTTCCTTTGGAAAACTAACAGTCTGGAATATCATAAAGCATTCAAATTAATACCTATCTGCATTAGCCTGTGCTTCCAGTATTTGTTTATATGAATCACCACACTAATACTTTACTACTTTATTCTATTTTTGTCACAATTAATACCATCTACAAGTTTAACTTTTCTGAGTAAGGTAAACATTTTTTATATTTTCAGAGTGCCAGTAGGTATGTATTCTGGATAATGCTCTAAACATAAGACATTAAGTATTAAACAATATCTATTTTTAATGTCTGTATTTAATGTATAAATGTTTCTAGTGTTCTATGCCCCATCATTTTATTTTTTCTGCAAGGCCCCTGTAAATGTGCCACAATGCTTCACCTAGCCCTTACTCCCCCATACCTTGGTATTTCCTCTCTTAGTGTCACACTCTGCTCTATGGACGAAATTGAGGCTATCCTGTATTAGGCTTGAAATAACGCTATTCTTTAGTCTTGGATGTAGCGTTTGTCTCTATTACTGTAAAATTAGCTATATCTAACTATAATCTGAATCCCATCTCTTTTTTCCTCCCCACTTTAATACTTGTGAAATCTTTCTTTTCATTACCTTTCTATTCATTAACTCCTTTTGACCTACCTTAAATTATGTTTATTTCTCTTCATCTAAAAAAAGAAAAATCTAAGGGCTCCTTGGCTGGCTCCTCATTTGGAGGAGCATGTGACTCTTGATCTCAGGGTTGTGTGTTTGAGCCCCATGTTGTGTGTAGAGATTACTTAAGTAAATAAAAACTTAAAAAAAAGGGAGAGGAAATAAGTGTTAAATACTTGATGGGACTTGCTGTCTCTTCAAGTATCCATACACTCTTTCTTTCATTATTTATTACCAGATGCCTGCTCTTTCTCCTTTCTCTTTCATTGTATTAATTTCCTTCTTAATTCCCTGCACTCCTCCTTCTTTATTGCCATTCTGCTGAACTTAAATGTAAAGACTTGCTGAAGTCTCTTTTTCTGCCAAAACCAAAGACTTTTTAAAAAATTCTTATCCTCTTTAGTGTCTTTGCACTGTTGACTGCCATTCCTTGAATCCTCTCCTCTCAATAGTTTGAAGACACACTTACCAGATGATCCACCTGGGCTCCCTGGAGGTGTGCAGTGAACTCACAAGGGCACTACACAATACTTTAAATTTTAAGTGAGGGGTGCTGGGGCGGCTCAGTCGTTAAGCGTCTGCCTTCGGCTCAGGGTGTGATCCCGGTGTTCTGCGATCAAGCCCTGCATCAGGCTCCTTCGCTGGGAGCCTGCCTCTTCCTCTCCCACTCCCCCTGCTTGTGTTCCCTCTCTCGCTGGCTGTCTCTTTCTCTGTCAAATAAATAAATAAAATCTTAAATTAATTAATAGAATTTATTTATTTATTTATTTTAAGTGAAACACAAAGCAGTCAACATCTTTTGGATACCACAGGCACTACTAGCTCAAAGTCATTTACAGTTTCAGCATTAGATTGCATTACATTCCTTTCGATGATGTCCTGTCTTCATGGAGCTGAGCTTTCAGTGGTTGTGATAAAAAGCAAGCACCACATGAAGATAATGTCGAACAGGAAATGAAGGTGGCAGTGTCAGTCAGATTCCGAGGTTTGAGAAGTTGTGCTGTATCTAATAGGTGCACATATCTCATTAGGAGTAATTGTGGTTAATAAGAATGAAATCTAAATATTAGTTTCTTTTTTTTAACTTTTTTAAAAAAAGATTTCATTTATTTGAGAGAGAGCGTGAGCGAGCATGAGTGGGGGGAGGAGTAGAGGGAGAGGGACAAGCATACTCTGCACTGTGTGTGGAGCTCAACTTGGGGCTTAATCCCACGACCCTAAGGTCCTGAACTGAGCCAAAATCGAGTCAGACACCCTATCAACTTGGCTGCCCAGGTGCTCCTATTATTTTCAATTTAGGTGTATTTTTTTTTTCAAATGGCTACTAAGTTATTAGAACATAAATACTTATTAAGTTGTTTTGGACCTAAAGGCAAATCAGTCTTTCTTTTGGCCCAGGGGTGCCATAAAAAAATCACCAAGAACTTAAGGATGCCATGAAGTGGGAAAGTTTGGGAACCTCTGGTCTGAGGTATTTCAGAGGGCAGAGTGGATGCTCTATAACCATTAACTCCCTTTCTTTCTTTCTTTTTTTTTTTTTAAAGATTTTATTTATTTATTTGACAGAGAAAGACAGCCAGCGAGAGAGGGAACATAAGCAGGGGGAGTGGGAGAGGAAGAGGCAGGCTCCTAGCGGAGGAGCCTGATGTGGGGCTTGATCCCAGGACCCCGGGATCACGCCCCAAGCCCAAGGCAGACGCATAACAACTGAGCCACCCAGGCGCCCCACGTTAACTCCCTTTTATCCTTTACTTTGTTTGAGATGGTTCTCTGCTAGTTCCTCTCTTCAATGATGATTCATTCATTTCACAGATACTTAGGGAGTGTTTCTTCTATGGCAGGCACGGGTATCAAAGATGAATAGATCTCAGTCCTTATCTCAAGAAGTCTAAAAAATAGTTCATTTTATCACCTTTATTACTTTATCTTTCTCTTCCTGCCAAGTTTCTACAAATATTTCCCCCAAGACATAATCTGTAATACTTTCTCAATGCTGTTGCAACATTTACTTCTGTGGCATCAACTATAATTTTACTGATGATTTTCCAATCTCTATCTCTATGTTTGGCTTCTACCTTGAACCAGTTATGGCCTCATTCCTCCATTTCCAGCTGTATCCAGGATATACTCACTTCAATATCTTGTTTTTACTTTAAGCTTAATGTAATTAAAACAGCATCTTCCTCCCTCTTAAATTGCCTTCCCTGCAGCCATTCCATTTCTGTTAGTATTGTTGCTATTCTTCTGGCCTCCCAGATTTCAATCATCTATAACCATTTTTTCTCTTTACATTTCCTGTATCTAGTCTGTCAAATTTGGTTCTTTCTTACATTCCACATAGGCCGTTTTTGCTTCATGCCTCAGTTACACCAACTTTGTAGCAGTCTTGAAGTTTCAAGTCTCACCAACCCCCAACTATAATGTGCATGTTGCTGTTAACTTCTCTAACATGTGCTTTTTATCATGTCATCAAGCTAAAGAACCCTCAGTGCTTCTCTGTAACTCATCGACTCAAACTCTCTGCCTGGCTTTTAAATTTTTGTGGAATTTTTTTTCTGCTTCCACTTGTTCAATTTTATTGCATATTTGTTCTCTTTAAGTCTGCCAGAAAGTTTCCATGCGTATTCCAAACTTAGTCATTCAATCGAATATCAGATTACTTAAGAATTATCCTGAGCTTTTCTCTTACCCCAACAGCTCATCATTCACCTTTTTTTTTTTTTTTTTTTTTTTACCACAGAAATCTGTACATTCTCCCTGTAAATGTCCTGTTTCAGAATCACCTCATTTATATTCTGGACTATTGAAGTAACCCCTCAACTGATCTCTTACCTTCACCTAAGCTTTCTTTGAGACAAATGAAAGGCATTTCCCGCTTAATAAGTATCCTTTAGTTCCTCCCCACTGACTTGAAGATGGTTAGATATACTTTGTATGGCTTTCAAGACCATTCTTATCTGGCCCCCTGCAACCTTCACTAGCTTCAACTTTCCTCCCGCATTTCTCCCCAGCTACACCAGAGTACCTACAATACTCTGAACACACTATGCTTTTTCAGTTCTTTGTACTTTTGCACATGTTCATTGTGCTTGAAATGTCCTCATCCCAGCCAGCTTTCTGCTTGGCTAACTTCTAGTCCTTTAGGAGTGGGCCACTAATAACATTAGGTGCCTGGCAGATGGGGAACTTTATGATGGATGGAAGTGGCTAACATCACCTGAACCTACTGATCAATCTTAACATTAAAAAAAAAGACTTTATATGCTCTTAATATGATGTACTAAGAAGTCCTCAGTACTGCCTGTGAAGAACTCTACTAAAAACGATTGAATCTGAGTGCCTGGGCGGCTCAGTCAGTTAAGCATTGGACCCTTGGTTTCTGCTTGGATCATGATCTCAGGGTCATGGGATCAAGCCCTCTGTCAGGCTCTGTGCCTGGTGGGGAATCTGCTTGGAGATTCTCTCCCCAGCCCCTCCCCTGCTCCCTCTCTTTCTCTTTCTCTGTCTCTCTAAAATAGGGGTGCCTGGGTGGCTCAGTTGGTTAAGCATCTGCCTTCAGCTCAGGTCATGTTCTCAGGGTCCTGGGATCTAGCCCCTCATTGGGCTCCATGCTCAGCAGGGAGTCTGCTTATCTATCCCTCTCTGCCCCTCCCCCAACTTGTATTTCTTTACTCTCTCAAATAAAATCTAAAAATAAAATAAATCTTAGAAAAGCCAATTGAATCATCTTATCAATCACCCAGATCTAATTAATTTATTGGACACACAGGCACATTTTAAAGCATCTAACTAGGATAAAATCAATAAAACCTAGCCTTCGAGTAGCTCCATAGTACAAATGACCCAGTGTCTACATCAAGTAAATGACAAGGAGGAAGAAAGGAGAACTGATAGTTTAAAAGAAACTCAAGAGGCATTTCAACTGAATGTAATGGTGGACCTTCTTTGGATCATTTAAACTAACTGTAAAAAGAAAGTTTTGAGATGGGGAAATTTGAACACTGACTGGATATTAGATTATACTAGGCATAATTTTTTAGGCTTGATAATGGTTTTGTGTGCTTGAAAAAGGAGCCCTTCTCTGTTAGGGATACATATGAAGTATTTACAGATGAAATGGCACTTTAATGCCAATTCCAGGCTCCATAATCCACTGTATACTTGGGCAGAGAAGAGTAAGTGGGTTGTAGGCAAAATATGACTGAGCATGACTTAATAATTATTGAAGGTGAATGATGGGTATGTGGAAGTTCATTATACTTTTCCCCTTACTCTTGTGTGTTTGAAATTTTCCATAATAAAACATTGGGGGGGGAAGACAACTGGGCATAAGGGTCACTTCTTTTGGATATCTTTCCTAATAGTGACTCCTGCTCAGAACCTAACCAAGCTAGTGGTCCTTTTATATATCACCCTAACTGTTCACACCTCTATTGTAATACTTATTTCACTGTATTGTATCTGTTGTCTTTAATCTCTCCTATGACTGAGCTTCTTGACATATTTATAATTAAGTTCCCGATTTCATTTCAGTTACCATCTTAGAGATAATTACTTTAATAAATTTTTGTTATTAGATATTTTGTAATATCTATACATCACTTTAATTTGTTTTCTTTTAGGTTGCATAGCAGTAGGAAAATCCCTGAATAGCCGAAATTTTAGCAAGCTCTTGCACTCTTGCCCATACCAATGTGATCGTCATAAAGTCATTGTGGAAGCTGAAGACAGATATAAAAGTGAACTAAGGAAATCACTTATCTGTAACAAAAGTAATTAATTTAGCAGCTTTGAAACTGATTATGACTATACCTTCTGAACTGTGATCTGGAACATTAAATATATTAAAAAGCTAGAGGGCAAAATAATGTTGAAAAGAAAATGTCTGAGCAACTGGTGTTTTAAGATGTATCCAGGGAACAGATTTAGTCTCTGGTGGTTTAAAAATTCTTCATAATCCATCTGAGGATTCCCATTAGAACGGGGGGCTGGGGAGGAAATACCATACTAATGGAATTGATGTGCTCTCACTCAGATTGATACTCTAAGTATCCTAAATGTTTTCTGTATTTTTCAGAAATTCTGCTGACCCCACGTAGAAGACGACAACTCAGTAGTGAATCTACTACCTCTGGAGGAATAAGTGAATATATTTAATTTTTAAATAAAACTAAATTGCATATAGTTCTGAGAAAAAGAGGACAGCTGAAGGATTGTTCTGTCTCATCATTAATGGTTCTTAAATGATAACCCTTGGCTCTGATGAGGGCCATAGTTCCTAAGAAAAGAGGCTTTTCACTTTCTTTCCTCATGTTGCTTTCTCATTCATTGCTTGCCAGCTGGGGAAGAAGCAGAAGGAAACTAACATTTATTAAGCACTTACTGTATGTTAGGTGTTTTACAGACATTTCCTTTAATTCTTAAAATAACATTATAAGGTAGGTTTTATTTTATTCCCACTTCAAGGTACAGTGAGTTGGCAAATAGCAGAGCTTACATAGCAAGCCTGTCTTTCTTTAGAAGTCCCTGTTCTATCCTCTGGATCATATTTCTATTTTAAGAATAAAGTTACTCTTCTATGTATAAGTGTTTCAGAGAGATTTTGCAGGAGGTTTTGGTTCATAACTACTGCACTTCACACCATCGGAATTGAAGAGACAAATAGAGCCCTGCTTAAAAATCAAAATACTTTTTTTTTTTTTAAAGATTTTATTTGTTTATTTGACAGAGATAGAAACAGCCAGCAAGAGAGGGAACACAAGCAGGGGAGTGGGAGAGGAAGAAGCAGGCTCCTAGTGAAGGAGCCCGATGTGGGGCTCGATCCCAGAACGGCGGGATCACGCCCTGAGCCAAAGGCAGACGCTTAACGACTGCGCCACCCAGGCGCCCCTAAAAATCAAAATACTTCTTAAATGATGACTTAATTTATGAGAATTTTTATTTAATTACGGGTGCAGGTTTATCACCATTCCAGATTTATTACAGAGACTTAACGTTATCATTTTATTCTCTTCATATGGAATTAATACCTGCAGAGTCAGAATAAGCAGTTGAATAACCTTACTTGTCAAAATAACCTGGAATTTAGTAATATCTATAGAGTTATTCTCTTATTTATTGCAAAGATATTTAGACTCGATACATATGGAAACATTTTGCCATATACTTTTACTTGGCCATTTTCACTTCTAAAGCCTTAAGAGAAGTTTCAAATTTACTTTTTCAAGATTTTTTTTGGTGGAGGGGGCACCTGTGTGGTTCATTCGGTTGAGCGTCTGCCTTTGGCTTGGGTCATGATCTCAGGGTCCTGGAGTCGAGCCTCATATTGGGCTCCTGGCTCAGCGGGGAACCTGCTTCTCCCTCAACCTGCTGCTCCCCCTGCTTGTGCTTTCTCTCTCTGTGACAAATAAGTAAATAATTTTTTTTTTAAGTAATCTCTACACCCAACGTGGGGCTTGACTCAAAACCCTGAGATCAAGAGTCACATGCTGCACCGACTGAGCCACCCAGGTGCCCCTTGAATTTACTTTTTATATCTGGGTCTTTTTCTAAGTAAAAGTTCTGCATACAAGTTAAAATTACATATAGTACTCCTATAGGGCAGCCCACTTCTTGAAGAAATATTTCCTATAGCAACTGTTAGAAAATGGTTACTTTTCCATAGAAACATGTTGCCCTTGGAAAACTTGCTTTTGACAAGGAGTTGGCATCAAATTAATAATGGATTTTTTCAACAACATGACTTAAAAGCAAATGTATAACAACTAAAAATATGCTACAATTTTACATAGTAAGCTCATTTGCAGAGGTTCATGAAATGTATGTAATTATGGTTATACATTGATTATACAGAGGGATCCTAAATACTGTAAAGTGGTGTCCAGCTCATAAATACATACATTTTATTTGTAGGTTTGAATTCCTTTAGCTAAAAGCAAATAGTTAATAATTTGGCCTGCTTTTTTTTAGAATTTAGAAAGGCATCTTGAGAAGGTGTGGAATAGATTGGTCTTATACCTCTTTTGCAAGCAAGCTAAGAATTTTGAATATGTTGCCATTCCCCCCTTGATTTCCCTTTCTTTTTGAGAGACATTTATGACCATTTGTTTGGTTGTAGGTTACATTCAAATTTGAAACCATTCTTTTGAGAAGAGACCATTGCAGCATCTAAGCATTGAAAGAGCCTTGGCTCTCATTCAGAATGGACTGGTATCTTTAGAGGGTTTGAAAAATAAAGGTCTCTAGAACTGAGCCTTCTTGCCTCCTTTCCCCAACTCTTTCCTAACACCCAATCCATATTAAGAGGAGCACTAAAGAAGCCACAGAAGGGAGCCCTGTGGGGTAGAGCTCCTTCTTCCTTCTAGGCTGCCCTGTATTCTGCTGCAGTAACCTTTGAGGAATTGGACACAGATGTAGGAGTCAGTGAGATAGCAGCTTCATTAGAAAAGTGGGAATTGGCTGTGAACAACTTCCAGATGCCCGTATCCTGAACGTTATAATAACCTGTCCAGTCCTGATGATGAGTTCAAATCATTTAGCAAGTGAAGTTGAAATCATGCATTTCTTGGATAGCAACAGTTTTCCAGTAGACCCAAAAGTAAGGAGTAACTCATTGATAAGTCTTTTTGTTTGTTTTTTTTTTTGTTTTTAAAGATTTTGTTTATTTATTTGAGAGAGAGATAGAGAGAGCACAAGTAGGGGGAGTGGCAGAGGGAGAGGGAGATGTGGTGCTCAATCCCAGGACCCTGGGATCATGACCTGAGCCAAAGGCAGATACTTAACTGACTAGCTACTCAAGCGCCCCCATTAAGTTTTGAAACACTTTTTACCAGTAAGGTTTTTCTTTCAACAAATATTTATTGATCCTCTCCTATGTGTCAGACACTGTTTTAGACATTGGGATATGATAGTGACCAAAACAGACAAAAATTCTTATCTTCATGGATCTTGCATTCTAAGTAATACCACTAAGTAATAATCAGACATTATTTTTATTGACTTCTCAGCCTTCTGCCATTAAGATTTTCATTTCTCTTTTAAAAGATCTGAACTGTGGCTCCTGTCCTAGGAGAGGTAGACAAATGGCTACCAGTCTGACCTGCAAGGGCAAGATTTTCTAAGGTTGTTCCAGCACAACTATTTCAAGTCCTGTTAAAGTAAATAGCAGCCTTAAGTGGAAATACAAAAAAATCCCCCAAAAAAGTCCTCCTTATCAGCATCTATCTACAATGATAACGTGAATCAGCAATGAATGAAAAAGCTTAAAAGAAAACTATTTCTGGGGTGCCTGGGTGGCTCAGTCGTTAAGCCTTAAGCATCTGCCTTCGGCTCAGGGCATGATCCCTCCTCCGCTGGGAGCCTGCTTCTTCCTCTCCCACTCCCCTGCTTGTGTTCCCTCTCTCACTGGCTGTCTCTCTCTCTCTGTCAAATAAATAAATAAAATCTTAAAAAAAAAAAAAAGAAAAGTATTTCCTAGTAATCATCACCAGAAGATATTTATGTTTTGTTTTGTTTTTTTTAAAGATTTTATTTATTTATTCGACAGAGATAGAGACAGCGAGCGAGAGAGGGAACACAAGCAGGGGAGTGGGAGAGGAAGAAGCAGGCTCATAGCGGAGGAGCCTGATGTGGGGCTCGATCCCATAATGCTGGGATCACGCCCTGAGCCAAAGGCAGACGCTTAACCGCTGTGCCACCCAGGCGCCCCCAGAAGATATTTATGTTTATAAACACCAACTGGTAGAAAGTATCCCTAAAAACCAGATAGTTGAAAACTTCCTTCTCCCTTGTACAACCTATTTTTTGAGTTTTAATCAAGCTGAGCACCCATATAGGTAGTGAATGTGTTTTTTAAAATGAATTTCAAAAGACCCTGATCCTTTAAAAATATTTATCAAGCCTGTTAATTAAAGTAACAAGTGTTGATATTCTTTTTTATTCTATGAAGTAATGGAGCCCTTTGGGAAGGCTGTATCTGTAAGATAGGTAAGCTGTTTGTTAATTGTCCTCACAGGAATGTTGAGAGAATTAACAATCAAATGTTTATAAATTCTTGTGTTGATTGAAAGATGTTGCAAGTATTTTACAATAGGATTAAGTTACATTTATTGAAGAACTCAGAGTGAAAAGGCCTAGCCTAGGCACTCAGTTTGTTGTTTTTTTTTTAAAGATTTTTATTTATTTATTTGACAGAGATAGAGACAGCCAGTGAGAGAGGGAACACAAGCAGGGGGAGTGGGAGAGGAAGAAGCAGGCTCATAGCGGAGGAGCCTGATGTGGGGCTCGATCCCATAGCACCGGGATCACGCCCTGAGCCGAAGGCAGACGCTTAACCGCTGTGCCACGCAGGTGCCCCCAGACACTCAGTTTTTTAAATTTACATGGACTTCTGTATGATGAGTAGCACAGGCATAAAGCTTTCTCCCTATATAGTTCATATCCTTAGAATAAGTTAAGCACTTATTATTTGGGTCTCAAGAAGATCCCTTTTTTCAGCAAGTACTAATATATTCTACAATTCTTCTTAATTACAGAAAAAAGAAGAATTCGTAAAAACTTTACCAAAGAAGAAGTAAATTACCTTTTCAGTGGAGTTAAGAAAATGGGAAATCACTGGAATTTAATTTTGTGGTCTTTCCCCTTTCAGCAAGGACGGAAGGCTGTGGACCTTGCTCACAAATACCACAAGCTGACCAAACATCCCAAGTGTGCAGCTCCTTGATTGGAATAGTTTGAACTCTTAAAATATAATGCCTTGAGGAAACACAATTTAAAATACTCTTCTAAACTCTCATGAAGCAGGGAATCTGAAAACAGGAATACTATCTTAATTACATACTTTCTGTGATGCTCTATCTCATCGAATTATTAAAGTAATTTATAAAACAATAAATTTTAACTGTGTAGATTAGTAAGACAAAATTCCTTTATAAGGTCAAACATTTGTTTAGGAATATGGTTTTATTTTTCCTTAAGTTCGAAGAACACAGGTCAGAGAAAAAAATGATCAGCCTTTAAACATTATTTGACATTATATTGTAATGCATACCATTTGAGATATTTGGATTTTAGTACATTCTTACCCAGTGAAAGTTCTTCCCCAGAACTTAGAATAGTTTCCCAAGCTGTTCAAGTGACGTTCCCACACATTAAATCAATGTTTGACATTTTGTTAACTAAAATGTTCCTCTTCTAAAGGCTGCTTGTGCAGTTATTTGAATACTCCCAAATTCTATGGTCAGATTCACTTCTTTTTGGTTTATGTTTATTTGCTTTTGCTTTTTAAAAGCTTAGAACATTTTCTTTATTGTTTGTTTTTAAGTTAGTTTTCTTCTAGTGGAAAACCAAACTGATCTCAATTTTTTCTTTTTCTTTTTCTTTTTTTTAAAGATTTTATTTATTTATTTGACAGAGACAGCCAGAGAGAGAGAGAACACAAGCAGGGGGAGTGGGAGAGGAAGAAGCAGGCTCCTAGCGGAGGAGCCTGATGTGGGGCTCGATCCCTGAGCCAAAGGCAGATGCTTAACGACTGCGCCACCCAGGCGCCCCCTCAATTTTCTGTTTTTCTTACTCTTTTTATATTCCTATCATGATCCCCAAAGGATGCTGTTGCAGCCTTTATTATGCTTAAAATGTGATTGCTGTGGCAGTGATTAAGTATCAGGGCCTGAAAGCTCACCAGTACTTACATACCCATTGGCTCATTGCTTCATGTCCTTGTAGATTTCTTTAGTCCCAAAAGTTATTTCCCTGTAAGTTTGTGTTCTTTGACATTTTCACATCATAACTATTTTACTTAGATAAACTCAGAATTTTTATTAAATTTTTAATTTTCTGATCCATAGTGAAAGTTCCAGAGAGCCAATATGCAGAAAAATTTCTATTTAAATCCAAAATTTCCTTTAAACAAAAGAATAATTTACAATTAGGAAAATTCCTTAAAGCTTTTAAAGTGTGAATGATTTAGTCCATTATCTGTCAGTATTTCCTAAGCACTATGGGGATTATTTAAATAGTCTGGTGGGTTGTTTCGATTTGTACTTCTCAAGACTTATGAAAGTTATTTTAGGTCAAAAGGGAAAACATTTTCTCTGTTGTCAGCCTTACTGGTTTAGATAATCAGAAGTTTTTCTTACTATTGTTCAGATATGACTTAAACATATTTTTCCACTTCAGGTGGCTCTCAGGTAATAGTTTTTATTGATTGGAAATTATGTATGTGACAGAAAAATGAAACACTGCTTAAGTGAAGCATCCCCAAGAATATAACATACTGTAGCTTAGACACTGATTTGTGTCAGTTATTGAGGCTGTATTAAAATAACCAGTATTGGGCCACCTGAGTGGCTCAGCTGGTTGAGCATCTGACTCTTGGTTTCAGCTCAGGTCATGATCTCACGGTTTGTGATGACACATTAGAGAACTGTATGGCTTTAGGAATTCAGACCTGGCCAAACAATAGGGAATAAAAAATGATTTTAATAATGACAGACCTTTGGAACTGGAACTGACCTCAGTTATAGTTCGCTGCCAGAGGCATGAACTGCTGTGCAACAAACCTGGCCATTGGTGGCTGTCTTTAATTTTACATAAATCCTCAGAAACATGGAATTTACTACTTAGGGGAATAATCGGTGGTCATTTCTTCCTTATGTTAAAATGAAATGTGCCTTCCTTGAGGACCTTTTGTAGAACCACAAAAGTTGAATTTCTTTTCCACATGCCAGTCCTTGAGAAAGGCAAAGATAGATACACATCACTTTCCCCTTTTCCCTCTACTTTCTTTATCCTTCATGCTGATAAGCCCCAGTTACTTCAGCAGAACAGTGTCATGTCTCCTATGAGCTTAGTCACTGATCACTGGACACTTCTTTGTCTTGTCTTTATAAACTGTGTCTAGAAAGAAATGTGGCCTACTGCCAGAGTAAGCAATCAGCTTTGAGGGGCCCAATGAGGTTTTATGGACCTCACCTAAGATACTTGGTATTCTACATGACCTATTCTCAGACTGTAGTTAATCTAGTTTAAGATTTACAGATTAATTTCTATTTTGTTTTTAATGCATTTATTTTTAACCCCAATACACAACTTTAGTAGTCCCTTAAATTTCATCTTGCTACCTTTAATCTGTACTCAGTTTGTCATCCAGTATATTAGGCATCCCCTTCCTGCTTTAGGTCATCCACAGCTTGAGTGTGCTGCTGCATTCTCTCGCTCTCTCTTTTTTTAAAGATTTTATTTATTTATTTGACATAGAGACAGCCAACGGGAGAAGGAACACAAGCAGGGGGAGTGGGAGAGGAAGAAGCAGGCTCCCAGCGGAGGAGCCTGATCGGGGGCTCGATCCCAGAACGCTGGGCTCACGCCCTGAGCTGAAGTCAGACGCTTAATGACTGCGCTACCCAGGTGCCCCTCTCTTTTTTTTTTTTTTTTAGGTTTTTATTTGTCAGAGAGCACAAGCAGGGGGAGTGGCAGGCAGAGGAAGAAGTAGGCTCCCCGCTGAGCAAGGAGTTCAGTGTGGGACTCCATCCCAGGAGGACCTGAGCCGAAGGCAGACACTTAACAGACTGAGCTACGCAGGCGTCCCATCCTGCTGCATTCTCATCCAAGTCACTGATGGCAACTTGAGTTGGCTGGGCCAGGATGAGAGGCTGGGCAGGCTCGTAGCAGCCTCTGGTGGTCTCTGCTCATCCACCTCCTCTGGGCCTGGTCTTTAACTTGCCTCAGTGCTATCATTCAGCTTATGTTTTTTCACTTTCTTATCTATGATGTGGATTGTCAGATACCCTGTTAAAACCTGTATTTGCTATGTCTGCAGCATCCTCCTGCCTGGTATTCCTGCAAAAAAGAAAAAGACTGTAAATCTGGTCCTATTTTTTTTTCCTTTTCCAACTGGTCACATTAGAGGATTTTACCTAGAGTTGATGAAGTTCACTGGCCTGTAGTTTTAAACTCCATCTTCTGTCCTGTGAAAATTCAGACATTATGACTTAGAACACTTTCAGACTTCCAAGGGTGTAACTCTTAATGGGTTTTAGCTCATTGTCTTGTTTGAACCTGACGTTCAGGTTGGCAGATGCTATACCCATTTGTTGGATCCTGTAACTCTTGCTGCCAACATTTGGCAGAGCCAGATCAGAATTCTACTTGTTTGAAACTCATGTAGGTGGTTGCTTTTCTGCCATATCCCACTTCCTTGTGATATTTAGAAATGCCTTGTAAAGTGAGCTGTTTGAGGATACCAAGAGCCCTCAGAGGCCACACCTGAAGTTAAACTCTATAGGTGAAATGTACTTGCTTTCTCCCATTATTTTCTTACTTCCCTTTGTCACTTCTTGATTTATCCTTTCATATCTTTTTTGTTCCTCCTACCCCCGCCCCAAGAAAGGAAATTAAAGCCACCTATTTCTGGTGTGAAATGCTGGCTCCCTGGAAATACCATTAAAAAAAAAAAACCCGTTAATAAACTCAAGTGTATTGTTTACTGCGGCAAAGATCGCTAGCCTGGAGTTTTAATAGGGTCAAGAAACGAGGAGTTGGAAAGGGGGATATTTATGAGATTTGAGGGTCTAGTTTAAGGTCGAGCTTTCATTGCGGGGCTTGGTGAGAACTGGGCAAAGTTCATGATATAATAGTTTAAGTTCCGTGAGTAAGATTGAAGTACTGGGATGCTATCTTCTGACACTGGGGTCCTTGGACAGGTTTCTTAAACTTTCCAAGCTTCAGGTTCCTCGTCTGTGAAGGGTTAGATACGATTCAGTGAAATAATGTGTGACTGTGGCACAGGTAAACGCCAGATAAATGGCGCTGTCGGGCATTAGTCTCACTCCAAAGCCTGAACTTTTCAGGTTAACCCCTCTGGCTTCTTGGCCCCCGACGGCGCACCGCGAGCGCACAGCTGGGCGAGGACCCCAGGCCAGGTGCCGCTGCGCCCGATGGCCGGCAGAGGTCGCCCGCGTGCCCTCCGTCCGGGCGGCTCCCCTTCCAGCCGCCGTCGCCTCTCTGCGCATGGCTGCCCCGGCGGCCGCCTGACCGCCGCCCACCTTCCACCACCGCGGCGGCCTCACGACCCTGTGGGAGCTCGCGGACATCGTGGGCCCGGCGGAGTGCGGCGGGCGGCGTGGACCCTGCAGGGCGGGTGGCGTGAGGTGTGGAGCGGCGGGCGGCGGGCGACCCGGCCAGGGTCCTCGCGGGTCCTCGGCGGGCCCGGGGGAGGGCCCTCTTTGTGGCTGCAGTTGGCAAGATGGCGCCGGTTGGGGTGGAGAAGAAGCTGCTGCTGGGCCCCAACGGGCCCGCCGTAGCGGCTGCCGGCGACCTAACCAGTGAGGAGGAAGAGGGCCAGAGCCTTTGGTAAGACCGCGAGGCGCCCGGGCTGAGTCGTCTGGGTCGGGGAGGGCGCGGCCGGGCGGGGAACCGGCCGGACTGGGCTGGACCGTCGGGCAGTGTTATCGGCTGTCGCGGGCAGCGTAGGTCCGGTCGGGTCCAGACTAGTCCCGGGGCTGACCGCTTCGCTGTTATCCCCACAGGTCCTCGATCCTGAGCGAAGTGTCCACCCGCGCCAGGTCCAAGCTGCCGTCCGGCAAGAACATCCTGGTCTTCGGTGAGCGCCGGAGGCGGGGCGTTGCCCGGGGAGCTGGGGTGGGCGAGACGGGCGCTCCTCTCACAGGTCCCAG